>NC_064923.1:662083104-663283104 GCF_023897955.1 Schistocerca gregaria
GTTTAGGAATGGATGAGGATATTCTATAGGTTAGGTGGGTGGCAGAATACTACTGTGAGAGGGGTAGGAAGGATAGTAGGTAGAACATTCCTCATTTCATGGCATGACTGGAGGTAGTCAAAACCCTGTCAGAGTGTGTGATTCACTTGCTTCAGTCCTGGATGCTACTGAGTCATGTGGGGAATACTCCTCTGCAGCCAAACAGTGAGACTTTGGGAGGCTGGTGGGAGGAGGGGGCGACTGGAGAACTGCAGATATAAGGAATGGGATATCTGTTCCTGTACAAGGTTGGAAGGATAATTATGGTCTGTGAAGGTCTCAGTGAGACTCTTGGTATATATTAAGAGTGACTGTTCGACACTACAACGAAAAGATGGTCATAACAGATGGAAAAAAAATACAATATGGGATATAGTGAGGAGGAGACTGGTAGAACAAGACATGAAGATGTGCAAGTAGCATTAAGAGTAAATGATACATTGGTGACAGATGTGTATTGTGTTGCAGAACTTTTTAACAAACATTTTGTAACTTTTACTGAAAATATAGGGTATCAGGTTCTCTAGATGCTGCCATGGGATACCTCAGACCAGACATTTCAAATAGCTTCCATAATATGAATTTTACCCACACTACCCCAGCAGAAGTAATGTCCATCATCTCTAGTGGGTATGATGAAATGTCAACAAAGTTAATTAAAGAATGGGATTCTGAGTTAAGTAACATATTAAGCTACCTGTGTAATCAGTTATCACTGGAATATTTCATGAATGGTTGAAATATGCTGGAGTTAAGCGACTGCTTAAGAAGGGAGGTAAAGAAATAGTGTCAAATTTCCATCCAATTTCAGTTTTGCCAGCAATCTCAAAAATTTTAGAAAAGGTAGTGTACAATTGGCTTTATAACCATCTTATTACAAATAACAACTGTCAAAGTCGCAGTGCAGATTTATATAGGGTTCTGAAATTGAGAAGGCTATCTACACTTACAGTGAAAATGTACTTAATTCATTAGACAAAAAATTGCAGGCAAATGGTATATTTTGTGATCTGTCAAAAGCATTTGACTGTGTAAATCACAATATCCTTGTAAGTAAATTAGAATATCATGATGTAACAGGAAATCCTGCAATATGTTTCAAATCTTATATCTCTGGCAGGAAACCAAGGCTGTTATTAGGAAAGAGACATTTATTAAGCAATCAGACATCATCCAACTGGTAACTAATTACATGTGGGGTCCCACAAGGTTCCATCTTAGGGCCCTTGATTTTTCTTGTGTATTTCAATAATGTTTCATCAGTAACATTACCAGATGACAAGTTTGTTTTGTTTGCCAATAAATATCAAATCAAGAATAGTCTTAGAAAGATTGGCTAATTAGATGTGGGCATTAATCACTGGTTCCTAGCCAATTCTTTGTCACTGAACTTTGAAAAAACACACTACATGCAGTTCAGAACTTGTAAGGGGTGTCCCGCAAGTATATGCCTAACATATGATAACAAGCAGATAGAAGAAGTGGACAGTGTTAAATTCTTGGTATTACAGTTTGATAATAAATTCAACTGGGAGGAACACACCACAGAACACAGAACTGCTGAAGTGTCTAAACAAATCTCTATCTGCAGTGTGAATTCTGTTAGACAGAGAAGATATAAAAAAGAAAAAGTGGCATACTATGCTTACTTTCCCCCCATAATGTCATTATTATTTTTTGGTGTAATTCCTCTACATCTACTGTACATATACAATCCACTAGCCACCAAGTGGTGTGTGGTGGAGGACACCATTTGCACCAAAGTCTAATTTCCCCTACTCGGTTCCACTCACAGAATGTGCGAGGGGAAAATCAACTGTCTGAAAGCCTCAGTATGAGCTCTAATTTCTCTTATCTTTGAATGGTGATCATTGCATGATTTAAAAGTTGGTGGTAATAATATATGCTCTACATCTTCAGTGAAGATCGCATTTTGGAATTTAGTGAGCAGCCCCTTCCGTTTAGTGCATCATCTATCTGTAAGTGTGTCCTATTTCAAACATTCTATGAAATTTATAATGCTCTCACAATTGCTAAATGTACCAGTCATGAATCTTGCCGCTCTTCTTTGGACCTTCTCAATCTCTTGTATCAGGCAACTGGCATGGGTCCCATACAGACAAACAATACTCTAAGACTGGACAAACTAAAGTATTTGTGGTGTGAACACAAGAACATCCTGCAGAGGCCTGTTTAGGGAACTAGGTATACTAGCTACTGCTTCCCAATATATTTATTCCTTAATAAAATTTGTCATTAAAAATATATCACTTTTTCAAACCAACAGCTCAGTTCATGGAATCATTACTAGAAATAAGAATAATCTTCACAAGTATTTAAAGTCACTTACTCTTGTACAAAAAGGTGTGCATTATTCAGGAACACTCATTTTCAATAACTTGCCAGCAGCCATAAACAGCTTAACAACCAATGAAATTCAGTTTAAGAGAAGCCTTAAGGATTTATTGGTGGCCCGCTCCATCTACACCATTGATGAATTTCTCAATAGAACCACATGATTTGTGTGTGTGTGTGTGTGTGTGTGTGTGTGTGTGTGTGTGTGTGTGTGTGTGTGTGTGTGTGTGTGAAGTACAATCTAACTTCAACACCATTTCAGTGCAGTAATGTGTTCATTGTAAATAAGTGTTGTAGTAGTTCTATTATATGTTTACTATCTTGTAAATAAAACGACATTTTATCTAAATTTTAAATAAATATTTGTCATGTATTATTGTTTTTCTGACATGTTCAACATCGTGGAGGACCTCTTCACTATGGATCAGTTGGAATGAAAGTAAATCTAATCTAATTTAATCTAAACTACAGATGTTACGGCCATGGGTTGCTAAACAATATCAAAGGCACTTCTCGGTATGGAATGAGTGGCAGCTGTTAAAGTGTAGGTGTTGCTGTTGGAACATTGAATTTGCAGCTGAGTTAGCCCATCTTCTTACTATAACCTATCATAGATCCCTCGAACAAACATCCTTGAGCAGGTCACACCTATCTACAAGAATGGTAATAGTAGTGATCCACAAAACTACCATACAAGGTCCTTGACACTGATTTCTTGTTGAATCTTGGCACATATTCTGAGCTCAAACATAATGAAGTATCTTGAATGACCTCAACACCAACAAGCATGGATTCTGCCAATGTCAATCATGTGAAACCCTATACGTACTTTTCTCATATGACATAATGAGAGCTTTGGATCAAGGCAAACAGGTAGATACAGTATTTCTTGATTTACAAAAAGCATTTGAATCAGTACCACATTATGCTTATTATCAAAAGTATGATTTTAAGTGAACATTGTGACTGGATTGAAGACTTTTTGGTAGTGAGAATGTAGCATGTTTTCTTGGATGGAGAGTCATCATCAGATGTAGAAGTAACTTTGAGTGTGCTCCAGAGAAGTGTGTGGGTCCCTTGCTATTCATGTTGTATATTAATGCCCTTGCAGACAATATTAGTAGTAACATCAGGCTTTTTGCAGATGATACAGTTATCTATAATGAAGTACTATCTGAAAGTAGCTGCATAAATATTCAGTCAGACCTTGATAAGATTTCAAAGTGATGCAAAGATTGCCAACCAGCTTTAAATTTTCAGAAATGTAAAATACAGCACTTAACAAAACAAAAAAGACATAGTATCCTATGACTGTAATATCAATGAGATATTGTTGGAATTAGTCAAGTCATACAAATACCTGGGTGTAACACTTTGTAGGCATTTGAAATGGAATGATGACATAGGTTCAGTCATTGGTAAAGCAGGTGGTAGTCTTTGGTTTATTGGTAAATGCTCAGGAAGTGCAATCAGTTTACAAAGGAGATTGCTTACATATCACTTGTGTGAGTTCTAGAATTTTGCTCAAGTGTGTGAAACCCATACTAAATAAGATTAACAGGGGGCATTGCATGTATACAGAGAAGGGCACCAAAAAAGCTCACAGGTTTGTTTAATCCATGGGAGAGTGTCACAGAGATACTGAAGGAATTGAATGGCAAGACTCTTGAAGATTGACATAAACCATCTTGAGAAAATCTGTTAACAAAGTTTCAAGAACCAGCTTTAAATGATGACTCTATAAGTGTAAGGATTGTTCAAAAAATTCCATATCATTCTTTCTTTCAAGTCAATGAGGTGTTGGTTGGTGTCCCCACACATGTCTGTGTTTAATGTGTAACTGGCAGAAGTTTCATTGTTTTGTGTCTGTTAGTTATTGTTCAGCACTCTATTTAGTATAATGTTGTGTTACATAGTTTGTGATGGCAGAGTTAGTTGAATAATGAGTCTGCATTAAATTTTGCTTGAAACTCAAGAAAATCTTTACAGAGACATGCCAAATGATGCAGGCAGCCTAGAATTATGAGTGCTTAAGACATACTCAGTGCTACAAATGGTTCACATGGTTTAAAAATTGCTGGATGGGAGTTAAAGATGACCTCCATTCTGGATGTCCTTTGACATCTTCCAATGATGCTTATGTCAGGAATGTCAATGAAATTGTCCATGCCATTCAAAGTCTGACTGACTGAGAGATTGCAGAAGAATGTAACATTTTAATTGGGTCATATGATGAAATCATGGTACAGTGTCTTGGAATACACTGTGTTGCTGCTAAGTTTGTCCCATGGCTTATGAGTCAAGATTAGAAAGCCCTATGCTTCTCAATCTGTGAAGAGCTTTTAGACTGCGCAAATGTGAATGGAATGTTTCTTAAGGTAATCATAACTGGTGATTAGACATGAGTCTACACTTACGATGTGAAGATCAAGGTTCAATCTTCAGAATGGGTTGGGAAACTTTCTCCAAGACCAAAAAAGCATGTCAAGCCAGGTCAAATGTCAAAGCCATGCTGATAGTTTTCTTTGACTAGAAGGATTAGTTCACCATGAATTCATGCCACATGGACAACTTGTTAATCAATGGTACTATCAGGAGACGTTGCAATAGCTGTGACAAAATGTGAGAAAGAAATGGTGTGAAATGTGATGAGACAATTCATTGTTCTTGCATCATGATAATGCACCTGTACATTCATCCCTGTTGGTGCATGACTATTGCACCAAATAATCATTATGCTGCCTCATCCTCCCTTCCCTCTAGACCTGACCCTTGCAGACTTTTTTTTTTTTTTGTATTTACAAAGTTGAAAACCCCTGTTGATAGCATGGAGATTTTCAAAGATAATGGAGATAAATGAAAATTTTCAGATGGGGCTTCATGCAATCCAGCAAGAAGCCTACCAACACTGCTTCTGGAAGTGGAAATGGCATTGGGAGTGGTATGTCAATTGTGGAGCATCATATTTTGAAGGAGTTATACACAATAAGTAAAAGTTAAGCATAGAAAAATTTTGTTGACGTAGTTCTGGAAGTTTTTAAACAAACCTTATATACTACATCCCCTCTGTATCACTCACATAGGTATCATGAGTACAAGATTAGAATAATTACTGTACATACAGAAGCATTCAAACCATCATTGTTCCTCCATTCCACACATGAATGGAATGGTAAGAAACCTTATAAACTGCTATAATGGGCCATACCCCCTGCCGTGCAAGTCATGGTCGTTTGCACACTATAGATGTAGATGTAGCTATACATGTTGGTAGGTTTTATATGGATGGAGGTACTGGTGTAGCCATGTTTGAGATGGAGATGAATTTTGAAGAAGGTGGCTAATTGGGTTCAGGAGAACCAGGTGAAGCAAATAAGGGAGAAGTTCTGGGGGAATGTGGATAGGGTATCCTCACCCTTGATCCAGATCATGAAGATGTCAGCAATGAATCTGAACCAGGTGAGGGATTTGGATTCTGGATCATTAGAAAGGATTCTTCTAGATGGTCTGTGAATAGGTTGATATAGGATGGTGCCATGGGGATGCCCATTGCCATGTCCTGGACTTGTTTGTAGGTGGTGCCTTCAAAGGAGAAGTAATTGTGGCTGGGTTGTTATCATAACTACTAAATTATTTACATCATGTATGCGTTTTGTAATTTTAAATGGTGTTCTCCATCACATACTACCTTTCCGTGTTTCTTTTGTACCGAGATCATGATCCCTGAATGTTCCTGTTCTCTCATTCCCACCCCCTCTATTGTTTTTTGAAAGGACCATTGGTGCCATAACATTTAATTATTATCTAGTTTGGCTGAAGACTGATTAATAGAAATTCTATTCCACATTCTTTAATTTTTTATGTATATATTTCTCATGAACAGAATGAGTCGATCTCCTTATTACTTATGAGTAACTAAATATACCAACAACTACAAATTGTGACATAGCCTGTGTACAGGAACAGAATGGACTATTCTTAAATGAAAGCAAAAATGCTCATCTTCTATCTGTGCCTTCAAAAATCACTCTGCCTCAATAGTCCCCTATGAATAAGTGGTGAAACAGCAGAACATGTCAAAGAAATAAAATTGCTTTGGTTGTGGATAGACAGTTACTTACAATGAGAAATTTGTGTACAAAAGCCACTCAATAGACTGAAAAGTGTATGCTATGTTTTTTGAATCCTTAGTCAATCCTGTGACAATAACTTACAATGGAAAATTGACAAACCAAACTACTAAAAAAATTTAGCAGTCTGTGCTATGCTTTTCAAATCCTTAGTCAATCTTGTGATATACCAACACAAATGACCGATTATTTTTCATTAATACATTCAATTACATCTTATTCTTATAAGTCAGTACTGTATATTATAAAACTATTGTGATGAAATAGCTGTCTTCCAGAGCGCAAAATCAACCAATTTTCAGGGAATTAAATACATTGCCTGTGACCTATGTTTATATACTGACAAGAACCTGGATTTGTTTGAGACTATTAAGGCTGTTCATAGTTAAGATACATATTCTTGTGCAAACATTCATTTTGCAAACCAAAATTGACCAGGAACGTAGCAGAGGTAAGAAATATGGACAATGGCTTTACAATAAGATACCTCTGCCAGATCATGAAAACAATAATAGATTTAGGAATAAAGCGAAGAACATTTTACTTGCACATTCTTTTTATTCACTTGATGAATATCTACAGTTCAGTTTATATTAACTCCAGTTTGAACCTCTATTATACTTATTGTTAGTAACATACTTTGAATATAACAGTGTCCTTTATCATATTCCTCTGCCACATTTTTGTGTTTCTATGTATGGACTTGTCTTATATCTTTAGCACACTGTTTGAGATAAGATTCTTGGAAGCCAAGTCAATAAATAAAAAAATATTACTTTCAGGTGCAATTGCTAAAAGCAAGACAGAAACAAGTTGATCTTGGTCTATTACAAGTGGGCCAGACATCAATAAAGCATGTGTCAGTTATAAACAAAAGTGTGACTGCAGTACCAGTATCATTTTATATATCAAAAGAGTTTAAGGAAGGAGTAATACCAAAACAAAGCAATATATTTACTGAAGAGGAGACTGATTTCTTGCAAGTTTCACCAAGTGAAGTGATAGTCTTGAAACCACAGGAAATTATTGATATAACAGTAACATTCACAGCAGTTGCAAGGATCAGCTTTCAAAGAATGGTGTGTGTTAAACCTACAAAAGCATTTTCATGAGTGTCATTTTACAGTTAATGTTTGCGATAAAAATATAATTTTATTTTCAGATAATAATGAAAGTATTTGATTATACAGAGCCATTATGTATACTTAAAGGAATTTGCGCTGGATATGAGTTTTCATTTAACAGAGATCATATATATTTTGGTTTTGTTTGTGAAGGCTGTCACTCAGATCTAACATTGAGTCTCAGAAACACAGGTGACATTGGTTCCAGGTAAGTTAATAGAATGATTGTGTACAAAATATTGTTGCAATTCATCTGTAATCATATATGGGAGATTGATCAACATATTGCCTTGAAAATAAGTTTTCACAAGTGACAGAAACGTAGTTAGTCAATCAATTACTCAGCTTTATAAATACTTGCTTGCCTACAAGTTGTAGAATAGTTTATAGGACACATTTTGAAGGAACAGTGGATGATTTGATTTCAAAAGATGTAATTTCTGATTGGCAGCAGCAATGTGGCTGGTCAGTCTACAAATTAATTGAAACTAAGTGAAAAAAAACACCACTAATAAAAGATAAACAAAATAGTAAAATCAAATATTGCAGGTTTTCACAGCTGGTATTTGTGTCCTTGGTGATTTTTTATTTTATGGACATTATGCTGTGGTCCAAGGTATGTTTGCATGTCTAATGTTGGAGACAGTATCAGAGAATAAAAAGACTCAGAAAGCAGTTTCTGACTTCAGCAACCACAAAGAGCTGAACTGTCTTTGTTTACACCAAACTGTTGGATCGAAACATCATCAGATCACTGCCAAAGATTTTGGAGTCATAGTAACACTTTTTGTGAAGCTTCCAGTGGGGAAGATTTAATGCTATTTGCTTTATTTAGCACTAAGGTCTACAATTTATTTAATTTCAGTCCTCCTCCTTTTCTGTTAAATTATTTTCATCTTCGAATATCTATAGCCTCCCTTCAATATTTGTATGGATATGAATAAATTGCTCAATCATAGTGATCCTGAGTAAGTTTGAAACTGATTTGTGAATTTATGAGTATTTATAGCTTCTGATGATGTATGCAACATGACAGTATGCTACATGACTATGTTGTTGCATGAGAAACATCGAGGTGTTATCAAGTTTCAAACCACAGAAAATATGCCTACACTTTTATCCATAGATGATTGAAAGCTGCATACAGTGATGATTGCATCAACATTTGTAATGTGTGATATTGATTTGCTCATATTTGTAGTGAAGGAAGTGGTGGTGTTAACCTCAATGTGTGTGGCATAGCTCACAGTGGATAACCACTTATGGCAACTGATGAGACTCATTGGAATCAGGTTGATGAACTCATCAGATAAAATCTTTGGATAACCCAGAGACAGCTGTCAGGTAAGAGTTCCCCATCACAAGAGCATGTACAGGCCATTGTTGCAGAACTGTGGCACAGAAAACAGGAGACTGGACATTTGGCAACAGTTTATTTTGTGTTTCGAGCATTAGAGTGATGGGTTCCTTAACATGGCTGTGACAGGTGATAAAATCTTTTTTCGCCACTTTAACCCCCAAAACAAAAGCGTGTCAGTGGAATTCCTCTACAAATGATCACTAATGCCAAGAAAGTCAAGACCATGTCATCAGCAGGCAAAAATAATGCTCACAGTGTTCCTGGATGTTCAAGGTGTAGTGCATTTGAAATTAATGCCTAAAGGCATTATCATAGACTCTGCAAGGTTCTGCAAAGTCCTCAGAAAAGTGAAAGCACAAATTTGAAAAGTTTGTCCACACATGGAGCAATCTCTCCTTCAGCATGAAAATTCCATAACAAACACAAGTGCTACAATATCTGCAACAGTCCATAACCTTCACCAATCATGCTCCATACAGTCCCAACTTGGCCCATACAATTTTCATCTGTACCCTAAATTTAAAAAATTCTGCTGGTGATGAAATAGTGCAAGCAGCGGTGTGGCTTCTCATAAAGAAAGTCAAACATTTCACAGGGTGGTATCATCAAACTGATCTCTCACAGAGAAAAATGTGTTCATTGCCAGGGTGACTATGTTGAGAAATAAATATGTAGACCTGAAGAATAAAGATGTAGAATGTTAACAACATTTCTTTTATTTAAAAAGTTTTAAGAGTTTCCAGTTAAAAAATTCAGAGGCATTACTTTTCAGCGTACCCTCATAATAAACAAAAATGAGATATGTTAAAGACTCACTTGTAAGTGACTGATACATTGAACAATTAAACTTAAAACAGCACTAATCAAGACATTTGTTGACTCTTCTCATGTACAGCATCTCCTAGAGAACCTGTAGACTATTTTTTTTATTGAACCCTTCTTGCTTAAGATCAGTTTACTATCATATAGTAACAATTATTATACTGCATCTGTATTTTACTCAGGCACTTTTCTTAGTCGAAACAAGGCCCCCGGAGTAGACAACATTCTATTAGAACTACTGACGGCCTTGGGAGAGCCAGTCATGACAAAACTCTACCAGCTGGTGAGCAAGATGTATGAGACAGGCGAAATACCCTCAGACTTCAAGAAGAATATAATAATTCCAATCCCAAAGAAAGCAGGTGCTGACAGATGTGAAAATTACCGAACTATCAGTTTAACAAGCCACGGCTGCAAAATACTAACGCGAATTCTTTACAGACGAATGGAAAAACTGGTAGATGCAGACCTTGGGGAAGATCAGTTTGGATTCTGTCGAAATGTTGGAACACGTGAGGCAATACTGACCTTACGACTTATCTTAGAAGAGAGATTAAGAAAAGGCAAACCTACGTTTCTAGCATTTGTAGACTTAGAGAAAGCTTTTGACAATGTTGACTGGAATACTCTTTTTCAAATTCTAAAGGTGGCAGGGGTAAAATACAGGGAGCGAAAGGCTATTTATAATTTGTACAGAAACCAGATGGCAGTAATAAGAGTCGAGGGGCATGAAAGGGAAGCAGTGGTTGGGAAAGGAGTGAGACAGGGTTGTAGCCTCTCCCCGATGTTATTCAATCTGTATATTGAGCAAGCAGTAAAGGAAACAAAAGAAAAATTTGGAGTAGGTATTAAAATTCATGGAGACGAAGTAAAAACTTTGAGGTTCGCCGATGACATTGTAATTCTGTCAGAGACGGCAAAGGACTTGGAAGAGCAGTTGAACGGAATGGACAGTGTCTTGAAAGGAGGATATAAGATGAACATTAACAAAAGCAAAACGAGGATAATGGAATGTAGTCAAATTAAATCGGGTGATGGTGAGGGAATTAGATTAGGAAATGAGACACTTAAAGTAGTAAAGGAGTTTTGCTATTTAGGAAGTAAAATAACTGATGATGGTCGAAGTAGAGAGGATATAAAATGTAGACTGGCAATGGCAAGGAAGGCGTTTCTGAAGAAGAGAAATTTGTTAACATCGAATATAGATTTATGTATCAGGAAGTCGTTTCTGAAAGTAGTTGTTTGGAGTGTAGCCATGTATGGAAGTGAAACATGGACAATAACTAGTTTGGACAAGAAGAGAATAGAAGCTTTCGAAATGTGGTGCTACAGAAGAATACTGAAGATAAGGTGGATAGATCACGTAACTAATGAGGAGGTATTGAATAGGATTGGGGAGAAGAGAAGTTTGTGGCACAACTTGACTAGAAGAAGGGATCAGTTGGTAGGACATGTTTTGAGGCATCAAGGGATCACAAATTTAGCATTGGAGGGCAGCATGGAGGGTAAAAATCGTAGAGGGAGACCGAGAGATGAGTACACTAAGCAGATTCAGAAGGATGTAGGTTGCAGTAGGTACTGGGAGATGAAGCAGCTTGCACAGGGTAGAGTAGCATGGAGAGCTGCATCAAACCAGTCTCAGGACTGAAGACAACAACAACAACAACAACATCCTAGTAATCCATGTTACCTAACTTTTAAATAGTAGTTTCAATTACTCAGATGCCATTCTTGCCATTTATCCTTAAAATACCACAACCCAGTAATATTTTTGCTACACATAAGAAATTAATCCAGAAAACCACTTCAAAACTGCAGAAGGCTATTTTCAAAATATTTCTTCTTTCTTCACCATTTTTTTCCCTAGAGCTTCAATCACTAACTTTGTCTCCACTAAACATAGCTTTATCTTCACTAAACAGATTAAAACAAATCAACAGCTATTCAAACATGTAGAAGAAGAATTATTTAATATTTTTGCAGTATTTTTGATTGCTCTTCTTTTCTTCGTTATTCACTGCTTGACCTCCTGTCTCTTGTAATTTCATTCTGCAATATTATTTATTTATATTTTATTTTCTATTTTCTTTTAAAAGTCTTATTCATTCATATTCACTTCATTTGTCCTCCACATTTGTCTTGCAGTAGAGGGTGCCAAGTGACAATCTTCCTTGTCTTTTATGAATTCTGTAAACCTACATTGATAGAAAAAACACTTAAGAAAACTGTAAAATTACAAGTATACAGAATGATTGACTACTATTTACCTTTATGAGGTAAAATTCCAGTAATGGTGGTAGAAATTAGACAAAATCTATTACCTAAGTTTTGAATTTTTAGCTCCTTCATCAGGGATGAAAGAGGTTATGTTTTGGAAGGTTGAGAAGGAAAAGTATATTACTCAAAACTAAGGGTGAGGGGTCCAATTGATATGAGGCAAGGAGAGACAAAGATGAAAGTGCAGGGGTGTCAGGGGGAGTGGGAGTCAAAGGACAGTACACTGGTAATCACTGTGCCAGAGTCAGTGCAGAGGTGATAGAAGGGTGGACAGACAAGTGAAGACTGATTGAGAGTTAGTGATACAACAAGCTGAAATACCGGTACCATTAAAGAGTAAGATGGAAGCAAGATATGCGATGGAAAAAGAGGAGAGAGAGAGAGAGAGAGAGAGAGAGGAAGTGAAAGATGAAGATTACAAGGTAAATACAAAGCAGAAGGTAACAAAAGGAAAAAATGAGAGAAAGAAAAGAAGGGAAGGAGGGAAAAAGTGAAGAGGAAAAATAAAGAGAAACCTCACCAAACACCAACATCCCACAGGCAAATGGTCTCACAACCCACCTACTCCTTTTCAAAATCCAATTCCTTGACATTTGCCTCTGTCTCATTTCCAGCTTCCACATTTCCACACCAAACACACTATTCCCTACAGTGTAGGCAATCATTTATTACATATCTGCTGCAGTAACTCACTCCCTCAGCAACTCCCCACAGGCTTTCCTCTTCCACAAACATCCCACAGGCCTTAGGATATTCTCAGATGAAGCACTGAAATAAGATCATCTCTGAAACTTCCTGGCAGATTAAAACTGTGTGCCCGACCGAGACTCGAACTCGGGACCTTTGCCTTTCGCAGGCAAGTGCTCTACCAACTGAGCTACCGAAGCACGACTCACGCCCGGTACTCACAGCTTTACTTCTGCCAGTATCCGTCTCCTACCTTCCAAACTTTACAGAAGCTCTTCTGCGAAACATGCAGAACTAGCACTCCTGAAAGAAAGGATACTGTGGAGACATGGCTTAGCCACAGCCTGGGGGATGTTTCCAGAATGAGATTTTCACTCTGCAGCGGAGTGTGCGCTGATATGAAACTTCCTGGCAGATTAAAACTGTGTGCCCGACCGAGACTCAAACTCGGGACCTTTGCCTTTCGCGGGCAAGTGCTCTACCAACTGAGCTACCGAAGCACGACTCACGCCCGGTACTCACAGCTTTACTTCTGCCAGTATCCGTCTCCTACCTTCCAAACTTTACAGAAACTCTACTGCGAAACATGCAGAACTAGCACTCCTGAAAGAAAGGATACTGTGGAGACATGGCATAGCCACAGCCTGGGGGATGTTTCCAGAATGAGATTTTCACTCTGCAGCGGAGTGTGCGCTGATATGAAACTTCCTGGCAGATTAAAACTGTGTGCCCGACCGAGACTCGAACTCGGGACCTTTGCCTTTCGCGGGCAAGAGCTCTACCAACTGAGCTACCGAAGCATGACTCACGCCCGGTACTCACAGCTTTACTTCTGCCAGTATCCGTCTCCTACCTTCCAAACTTTACAGAAGCTCTTCTGCGAAACATGCAGAACTAGCACTCCTGAAAGAAAGGATACTGTGGAGACATGGCTTATCCACAGCCTGGGCGATGTTTCCAGAATGATATTTTCACTCTGCAGCGGAGTGTGCGCTGATATGAAACTTCCTGGCAGATTAAAACTGTGTGCCCGACCGAAACTCGAAATCGGGACCTTTGCCTTTCGTGGGCAAGTGCTCTACCAACTGAGCTACCGAAGCATGACTCACGCCCGGTACTCACAGCTTTACTTCTGCCAGTATCCATCTCCTACCTTCCAAACTTTACAGAAGCTCTTCTGTGAAACATGCAGAACTAGCACTCCTGAAAGAAAGGATACTGTGGAGACATGGCTTATCCACAGCCTGGGGGATGTTTCCAGAATGAGATTTTCACTCTGCAGATAAGTGTGCGCTGATATGAAACTTCCTGGCAGATTAAAACTGTGTGCCCTACCGAGACTCAAAATCGGGACCTTTGCCTTTCGCGGGCAAGTGCTCTACCAACTGAGCTACCGAAGCACCACTCATGCCCGGTACTCACAGCTTTACTTCTGCCAGTATCCATCTCCTACCTTCCAAACTTTACAGAAGCTCTACTGCGAAACATGTAGAACTAGCACTCCGCTGCAGAGTGAAAATCTCATTCTGGAAACATCCCCCAGGCTGTGGCTAAGCCATGTCTCCACAGTATCCTTTCTTTCAGGAGTGCTAGTTCTGTATGTTTCGCAGAAGAGCTTCCGTAAAGTTTGGAAGGTAGGAGACGGATACTGGCAGAAGTAAAGCTGTGAGTACCGGGCGTGAGTCGTGCTTCGGTAGCTCATTTAGTAGAGCACTTGCCCGCGAAAGGCAAAGGTCCCGAGTTTGAGTCTCGGTCGGGCACACAGTTTTAATCTGCCAGGAAGTTTCATATCAGCGCACACTCCGCTGCAGAGTGAAAATCTCATTCTGGAATCATCGCCCAGGCTGTGGCTAAGCCATCTCTCCACAGTATCCTTTCTTTCAGGAGTGCTAGTTCTGCATGTTTCGTAGAAGAGCTTCTGTAAAGTTTGGAAGGTAGGAGACGGATACTGGCAGAAGTAAAGCTGTGAGTACCGGGCGTGAGTCGTGCTTCGGTAGCTCGGTTGGTAGAGCACTTGCCCGCGAAAGGCAAAGGACCCGAGTTCGAGTCTCGGTCGGGCACACAGTTTTAATCTGGCATTTAAGTTTCATATCAGCACACACTCCACTGCAGAGTGAAAATCTCATTCTGGAAACATCCCCCAGGCTGTGGCTAAGCCATGTCTCCACAGTATCCTTTCTTTCAGGAGTGCTAGTTCTGCATGTTTTGCAGAAGAGCTTCTGTAAAGTTTGGAACGTAGGAGACGGATACTGGCAGAAGTAAAGCTGTGAGTACCGGGCGTGAGTCATGCTTCGGTAGCTCAGTTGGTAGAGCACTTGCCTGCGAAAGGCAAAGGTCCCAAGTTCGAGTCTCGGTCGGGCACACAGTTTTAATCTGCCAGGAAATTTCATATCAGCGCACACTCCGCTGCAGAGTGAAAATCTCATTCAAGATCATCTCTGCCTGTTATTATGACCACTGCCCTCATGGCTTCTTTCTATGCCTCTGCTCCCTCCCCCCCCCCCCCCCCCCCCCCCCCCCTCTCACCGCCCACTCCCCACTACCACTGGCACCAGTGTAATCTTTCAAATTACATGATATTTTCAGAGCATTATCCCTAATCACACAGTTGTTACCTGCACAGTTGTTCTCCCCCACGTGTCATTTACCAACTAACACAGTTTTGTTTTAGGATTGACCACTACTCAGCTGGCTCAACCTATAAATGGACACCTTTGGGGCAACCAGTACCTCATGACTGAACATGCACTACACTGGCTGTCTGAGTGACCATTCATTTTCCTTTCTTAAATAAGTGTAATTGAAAGAGTTGCTTTGTTGCTGCCATTTGACCAGCAAATTTTTCATTGTGAAATTCACACCTGTTTCATGAAAGGCATTCGATACAAGTTAATTTATTATTTGTGATCTGTTAATCCCATCAAGATCTAGAACCATCAGGGATGTGGAATGAATGTGGGCATACATTGACATAACACAAGCAAGCTGAAGAAACTCCAACCAAATACTGTAATAATAACAATTAACTATAATACACGTTGCAGTATTATTCATGTTCCATTAAATAAATGTAAGAAACCTGCTTCTCTATAAAAAGCTGATTCCTCTGCAGTTACTCTAAATAGCTGGTGCACATCTCCTGCTGGTAGTTTTATTCAATGTTTTTTCTCACTGATGAAGTAACTAATAGCACCAAAAGCTAGGACTAGATATTTCCTGCTTTTAATTTGTTCATTGATGGGACTGAATTTTTTCCACATGATAGTGAAATACCAGCCTGTCACACCTTATCCTTGTACCCTTGTAATTTTATGAATTTTGTATTTGTACTGATGATCCTGAATGCTAATATTTTGGTATTACTTCTCCCATGTGCATAGTTTTCTTTTTTGTTATTTTCCTTTCCTCTGTACATTTTCCCACTTTTGTAATGGACACTGTTTTTAAAATTACCTTCTTTATCAAAAATAATTTGGAAGTAGCTGGACTTAAAAAAATGTTATTGACATTATATGCTCATTCAGTGATTTTCTTATTTTCTGTATTAATGTATAATGTGCATCATATACAGTAACAGAGTGATACCACAGTCCAAAATTACAGCTTCATTTTACAACTACAAACTGGACAAAAATTGCTATACTATCTGCTTATACTGAATTATATAAGAATGTGGTGTTTTCAATCCACTGAAGGGCATAGTTTTATCTGTGGAAATGTTTCTTTAACTGACAATAATCCTTCAGAAATGTATAGTCCAAACACATGTTTTGTGAAGCTTGGTAATATTTAGTATTCTGTACAGGAGACATAAAGAAGCATAATTTCAATTTCTGCTACTAATACACTGCTTTATTTGTGGGAAAAGAGTCAAAGTCTGGTTCAGTCATTAACTCATTTAGGCATATTTCAAGGATGCATAGCCTTTTCTCCTTTGGAGGTAACAGGAAAGTGTAAATTACCATAACAGTATTAAAGTGGTACTGCATATATTGTCTTGTTTTAGATCCATGAAGTTTTTCCCCTCATGATGAGGACTGCTGAACACTGTATATGACTGTTTGAAAACATGGGTGTGAACTCGGTATTTGATGTTCATATAGTGTTCAATAACTTTTCAGGTTCACGTGGCTTCAGAACACCTATGATGAAAATTTTGATATAAAGCCCATAACAGGTTACTCAAGCCCAGGTTCAGAAGTGGTATTTACTGTATCTTTCCATCCAATAAAAGAACAACAGTACCTAAGAAAGGTGGTAAGTTTGTTGCAACAAAATAGCATAATTTTTGGCATAGTAACTTTCCTAATAGCAGCAGAGTTATTTTGTTATGGAAAACATTGAAATGTGAAAATGGCTGCATAAAATAAATATTGAGTAACTTACAGACAATGAGTAATGTACAGACAATGTATAGACATAACTACATAGAGAACAGAGTAGGTGTCTACTTCGAAAGTAAGAGAGGTTGCTGCGTTCATTATAAAGAAGGCACATTGAATTAATATTAATTCATTTACACCATTATTTTTGCTGGAAAGATTAGAATTTTCAGGCTCTCTCCTACATCTAATAAGGCACTCTTAGAGACTCTGTTTATAGTTAACATCACAATGCCCATCATGCATGAGTTCTATGTTTATTTTGTAACTTACTGTAAAATGTATGGCCAAGTGTACTTCTCATTACACAAATATGAACATTTCTTCATGTTTCATTTTCTAGTGGATCATGAGAAGCTTGATTGCATGTAATGCCTCTGTGTGCCTTCTAATTCCATAATTTTATTTGCACAATTGTTTGACTACCAGTTAAGATTTTTCAACATTTCTATTATACTTCCTCTATGGTTTAATAAGCTTATGGGCATATGCAATGAGCCAATGACCCCTCTTTATATACATTTAGTGTCACCTATTAATACAAACTAATGTAGGTCCAGCCAGTATTTCCAACAGAGCCTTTGTAGTCATTCCACATCAAATAATTACACATAGTATCCGCCCCTGGCAGCTGAGTGGTCAGCATGACAGACTGTCAATCCTCAGGGCCCAGGTTCAATTCCCGGCTGGGTCAGAGATTTTCTCCACTCAGGGCTGGGTGTTGGGTAGTCCTAATCATCATCATTTCATCCCCATCGATTCGCAAGTCGCCAAAGTGTCATCAGATTGAAAGGCTTGCACGCGGCGAACGGTCTACCCGACGGGAGACCCTGGTCATGCAACATTACACATAGTTGCTCCCAGTTATTTGTATGACAGTCACTAGTTGTGTCTCATTAATCCTGCAATGAAAAAATATTATATTTTTACTGTTTCTGAAATGTACAACTTAGAATGTAGCGGTAGTAGTAGCTTTGCTCAGCTGTAGATCTCTTTTATAATGATTGAATGTGTCTTGGCATTACAGTTTAAGAATGCCAAAAATAAAGTAATTTCAATATACATTTACATACTTGCATGCATAGTGCAATGAGTATGCTACAGGTAGTCAGCCATTGCCTTACATTGGGAACCACCTCAGCATATGCCTTAAGTAATTCAGGGAAACCACAGAAACCAAAATGAGGATTGCCAGATTAAGACAGGAGCCTCTACCCTCCTGTATACAAGGCCACCATGTTTAAAACAGTGCTGCCTCATTCAGTTTACCCCTTGTATGCAACACTGTTTTACAAATAAGTTATTTAATAACATAAAAGATTAACGCTACACTGTTCTCACTCTCAGTCACTGCACATAATACACAAACAATGAATTGAATTTTGTTTTATCCTGTAGGGTTACATAGTGTACAGTGAATGTACATGTAAGATAAGACATATCAAAAATATAAAAAACTTCATAATTAACAATATTTACAAATTTAATGTGAGCAGTATTCATCAACACTGTAAAATTCCTTTTCCACCAGATAGTCTTTTACATTCTTTGAAAACTTAGTGTCATGTACATTGTCTTGCAGATTTTTAGGCAGACTTCTTAGTAATTTGATATCTGACTACTGGGGTCATTTTTTCAATCATTGTCAGTTAGTGGAAAATGCTTCATATTCCATTCTTCCTCCATATGTTGTGGGTGTGTACACTAGCACTTGTAGTCCTCTCAGCACTATTTTTGTGACATATAGTATAGTTTAAAAACAATAACAAACACAAACGCACACACAAATTTCAAGCTTTCACAACCCACAGTTGCTTCATCAGGAAAGAGGGAAGAAGAGGGAATGATGAAAGGATGTGAGTTTTAAGGGAGAGGGAAAGGAGTCATTCCAATCCCTGGAGTGGAAAGACGTAACTTGGGGGGAAAAGGGACAGGTATACACTCCCACACACACACATATCCATCCGCACATAACAGACACAAGCAGACATATGTAAAGGCAAAGAGTATGGGTAGAGATGTCAGTCGAGGCGGAAGTACAGAGGCAAAGATGTTATTGAATGACATGTATGAGCGGCGGCAACTTGAAATTAGCGGAGGTTGAGGACTGGTGGGTAACAAGAAGGGTACGTTCCCATCTCTGGAGTTCTGATAGGTTGGTGTCAGTGGGAAGTATCCAGATAACCCGAACGATGTAACACTGTGCCAAGATGTGCTGGCCATGCACCAAGGCATGTTTAGCCATAGGGTGATCCTCATTACCAACAAACACTGTCTGCCTGTGTCCATTCATGTGAATGGACAGTTTGTTGCTCGTCATTCCCAAATAGAAAGCTTCACAGTGTAGGCAGGTTAGTTGGTGGTCATTCCCACATGGAAAGCTTCACAGTGTAGGCAGCTCAGTTGGTAAATCGTGTGGGTGCTGTCACATGTGGCTCTGCCTTTGATTGTGTACACCTTCCGGGTTACAGGGCTAGAGTAGGTGGTGGTGGGAGGGTGCATAGGACAGGTTTTACACCGGGGGCAGTTACAATTGTAGGAGCCAGAGGGTAGGAAAGGTGGTTTGAGGATTTCATAGGGATGAACCAAGAGGTTATGAAGGTTAGGTGGACGGCGGAAAGATACTCTTGGTGGAGTGGGGAAGATTTCGTGAAGGATGGATCTCATTTCAGGGCAGGATTTGAGTAAGTTGTAACCCCGCTGCAGAGCCACATTCAGAGTCTGATCCAGTCCCCGAAAGTATCCTGTCACAAGTGGGGCTCATTTGGGATTCAACTGTGGGAGGTTCTGAGTTTGGGGGGATGAGGAAGTGGCTCTGGTTATTTCCTTCTGTACCAGGTTGGGAGGGTAGTTGCAGGATGCGAAAGCTGTTTTCAGGTTGCTGGTGTAATGGTTCAGGGATTCAGGATGAGCAGATTCGTAGGCCACAAAGACCTCAGCTGTAGGAAAGGGACCATTTGATATGGAATGGGTGGCAGCTGTCATAATGGAGGTACTGTTGCTTGTTGGTGGGTTTGATGTGGACAAATATGTGAAGCTGGACATTGGACAGATGGAGGTCAACGTCGAGGAAAGTGGCATGGGATTTCAAGTACGACCAGGTGAATCTGATGGAACCAAAGGAGTTGAGGTTGGAGAGGAAATTCTGGAGTTCTTCTTCACTGTGAGTCTAGATCATGAAAATGTCATGAATAAATCTGTACCAAACTTTGGGTTGGCAGACCTGGGTAACCAAGAAGGCTTCCTCTAAGCGACTCAGCGTACAAGCGTACAAGGGGGCCATTGTGGTACCCATGGCTGTTCCCTTTAATTGTTGGCATGTCTGGCCTTCGAAAGTCAAGAAGTTGTGGGTCAGGATGAAGCTGGCTAAGTTAATGAGGAAAGAGGTTTTAGGTAGGATGGCAGGTGATTGGTGTGAAAGGAAGTGCTCCATTTGCAATGAGGCCCTGGATGTGCAGGATATTTGTGTATAAGGAAGTGGCATCAATGGTTACTAGGATGGTTTCCGGGGGTAACAGATTGGGTTAGGATTCCAGGGATTCAAGAAAGTGGTTGGTGTCCTTGATAAAGGATGGGAGACTGCATGTAATGGGTTGAAGGTGTTGATCTATGTAGGCAGAGATTCTGTGGGGGCTTGGTAACCAGCTACAATGGGGCGGCCAGGTTGATTGGGTTTGTGAATTTTAGGGAGTAGGTAGAAGGTAGGGGTGCGGGGTGTTGGTGGGGTCAGGAGGTTGATGGAGTCAGGTGAAAGGTTTTGTAGGGGGCCTAAGGTTCTGAGGATTCCTTGAAGCTCCACCTGGACATCAGGAATGAGATTATCTTTTACCAACTGACCTGGTTACACTATGAAGATTTCTATGTGGGAATTACCAGCAACAAACTTTCCATTCACATGAACGGACACAGGTAGACAGTGTTTGTTGGTAATGAGGATCACCCTGTGCCTAAACATGCCTTGGTGCATGGCCAGCACATCTTGGCACAGTGTTACTCCGTCCGCATTATGTGGATACTTAAAAGTTAGATGCCTAGTCTTTTGAAGCAGTTTCTGCATGTTTCAGAATGTTTTTTGAGCTTCCCCAGACTATCACTCCATACTGCAGATATGGCTTGAAAAGTCCATGGTACACTGTGCACAGAAGCTGTTTGTCTGCATACTGTGCTAGCTGCCTCATTATAAATATGGCAGATCTGAGTTTCTTACAGACAGAATTAATATGTTGTGTCCATTTCAGCTTGTTATCCACAGTAATACATAAGAATATAGATGATTCTTCTTCTTCTAGCCTCATTTTATACACCTCTAAACCCATGAGCACAGCCTTCTCTTTATTTCTGAGCATTGTATAGATAGTCTTTTATAGGTTTGTAGCAAGTCATTGTCCAGGAGCCACTGAGCTGTGAAGTTTGCAGATATGTATGTTCTTCTCTCAAGCCGTGTCACTGGACCAATGTTCAGTATTGTCATGTCGTACAATATATTCTTCTCTTTGTCTTCAACTGCTATGTCATTAACAAAGAGATTAAACAGCAATGGCCCCATTACCAATCACTGTGGCACTCCATATTTGATGGTTTTGGTTTCTGACTGATATGCATCCCCTATTGACACAAATTGATTCCTGTTGCAGAGGTACGATTATATCTGCTTCCCTGCTTTTCATCGAATAACATAGTCTTACAATTTTTGTTATCAGTATTTCATTGTCAACAGTTTCAAATGCTTTGGAGAGATCCAAAAACATCTGTTCTGCAGATGCAACTTGTTTTTCATCTAAGGACTGTGTAATGTATTCTGTCAGACTGGCAGTTGCTGATTCTGAGATCTACTCTTTCTGAAACTGTGTTGTGATGGCATGAGAATTTTGCATTTCTCCAGATAATCGACAAATCTATTATACATAAGCATTTCCAGGATTTTTGAGAAACTTGATATCAGTGAAACAGGCCAGTAGTTGTTGAGGTCATCCTTATCCCCTTTCTTGTTCACTGGTACCACCCTGCTTATCTTCAGTTTTTCTGGAAAAATTCCATCTCTGGGAGAGCCGTTTGCTATGTCCAGCAATGGTGAGATTATTTGCTCACTTATTTCCTCATCACCAGCTGATTTATTGAACTTCAGTATCTGTTTAGGTTTCCTCAGTTCACCTTTCTTAACTGGTTTCAAGGACATGGTTCTACTTGATTTTTGTGATAACTTGGTAGCCTTCTTTGGTGAACTATTTCTTTCCAGTTTTAAGTTCTCTACCACATTTATATCACCTGAAACCTCTGTGTTATTTATTTCATTGACCTGATTTCTGTTTCTTTGATTGATCCAGCTTTTTCTTGTCTTTCATCATTAATTGCATTTCAAACAGTCTTTGCCTTGTTTCTTGAGTTCATTATAGTAGCATTAATCGCTCTTGATTTTGCTTTTTGTATTATTTTCTGAAATTCTTTTGCAGCATTTTATAATTTTCAGCTTCACTGCTCCATCTCAGATCCCATAGCTTCCTTCACAGTTCTATTATTTAACTGGTAGTCCACTTCTTCTGATCCTGCATCTTTTCTTGTCTCTTTACTTTGGAGAATGCTACATTAAAATGGTGTTTATTTGTTGTAATAAATGAATCATATTTTTCATTTACATTCCACATCTGTAGGTCTTCCTTCCATGTTTCCCTGCTAAATATCGTTCTAAAGATGTTAAGTTAATATTTTTGACTGATGTTCCTGATTTCTATGGTTGTTTGTTTTAGTTCAGATATTATGTCTCTGCTTCTGCAGAATCTAATCAGCTCGCCATGATGATCAGATATTTCTGTTTGGACTACATGTGACTTATAGTTAGACCTATTAATATCAGTAATCACGTTGTCAGTAACTCTGACTTTGAGAAGTCTCTCTTGTTGGTGCAGATATTTTTTACTCCATTCTGTACTGTATGAACAGTTCTTCAAAATCTTGTCTTTTCCCATGCTTTTCCCACATCAATAATGAACTCTTCTCACATAGTGATGTTGTTCTTAATAATCAT
The DNA here is from genome assembly GCF_023897955.1 of Schistocerca gregaria. NCBI lineage: Eukaryota > Metazoa > Arthropoda > Insecta > Orthoptera > Acrididae > Schistocerca > Schistocerca gregaria. The sequence continues at coordinate 662,106,303 of NC_064923.1, forward strand.
TCTTAGTAAATTGTCCATTTTTTCAGAAAGATGGTTATCTTGCCACTTGGTGATCTGTACACACAAAACAATCTAATGTCACCAGTCATTACACTAGTAATTTCGAAGCCTTTTTCTCTAGTTATAGATAATCTCACAACTTTATGTTTGCATGTCTTTAGGGGCTTTTCTGTTTTAATATATATGGGAACTCCACCACCTTTATGTTTAGATCTACAGAAGTAACTGAATAAGATGTAGTCCATTATTGTGAAGTTAGTTACCTGGGTTTCAGTTAGACCTTGTTCATTGATACATAGTATGTGTGGTTTATTTCATTTAAGATTATTTCTTCTTATAGTTTTTGTTACCAATGTATTGAACATTCTGAGGTAGTGCTTTTATATAACTTTTCTTTTGTTGATTTATGTGTTTTGGGCTGTATTGTGTGTTCATATTATATAGTCTCTCCTTATTTGTGTGGTACTTACATTCTGCTTCTTCAGCTGCTGCAATTGATTTTTCACCCCTGTCAGGCCATATTAGTTTCCCATTCTTCTGGTTATTTTTCAGACATCTGTAAACATTCTGCTGATTGTTACAGACCCTAATCTGTTTAAATACATGCCATCCTTTCCAAGGCAGTTTTCACTCAGAAATTTGTTTAGGTCTGTGGAAACAGCACTAAGGAGATCTCACAATATTGTGATGGTCTAACTTATTTTGGGGATACCATATATATATCACTCACTGGGCTTATTTTTATGAATCTGCTATATATCAGTTGGGATCCCGCATAGATACTTCTTGCTGAACAAATCATGTTTCTTGTTTTGTTAATAATTTCTTTGTCACTGCTGCTTCTTAATGAATTTGTTCTGATGAGAATGGGCTAATGACACTACTGTAATTAGTCTTGGTCCCAGAATCCAGTTTTGTATTAATCTGCTTTGAACTTACCATGTTTTTAAAATATTTACCATGTTGTTGCATTCTAATTCCCAGTCTAATGTTGATTTTGCAGTTGGGGACAGCAATATTATTAGGTATTCATTTTTGTCCCTTTGGATAGCTCTGGTGTTTTCTTTTATTGTATGTCAATGTCCTCCTTTTACCTTTACCTACAGACTTTTGGCTTGCTGAGTTTATTGTGACATCAGGAATGCTAGATGTGTTGTTGTTTTTAGTGTTCGTAGGCGCATAAGTATTTTCATCATCTTGCTTTTCCATTTGTTCTATTTCACAAACACAGGACTGCTTTTCTTTCTTTACAGTGAATACTCTGTTTTTAGTGTTTCAGTGTCATTTTTAAGTAGCTTTATAATTTCGTTTTTTGAGTCCACTGCACTCGAAAGATCAACTGGTTTTTTTTTTTTCATGTAAATAGCAGTAATCACAGTCTTTTTGGGGCATAAGCTCAGTGTTTTCATTTTTTGGTGCTAACCACTCTTTTCTGAGGGATCAAATTTCTTTTTGCAGGATCTGACTTTTGCGTTCACTTGACTATGGAGATCAACTTTTTCATCACATGGACAGTTACTTACGTGAACAGTCCTGACAGCACCACAAGAAATCGTCATTTATGCACACTCTTCATGTAGCCAGAAGCAACACTTTACACACAGAATTCCTTTTACAAAACTTTTTTTTTATGTTCGTTGCACATTGCACTGCTAAACAATTGCTTTTTTTAAGCACCATCTTGCATACATTATTTATCCTTTATTTCTATCTAAATGATCCCCCCCTCCCCCACCTGCGCCTGGTACTGACATTGCACTCATAATATTTGCACTGAAAATAATGTCTGTCATATGTAATGAAATTATACCAAGCTAACTATGAACTAAACAGTAAAACTAATTATACATACAACACTAAAGATGTCATGTTTTGCTTTCATTCCATGTTTTTCATAATTTGAAACAATTACTAACAAAGAGATAGAGGGTCTGTCCAGTACTTACCTCATCTCAGTACAGCCAATAGAAACACAAAACAACCGAAAATTTAAGTTCCTAGCTTTCGGAATAAATGTTCCTTCATCAGGGATCCCTGATGAAGGAACATTTATTCTGAAAGCTAGGAACTTAAATTTTTGGTTGTTTTTTGTGTTTCTATCGGCTGTACTGAGCTGAGGTAAGTACTGGGCAGCCCCTTTATCTCTTTGTTAGTAATTGTTTCACATCTTTATATGAGATTTTCCATTAATTAGTATTTCATAATTTGATAGATAAAAAATCTAATCACTAAGTGGCAGCAGGAAGAACAGGCAAAAAAGTTTACATATGCAAGCTTTTGGAGCCAGTGGCTCCTTCCTCCAGCAGAAGGGCTGTAGGGGAAGGAATAGGGGTGGAAGGAGAGGAACTACACAGTTTTAGAAAAAAGGGGTAGAGTTTGGTAAAGTTATCCAGATCCCCTGGTCATGGGAGACTTACCAGACATGATGAGAAGGAAATACTCCCATCCAGTGAGTCTCCCCTGACTAGGGGTTCTGTCTGACTTTTGCAAACTCTATCCCTTATCCTAAACCTCTATCCAGTTACATTATAATGTCAAAAATTTATTATTTTCATTGTTATATTGTTTCATGTATTTCTTCACTTAGTCTCTATATTACTTAAGGTGTAGTATTTTTTTAAGCATTCACTCTAATGGTGTCCTGATTTCCTGGAACATGTATTGCAGTAGTAAACAGTTTTCCTTCCACCACCTTTCACCTTCCTGTCACTACACAGAGCACAATCTTTGCTGTTAATCTTTCCATTGGAGTAAATGAAATGTGGGTGCTTTGATAGTCTCTCCTGATCATAGAAAGTAGGTAGGCTTCCCCTCTTTCTTCCATTTGTGTTACTTACATTTCCAACCAGAGCTTTCCGAACTGCTGCTCTGTATCTCTTGTGGCTCAACTTGGGTTTCTGGTTGTAAGTGGCATCCAGACTGTACAGTAAGAAACTATTGACTATTGCTACCTCCAAATGCCAGAAAAATGTCTTGCATCACTATTTTGATTTTCTGATGAAGCTGTAGGACATACAATATTGGTTGGATATATTTACTCTATCCATGCTTTTATTGCAGTCACAAATGGCTTTGGGCTTTAACAACTGCTCCTCTCTGTTGCTTTTGGCCCTTCTTGTCATTGGCTTAGTTTAGGAGGGTGCACCAGTAAGGTGAAAACTCTAGGTAGACTGAGTGACTTACCATGTAGAATTTCAGCCAGCGATACTCAAAGATCCTTCTTGAATGGTGTTCATACTCTTAACAATACTCATGCTTACCTCTCTCTCCATAACTCCCCCATGGCACACGAGAGTGACTTTAAGTGTTCTGTGCCACCTCTAGACCAACCTATTGCTCTGTGGGTGCATGCTGTCCAGTGGTTGTGCCTAGTACTGCATCTGTTGCATAGAGCGCCAGTTCAAATTTTGTCCCTGGTCATTTGTTTTCAGTGAGCCAAATTGGGCATTCAGTTACCAGTGAATGCACACATTTATTCTGCTGTGATCTCCTTCAGAGGTATCACTTTGACCCAATGGGACACTCTATCGATTACTGACATTCCATTCTGCCTATTTAACATAAATTTAAATTTGATTTATATCTACATCTACATCCATACTCCGCAAGCCACCTGACGGTGTGCGGCGGAGGGTACCCTGAGTACCTCTATCGGTTCTCCCTTCTATTCCAGTCTCGTATTGTACGTGGAAAGAAGGATTGTCGGTATGCTTCTGTGTGGGCTCTAATCTCTCTGATTTTATCCTCATGGTCTCTTCGCGAGATATACGTAGGAGGGAGCAATATACTGCTTGACTCTTCGGTGAAGGTATGTTCTCGAAACTTTAACAAAAGCCCGTACCGGGCTACAGAGCGTCTCTCCTGCAGAGTCTTCCACTGGAGTTTATCTATCATCTCTGTAACGCTTTCGCGATTACTAAATGATCCTGAAACAAAGCGCGCTTCTCTCCGTTGGATCTTCTCTATCTCTTCTATCAACCCTATCTGGTGCGGATCCCACACTGCTGAGCAGTATTCAAGCAGTGGGCGAACAAGCGTACTGTAACTTACTTCCTTTGTTGTCGGATTGCATTTCCTTAGGATTCTTCCAATGAATCTCAGTCTGGCATCTGCTTTACAGACGATCAACTTTATATGATCATTCCATTTTAAATCACTCCTAATGCATACTCCCAGATAATTTGTGGAATTAACTGCTTCCAGTTGCTGACCTGCTATTTTGTAGCTAAATGATAAGGGAGGTATTCAGTCTGTGTCTCTTGTGTGATATCATTTTCTTTAAGTTTATCACATGTTTCTCCTTCTACTCTCTTGTTATATGCAATTTATTATATTTCCTTCTGGTGCTGTCAATAACTTTTCAGATATTTATCATCCCAGTCTGCCTTTTTAACATAAAATTAAATTTGACTTATAGAGGTATTCAGTCTGTCTCTCTAGTGTGATATCACATTCTTTTAAGTTTATCATATGTTGCTGCTTGTAATCTCATGTAATTTATTATGTTTCATTCTTGTTTTGTCAACAATTTTTCAGATTTTATGTGAAATAGAAAACTATAAAGCCATGGAACTAGTTGTCACTGGCACCTGTGCGGCTTTACCAGAACCAAAAGAAGTGCTTAATTTCATTACTAGTGTCAGAACTGTTGACAGCAAAACAATTGAAATTTCAAACAAGTGAGTATATTGATTTTTGACAGATTTGTGACTGTGGAAGTTTAAAATTTTGTAACTTGTGTAGATATCTAACCAATTTAAAAATATTTCATATACTTCAGTTATACAGGATCTTTCAGAAATGATGGTCAATAATTCACACCTGGAAAGTATAGGCCAAAAGTAGTTAAAAAGCATGGGGATGCAAATCAACCATTGGCGGTGGATCACATTAATTCAACTGTAAACACGCTTGCATACCACAGTGTATCTCAAGGTTTGGGATCAACTACCTGTTTGTCCCTCTCAGTGCACTGTGCCATACCAGCATCACAATCAGTTATGAATGTGAAGGCTCCATGGATGGAGATTACACCAATGAAGGGTAAGCTGGCACACACTTCATGTATGGCAAAGCGAATGGAGGTGCCTTTGAGGCTGCACGAATGGAAGTGCACTTGAGGCTGCATGATTGTATGAAGAAGATTCTCCTTTCTGCAGGTAGCCTGCCAGGTGTACATTTAGCTGGTTACATCAGTGCCTTAGAGAAGTCAGGAGTTTTGCACACCATATACAAGAAGGTTGGCCCAGATCCATAACACCTGATGTTGAGGAAAGGGTGTTATGCATTGTACATGAACGTCTGAGTACTTCAACAAGAAGGATTGTTACCCAAGAGTGTGCCCCGAGTCATAGCAGTGTGTAGCAGATTTTGCACAGGAAAGTACTCTATCCATATCATCTCCAGTGAGTGCAAGCCCTCAACAAAGCCGACTTACCTCCCTCCTAGAGACAATTTCTGCTAAAGGGTCCAACAACAGTGTACCCTAAATCCCCTGTTTGTAAGTGATATTCTGTTCACACTGTATTTACCCATGACAGTATTCTTAACTACCAGAACTGTCATGTTTGTGCTGAAGGCAACACTAATGCTACACATGTATCATGACATCAGTGGCATTATTCGTTGGACGTCTGGGCAAGATTTTTTGGAGACTGCATAATTGGACCACACTTCCTACCACCGAGACTAACCAGACTGCAGTACATGTGGTTTATGCATACTGTACTTCCAGATGTACAGATTATATCTCACTGAGCCAATGCCTGGACATGTGGGTCATGCATGAAGGTGCTCCAGTACATTTTCATTTACAAGTGTGCTGGCTTCCAATTCGGACATATGATCAACAATGGGTAGGTTGAGGAGGACCTGTACCAGGGCCTCCAAGATCTTCAGATTTAAATCCCATTTGTGTCTGGGGTCATGTCAAAAGCCTGGTCTATGCTACTGAGATCAACTCTCTTGAGGAATTACAGTTGTGGCTTGAAGCAGCCCTCCAGCATTTACCGAATTCCTCTGGACTGCCTGAGAGGATTAACAACTCATTTCAGAGATGAGTTCAGTGTTGCATTCAGACACATGGACAACATTTTGAACACCTACTTAAATGTTTATAGATGCCATGGGTTCCTAGACACTGGTGAACTGCAACAGAAAACATGTGGTGTATCAAGAAAGGCAGCACGTTTTGTATTATTGCAAAATATGGTAGAGATTGTCACAGAAATTAAACAGGATTTGGGCTGGAAAATATTAAAAGTAAGGTGTTTTTCATTGCAATAGAATCTTCTCATGAAATTCCAATCACCAACTTTCTCCTCTGAATGCTAAAATATTTTGTTGACGACATCCTACACAGGGAGGAATGGTCACCACAATAAAATAAGGAAAATAAGAGCTCCTACGGACAGATATAGGTGTTCATTCTTTCCACACACTATATGAGATTGGAATAATAGAGAATTTTGAAGGTGGTTCGATGAACCCTCTGCCAGGCACTTAAATGTGATTTGCAGGGTATCCATTTAGATGTAGAACAATGGTTGATTTGTGTACCCATGTTTATTGGACCTTTTTCACTACTTTTGTCCTATACATTCCATGTGTGAATTATTGACCATCACTTCTTAAACACCATGTATAATTTAGTTTCCATGTGTACCATGACCCATATGATGAAGAAAAATTATTTGAGACCCTTAAAAATAATTCTTCCATCTGGAGGAAGATGTAGAGAGGGAACAAGGCAATTTTTAAAAAAATAAACCATACAAATAAAAGTTTCTAAACCTAGAATCAAGAAAGGAAAAAGATCAAGAACTATAGTCAGGGGGAAGTAATTACTTATGTACTTCTTATGTATGAAAAACACATAAATTTAGATAAATGCATAATGTGGGAACCAAAGAAAAAAATAGTGAATTCTTGTTATTGATGGACTTTCTTTTCATACAAATACTACAGGAATGAAATAGGCAACTTACCAAAAATTAGAAGTGCTGAGACATCAGCAGGCACATACAAAAATGAAAAAAAAAGTTGATAGATTTCTGAGTAATTGCTTTGTCTAGCTAGAATACAAATACACAAAGAAAATACATGTGCACATACACATGCACACATACAAATGTCTATCCTCCTACACCGTGCCACATTGGAATGGATTAGGATTTTCGCAGCTCCCTATGCCACACCTACATCCAACCCATCACCACAAGAACACATACCTATGGAAGACCCAGGTCCAAGACCTCTCCATACACTCACCCAGCACTTCCTACTCCAGTCCTGTCACAGGATTCTCCTACCCCATTAGAGGCATAGTCCACTTGCCAAACTGTAGCACTGGCATTATATGTCCTGCCAGTGCCACACAGGGGCATAGGCCTAGGAATGGACATTTGTTTATATGTATGTGTGTGTGTGTGTGTGTGTGTGTGTGTGTGTGTGTGTGTGTGTGTGTGTGTTTGTACTCTAGCTTGAGAAAGGAGTTACTCCAAAAGTTAGCAAATTCTCTTTCTTTTTTGTGAGAGCCTGTCAAATGCTCCATGCTGCTGCTTTTGGTGAATTGTCTCCTTTACTCCTGTAGTCTTTACATTCTACCAGACCTTTCATAATATATTTATTTTTCTATACTTACCTTTCAAAACTTTAATATAACCACATGAATCTGCAATTTGTATTTATGTGTAATACTGTGTTAGAAAGCATTAACACATTGAAACTAACCTTTTTGTGTTGTGGCCTTTGTGCAAGAACAATACAGATATCCATACAGCAGTTGCAACCAACCCTTAGGAGTACCTATTGTGGTACTAATATATGATTTATAAAATGCGTATTTGAACCATAAGCTGTTTTTATTTTAAACCCAAATTATATCGGTTTTGGTCTTGTACCATCTTCATGGATGAAGGGTTAAGATGGTTTAAGCCACCATATTGCATTAGTCATTACTTAAATGTGTAGTGCATGCCATGAATTTAAATATATGAGAGATAGCTTTAAAATCAAACATCCAAATTCTAAATGTATACAGAACAGTACTGCTCTGTATGACTTAATGATGATGGAATTCTCTTGGTTAAAATATTGCAGAAGTAAGATAGTCCCCCATTTTAATTTCCATGCTGGAACTATTCAGGAGGACCTTGTCTTTGGAGAAAGAAATCTCATTGTATAGTGGAGATGGTGAGTTGCAGAGAGGCACAACAAAAAGACTGTCATGCAAGTGGTTCTCCTTTCTCCAAAGGCCTCTCTAATTTTCCTGTAGGCAGAATCTATCTTACCCCTAGTGAGATAAGCCTCTACATCCTTACATTTGTCCTCAAGCCATCCCTGCTTATCCATTTGGCACTTCCTGTCGATCTCATTTTTGAGACGTTTCTATTCCTTTTTGCCTGCTTCACTTGCTGCATTTTTGTATTTTCTCCTCTCATCAATTAAATTCAGTATCTCTTCTGTTACCCAAGGATTTCTACTAGCTCTAGTCTTTTTACCTACTTGATCCTCTGCTGCCTTCACTATTTCATTCCTCAAAGCTACCCGTTCTTCATCTACTGTATTTCTTTCCCCCATTCCTGTCAATTGTTCCCTTATGCTCTCCCTAAAACTCTGTACAACCTCTGGTTCTTTCAGTTTATCCAGGTCCCATCTACATAAATTCCCACATTTTTCTGATTTTATTCATGCCTGCTTACTTTCTGGCAAAAATTTGTTTAAAAATAATTTTTCAAACTGTCAGAAAATGAGCTTTCAGCCAACATCACTTCCATTGGAGATAGAACATATACAAACACACTCACGCAAATGCAACTAACGCCTCATGACTGTGGTCTCTGGCTGCTGAGGCTACACTGTGAACAGCGGTGCTTGATGGGAGATGTGACCAGGTGATGATGGGAAGGAGGAGGCTGGGGTGGAGAGGGGAAGAGATAGCACTGTAGGGATGGGGAAAGTAAAGTGCTTTCTGGAGCATACTTGGAAGATGTGGAGAGAGGGTGGGCCTTCTAGGTGCAGTTGGGAGGCTAGACAGAAGGCAGGGGAGTGTTAGCAGAAAAGGTCAGAGGTAAAAAGACTTTGAGTGCACTGATGGAATGTTCTGGAACCTTTCCACCAACATCGGCTTTCTGAACTGCACAGCTGGTAACTCTCACTGCAATGTATCCTAGATTCCTGTAACCCTCTTAGCCTCAATCATTGTTAGTCAGGTGCCTTACCTGTACCCATTCTGCATTACACAGTCCTATTCCACCAATGCACCCACAGCCTTTTATCCTCTCTCCTTTTCCACTAATCCTTTCCCGCCCTCTGTCTAACCTCCCGACTGCACCCAGCTGCCCTACCCTCTGTCCACCTCGTCCCTGTATACTCCCACAAGCAGCACTTTATGGTACCCCACCCCTACCCTGCAATCCCTTCCCACCCCAGTCTTCTCCTTACCGCACCACCTGGTTGAATTTTCCATCATGTGCTGACAATCACAGTGTAGCCTCAGTACCCAAAGATTGCAGTTATGTGTGCGAGTTACATACACATGAGTGCATGTGTATGTTCTATCTCTGAGAAGGGCCTTGCCAGACACATGGTACACACAGAGAGTGTACCCCCCTGAGGGTTGCTCATATTAAAACTCAGAGAATATCATCAAATATTCATATCATGGATCAAATAGATAGTCAAAGGCAGTATAAATGCAGAGAACAGAAGTGTGAATTTAGTATCGATGTAAAATGGTGTTGAAGCAGATACTATGCTATCTGGGGCACTTGAGCTTGCTAGACATATGGTACACACAGAGAGTGTACCCCTCTATGGGTTGATTATATTAAACCTCTAGCTCTGCAAATTCTCTAACTTCTGCTCAACCACCTTCCTCTTACAAATAGGTACTCAATATGGCTTAATGATAAATGGTTCATGTGGTCTTAGTTTTCACTTTCACATGTAATCTTTCTCTCTGCCTGGCTTGTCACTAAAAATGCTATGATATTCCCACAGGAATCCCTCCAAGTCACTTTTTTCATCTCTTCTGAAACTGTCTGCAAAGTTAAGTTTGTCCAGCACTAAATGAGAAAAGTCTTCACTAACCACCTGGTTATCTTCAACTAAATAATTTCTGTCATCAAACACTTCCACTCCTTTTAAATTATTGCTACAATTCTCATCAATCATTATGTATAACATGTGTTCATTTAAGTGAATTACTACCACTCATCCTTGTTCAAATACAACATTACTGATAGTAAATTAAATTAATGCTTGCCTACATCTACATCTACATGACTACTCTGCAATTCACATTTAAGTGCTTGGCAGAGGGTTCATCGAACCCCAATCATACTATCTCTCTACTATTCCGCTCCCGAACAGCGTGCGGGAAAAACGAACACCTAAACCTTTCTGTTCGAGCTCTGATTTCTCTTATTTTATTTTGATGATCATTCCTACCTACGTAGGTTGGGCTCAATAAAATATTTTCGCATTCGGAAGAGAAAGTTGGTGACTGAAATTTCGTAAAAAGGTCTCGCCGCGACGAAAAACGTCTTTGCTGTTATGACTTCCATCCCAACTCGCATATCATATCTGCCACACTCTCTCCCCTATTACGTGATAATACAAAACGAGCTGCCCTTTTTTGCACCCTTTCGATGTCCTCCGTCAATCCCACCTGGTAAAGATCCCACGCCGCACAGCAATATTCTAACAGAGGACGAACGAGTGTAATGTAAGCTGTCTCTTTAGTGGACTTGTTGCATCTTCTAAGTGTCCTGCCAATGAAACGCAACCTTTGGCTCACCTTCCCCACAATATTATCTATGTGGTCCTTCCACCTGAAGTTGTCCCTAATTTTAACACCCAGGTACTTATTTGAATTGACAGCCTTGAAAATTGTACTATTTATCTAGTAATCGAATTCCAACTAATTTCTTTTGGAATGCATGTGGATCACCTCACACTTTTTGTTATTTAGTGTCAACTGCCACCTGACACACCATACAGCAATCTTTTCTAAATCGCTTTGCAACTAATACTGGTCTTCGGATGACCTTACTAGATGGTAAATTACAGCATCATCTGCAAACAACCTAAGAGAACTGCTGAGATTGTCACCCAGGTCATTTATATAGATCAGGAACAGCAGATGTCCCAGGACGCTTCCCTGGGGAACACCTGATATCACTTCAGTTTTACTCGATGATTTTCCGTCTATTACTACTGATTAATTTACTGTTTACCAGTGGGTCCTTTCATTTTAACACCAGTGACTGGGAATTCAGTATATTGTTCAGTGTCCTTTCATCTATCTCTTAATTTACGAGACACTCGGCTTACTGAGCGACCAGTGTCCAATAGACAAACTCCCTTCCAGCTACCTACAGATATGGCAATGTAGGGGCTACCAAGTATTTCATGCTTATTATTTCCATCCTCTTCTGACAATAAATCATCTTCAATATCCCTATGATTTAAATGAGCATTTACTTGAACCTCATTTCCTAACTTAGGTTCTAAAATACTTAAAGATAGCTTACAACTAGAGTGTGGTCATCTTTTCCTACAGACTCCTCACTCTCTCCCAACACTTTCAGTATCTTATCACTAACTAGCTTATCTTGATTCTCCTTACTGCAACAGTCATGTAATATCTCGCTGACTTCGATGGGTATCAACTGATTTTCATATACCTGTTATTCTGACTCCAAATCATCATGTCCTATCATTCCATTACTCATATCTTTGTCTAGTACTTCCACATACACCATATCACTTAATTCATCATAAAATAAATCAGTGTCAGCGTCAATAGCCTCAAAATACTCATTTCCAATATCAAATACACCTACATGAATCTTAACTTTAACTACACGTTTCCAAGTCACAATCACTATCAAAGGTACCAGAAATTGTATCAACAGGCACATAAAAATAATTCAACTTAGGTAAATGATCCTTACTTTCCTCCACATCTTTTTCATACAGCACTGAAAATTCATCATCACAAAATAAGCTAACTAAACCATACTCATCAGCATCATCATAAATGATACTATTACTACACATGCAATTCCTATCATATAAGTTCGTCAAATCGTCTGTACCAAGATTAAATTTATTTTCAACTTTACTAGTATCTTCACCATTTTCTGTCAGCCTGAAGTCCCAAAATGCCTTATCATAATCAACTGTCGACTAATTATAAAATCCGTGGTTAGTCCACAACTGCTGTTTTGATGAAATCACAAAAACCTCCAGAAAGCATTCCTTTTTTATATCCTTTTTTGCATAAACAAATAAAGACAATTTATCTACAAGCATTTTTAGAGTAAAATTACTGTAAAACATTTAAGAACAACAACAAAAATTGTTGATGGAACAAAAAAAGAACAGGGCTGTGTGCTAACATCAATAACATAAAAACTGGGCAAGTCTACCACTTATATCTGTAAATAAATGGATGTTGGAAGGATAATAATAATATTAATTTTATTATTATAAAAATCTGGAAACTGTTGTTTACAGTTTTTCTACAATAACTATATTATTATGAAAAGTCAGTTAGGCCTACAGAAGTGCTGTGCTAGCAAACAAACTTGTTAAACAACAAAGACAAAATCAAGCACGTGACTGTGTTCTTACAAGTTTTATTTCAGAATAAATGCCTTTTACAAAGTTTAGAAAGTTACATTTTGTATTAATTTACCATTATTTTATAAACAAATATTACAATCTTACAGTCTATAAACAGGTGCTGTGTTTACTGATTCAAATTTTATTAAAACAGTTCGTTTTCTTGTTTGTAATAAGATATCATCTCTTTTTTAAGTCCTCCTTCTTCTCAGTTTTCAATCTGGCTGTTAGTCTGTTAGTTCAAGCTGGGGTAGATCTAAGCCTTTTATGGTTTCCATCTTCACACCTTTTTTGAATAAATTCATTTGCATCCATGTTTCAACTTCATTGAATTATTATTATTATTTTTTACTTTTTTTTATTTTTAAACACTGTTCCGGGCTTGGTTTCGGAAAATTTTAGTCAAACAACCTTGAAAATTTCTAACTTTTTTGTGATGAGGTGTTCTTCAGCTACTTTGGAGAAGTCATAAAAATCATCATCATTCATCATAGTGGATAGAAAATGAGTTTTGATATTGGCACTACACAAACTCTCAGAAGATCCAAAGGAACTTCACATTTTTCTGCTCTTTTTCTTTTTTCAATTAGAACAAAGAAATCGTTACAACCAAGTATATCCATAGAAACAGTAGCATTTGATTTTTGTTTTGGCTGCAGCTATTGTCAGCTAATTTTACTTTTAATCCCCCTTAACACACAGCTTGTTATTTTGTTGCCTCCCTGCCACTCATGCCCTCATGCCAAAGAAACGTAAAACCTTTATTATTATCTGCCATATGCAGTCCCAAATTGTAACAAGAAAGTTGACATAAATAATACATTTGGTAGTGTGATAATGTTGGCAAGGAGAAAACCTGTTGTAAATCGATGAATACTGTGCATGTATCACTTGTAGGAGTGTTAGAATATACATGATCATGCTTCATCTCTTCTTTAGCTTTCTCAGTGCATCTATGATTAAATATAGCTATATTGGTTGAGTCATTCAACATTTTACTTTTAAGCAGATCACAGGTGTTACAGGTATCTTTCCATGGGCAGTGAAATTTCAGTTTGGGAAAGTATTCTTTCAATACTTTTTTCTAGCACAAATATCTAATGTTTGTGTTTGGATAAAGTGTAAAAAAAGCCTCATACATTCTGCTGTAATTTAAATCTTGGCTTAAAAATAGAAGGGAGTTTTTAGCCTTTGTGTGAGGGTTTCATCCCTGGGGAGACTTTGGATGTGTTCAACAATGCGTTCTACATCAGCAGCTGTATATTTACTTTGTATATTTCTATTTCCTCTACATTCAATGTAGGAAACATCACCACCTTTTTTTGTTTTTACTAAGGTTTCCACCCTTTGCTTGGTAATTGTGTGTATTTCCAGAAAGGTTTTTTTTTGCAAACTTGAAAATGTCCACCTTTGTCATCAGGAACTGTATAAAAAACACTAGCCTGTCTGCGACTCTCCTCGGGATCTTTGTAAGAGCCATGATGGCTTCTTCTAACATTGCATACACTTACGTTTCCCATCAAATAAGAGTTTTGCTTAACATTATCACTTAGTTTGTAGAACTGAGTGAATATGTTTAATTTGTGTTCCAATGGAATGACTCTACATTGGTAGCAGCACCACCATGAAACCTACAACAAGCAAACACGGGAATCAGACACATTAAATAATTTGTGACTGTCACAAATAACCTGTTTGTTTGCTACTCTGCACAGTTAGTAGCTCTACTATAGTCCAGGAACCAAGTCAAACATAACCTACCATGATCTGCACAGTCTAAACCTACGTTAGCTTAAAACGCCACAGAAAAACCATAATCAAGTGTTGTTGTTGTTGTTGTTGTGGTGGTCTTCAGTCCTGAGACTGGTTTGGTGCAGCTCTCCATGCTACTCTATCCTGTGCAAGCTTCTTCACCTCCCAGTACCTAATGCGGCCTACATCATTCTGATTCTGCTTAGTGTATTCATCTCTTGGTCTCTCTCTACGATTTTTACCCTCCACGCATGCCCTCCAATTCTAAATTGGTGATCCCTTGATGCCTTAGAACATGTCCTACCAACCAATCCCTTCTTCTAGACAAGTTGTGCCACAAACTCCTCTTCTCCCCAATTCTATTCAATACGTCCTCATCTACCCATATAATATTTAGCGTTCTTCTGTAGCACCACATTTTGAAAGCTTCTATTCTCTTCTTGTCTAAACTATTTATAATCCATGTTTCACTTCCATACATGGCAACACTCCATACAAATACTTTCAGAAATGACTTCCTGACACTTAAATCAATATTCGATGTTAACAAATTTCTCTTCTTCAGAAACGCTTTCCTTGCCATTGCCAGTCTACATTTTATATCCTCACTACTTTGATCATCGTCAGTTATTTTGCTCCCCAAATAGCAAAACTCCTTTACTACTTCAAGAGTCTCATTTCCTAATCTAATTCCCTCAGCATCACCCAACTTAATTCGACTACATTCCATTATCCTCGTTTTGCTTTTATTGATCTTCATCTTATACCCTCCTTTCAAGACACTGTCCATTCCATTCAACTGCTCTTCCAAGTCCTTTGCTGTCTCTGACAGAATTACAATGTCATCAGCAAACCTCAAAAGTTTTTATTTCTTCTCCGTGGATTTTAATACCTACTCCAAACTTTTCTTTTGTTTCCTTTACTGCTTGCTCAATATATAGATTGAATAGCATCGGGGAGAGGCTACAACCCTGTCTCACTCCCTTCCCAACCACTGCTTCCCTTTCATGTCCATCGACTCTTATAACTGCCATTTGATTTCTGTACAAATTTTAAATAGCCTTTCGCTCCCTGTATTTTACCCCTGCAACCTTCAGAATTTGAAAGAGAGTATTGCAGTCAACATTGTCGAAAGCTTTCTCTAAGTCTACAAATGCTAGAAAAGTAGCTTTGCCTTTCCTTAATCTTTCTTATAAGATAAGCCTTAGCGCCAGTATTGCCCCACATGTTCCAGCATTTCTACAGAATCCAAACTGATCCTCCCCAAGGTCAGCTTCTCCCAGTTTTTCCATTCATCTGTAAAGAATTCGCGTTAGTATTTTGCAGCTGGGACTTATTAAACTGATAGTTTGGTAATTTTCTCATCTGTCAACACCTGCTTTCTTTGGGATTGTAATTATTATATTCTTCTTGAAGTCTGAGGGAATTTCGCCTGTCTCATACATCTTGCTCACCAGATGGTAGAGTTTTGTCAAGACTGGCTCTCCCACGGCTGTCAGTAGTTCTAATGGAATGTTGTCTACTCCCGGGGCCTTGTTTGTCTTAGGTCTTTCACTGCTCCGTCAAACTCTTCATGCAGCATCGTATCTCCCATTTCATCTTCATCTACCTCCTCTTCAATTTCCATAATATTGTCCTCAAGAACATCGCCCCTGTATAGACCCTCTATATACTCCTTCCACCTTTCTACTTTTCCTTCTTTGCTTAGAACTGGGTTTCCATCTGAGCTCTTGCTATTCATGCAAGTGGTTCTCTTTTCTCCAAAGGTCTCTCTAATTTATGTGTAGGCAGAATCTATCTTCCCCCTAGTGAGATAAGCCTCTACATCCTTACATTTGTCCTCTAGCCATCCCTGCTTAGCCATTTTGCACTTCCTGTCGATCTCACTTTTGAGACGTTTGTATTCCTTATTGCCTGCTTCACTTGCTGCATTTTTGTATTTTCTCCTCTCATCAATTAAATTCAGTATCTCTTCTGTTACCCAAGGATTTCTACTAGCTCTCGTCTTTTTACCTTCTTGATCCTCTGCTGCCTTCACTATTTCATTCCTCAAAGCTACCCGTTCTTCATCTACTGTATTTCTTTCCCCCATTCCTGTCAATTGTTCCCTTATGCTCTCCCTAAAACTCTGTACAACCTCTGGTTCTTTCAGTTTATCCAGGTCCCATCTCCATAAACTCCCATATTTTCTGATTTTATTCATGCCTGCTTACTTTCTGGCAAAAATTTGTTTAAAAATAATTTTTCAAACTCTGCAAATGTCATTTCTGGGTTAGCCCAGAATAAAGCTTCTCCATCAAAATATAATTCAGTAAATTTCACTTTCATATGTTCTGTCATGCCCGGTGCAAAACTGTCCTTGCACTGGTACAAATAATTGGCTCAGTGTAGTTGTAAATCACCTGGAAAATTTTTCCTAATAACGTTTTCGCAATTGTTTTAAAAACATGTTATTACCACTATATATATTACTAAACATATTACACTCTAGATTTACAACTTTCGAGTTGACTGTTTGAATATTATTTGATACTTCATTCACTTTGCTGTTTACTGAAGAAATTTATTCTGAAACAAGTACAGAATTTAATTTTTGTTTCTTGTCAATCAAATTATTGTCAGTTTCGATATAAGTTTGTATGTTACCATATTTACTCGAATCTAAGCCTCACTCGAATCTAAGCCGCACCTGAAAAATGATACTCTAAATCAAGGAACAAATTTTTCCCAAATCTAAGCCGCATCTGAAATTTGAGATTCGAAATTCAAGGAAGAGAAAAGTTTTAGGCCGCACCTGCAAATCGAAGCAAAGGTGGTCCATTGTAAAATGAGACACAATTTAGGTCGAATGAATGACGATACAGCTACAGTAGTTCGCTTCAAGTCGTAAGCTTAGCAGTTAAGCTTTACCAGGTAGCCATTGCCATGTGTCAGGCGCTCCGTCCGTATTTATACAGGAACCCTTCCTTTTTCACGTGCTTCGTCTGGTTTGAATCAATTGCTTACTTTCTTTATCTCGTAAGTGCCGTTCTCTTTGTTATAGGTGTTTACGTCACTCTAAGCTGAAAATGCATTACTGTACTGAGTCATGCATTGTTTGTCGCATTCTGATAGTGTGTGTTCACGACCTGTTGCCGCTCGCGACATGGCTTGCATTTGTGCGCGCTACCGCCGCTTACTATATATAAAAAAGAGAGGAATTGTCTCATAAGCGAAACAATGGCAAGAGACTGCTATTTGTTGTTGCAGCTTTCTTTGATAATGATCGACAACAGCCAAATAATAGACTGTGTATGATAGAAGATGTTCTGAACGAGAGTTTAGGGAAAATGTTTCGCCGTTTGAAAATCTTTGCAGGCGCATCTTATGTTCATTACATTGTGCACAGAAATTAGAGTCATCTTAGATTTAAGAATCTAGTAAATTGCCATGCTTCATTCTTGACTGTATCGCTATTAGGCGTAAGAATAATACGAATATAAACATGACATGATATATATATTCTTCCTCGTTTGCTGTTGTCTCGCACTAGTTTCATGGTTTATTAGGCAGACAGGATTTAAATGAGATAGCAGCAAACACGAAAGAATACATGGCAAAATGTTTATATTCGTATTATTCTTATGGTGAAGAGAATACTGCATGTAATTCACAATTCATAAAAGTTCCTATTAGCAACCATCTCTTCTCACAGGTAGGAAAAAATTCAGTACATAAGAGTTGGCCATATTGACAAACATCCCAAACAGTCTTGCCAGTCGGATTTTCATTGTTGTTGTTGTTGTTGTCTTCAGTCCTGAGACTGGTTTGATGCAGCTCTCCATGCTACTCTATCCTGTGCAATCTGCTTCATCTCCCAGTACCTACTGCAACCTACATCCTTCTGAATCTGCTTAGTGTATTCATCTCTTGGTCTCCCTCTACGATTTTTACCCTCCACGCTGCCTTCCAATGCTAAATTTGTGATCCCTTGATGCCTCAAAACATGTCCTACCAACAGATCCCTTCTTCTAGCCAAGTTGTGCCACAAACTTCTCTTCTCCCCAAACCTATTCAATACCTCCTCATTAGTTACGTGATCTACCCATCTAATCTTCAGCATTCTTCTGTAGCACCACATTTCGAAAGCCTCTATTCTCTTCTTGTCCAAACTATTTATCGTCCATGTTTTACTTCCATACATGGCTACACTCCAAACAAATACTTTCATAAACGACTTCCTGATACCTAAATCTATATTCGATGTTAACAAATTTCTCTTCTTGAGAAACACTTTCCTTGCCATTACCAGTCTACATTTTATATCCTCTCTACTTTGATCATCATCAGTTATTTTACTTCCTAAATAGCAAAACTCCTTTACTACTTTAAGTGTCTCATTTCCTAATCTAATTCCCTCAGCATCACCCGATTTAATTTGACTACATTCCATTATCCTCGTTTTGCTTTTGTTGATGTTCATTTTATATCCTCCTTTCAAGACACTCTCCATTCCCTTCAACTGCTCTTCCAAGTCCTTTGCCGTCTCTGACAGAATTACAATGTCATCGGCGAACCTCAAAGTTTTTATTTCTTCTCCATGAATTTTAATACCTACTCCAAATTTTTCTTTTGTTTCCTTTACTGCTTGCTCAATATACAGAGTGAATAACATCGGGGAGAGGCTACAACCCTGTCTCACTCCTTTCCCAACCACTGCTTCCCTTTCATGCCCCTCGACTCTTATGACTGCCATCTGGTTTCTGTACAAATTGTAAATAGCTTTTCGCTCCCTGTATTTTGCCCCTGCCACCTTCAGAATTTGAAAGAGAGTATTCCAGTCAACATTGTCAAAAGCTTTCCCTAAGTCTACAAATGCTAGAAACGTAGGTTTGCCTTTTCTTAATCTTTCTTCTAAGATAAGTCGTAAGGTCAGTATTGCCTCACATGTTCCAACATTTCGACGGAATCCAAACTGATCCTCCCCGAGGTCCGCATCTACCAGTTTTTCCATTCGTCTGTAAAGAATTCGCGTTAGTATTTTGCAGCTGTGACTTATTAAACTGATAGTTCGGTAATTTTCACATCTGTCAGCACCTGCTTTCTTTGGGATTGGAATTATTATATTCTTCTTGAAGTCTGAGGGTATTTCACCTGTCTCATACATCTTGCTCACCAGCTGGTAGAGTTTTGTCATGACTGGCTCTTCCAAGGCCGTCAGTAGTTCTAATGGAATGTTGTCTACTCCGGGGGCCTTGTTTCGACTAGGGTCTTTCAGTGCTCTGTCAAACTCTTCACGCAGTATCTTACCTCCCATTTCATCTTCATCTACATCCTCTTCCATTTCCATAATATTGTCTTTGCCCTTGTATAAACCTTCTATATACTCCTTCCACCTTTCTGCCGTCCCTTCTTTGCTTAGAACTGGATTGCCATCTGAGCTCTTGATATTCATACACGTGGTTCTCTTCTCTCCAAAGGTCTCTTTAATTTTCCTGTAGGCAGTATCTATCTATTTTCATAGTACATCGAAATGCTGCTACATTCGAAGATGAACAATACGGAATTTATATTTACTTCGTTGGATAATGTATGAAAATGCAGTGGTCGAAACTCGGGGCGGAAAAAAAGCTTGTTTTCCACCTTTTTTAATTTATTTACTGACTCAGAGGTTTTGGCGCCAGTATTTATCTTTGTGCCTGAAAGCATTCCTGTGTAGTGCTACATATATTCGACGGCAGAAGTTAGTATTGGCGACACATACCAACATTTTTCAGAATTTCCTCTTACTTTGCACTCGATTCTAGGCTGCAGGTGGTTTTTTGGATTACAAAAACCGGGAAAAAAGTGCGGCTTAGAGTCGAGTAAATACGGTGTACACCTCTGATTTTCATCTGTCGAGTTCATCAATGCGATGTTTTCTGTTCTTTTTACTTGTTCGTCGATGATGTCAACACATTTGTTAACTAGCTGTAATTCAGTAACAGCTAAGTTCTTCAAACAATCCACTTCAGGTTCTACATTCTCTACCCTTTCATTTACACTGTTTATTTGTCTATTTGCCTTATTAACATCTTCCCTAATTGCTTCTAGTTTCTGGTCCATTTTTACAACAATAGTGTCTATTTTTTGTCTGCTTTCCAAAATTATTTTCAAATAATTTAGAAAATTGATCTAATAAGTTTTCTGATTGTTGAAATCCATGGAAAGGTGAAAATAACCCACTTGTGTTCTTGTGGCTTTGAGTGTTTAGATTTGGTATCGATGCATGCAGCTGCCAAACTTATCTTGTTGTGGTTCCGTCTTGATCACATATAGGAAATATATTCCTTATACTAACTTTCACTTTTCTTTTGCACCACTTGACAAGATAACAAACAATAACAAAAAAAATTCAGAAAACTATCTTTCCTATAAGATTTTCAAAAGTATGGCACACACAATTATTTTTGCTTGACTTAAATATGCAATTTATAATAATAATAATAATAAATAATATATAATTAATAAGTTAGTTTTTTTAATGTGTAATCAATAATAGTCAGGAGGAAAGCTAATAAATGAAAAATAAAATAAATTTAAATATCTCATTCGCATACGCAAATCACTTTCTTAATCTTTTTTACGTTTTTTGTTGTTTGAAGTGAAGATCAGTAGACTCTTAACGTGCCGGAAAAACATTTACTTTGCAATCTTAAAATCTCAGGGGAATGGAAAATTGTCTTCTCACCTTGCGAGAAAATTCAGATTAGTTCTACATTAATTTTGTGGGTATCATGTTGACAACATAAGAAAAAATGTAGTAAAGCAAAATCTGTAAAATTTTATAAATTGGGGATTGATAACCGATAATATGAAGTTATAATATGACGTGGTGAAAAAATGATTTTTGTGTGGTGGAGTTTGGGATGTGTATCATTGCTTAACACAAGAAAACAGAATACCACATCATATTACGGATATCCTCCACCTTATAAATAATACATATCTCTTGTAATCCGGAGTGCTGCTTCTTAATGCTGCCATAGGTTCACCTTGATGTTACTGCAACACCACTCAGGTATCAAGCTATGGAAGAAATAAGCTCCAGGAGTTTGTGTTCACAAAGACGCTAAATGTTCAACGGCAAACTACATGTGAAATTGACTTGACACTATATCATTACTGACGTCAAACTGAACTCTAACTGACATATGGCAGCTTACAAATCACCTCTACTGATATGATTTTAAACAGTTACTGACATTGTTACATATGAAATTTTTAGGTTTAACAATTACACCTTTTACATACATCTTCCCAAATTAAATAGAAATTTACATGAAAGAAAAGTGAATAATTCCCTACAAATACAGGAAAGAATCTGTTCCTATTAAGATCATAAATTACATGTTTTATCATTACAACAACATATTTTGTTAATTTGCATGTATCATTTTACTTACTTAAAAGGTTACCATCCTATCATTTTCAGGTGAACAGAGGGATTAGTTTTATTGAACGAAAGGGTCAGATTCAGTTAATTAAATTTTGTACAAGTAAAACTTTACATTTCTATATAGTTGTAATTACCATTCCATTAACTAACACCAATTAAAACATTAGTATGCTTAATTCTGACTGAAGAACACGTCATACTTCTGTTATGGCTAAAATTTGTTTTTTAGTTTGAAAATATAAAAATAGTTATCTTTCAATGACTAGAAATATTGGAACACTTATTGTTGACTACGCCATAATTACAATAGCAATTTTATTCCTAACATGTTCCTGAAATTTGTATAATGTACAAATTGTGATGGTACATCAGCTTTTAACCCAACATGTTTCCTTCATTCTGCATATTGGTGACGCCCAATGTAAAGAATGTCAAAACAATAGCTTAAAATAATGCAAATTATTAACTTGCTGCAAAAGAAAATCTTCAGTGCATTTGAATCCAGATAAACAGAAAAGACAAAATCAAAGCACCATACTGATATTACACATATGTCCTCTGTGGGAGATTAGGAAAGAGACTGGTAAAGGATATAGGATCCCAAAGGGTTTTGGTATTACAGATCTGTGCAGAAATCTATGTACAAAAGTTAATACATAATTTATATTAAAAATAAAGATTTCAAGACTTACCAAGCGGGAAAGCGCCAGTAGATAGGCACAATAAATAAAACACACACAGAATTTCTAGCCTTCGCAACCGACGGTTGCTTCTTCAGGAAAGAGGGAAGGAGAGGGAAAGACGAAAGGATGTGGGTTTTAAGGGAGAGCATTGCCAGTCTGTGGGGTATGCTCCGTACTTCATTCTTCTTTCTTGTATTGTGGGTGTGTAAACTAGCACTTGTAATCCAGTCCTCACTACCTTTTGTGATGTACATTATTGTTTTGTATATATACAACAATGAAAAAGTTAAGATATTTAAATTCTTGAAACAGTTTCTGCATGTTTCAGATGTCTTTCTTCTTAAAATGGTCCTAATTGGTTTTTTTTTTTTTTTTTTTTTTTTTTTTTTTTTTTTTTTTTTTTTTTTTTTTTTTAAATGTGAACACTCGTTTTGTCTCTTGTTTGTTTGAGTTTCCCCACACAGTCACTCCACACTGTAAGTGTGGTTCGAAAAGTCCATGATACACTGTACACAGAAGGTTCTTGTCTGAATACTGTGATAGCTGCATCATTAAGAATATGACAGAGCTCAGTTTCTTACAGACATTATTAATATATTTTTTCCATTTCAGTTCATTATCCACAAGAATACCTAAGAATCTAGCAGATTCTACTTCTTCCAGTCTTGTTCCATCAACCTCTAAATCCATGTCTACAGCCTTTTCCTTGTTTTTAAACACTGCATACATAGTCTTTTTTAGATTTATAACCAGTTCATTTTCCAACAGCCATTGAGCTGTGACATTTGCAGATATGTATGCTCTTCTCTCAAGCTGTTCCATATTTTGGTCACTATTTAGTATTGTCATGTCATCAGCATACAATATTTTCTTTTCTTCCTCCTCAACACCTATATAATTAACAAATACATTAAATAACAATGGCCCCATTACCGAATCCTGCGGCACTCCATATTTGATGCATTTGGTTTCTGATTGGTACAAGTTTCCTAATGATACATACTGCTTGCGGTTGCACAAGTATGATTTTATCCACCCACCTGGTTGCCCCCTAATGCCATAGTTGCTTAGTTTTTGTATCAGCATTTCATGGTCAATGGTGTCAAACGCCTTTGAAAGATCCAGAAACATTGCAGAGACAACCTTTTTATCATCCAAGGACTGTAAAATGTATTCTGTTAGACTGACAATTGCTGATTCTGTAGATTTACCCTTTCTGAAACCATGCTGTGAGGGCATGAGAATGTTATGTTTGTCCAAATAGTTAACTAATCTGGTATACATAAGCATTTCTAGGATTTTTGAGAAACCTGATATCAGTGAAACTGGTCTGTAGTTGTTGGGATCATCCCTACACCCTTTCTTGTGCACTGGCACTACTGTCGTATTCTTCAGTTTTTCTGGAAAAATTGCAGTTTGCTGTGTTCTTCAGTGGTGTTATTATCTCCTCACATACCAGCTTTATTACATGATTTGATATTTCATCATCACCAGCTGAGTTCTTGGACCTCAGTTTCTGTATAGTTTTCCGTAATTCATCTTCTGTGACTGATCTTAAGAACATAGTACTGCATGATCTTTTCGGTACCTTAATATCCTTCTGTTTTGATTATTTCTTTCCAATTTTAGTGTTTCTACTACACTGATATAGTTATTATTCAGTATGTTTACTATTTCCATACCATCTGTGACCACTGTGTTGTCTATTGTAATTGACCTAATACCTTCTTCTTTGTTTGACCCATCTTTTTCCTTTCTTTCAGCATTGATTGCATTTCAAGTTGCCTTTGCCTTGTTTTTTGAGTTCGCTATAGTGGTGTCAATTGCTCTTGCTTTCTCTTCTCTTATTGTTTTTCTATACTTCTTTTTTAACATTTTATAGTTTCCATCTTCGCCCATCCGTCTCATGTCCTGAAGCTTCCTTCGCTGTTCTAGTATTTCACTGGTAATGCACTGTGTTTGATCTTGCTGCCTTTCTTGTCTCTTTACTTTGGGAAATGCTACATTAAAATGGTACTTAATTGTTGAAATAAATGGATCATATTTTTCATTTACACTCTGGGCCTGTAGGGTTTCACTCCAGGTTTCCTTACTTAACATTGTTCTAAAGATGTTGATATCTTGTTCACTGATGATCCTAATTTCTTTGATTGTTTGTTTTGGTTCTGATACTGAGTCATTACTTCTGCAAAAGCTGATTAGTTGTCCATGATGATCACATATTTCTGTCTGAACCACATATGACTCATAGTTACACATATTAGTAATTATGTTGTCAATAATTGTCTCACTTTGTGAAGTCACTCTTGTTGGTGCAGTTATTGTCACTTTCATGTTATGCTGTACTAACAATTCTTCAAAATCCTGCCTTATTTTTGTGTCTTTTCCCATGTCAATGTTGAAGTCTCCACATATAATAAGATTCCTCTTCATGTTCATTCTCAGTAAGCTAGCAATTTTTTTTAGAAAGATGCTAATATTGCCACATGGTGACCTCTACCCACAAAACACTCTAAAATCCTCTGCCACTATACCAGTAACTTTAAAGTCTTTTTCTCTAGCTATGGGAAATATAGCAGCTCCACTGTTTACATTCTTTCATAGAGTACCTGTTTTAATATATATACAAACGCCACCACCCTTATATTTAGATCTGCAGAAGTAACTAGGTAGTTTGTAGTCCTTTATTGCCACATTATGTATTTTACTTTCAGTTAGTCCATGTTCACTTATGCATAATATGTCTGGTCTTAGTCCACTCAGGAGTACTTCTGCTTCTAATTTTTTGTTACCAAAGTATTGAATATTTTGATGCAGTACTTTTATGTATTTTTCTTTGGTTGGTTTACATGTTGTGAGCTGTATTCTGGGGCAAATTCTTTAGTATCATCTTTTTTTGTATGGTGCTTATATTTTTCTTTTCCAGCTGGAGTGTTCACCCCCTTCAGGCCATATTAGTTTCCCTTGCATCTAATGATTTTGCAGACATCAGCAAACATTCTGCTGAACGTTACAGACCCCAGTCTATTTAAATGCAAGCCATCCTTTGCTAGTGAGTTTTCACATAGGAATTTGTTTGGGTCTATAAAAATTGCCCCAAGACGATCACATTACTCTTTAAGAGCACAGTTTATTTTGTCGATATATTTTTCACTCACCGACCTTCTGTTTATGATTCCGCTAAGTATCAGACGAGATCCTGCATACATATTTCTTGCAGAACCGATCATGTTTCTTGTTTCGCTTGCCATTTCTTCCTCACTGCTGTTCCTTAACGAATTCGTTCCAACATGTATAAACACCCCATTATAGTTATGTCTGGTTTCAGAATCTGGTTATGTAGTATCTTGTCTTGTATTTACCATATTTTTAAAATGTTTACCAAGTTGATGCGTTCTAATACCAGGTCGTACGTCGATCTTGCAATTGGGGACAGCGATATTCTTCAGCAGCGAATCGCCAATTATTAAAAAGTCATTTTCCTTTTGTTGGGTATCTGTCGCCTTGTATTTCCTTTTGCTGTATGTCACCACCTTCCATTTATATTTATCTTTCGGTTTTTGGCTTACTGAGTTTACCGAGACATCAACGGGAACACTTGGAATGTTGTTTTTAAAGTATGATCGGTCATTCGTATTTTCGCGATCTTCTTGCTTTTCCGTTTGATGGCTTTTACACACACAGGACTTCTTTTCTTGTATTAATGTATCGTTTTCTTTCTTGATAGTCGAAAGTTCAGTTTTTTATGCCTCAATGTCACTTCGTAGTAAATTTACAATTTCGTTTTTTGTATCAACTGCACTTACAAGATTGGCCGTTTCGCCACGTAAACAACCATGACATGTCCACGGAAAATCATCACTGACAAACTTTAGATTTACTTTCGCGCACTTTTCGTGTCACCAGAAGTTGCATTTGATACACAGAATACCCTACATGACACGCTTTTTACATTCTCTACACGAAGAACTGTTCATTTTTTGCCTTTTTAACGGCAGAGAAGCATCACTACACTTCCATCTTGTTCATTATAGGATTACAATAGAATCATCAACAAAAATGATGGCTTTTTGAACATTTGTAAGTTCAATAAGGTTAGATACTTATATTACAAAGAATAATAGTCTTATGATTGAGACACAAGCAAAACAATGTTTTTTGATGGTTCCTCAGGAACTAGTGTGCTCCTTCTGACATAATTCTGAACTTTAAATGATAGTGAAGTGATACAACCTCACTTCAGTTTTTTACACAATAACATAACCAGATGATAGATGGTACCATACATGTTACAATCTGCCTTTTCAATTTTTCCAAGATTTTATTACATAGAACTTTGAAAGCTTTCCAAAACTCTGATAAAATATTTGTATATATTTTATGTTATTAATACAGACTGTGACAAATGTGCACAGTGTGTAATCTACCTTGATTTGGAATGTAGGAGGCATGAGTTTGAAATTTAATGTACCTGTGTTTATGGGTTCAAAAGAAGTGAAGCAGCATGCAATTTCCCATTCAACTTCTGCATAATTCCATGGCTGATGCCACTGTTCCCATGCAGCTACACTTGTACAACTTTTAACAATGTGTAGTTGGTCAGTGATGCTCACACTATAGTGAAAAATAATAAGTTTTATTCTTGTATTTATAAGTCTTTTTTTAACCATATGTGCTTAATTTTATTATGTAACAGGTGTCACTACTTGTATTGTGATTTTGGAGTTTTCTTGCACTTGAAAATTTTGCTGACATCACTTAATAATAGTTTTATTTCAAGAAGGATTAGTAATTGCTACATTGTACAGTTGAGTTTTTTAAATTAAATGAAGTAGACGAGATTGTATTTACTGACTGTATGATCTGGCAGCCATTATTACATTTTTCAGCACATGTAAAACTTGGGAAATATATCCAGATATTACAGGAGAGTTCTTCAGTGGTGTTGAAATTCTGAGTGTTCCTCCATATTCAAAAGCATCATATACTATAATATATAATCCACAAATTATGACAAAAGGAGAAAAACACATGGTAATTACAAATGAATAAAAATATACTACTTTTGAAACAATTTATGTGTAGATCATAGATTACTGGTTGATTTCTATCCTTGTAAAGTATGTAGTACTTTAGCAAAATAGGCTTATTATGCTTACAACTAGGAAAGCAACTTGCATGGATGCCATAATAGTGATTATGTCTACCGCCAATTACATGTCACATACTCTGTGTGTTGACACATATTTACTGACTCACATATTTAGCCACAATGTTCATGTTATATTGATTACTAATGCAATCTTAATTATTATTATTATAATTATGAACTTTTACCCTAATGGCATCAAGTTAACTCTCACCAAACTGGAAAGAGTGAAGCACCATTGCATTGGAATCTGTGTTGGAGTGATGCCTCCATCTCCTGTTACATGTAAACTCTCTAGCTTGTAAACTTGCTGTGAGTATACAGATCCTTATTGAATCTTTATTGTATCTCACTCATTAAGAAGCACAAATTTCCCACTGGTATCACTACTACATTCACATAAAAAATACAACTTTTTCAATATCATCATGAGCTTTTAAGAGATTGTAAGCTCCACCTATAATTTTTTACCCCTATAGAGACTTTCTGCAATATCCCATGAAATGCCTGTCAGGTGACAGTCCTACACACAAGTATTGTTTATGATGCACTTATGAAAAGTACTATATGAACAGAAGACTGTGTGAAAATTTCATTACAGACCAAATGAGAGTATTTGTAAAGCTGGTTATCATTTTACTCTCAACATTCCAAAAGAATTGTATTTTCAGCCAGTTACGTTGATTTGTTATTATGATATGTTATCATTCAATTATAGCTACGTATAACACTTTTTTAAGTAATCAGATCATTAGAAAAAGAGGAAGAGAAAGATTCATGAAGATTGTTCTGCAGCAAACATGTGTAAAACAACTTTGAAAACTTCTTGATACATTAACGCTGTGAGAGAGTAGATAGAAAAATAAATCAATTAGCATGCTGCATGCATTCAGATGAGCATAAAAAATTACTCTTTGCATAAGACAGTCTCATTTTCATAGCTCTGTGGTACTGATGCTGCAAGGAAGAACCCACACCTAAGTTTCTCACTGTAGGGTCAAATTTCATAACTACAGAGCAACCATTGTCACAGGGAACTGTATGTCACCAGTTTAAAGAAAGGAAGATTAAGTTTAATGATCTATTAACAAGAATGTCATCACAGACAGATCACTAAACCCTCCGTGTCTGACTGTCCATCCTTAATGACAGCTGAACAATGATCACAAATAAACTGGTATTATCCAACTGCTGGGCCTCACTGTGTTGAAACATATTTTATCACTCTTGTGATCTTTGAGTGTGTAATGGTATGAGAGCACATGAAACTGTGGGTGATGGCACGTGACCCCAATGGAGAAAATGATTTGAGAGTGGACAAAGAATCCAACTAGGATGTTTTGAAGATTACAATAAAATAGAATTCTGTTTTGATTTGATATAAGTAAAATAGTGGGTACAGTGTGCTTACTATCATGGTAATACTTAAAGATTTACCATTTTCAGGAAATAGATGTAGTTTAAACCAGGATGATTCCCAAATCAGTTGTGTATTGTGTGATTACAATTAAATTATTTTTCCTCACATCTTGAAGTGTGAAAGATGTGCTCAACAACATTATGGGTAATGAGCATAAATTGCTCATCTTGCTAGTATCATGTCATCTGTTCAGCAGGTTGCTGTGATAGTCCAGGAGAAATTCAGTGTGGACAAACATGACATCTAGCTGAAATACAAATGTAAATTAATATTTTTCAGTATCATTGTGGAACACAGCAATCATACTATTTACTATTTTAGTAACAAGCAATTCAAATCACAACTACTTTTTCATTTATATTGGAATCCATAAGATCCCATTGTGCAGTGCCTTGTATTTTAAGGTAGGAAGAACAGCAATCAGTTGTGAACAACCTAAATAACTATAGAATAGTTGTCATAAGAGAATAAAATACCTGGTGTAGCCACATTGACATGAAGTTCATGTTAATTTGAACCACAATTTGAATACAGAAACACATATAGCAATCATTACAAAAGATACAATCAATGGAACAAAGGTGAGAGTGAAGTGTAATAAAAATAATAATTGTAATACATAAAATTAAATAAAAGAAATGTATTAGACTTTGACCACTTTTGTTCCTCTGGCTGTATCTTTTGTAATGATTCCTATACGTTTCTCCGTATTCAAATTGTGGTCTACACATACATGAACTACATGTCAATGTGACCACACCAAGTGTTTTATGCACTGGTGATGATTTTTATATGGCTAAAACTGATGCAATGAAATTCAAATTGCTCATAACTGATTACTGTTCTTTACCGATAATGTATTCATTTTTGATTCAAACAACCATTATCGATGTACAACACCATATTCAGACTAGAGGCTCCAGATGACATGAGAAGCTGTTTCATCTATCCATTGAGTAGTACCTACTAATATCGAAGCAGCTGATACATCTTGCGAAATGCACTAGTAGATGCTACTCAGCAGCTCTGTGAACTGTCTCTAGATGTCATCTGGATCCTTTAGTGTGGAGACCATCTTATGGATTGAAACCACTTGCCAGAATCAAAAATAAATAATTTGTCATGATTTGGACTGTTTTTAAATGTAAATTATCTGTAATTAAGTACTGTGCAGCCTATGATCAACAGCCATCAGCCATTGTACTAGATAAAACTCCATCTCTCTCTCTCTCTCTCTCTCTCTCTCTCTCTCTCTCTCTCTCACTCCAGCACCTGTCTCATAAGATTTAACTTTTTTACACCACCACCACAAATGCTTCTACAGATAACTGAGTCCTAGTTTTCTGTTTGTAATCCTCCCCTCCTACACATCACTATTAAAATTCTTCTTAGTCTCTTCATTATTTTCAAAAGCTTCAAGAGGCATAAAATATACAAAAGAAAAACTTTTTACATTTTTGTTTTCTCTTGTTGTTGGATCCAAGTCTTGAATCAAGGGGTATATTCTTGTGGCAGAAATATTGATTTAACATTGTGGGTCCTGATGACTAAATAACTGATGAAGATTTGACTGTACATTTCTTGAATTTTATTCTTTGTCACATTATTAAATATCACATAATTTTTACAATTTCCACTTAATTTACCAAATTATGTTGTTAGTGTTGATCATATAAATAAGTCTGTCTCCGTCACAGGCAAGCCCACAACTAGCTTACTTTCTGTGGTAATATATTAAATAAAATAAAATAATATTAAATAAAAAAATATTCCGAAGAGCTTACAAAGCAAAAGAGTTTACAAACTTTCTTGACAAAAGAAGAATCGTCACCAAGATATAACATTATTTTATAAAGTAATTCAGAAATATATTTAATAACTAGCATTAGACTATGCAATTAATAATATGAATTTTAAGTATACCAAAAATGTTGTTATTTCAAAATTTTTAAAAGAAGAGTAATTTTAACTGTGTGAACAGAGTACTAATAAATTAAATTCTTTTTATACATTTAAGCCTGAAATATAATACATCATATACAAAATCAAATGAAATTCTTTCAGTTAAACAGCCAAGAATGTTCACCTATATCAGATTCGGGATTAATCCTGGTATCGGCTACTTCTAGTTAAAAAAAAAAAGGTTATGTGAGAAAAGGGAGCACCATTACAATATCCCCATCACAAAATTTGGGAACAGGGTGTTTACAATAGTTTGTGACAGACTACAAGGTTTGCCAAGCGGTGTACGTAATGATACCCAGGATAGCAGATAGATATAATAGAAGTACTGATACACAATATATTATAAAGGACATAAGAAAAATATCTGCTATACAAAACAATCTATACATAAGGATATGGCATTCAGATTTTCAGATCTGTGGAACATACTGTCACGAGACAAATAATGCAAAATCAGAACTATAACATTACACCACTAAACTAGAGAAATGAATACAGAGACAATGTAAATTACTAGAATAATAAATTGTAAGGTAACATTCATACAATCAAACCTTCGAAATTTTCTAAAGTGAAGAGAAAAAATTTTGGAGCCTAAGTGTACAATGAGTGAGTACACTCGAAAAACTCACAACGACAGGTACAGACTAAAAAAATATACTCAGTCATCAGCAGGAATCAATCAGGCACATAAGCCAGAGTATTCAATGATATTTTGACTCATGAGAGAACAAAATAATGGAAAAATATTAGGGCTTAAGTTTACAATGTGAGAATTGACCCATGAATCCAAACCACACTGAGTATAAACCAGCTAAAAAGTTCAGACACAATGAAATAAATAGAATTGATAATCATATCAATCAGTTCAATTATATGCAAAGAGTAACTGTATTGCAATACTAAGGATAAATACAGGTAAACAGTCATAAGTTAGCTTTGAATGGTGAAACAATCTAGTAGCTTGAGTACAAAATCAGAGTATGAAAGCAAACATGTATACATCTTGTTATATTGTCTACACTAGTAAATGCCTTTGAAATTATTTGCTGATTGTCCATCCAACTAACCTGCATATGCAAAGACCTAGAAGATTCCTTTAGAATTGATAAAAAAAAAGTACATACTGATTTAAAGTTGCATAATGTATTGAAGAGACAATCCTTCTACTTAAAAAAAATGCAATTATGTTGACTAACACTGTCTTTAGCAGTCTTGGCTAACAATTCACAAATATCAGTCACAACACAGATCCAGTCAACAGATGCTTGAGTACGTTACCGAGCACCCACGATCTCTTGCAAGTTGACTGGTCCAGCAGGATACAACAATACAGCAGTGTGGGGAGTGGATCTGCCCACATCTTTCAGCTTCCTCCCTAGAGTTCTCATCACACACTTCAACAGATAGGTAACTTCCTGTCTAACATTCACATCAAATCCTGAAACATTGTTTTGTGTACTAAATATGCTGTTCAGTACCTCCTTCACATCACACAAGATATGTTCTCCTTAGTAACTTTTCAAAGTCAATTATATGGGATTTAAGTTAGATGAAATTAAAAAGTATTTACATATGAAACATCAATAAACAGAGTTAAATGCAATGAAAGGAATGGACTAAAAAGGTAATACACACAGATTTGCTAAGATATTATTCTTAATTTTTTTTCCAGTACAAATTATGAATATTGTCCCATTTCAAACTGTAAAAAGATCTACTCCTTCAGTCTCATTTATATATGTATCAGATTCTAAAGGATGCATCTATTACAGAACACAGCTATATAGTGTATCACAGATTTTAACTCAGTCAATAGGAAAAAGAACAAACAAACAAACAAAAATTAGATAATTATGGATCATCTCTATATGCTTTCAGTTCAGTGATACTGTGTAATCCAAACAACTTCTTAGATTTAGGATACACTAGTCTGTATGCATTAGGATGTGGATTTTCAAGAATTTCGAATGGTCCAATATAAATATCAAAAAATTTCATTATCTCAGATGTCAACAGTTTAGATTTCCCTTTCCCCACAAGATCTCCTACTTCAAACTTAGAAAATCTATCTTTACTGTCATGTCTCTGTTTTCCCTATCCCCATCTTTTTTCATCATCTCCCTAACACACTCTTCCCTCTCTTGTGGAGACAGAATTTTACATGGTGGATAAACAACATTTTCAGGAACAAAGTTAGCTGGTATGCAATTAAACATGATTTCAGATCATGAAAAACCTATTAAAGAATGTTGTAAGCGGTTCATAATATCCTCAAAATCACTGACATAATCTATCCAAGTTTTATTATTCTTATTACAATATGTTCTAAACAGTCTTCCAATCTCTCTAATATATCTTTCTACAGGGTACTCGAAGGATGGTACACTGATCAACAAATCTTTCCAAGCTTGTGATGAAAACTGAGAACCGTTATCAGATAAAATTGTCTTAGGACCCATCTGATAAAATACGTGTTTCAAACTTAGAGGTGATTTGCTTATAGTAGCTTTCTTAAGAGGAAACAGCTTTAGGAACTAAATACATCAACCACCACAAAAACATAACAAAATCCATTCCTAGACTTAGGTCCAGATCCAAAGACATCCACAGACATGAGATCAAGATTACTATTAGGCAGTATGTTTACATCTGGCCGCTACTTATTTGGTTACTTAACCTTCACTCTTCGACATCTGTCACAGCTGGCAATCTCCTTCTTGACTCTCCTTCCTATGTTATAAAAATATATATTTCCCTGAATCTTTTGTGTGCATTTGGTTGACCCACAATGACCAACACTCTCACGTGTATAAGTAATTAAAGTATCAATACACTTTTCCACCAACATAATTTTCAATCCTCTGAGACAGTCTTATGTCTCCTGAATAAAATACCCTCGCGTACCTTTTAATACTGTTCTGTCATTTGTTCCCCTTTGTCACCCAAAATACTCTTAACCAATTTCCTATTTTGATCAAGATTTTGATACCCACAGATGTCTTTGTAAATTTTCAAGATCTTTTTTTCCTCTTTCACACCTCTCAAGTACATAGTTTTAAACTCTTTTTTTCAGCTTCTACAAAGTTGTTAGATGATTCACTTCCTAAAGGTAGTCTAGACAAAGCATCAGCAACTCCATTATCTGTGCCCTTAATGAATCTGATTTCATAACTGAACTGCTGTACAAACAAGGCCCAATGAGTAGTTATCTTATTGGACAACTTACACACCTGAAGATAACATAATGCTTTGTGATCAGTATAGATGATGAGTTTGTGATCTAGTAAATAATTTATAAATTTGTTGAATGCCCAATGTACAGCCAAAAGTTCTTTCTCAGTTAGATTGTAAGTCTTTTCATGTTTCTGCAATACTCAACTAGCAAATACAAGAGGTCTATGTTCAATAACACCGTCGACTTTAACCTCCTGAAATAAATGAGCAAGCAATACAACATCACTATTGTCTGTCATAATACAAAAAGGAAGAGGTAAATCTGGCAAGAACAATATCTGACTTTGAAAGAAGTGTAGTTTGATCTCATCAAAAGACTCCTTACAGTCCTTATTACAATCCCAAATGGTGTTCTTCAAAAGTTCACACAAGCATGGAGCATTCAAAGCTTGGCTGTTACCAAATTTTCTATAAAATCCAGTTAAAAATGATCTAAGCTGTTTTTTGTTGCAAGTACTAGGAAAATTAGAAATAGCATCATTTTATCTTTATGAGGTGCAATTTCTGTTACAGATATAAAGCGTCCCAAAAACTTAACTTCTTCCACACCAAACTTACGCTTACCTATTTTCAAAGTTACACCTCCTGATTCTAATTTTGAAAACACATTTAACTGATTCAAATGTTGTTCCCAAGTCTTTTCAGTGATCAGAATGTCATAAACATACACAATTAATTTTGAATTCACTCCACTTCCCAATACAGAATCCAGAACTCTTATGAATTCAGCTAGAGATACAATAACCCAAATGGCACCACACTATATTGAAAACACTTTCCTCCATACAAAAATGCTGTATACTTTCTAGAATTAATTTCAAGTGGGATCTGCTGAAATCCAGAAGTCACATCCAAACTTCTCATTTATTTAAAAATAATCAAATTAGTTTAACAGCTCTGCCATGTTCTCAGAATGGCCACTCTCTCTGATAAGAAATTTAATAAGATGTCTAGAGTCCAAAACAATTCTCCCGCCATCATTTCTCTTACTTACCACACCTAAAGGATTATTGTAAACACTCCTACTTCTCTCAAGTACACCCCATGTTTCCATTTTCTGGATTTCTTTCTCTAAATCTTTCCTTTTTTAAAATAACATATTATATAGCTTGAGAAACAAAGGTTGATGATCTCTAAAGTAAAGTATACACTGATAGCGCTTCACTTTCCCTGGCTTTTCACTAAACACATGTCTAAACTCAAATAATAAATTCCTAAGTTCTTCCTTTTGTATGTTCTTAAGAGTCATAGCTTCTCTTACTTTAGAATCTACTACACTTTCAAAATCTTGATCCACAATCTCATCAAAATCTGTATCATCATCAAACAACTGGTACTCATCTTAGTTCACAATGTTTTGCAATAGTTACAACTTTTCCCACAGTAAAATACAGAAATTATTTTTCACATAAGTATTACTTTTAGGTTCCAAAATAAACAATTCCTTAGCATTTCATCCAAAACAAGCCTCAACTTTCACTATCCAATCCATACTGAGAATTATATTTTCTTCCGGACTAGGGATTGCTAAGCATGCATGTTCCAAGGTTTTGCCGTCTTCACAAAATGTTAAAAGTACCAGAGATTTTACCAATTTTCTTTGCTCACCTGTAGCTCCTCTTATCTCATACCTACAATGGGCATTTCCACAAAATTCTTATTATAATGGATTTTGTCTCTGAATTGTTCAGATATACCACAAATCAGAGGCTGAGACGGTTCGGCGAACGTGTGGGCTGCGGATTCCTCGACTTGCGCCATAGGGTGGTGGGATTTCGGGTTCCGCTGGATAGGTCAGGAGTCCACTACACACAGCAAGTGGCTACATGGGTAGCAGGGGTTGTGTGGCATGGACTGGGCGGTTTTTTAGGTTAGATGGCCTCGGGCAAGTACAGAAAGGGCAACAGCCTCAAAGGGTGTGGGGCAAAGTCAGGACATGTGGGGACCAAGCAGCAATCGGTATTGTAATTGTAAACTGTCAAAGCTGTATTGGTAAAGTACCAGAACTTCAAGCGCTGATAGAAAGTACCGAAGCTGAAATCGTTATAGGTACAGAAAGCTGGCTGAAGCCAGAGATAAATTCTGCCGAAATTTTTACAAAGGCACAGACGGTATTTAGAAAGGATAGATTGCATGCAACCGGTGGTGGCATGTTTGTCGCTGTTGGTTGTAGTTTATCCTGTAGTGAAGTAGAAGTGGATAGTTCCTGTGAATTATTATGGTTGGAGGTTACACTCAACAACCGAGCTAGGTTAATAATTGGCTCCTTTTAACGACCTCCCGACTCAGCAGCACTAGTGGCAGAACAACTGAGAGAAAATTTGGAACACATTTCACAAAAATTTTCTCAGCATGTTATAGTCTTAGGTGGAGTTTCAATTTACCAGATATAGACTGGGACACTCAGATGTTTAGGACGGGTGGTAGGGACAGAGCATCGAATGACATTATACTGAGTGCACTATCCGAAAATTACTTCGAGCAATTAAACAGAGAACCGACTCGTGGAGATAACATCTTGGACCTACTGATAACAAACAGACCTGAACTTTTCGACTCTTGTAAGTGCAGAACAGGGAATTAGTGATCAGAAGGCCGTTGCAGCATCCCTGAATATGGAAGTTAAAAGGAATATAAAAAAAAGGGACGAAGGTTTATCTGTTTAGCAACCGTAATAGAAGGCAGATTTCAGAATACCTAACAAATCAAAATGAAAATTTCTGTTCCGACACTGACAATGTTGAGTGCTCATGGAAAAAGTTCAAGGCAATCGTAAAATGCGTTTTAGACAGGTACGTGCCGAGTAAAACTGTGAGGGATGGGAATAACCCACTGTGGTTCAACAACCAAATTAGGAAACTGCTGCAAATGCAAAGAGAGCTTCACTCCAAGTTTAAACACAGCCAAAACCTCTCAGCCAAACAGAAGCTAAACAATGTCAAAGTTAGCGTAAGGAGGGCTATGCGTGAAACGTTCAGTGAGTTTGAAAGTAAAATTCTATGTACCGACTTGACAGAAAATCCTAGAAAGTTCTGGTCTTATGTTAAATCAGTAAGTGGCTTGAAAGATCATATCCAGACACTCTGGAATGAGGATGGCATTGAAACAGAGGATTACACTCATCAAGCTGAAACACTGAACACCTTTTTCCAAAGCTGTTTCACAGAGGAAGACCGCACTGCAGTTCCTTCTCTAAATCCTCGCACAAACGAAAAAATGGCTGACATCGAAATAAGTGTCCAAGGAATAGAAAAGCAACTGGAATCACTCAACAGAGGAAAGTCCACTGGACCTGATGGGATACCAATTCGATTCTACACAGAGTACGCGAAAGAACTTGCCCCCCTTCTAACAGCCGTGTACCGCAAGTCTCTAGAGGAATGGAAAGTTCCAAATGATTGGAAAAGAGCACAGGTAGTCGCAGTCTTCAAGAAGGGTCGTCGAGCAGATGTGCAAAACTATAGACCTATATCTCTGACATCGATCTGTTGCAGAATATTAGAACATGTTTTTTGCTCGAGTATCATGTGGTTTTTGGAAACCCAGAATCTATACTGTAGGAATCAACATGGATTCCAGTAACAGCGATCATGTGAGACCCAACTTGCTGTATGTGTTCATGAGACCAAGAAAATATTAGATACACGCTCCCAGGTAGATGCTATTTTCCTTGACTTCTGGAAGGTGTTCGATACAGTTCCGCACTGTCGCCTGATA
The DNA here is from genome assembly GCF_023897955.1 of Schistocerca gregaria. Lineage (NCBI taxonomy): Eukaryota > Metazoa > Arthropoda > Insecta > Orthoptera > Acrididae > Schistocerca > Schistocerca gregaria. Next base: position 662,144,276 of record NC_064923.1, read on the forward strand.
AACAAAGTAAGAGCTTATGGAATATCAGAACAGCTGTGTGGCTGGATTGAAGAGTTTTTAGCAAACATAACACAGCTTGTTGTTATCAATGGAGAGACATCTACAGACGTTAAAGTAACCTCTGGCGTGCCACAGGGGAGTGTTATGGGACCATTGCTTTTCACAATATATATAAATGAGCTAGTAGATAGTGTCGGAAGTTCCATGCGGCTTTTCATGGATGATGCTGTAGTATACAGAGAAGTTGCAGCATTAGAAAATTATAGTGAAATGCAGGATGATCTGCAGCGGATAGGCACTTGGTGCAGGGACTGGCAACTGACCCTTAACATAGACAAATGTAATGTATTGCGAACACATAGAAAGAAGGATCCTTTATTGTATGATTATATGATAGCGGAACATACACTGGTAGCAGTTACTTCTGTAAAATATCTGGGAGTATGCATGTGGAACGGTTTGAAGTGGAATGATCATATAAAATTAATTGTTGGTAAGGCGGGTACCAGGTTGAGATTCATTGGGAGAGTCCTTAGAAAATGTAGTCCATCAACAAAGGAGGTGGCTTACGAAACACTCGTTTGACCTATAGTTGAGTATTGCTCATCAGTGTGGGATCCGTACCAGATCGGGTTGACGGAGGAGACAGAGAAGATCCAAAGAAGAGCGGCGCGTTTCGTCACAGGGTTATTTGGTAACCGTGATAGCGTTACGGAGAGCAAAGAATGATGATAGCTGACAAGCTACTCGATGCATCACTGCTCCACTTCGCCAGCCACTGCCTACCTGACAAGTCTCAGGTTCAGGCTCATCACCCTGCGGCCGGACACTGCCTGGACCGTACTGTGCCAACTGTTCCACTCGCTCCGGGAAGCAGTAAAGAAGCAACTGGGATGTCACCGGCTCTTCCTGTGGTCACGCCCCCTCCTGCAACCGAACCTCCTGCCTCCACCAAACCTTGGCCACCGCCACTGGCAAGGAAACTTCTGCAGGAAATGCAACCGCACTACCCATAGCATTACTTCTACACACGGTTTGGTGAGGCGGCACGGAACTGCAAACCACCCTGCTACTTCCCAAACACCAGTCGCACGTAGCTTCAGGTGCCGCCTCCTGTGCACAACATGACAGGCACCCCTCAGTGCTAAATTCTGTCTGGAAATGACCAGATGATTGTGGACGACTTTGCATTAAAGACATTTTGTCAGGATACCTTTTCCTAGTGGACACAAGCGCCGATGTTTCACTGCTGCCCATGTCGTTAGCATTGTCGAACTTCTGCCCTCATCATACTTCACTGCAAGCTGTGAATTCAACTAAACTACAATGCTCGGGTTCAACTTCACACGTCATCTCACTCTCCGCAAACTGCAAACTCGAGTGGACTTTTTTAGTGTGCGAAATTGACGAACCTATAATAGGCATTGACTTCTTGTGACACCACAAACTTTCACTGTACCTAGTGCAAAACACCGTGTTTCACCATCCGAGACTCACTTCCCCTGTGCTCCATCGAGCAACCCCTACACATCGGTCTGGGCTCATCTCGTCCGTACATGCTTGTCTCTGTCAACAACATTACAAGACACCACGCATAAGTGCCTACACAAGGAAAACTTTGAGCTCTCCCTCCGGCCCCACAAAACACAGCTCCAGCTCTCCGATGCAGCAAAGGAATTACAGACACTGCAGCAAGGACAAAACAAGGTCAGAAAGTGCGCTGAATCTGCTTGCAGTCCCAGCAATCGAGGCTCCATGTGTTTACCTCCTGCTACCCCTCGCAACTGTGCTATCAAGACTGCCATAACATGTACTGACAGCTCCACAGGGCCACACCCTCCTAACACGGCAGTGTTTGACACTCGGCCAGACACAAGTGCGCATGCGCGACGAGCATCACCTGTTCCTGAACTGACGGCTTCTACCCCACCCCTCGCGGACATCACCTCAAACAATGCAACTTCGGCTCTTGCACACGGCCGTGCGACCGCCACTCACGCCTATCGCTTCGGCTATGATTGTGCTGCCACAGGCCACATCCTTGGACAATGGACTCAGTAACGGCTCACGAGCTCTACCAAGCTCACCTGACCTTGGTGCCACTGCTTCAGGCCGGCGGCCATCTTGTCGCATTGACTCCTGGGACGCTTTGCCACCTCAGCTCCTGTCGGATCCACCGAGTGGCTCCGAACACCACGACCACACCTCACACACCCTGCCCGCCACACATTGTAAACAAATGGCCTCCTGCGCCTCTGGCATGGTTCACAAACTTCGACTCATGCCAGGTCCCCTGATCTCTAGTAAAACACGTTGACTCTCTCCCGAGTGCCTCTCAGACCTTAAAAAGCAGATTTCTGATCTACTAGGCTCCGGCGTCATTGAACCCTCTACCAGTAGCTGGTCTACACCCATACATATGACACCCAAGAAACAAGAAAGATGGGTCCTGTTACGTGTGCAGGGACTACTGTCGACTAAATGCACAAACAGTTTTGGACACCTACCCCATACCCAACATTGCCGACTTTACCAGTTCCCTCACAGGTGCGACCACGTTCTCTGTCATTGATTGCAAATGGGCCTACCACCAGATCCCCATGGCACCTGAAGACATCGAGAAGACAGCAATCACCACCCCAATTGGGTTATTTCAGTTTCAATTCATGCCCTTCGGTCTGAAAAACCCAGACCTGGCAACGCTTCATCAACGAATTGCTATTTGACCTAAAATTCTGCTTTGCATATCTTGATGACATTCTTGTGTTCAGCTCCTCCATTGAGGACAACATTCGACATGTACAAACTGTTATAAACACTCTCACAGCAGCAGGCATCAAGACCAACCTGGACAAATTGCAGCTACATCATCCCGCTGTCACTTTTCTTGATTTTCAGGTCTCTGCCGACAGCAATTCACTGCAACCTGAGAAAGTACAAACAATACTAAACCTACCCAGACCTGTGTCATTCAAAGATCTCTGGCGCTTTCTGGTGATGGTTAATTATTATCGCCGACATCTACTTTGGGCTGCGGAAATTCAGGCTCCACTGACGGCTGGCACCCACACTTCTGGACCTCAGTCCATTCCATGGACCCCTGCTATGACTGACTCTTTCACTGCCCTCAAATATCTTCTTGCTGAGGGCTGCACCATCACACATCCTCATCCCCACAGACGTGAGTGATACTGCCATCAGCACTGTCCTTAGCCAGGCAATTCACAGCCAGACTTCGCCTCTGCAGTTCTTCTCGTGCAAGCTCACCAATGCACAATGGAAATATTCCGCATTTGACAGTGAGTTGCTCGCGGTCTACGAGGTGATCAAGCATTTTAAGACTTACGTTGAGGGATGCCCTTTCTATGTTTTAACAGGCCACAAACGCCTGGCTACAGCCATTACAATCCCGCCAGCTGACCCACCTCCTCACCGCTTCAGATACATGGACTTCATATCTCAGTTCACCACCAATGTCAAACACATAAAGGGTGCTGACAATATAGTTGCTGATTTCCTTTCATGAGTCGACGCCGTCCATTCACTGTTAGACCTCTCTGAACTGCCTAACCTCCAACCCGCCGACGAGGAAAAACAAAACCTGATTTCAGATTCTACTTCTTGACTACACTTTGTCTGCACCAGCTTCCCTGGCAGTTCTGGTGAGATCTGGTGTGATGACAGTATGGGCACATTACGCCCCCTCATCCCAACCACATTCTGTCGAGCTGTCTTCAACACTTTGCATAATTTAGCCCACCCCGGTGTTCGTGCGTCCGCCCGCCTCATAGCAGAGCGCTTTGTGTGGAGAAATGTCAACAAGTACTGCCAGCAATGGCCATGCTCCTGCGTCATCTGCCAACACTGAAAATTACACAAGCACACTTAATCCCCCCTTGGACCCTTTTCGATCCCTCCTGGGCGTTTCCAGCATATTGATATTGACATTGTAGGCCTCCCTGTTGCCACACGACCAGCACGCACAGTACAACGCCTCCCGCACTTCAACGACTTCCAGGTAAGGTAGCCATACCTTCCTTCACAACATCTACCCATGCAGCTCCCCGACAATGCTCTCAAGCTGACCGTGGTACGGCTCCCGCGGACCACCCTGCCAACGGCTTGGGCACCCCCCCTCCCCCCTTCCCAACCTCTCAAGAGTACTCCGTACTGTGGGGGTGGGGGCTATCTGGCGCACATGAGGTTGACACCAGCATCGATACACATTTGTTTCTAGACTCAGAGCACCATCTCTGGATGGTAAGCTAGGATCATCTTTGCTCTCTTCTGCCATGTCCAGTTCTTTGTAAGCCTTTGATGTGTTTAGGTGACTAAATGAACTACTGCAAAAAGGGAGTGTTGTTTGGTGTAACCAACCCGAACTTCCTCCTCAACTTGTTACAGAAGAAACACAAAATATATTATTGTCAAAATTAATTCAGCTTTACCTTATTTATAGTTGAATATATTACTGTCAAAATTGATTCGGCTTTGTCTTATGAAAAGCACATCACTGTTAAACTTTTTACTTATCTTCATTTTCTCTTGTTGTTGGTTCCAAGTCTTCTATTTAGGAGCACATTCGTGTGGCTGAAATTTTGATTTAACATTGTGGGTTCCTGATGACTAAATAACTGATGAAGATTTGCCTGCATATTTCTTGAATTTTATTCTTTATCACATTATTAAATATCACACTGTTTTTACAATTTCCACTTAATATTCTAAATTACATTGTTAGTGTTGATCATATCTGTCTCCATCAGAGGCATGCCTACTACTAACTTACATTCTGTGGTACTCACAATATTTCAAAGAGTTTACAAAGCAGAAGAGTTTACAAACTTTCTTGACAAGAGAAGAATTATCACCAAGATATGAGATTATTTTATAAATGAATCCAGAAATAAATTTAATAATTAGCATTAGATAGTGCAATTAATAATATGAATTTTAAGTGTACCATAAATTTCATAATTTCAAATATTTTTAAAAGAAGAGCAATTTTAACTGTACGTACAGAGTACTAACAAATTAATTTCTTTTTGTAACTTTAATCCTGAAAGATAATAGATTGTCTACAAATCAAATGAAATTCTTTCAGTGAAACAGCCAAGAATTTTCACCTATACCAGATTTGGGATTAGTCCTGGTATTGACTACTTCTATAAGAAAAAGTTTATGTTAGAAAAGAGCGTCCCATTACATCTTTTATTTTAAAATAATATTTCTTCTACATATCTGCAAATACCTCCAATAATTTTTAATAAATCTGCTCTTCCTGATCTTTTTGAGTGTATCTACAAAATATATATGCCTTGCATTTTATATAAGATTTTTCATACAATTGTAGACATAACAATCAATCTCTTTTGTCATTATAGCCTTCTCTCTATAATAGACACTTGACGCTAAATATTTTTTCCCTCTTACTTTTCTATACCACTCAACTGCTAGTGACTTTGTGGCTCAAATGGCTCTGAGCACTATGGGACTCAACTGCTGTGGTCATTAGTCCCCTAGAACTTAGAACTACTTAAACCTAACTAACCTAAGGACATTACACACATCCATGCCCGAGGCAGGATTCGAACCTGCGACCGTAGCAGTCGCACGGTTCCAGATTGCGCGCCTAGAACCACGAGACCACCGCGGCCGGCAGTGACTTTGTGGCAGATTGATGCATCAAGTAACATGAAATATCTCTACTAAGATCTTTGGCCTATAAATAGGACTCAGGCAGTCCCTTGTTTACTGTTTAACTGTCGTTGACTTATGTAAATGTGTTACTTATAATAAAGCATTATTCATTTAATGTAGTGTCTGGGACATTATTTTACTACAAAATGCACTCACACCCACACTGGTGACCCTGTGTTACATGTTTTTGGTGAACTTATGTGATTTGGACAATTTCTGTGTATGAAATAACACAGGTCAATGTGGCTGACAACAACAACAGCTACAACACAGCAGCTGACTTCATTCAGCACATCTGCACCTGCGCTCATTGCTCCCAATCTGATTTGCCACCATGGTGATTCAAATCATGTGAAATTGAACACTGTGAACAGTTCCCTTCATTGCCAGCACAACTCATTCAACAAACAATTCAAACAGTGAACTTTGCTGCACCAGTTTCTCTGCCCCACAGACATTTCCCAGAATATTGTACACATCACATCCCTTCATCGAGTGGCTTTTATGTCATGAACACTCTGAAATCTCATGTGATTTCTTTGTTGCTCTTGCTGAGCCTAACGTACAATCCAGGCTGCCGGCTTTCCATCACCATGCCATATTGCTGACATATACACATAACCTCGCCCAATTAGATGATAATTCACAAGTGTTCAACCCAGCACATCAGCAGCGGTGCATGAACAGTGAACTTTAATATACACTTCATTCATATCAGACAGAGTGTTGTGGTCACTCTGAAAATTTAAAACACCATCAGCCCTCTGACTATAACTCTTATCCCATGCTACGAAATCACTAGAAATGCATTTACGGCTGTCAGACAAGACCTAGAAAATCATAAGACATAATCAGCTCACCTCTGTGCTGAGTTCATCAACACTGCTGATGATTGGCAATCCTGTAAGCACTTCAATATGCAGTTTTATATGCAGCTGCAGGAAGTCCTGTTAGTTGATAACCTCAATCGAGCTACCACTTGGTGGCGGTGGTACCAAGCCTGCTGCCCTCACCACTCGCACTTACCTGGCCTCCAATATGGCCTTCACTGGGTCCACCACTGCAACAACAGATGTTGCCATAGTTTGCAGCCACACTCCATGAGTCTTCTGTGTTCGAAATCACATCAGTCACCAGGGACATAGCTCAGAAGTGGCACCTGCCTTGCTCATGGGACCAAACTTAGACTGCAGGATGTATTAGGTGCATCATCTCACAGGTATTCTATAGACTGCCTACATCACCACAGTCATCCCATAATGTACAACTACCGCCATGCAGACAGTACATTTGTGACCTCATTAGGGACATGTTCTTCCTGGTCGACACCAGTGCAGATGCTAGTGTTATACCTCTGACACTTTCTGCTATGCCACTGACATCTTCCACCATGACTCTGCAAGCAGCCAACAACTTATGGGTTACAGTTTATGGTTCTGCTCATCTCAAACTTAAATTGGAATCAACATTTTGTTTTGATTGGATATTCCCTCCAGACCTTCCAATGGCCACACTGTTACAACATTCCTCTTACCAACACATCGAGGGCTTCATCATCACAATGCCTACACATTCCAGAGGGAGGGCTCCTACATCTCCACTACGGTTAGCTGAACTCATGTGTCTCACTTCTGACATGGTAAATTCATTGTGCAAACTGTTCAACCAGAGACATGATACCGCAGATCTAACCAAGGCAAATGCATGCCACAAACACTCATCAACAACACATCAGTGGATCTGGTATGTGCACAGACAAATATTGCTGCACTCACTTCAAGGACACCCATTACTACAGAACATGTACAGCCAAATCCCACAGCCACATTCATGGCCATTGCTGAGAAGGTTCACATTGAAGTGACATCTTGCTCACATTGTGAACAACCTTCTTCCTCCACAACAGAGAGCTTCAATGACACCCACCACGAAGGCAGACAATGCCTCCTTCACAACAATCAAGCCAGTGAGATACACAGCTATTTCTACTGCTCCCACTGAACCTGTACAAGCCTGTACCTCCACACCCACAGCTGACATAGACCAAGCTCCCCTTGCCAAGTCACTGTGCCCCACAGCAGCCAACCTGGTCTTCACATCCACAGCTGACACTGACCTCACTCACATCACACTCAACAGGAGGCAGCCTTTGCAGCCTTCACTGCCTACATTTCGGGTCAGTCCTTCTCTGTTTAACAGTGCTGCATGTGACTTTGTCTCCTGCCCAGGAGTGCCTACTGCTTGTGTTACTTTAAATCCATTCAGGGCATCCATAGTACAAATGTTACTTGTCATAGGCTACATACCATCAAAGGACCTCCTGTCCATGTGAAAGCATGCTGTCTCTCAGCTAAGAAACTTTGCAATGCCAAAAAGTGCATCCATTGCTAAGCTTAGGTATTGTACATCCTTCCAACAGCAATTGGTCATTACCTATTCATCTCATACCCAGAAAATGCATAATTTTAAAACTTTGCAGGGATTATGATGGCTCAATGGTTGCACTATTTTAGACAGTTACCCCATCCCTCACATTCAAGATTTTGCATTGTAATTTCATGGTGTTCAGCATTTCAGTGTCATTGTTGTAAGGCAGATCACTAGATTACAATGTATAAAGATGACATTCCTAAAACTGCCATTATAACTTCCTTTGGCTTGTTCAAATATTGGTTTATGCCTTACATAGTAAAAAATGCAACCCAGGTTTGGCAACATTTTGTTGACTCTTTATGTCTCCAGTTTCCATTTTCGTATGCTTATTTTGATGAAATTTAAACTTCTCTTCCTCTGCTGGAGAACAAGAGCAGCACCTTTCCCTGGTACCCCATATACTCTCAGATAACAGCATAGAGATAAATGACAAAACATTGCCGCATCTGACAGAAGTTACTTTCCTAGGACACCCTATGAAATCTAAAGGCATACATCCAACATCTGAAAGCATCACTCACACTACAAGCTTACCACTGCCCATCACTTCTCATGATCTGCGGCTTTTCTTGGGCATGATAAGCTTTTTCAGCTGCCACATCCCTCATACCACCTCTCTTCAGGTGACCCTAACTGACACCTTACAAGGCAAGCATACCGAGGGCAATCCCAAAGTCACATGGTCCCAATACATGACTCAAGCCTTTAACAACCTGAAAATGGCTCTAGCTAATGCAGTAATGCTAGCTCATTTCACTGCCAACAACCCAATTTCAATCACTACTGACACTAGTGATACCACAATCAGCACCGTGCTGCAACAACCTGTAGGCAAAGCCCCTCATTCACTGCATTTCTTTTCCAAAGAACTATCTGCTTCTCAGCAGAAGTGGTCCACCTTTGATAGGGAACTTCTTGCTATCTATGAAGCCATACACTATTTTTGAGAGGAAATTTAATTACAAACTACAGATAATGGGGTGCAGTCACTAACTACAAACAACTCCACCTCCCTGCGCATCCAACCATGTTCTTTTCCTGTCACCATGCAACTAATCTTTTGTGATACATTGACAAACACACTGCGGCCATTTATACCTCTTCACAAGACCATCTTTTCTTCACTACATGGACTAGCTCACCTGAACATTATGTGTCGATGGGAAGAGGAGTGGCTGGCAGTCGGTGAAAATAAGCTGCGTCTGCTCAAGGCCATCACGTGGCCATTGCATACATCCTACCAGTCATGCAGATGGGATGAGGTTCTCCTCACTCACCTCAGCATCGGGCACAGGCCCTTAACACATGGTTTTTTACACCGGTGGGAGGACTCCCCAATCTGCAGTGCTTGTGATGTCCAGATTACTGTCAACCACATTTTACTTGACTGTCCTTTATTCTCTGACCAGAGGGCGGTGGTTTCCTCGCCACCAGATTTGCCCTCTATTTTGCAAGACGACGCAATGACTGTAGTTAAAGTCTTATGGTTTTGTGTCCTGTCCAATTTGTTGCCTCGGATTTTAGGGAGAGGATTTTAATGTGCTGCTGGGTGACTGGCTCACCCAGGTTTTAGGTAAGAGGTCCACCAGTCACGATTACGTATTTGTTTCACATCGATTTCTGTTCTTTTTCCTTGTGCTTCCTTTCTTTTTTAGTGTGTTTCTTCTCCTCTTGTTTTGCCTCTGTGTGTGAGGATTTGGAACTGCGTCAGGTCTGTGTCTTTTAGCTGTTCTCCTTGTTCGCTGTCCGTCTACATCCCTTCACCGCATGTGTTCCTGTTTCTATGCGTTTGGGCACTGATGACCAATCTGTTTAGTACCCGAAAACCTCAAACCACACACACACACACACACACACACACACACACACACACACACACACACACACCTGGACATTAGAGTGACATTTCACTGAAATGAATGTTTCAACTGGCTGAACATTAAGAAAGACTACCATGAGGGGGCTGAGCACAAGTAGCATGCCAAAGTTGGTTGCCATGCTCAGCCACATCTTAGTCACTTTGAGATTCTGAAGGGACATTTTAAACATGTACATATTGACTTCGTTGGTCCCCTAACACCATCTAATGGTCACCCTTCATTCTATCAGACACTGGTCGCATAACAAGGTAGGTAGAGGTGGTCCCTTTGAATGACAACTCAGCAAATACTGCTGAGCATTCATTACCTGCTGGCTCTCCCATTTCAGCTGCCCTTCATCCGTCACCATGGATCAGGGTAAACAGTTTGAATCTTCGCTCTTTGACCACTTCTGCATTCCATGTGGTGACAAGCAATTTCATATGACAGCTTATCACCCACAAAGTAACAGATTGGTCGAATGCTAGCACCAAATGCTGAAAGCAGCTTTCATGTGTGACTCAGTCTCTTTTCTAACACACTCCTATGGGCTCTATTGGACATAGGCACAACCTATAAAGATGGTTTGAAAGCCTTGGTGGTATAAATCCTTTACAGCAAGCCCCACGTACTACTCGCTGAATTTGTTGTGGGTTCAAATATTACCAATGAATACGTACTGCCTTCTCTAGTGAAGCAAGTTCTCTCTCTTACCATGCACATGTGCATACTGCAACTCCAGGCACACATGCCTGAAACCTTTTCTCCATGAAGACCTTGCAGGTAATGACTTTATTAAGTTACAAGATGACTCCATTCATCTAGCCCCAACTCTGCCATATTCAGGGCCTCATCGGGTTCTCATTCAATCAGAAAATACAATGACAGTCATGCTAATGACAAACACAAACAATCTCCCTACGACAGGTTAAATTGGATACACATGTAAGGATAAATAGTGATTTCAGAGAAGTTTTACAATGCATGGTCTTCACAGTAACATGAAAGGAAAAGAACTATGAACATATTTATAAAAAATTGTAATTCTCATTTACAATTATCACAAGTAAATGTTTTTTTATTCCAGTTATTAATAAGTTATTTTATATGTTCTGACTTATTACCTCTATATTCTTCTACACTGTATTCTAAAGTGTACCTATTTTATGTAAACCAATTTACATTGATACAGTAGTTTATGTAGAAATATATGCTATTGACTTGTGTATTGCTGTAACAGCAGAATGACAATATAATAATAATAATTATTATTATTTAAATATGTCTGCTTGTGTCTGTGTATTCTACCTGTCCGTAATGTAGGTTTTTTATGTCGATAAATCCCCTTCCTCCGTCCTTTCTGTTTAATGTGAATCTTTCTGTTGCTGAATGTATGTGATGTAGTCTAAATTTGTGGCATTGTGATCGTGTAATTGTATTGAGTGCTTCTAGGTCTGTGCTACTCCATTTCACTACTCCAAATGAATAGGTCAATATTGGTACAGCATAAGTATTTATAGCTTTTGTCTTGTTTCTTGCTGTCAATTCTGTTTTCAGTATTTTTGTTAGTCTTTGTCTATATTTTTCTTTTAGTTCTTCTTTAATATTTGTATTATCTATTCCTATTTTTTGTCTGTATCCTAGATATTTATAGGCATCTGTTTTTTCCATCGCTTCTATGCAGTTACTGTGGTTATCCAATATGTAATTTTCTTGTTTAGTGTGTCTTCCTTTGACTATGCTATTTTTCTTACATTTGTCTGTTCCAAATGCCATATTTATATCATTGCTGAATACTTCTGTTATCTTTAGTAATTGGTTGAGTTGTTGATTTCTTGCTGCCAGTAGTTTTAGATCATCCATGTATAGCAAATGTGTTATCTTGTGTGGGTATGTTCCAGTAATGTGATATCCATAATTTAAATAATTAATGGAAAATCTCATATAAAGATGTGAAACAAATACTAACAAAGAGATAGAGGGGCTGGCCAGTACTTACCTCAGCTCAGTACAGCCGATAGATACACATTCATTCCGGAAACATGCATTTACCGTATCCAAATTGCAACCCCACATACTTTTCCTCCATTCCTGCTTAACCTTTGGAATTACTCCTAAAGTACTTACCTTAAAAGTTCCCATCTCTGGGTGCAATTCCTCCTTCCACCAATCTCTCCTGGACTTCCAGAACCTTCAATCCTTAGCCCTTACCCAACTTCTCCTGAATCTCTACACTACTTCATGTAATCACCTCTCCCAACACCTCGTATCTCTCTCCACCTCTCAAACCCTTGCTTGGAGAACACACTCAGGAACATCATCATAGAAGCCAGCTGCCAGCCCATGCCACACACCGCCTGAAAAAACTATCCACAATGCTAGTGCAACACCTAAGAAGTGGGGTCCCTCTCCCTGTCCCTCACAAACACCAAACACAACAGAACTGTCAACAAACCCCTCTCATAGCCAACAAACCTAGCCTAGCCACCCTACTCAATCTCCCCATCCCAGCACATACCCCACACAGACCAAATCTCAACCTATAACTACAATCAAATGCCACATATCACCAACCCCAATTCAGTTCTAAACCTCTGATCCAGATCCTTCTCTCCTACAGAGACCTCTGTTCTATCAAAAGGCTTAACCTTTAGCCCCACACCTAAATTCAACTACACTGCCCTGGTTAAAGATTTCCTCTCATTCACGCGGAACCTCATCTGGAAATATCACTTCACTACCCAAACACAGCCCCCAAATACTAGACCCAGTGTTGAACCTTGTCTAGAACAGTTCCAACCGCCTTCTCAAAGGGATCCTCCTCCCCTCCCCCAAAACCATCCCTTGCAGACATTTCAGGAATTCCTCACATTCAGTGTTGCCTCCCAGTCCTTCTTGAAGAACATCCCGACAACCTCCAACATCACCCCAGCTGAATCCCATGCCATTAAGGAGCTGAAACAGACCACTCTATTGTCATCCTCCAGGTGGATAAAGGCTCCACAACTGTGGTACTTGACCGTGTGGAGTATGTGGCAGAAGGACTGCGTCAACTCTCCGACACCTTAACCTACAAAGCTGTTACCCAGGATCCCATTCCCTCCATCCAGACTGAGCTGCAGAAAATCCTAAAAATCCAAGGTCCCTCACAAGGGGTCACAATGGCTTCCATAGGCTTATTCACTCCATCTGAGCCACGTATCCCTACCTTCTACCTATTACCCAAAATCCACAAAGAGAACCATCCTGGCCGTCCCATTGTAGCAGGCTTCAAAGCCCCAACAGAACGTATCTCAGCTCTGGTAGACCAACACCTCCAACCTATCACCCGCAGACTCCCATCCTACATCAAGGACACAAACCACTTCTTAGAACGCCTCAAATGCATTCCCACTCCTCTCCCACCTGAAACCTTTCTTGTCACCATAGATGCTACATCCCTTTACACAAACATCCCACACACCCATGGTCTCTCTGCCATTGAGCACTACCTCTCACAACGCCCACCCAAAGATCATCCATAAACCTCATTCCTTATCACACTTACCAACTTCATCCTCGCCCATAATTACTTTACTTTTGAAGGCCAGACCTACAAACAAATCAGGGGAACGATCATGGGAACCAGGTTGACTCCGTCCTATGCCAACCTCTTAATGGGCTGCATGGAGGAGGCTTTCCTGAAGACCCAACAGCTGCTTCCCCTGGCCTGGTATAGGATTATAGATGACATCTTTGTGGTCTGGACTCATGGTGAAGAAACACTCCTTAATTTTCTCGATAACCTCAACTCTTTTTCGAATCTGAATTTCACCTGGTCCTTCTCCAAAACCCAAGCCACATTCCTGGATGTTGACCTTCATCTTGTTGAACCTCACATCCACACTTTTGTCCATATCAAACCCACAAGCAAACAACAGTACCTTCACTTTGATAGCTGCCATCCATTCCACATCAAACACTCCCTTCCCTACAGCCTAGGTACTTGTGGCAAACGTATCTGCTCCAGTGACGAATCCCTCAACAATTACACCAATAACCTGACCAGTGCTTTCCTCTCTCGCAATTATCCTGCAGACCTTGTCCACAAACAGATCTCCCGAGAAATACATTCCTCCCCATACAACAACAATGTTCCTACCCTCAGACCACACAGAAGCATCCCCCTCGTCACCCAATATTATCCTGGCCTTGAATACATCAATAAATTACTCCGCCAGGGATATGACTTTCTCAAGTCAACCCCTGAAATGAGATCATCCCTTGACAAAATTCTCCCCACACCACCCAGAGTTGCCTTTCGTCGCCCCCTAACCTCCGTAACATCCTTCTTAAACCCTACAATATTCCCAGACTACCTTCTCTACCCCTGTAACCGATCCCACTGCAAAACCTGCCCCATGTATCCCCCTACAACCACCTACTCCAGCCCCGCTACTGGTAAAACATACACATTATAAGGCAGGGCCACGTGTGAAACTACACATGTCATTTATCAGCTGACATGCCTGCACTGCACAGCCTTTTACATTGGTATGACAACAACTAAACTGGCTGAGCACATGAACGGACACAGACGAACTGTCCGCCTAGGAGATGTCCAATACACAGTAGCGGAGCATGCCCTCCAGCATAATTCTAGGGACCTAGGAACCTGCTACACTGTATGTGCCATTTGGCTTCTCCCACGCAACACCAGTCCCTCTGAACTGCAGAGATGGGAACTTGCACTCCAACACATCCTTTAATCCCGCCATCCCCCTGGACTGAACCTACGTTAAACAACCTCACTACCATTTACTCTTCAGTCTTCTCCTCTTTCCATTTCCTCTGTAGCCATTCATGCATCTTTTCATCCTACATCTTTATACCATATACCTATTTACTTTTGTATGCATCCTCTTTGGTTTGAAGCTGGCACAGTACTCACAATAGAATATCTTTGGCTTCCCTCTGACAACCATGCCTCCATTCTTGCTACCCTCCCTGTTTTCCTTTCCCTGTTGTGTCATAACCTGGGTTGTGAGTAACTAAATCCACTTTCCCTTCTTCCCTTTCTTTCCCCTCTCTCCTCCCTGATGAAGGAACATTTATTCCGAAAGCTAGGAACGTAAATTTTCGGTTGTTTTTTTGTGTATCTATCGGCTGTACTGAGCTGAGGTAAGTACTGGCCAGCCCCTCTATCTCTTTGTTAGTATTTGATATCCATAATTTGTATTATTTAGCATGTTGGATAGTGGGTTCAGAGCAAGGCAGAACCAGAAAGGACTTAATGAGTCTCCTTGGTATATTCCATAGTTAATCTGTATTGGCTGTGATGTGATATTATTTGAATTTGTTTGGATATTAAGTGTGGTTTTCCAATTTTTCATTACTATGTTTAGGAACTGTATTAATTCAGGATCTACTTTGTATATTTCCAATATCTGTAGTAACCATGAGTGGGGTACACTATCAAAAGATTTTTGGTAATCGATGTATGCGTAGTGCATAGTGTTTAGTTTTAGCTTGATATGTCACCTCTGCATCTATTATCAGTTGCTCTTTACATCCTCGTGCTCCTTTGCAGCAGCCTTTTTGTTCTTCATTTATAATTTTGTTCTGTGTTGTAAATGTCATTAATTTCTGTGTAATGACTGAAGTTACTATTTTGTATATTGTTGGTAGTCATGTTATGGGGTGATATTTTGATGGGTTTGCTGTGTCTGCTTGATCTTTAGATTTCAAATAAGTTATTCCTTGTGTAAGTGTATCAGGAACTGTGTATGGGTCTGCAATGTAATTGTTAAATAATTTTGTTAGATGTGAAAGTGTTGAGGTGAACTTCTTTAGCCAGAAATTTGCTATTTTATCGTTTCCAGGAGCTTTCCAGTTGTGCATAGAATTAATTGCTCGGGTGACTTCATGTTGCAAAATTATCACTTCAGGCATTTGTGGTATCATCTTGTTTGAGTCTGTTTCTGCTTGTATCCACCGTGCATGTCTGTTATGTTGTACCGGGTTTGACCATGTGTTCCATGTCTGTTATGTTTGGTGGATTGTCTATTTTAATGTGTGTGTTATCTATTGTCTGGTAAAATTTCTTTTGGTTTGTGTTGAATGTTTGGTTTTGTTTCCTTCTATTTTCACTTTTTTTGTATCTTCTAAGTCATTTGGCCAATGCTTGTAATTTCTGCTTCTTTTCATCTAATTGCTCTATCGCTTCTAATTGTGAGATTTTACCTAATCTTGTTCATTTTTTGTCTGATATTTAATTTCTTATAAATTGTGTTAGCTGTCCAATGTCTTTTCTCAGTTTTTCTATTCTGATCTGTAGCCCGTGTTGCCATGCTGGTTTTGTGGGTTCTTCTGTGTGTTGGTTGGTTCTGATCTCTGCCTAATGTGTATATTTAGTGTAGTGAGTGCTCCTACATAAACCAGTAGTTGTAACTCTTCCATAGTTGTATTTTCATTTATTTTGTTGTGTATGATTGTGTTGATAGTTGTTATTGTTGTTTCAACTTGTGGGTTATTTGGTGGTCTATGCAAGAATGGTCTAATGTCTGTATTTGTGTCTTTGTATTCTATGTATGTCAACTGAAATTTTTCTTCTACATCTAACATGTGTGTCACTTCATGTTCTGTTTGTGCTTGTTCTGATGGCTGTCTTCAGATTTCGTTTTCCTCTAATTGTTTAATTGATGTGTGTTGTTCTTTGTTTGTTTGCTCTGGGATGTTTGAGTCCATTACTGTATTTTCTTCTTCTTCTGATTGCACATTATTTTGTTCCAGTATTTGTTGTACTTGTTGTTTGATGTCTTTTAATTCTGTTATTTTTTATTATTACATGAATCTGATCAGCTAGTCATTGTTCTGTTAAAAATTTTAATTCTGGGTTTCTGGCAATAAATGTTGTGTATACTTGTAATCTGTATCCAGTTGTGTTGGTTCCTAAGTTTGTTGCTTGGTAATAACAGAACATGAGGTGTCAGTTAACTTCATCTGACCATCTCATCCTCTGTCTTTGTTTTCCTTCTAGAGTGGTTGCAGGAAGTATGTCCTGCAAAACACCTCTATTTGGATTTAAATCATTTTCCGTGTGGCTAGCAGTGTTGTTACAATTGTGGACGGGCATAGGGTGCAAGTGTCGTCCCCAACCATGACAGCCCTTATCCGAGGCTTCGTTAGTTCTGTCCTGAACCAAATTATTATTATTATTTATGTTTCTCTTTCAAACAGTCAGTACAACACTTTTTGGATGGGTATAATTATAAGTAATTTTTATTTCATCATGAATTCCTTTTCCATGTTTTCACAACGGACAAAAGATGTTATTTTCACATTTCATTTGTAAAGAAAAAAATTTATTATAATTTAAAAAAAATATTTCTTCATCAACTCTATTCAATTAACTTCATCTCTATAAAATGAAATAACTATGGAAGGACATATTCTTAACAATGATAAATTAAAAACAAACGAAATTGACTACTTTAACCATTAGAATAGTGTGATTTTTTAAAGAATTTTAAAGAAATAGTTTGGGATGGAGATTTGACAGTAATTTTCACTTAGAATTCAAGAAAAGATCAAAAATATTCAACACTTCAGTGGAATTACTAGTAATGATAATACCACACTTCCAAAAGAAGGTAAAATTGTTGTGAAATGAGTGGAAATTCATGTTCCTGTTGTTAAATATGAACCAGAATATTCTCTTGAACTAGAATAAGAAATATTAATAAATCCAAAAACACTCATTTCTTTCATTGAACTACACACAATTGAATTTGCTGGACAAAATGGAAAA
Source organism: Schistocerca gregaria (assembly GCF_023897955.1). Classification (NCBI taxonomy): domain Eukaryota; kingdom Metazoa; phylum Arthropoda; class Insecta; order Orthoptera; family Acrididae; genus Schistocerca; species Schistocerca gregaria. The sequence continues at coordinate 662,162,057 of NC_064923.1, forward strand.
CATAATTTTGAACTAGATGTTACTAATTATTATAATCCTGTTGAATTTGATAGGCCTCACGGTATTTACATTTCTTTCCAAACCAAATTCTTCTTTATTTGATCAAGTTAAATTACAAAATATCTAAAAAATGGAAGAAATGAAGTTTTCCACAGAAATATAGAATCTTGGTCTGCAGAATAATTTTATTAAAGCTTACGATGCTTTTAGGGGCTTCAGTAGAATAATGTAGTTAAATAATTATGTAAATGTAAATCCATTCAATTTTATTCAAAATTATCCTATCTACTTAATAAATATGTCTAGAAGACTGAATGTCTTGAATACATAAAAGACAACAATGAAATTATGTGTATTTCTAAATGAAAATATACCATATGATGCAGTTGTATATGTAATTATATATGGTAAAAAGAATTTAACTCATGATTCACAACATACAGGTTTAACTGAAAATATTTAATCACATAAATGTATAAAAAAATAGAAAAACTTATAGGAGTTTCATCTTCATGTTTACATTGCCTTTTGAAGCATTTCCAGAAAGACAGAGAAAATAAAACTGAAAAATTTAGATATTGAAATATTAACTTATATTTTCGTTGTTTCTTGAAAAGTATTTAAAAATAATATATGGCCACAAATATAATCATTTAATGGCTTTGTAATTTATGAAATTCATAACTCTCCTCTATATCTGTTATTAATAATAATAATCAGGTATATTTCTTGCAGCAATAGATAAGAGAGTTTTATTTTTGAATTTCTTTCAAAATATTGATATTTTTCATCATAATAATTAGCTATTTTTAAGTTATGTAAAATGCAGAGTTTAATTTTTTACTTTCTTCCAAAATATCTATCTTTTTTTTCTCTTATCATAAAATGTTTATATCTGTCATTCCTCAGAATAAAATGCTTTTAAACAATCAATAGCTTTATCATATGCTTCACTTCTCAAATGTTCTATAATTAATGATGGTTTAAATTTGTTTGCAAGCTTTACATTTCACTTTTTCCTCTCTTGGTCTATCAAAAATATCTTCACCAAATTTAAATTCATCCCACGCATTAGGCTATTTTCGTTTTAAGTGATGAAGAAAAACATTTTATAAATTTTTTTATGCTTTTAAAATAAAAAATTCTATCATGGGAATAGATAAATTTTTGATTGTGAGATCTAGAAAAACTAAAATCTTATTTTTAAAATAAGATATTTTAAGAAAATATACCTCTTTGGTCCAGAATTCACATAAATATACTACTTGATTCCATATGACAGCAGGAGAACTCACATGGTTACCGCATGCACCTTGACTGCAAAATTGTATGTCAGTCTGGTGACTGAACCTGATGTGCTGCCTTTCATGAACAGCATTCTGGGGGATGTTTCCAACAGGATAACATCCATTCACATACAGTTGCTGGATTTCAATATATTCTACACAGTGTCAACATGCTGCCTTGGCCTGCTCAATCACCAGATCTGTCTCCAATCAAACACATATCACACATCATTCGACGACAACTCCAGCGTCATCTATAAACATCATTAACCTTCCCTGTAATGACCCACCAAATACAACAGATTGGGACACCAATGCACAAAGTGACATCCAGTACCTATGCAACACAATGCTTGCACATTCTGGCAGTTATTAATGTACCAGCATTTCACATTTGTAATGGCTTATCTCGTTCTTACATTAATCTGTGATCTCACAATGTTAATCACTTGAATATGTTACCTAGACAAAAATATTCTAGAAATTTCATTACTCTGCATGAATTATTCTTCGGTGTCTTGATTTTTTCCATAAGTGTATTTAGCTATCATGAACTGACAGTCTGTAACATTTTAAGTTAAGAATATGTTTCTGTTCATTTGGATAATAACAAAATTGAGTCATGTATTAATGAAGGAGTTACAGTGCAATATTGAAAGAAAATTAAATGGCTGTTATCAAAATTTTGATCCCTTAACTGATGTTAAAAGCAAAAGAACATGTTTTACACACATAGCTGCAATCAAAACATATCAGATTAATTAATATTAATTAAATATAAATCAAAGAGTTAAATTCCCCATAATTTTGAAAATATTGCAGTTTTGCAAAATTTAACACCAGTTCTGGAATCAGCATAAAAATTTCTTTAAGGTGATATATTTTCACATAACTTTACAGTTATTTTAAATACTGTAAATCTTACATTTATTTTATTTTATTTTCCTAACAAGGCAGAACAAGTTTAAGGAGGCATATCTCATACAATATTGTTGATACCACATAATTAATTATGTTTAATTTAATATATGATTCCATTTAATATATGATATTATTTAATATAGGATTAAAATACAGAGGACTAATTCTTTTATGTTAAACTCATAAAATTACAGTGGTACTAGGCCTCAGGTAGCTTAATTTTACTGTGAAGTACACGTTTCTACTCTGTAACCTGACATATACTAAATTAGTAGTGAGAGACATGTTTATATATAGATTCTGAAGAGATGTCACATGCATTTTAGTGGGAGTTGATGTGAGGTAGACCATTGTGATGGACAATGCCTGTATTTTTAACGAAGCCTGTGAAAATTAACTTGACAACAGTCCAAAAAGTTGGCCAATGGCCATTATTATTGACAGCAGTATTTGCAAGCAGTGGTTACACAAAAAATGTCATACTATAAATAAATGGTTCTGATTTACTTATGTGTAAGTAGTGAGATGAACACTGGGACTGAACTCCTGGAATGGACAGCAGACAGTGTAACTCATCAAGGTTTTTCAATGAAATCCGCAAAAATATTTTTGTGGCATAATAAACAAGGGACTCAGAATGTAACTGCTTATTGATCGGAAGTTTAGAAAACATCATGAAGAAAAAAAAACTTGGTTTTTAATCAAGTAAAGAAATGAGATGGGTTTAGAAGTGGATACAGCATAATGGCTCATTTTCATGTCATGAGCAAACTTAAAGAAAAGGGGCAAGGAACAAGACTTGCCACTTGGCCCCTAATTCATAAATTTTTGAGAAAGAAACAAAAACCATTATTGACAGTTCCTGAGTTAGAAAAATTGATTAATTATTGTATTAAAGAAATATATGATCAGGGTTACTAGCAGAAACAGAAAAAAATGGATGAGTGAACATACTGTAGAAGAAGAGATAATTATGATTACAATGCTAATTAAACTGATTTGAGAAGTTCAAATAGTGAGATAAATTGATGGTAGATGAGTGAAGGATGTACTGTGCTGTGTTGCATTCCAAAGGGCTATAAAAGACATATGCATAACAGAAGCAGGTAGATGACATTGTGGCAAAAGAAACATGGGTGCACATGGATGAAGATCGTAAAGCATGGATGTCAAACACTTGCTGCTGCTGCTGATAATGTTGCTGACTCTGAACACTATAAATACAACTCCTATTTATTTCAAACCACTAAAGAATGTGATAGTAGGCTATGTTTAAACAAGGATTTACATTCAACATATAGCTAGTTTCTTACTTTTGCATAAAAAAATCTCCATTTTGTCATTACCACACACTAGCGTATACCCTGGATTTCTTAAATGAATATGCTTGAAAACTGTAAAATAAAAGCATGCTATAGGTTTGTGTACAAGGATATTGTGAGATGTTCTGAATTCTTTCATGTAGCTGTTATGAATTTAGGTAAACAGGGCTTCAGTTAGATATCATTTCTTATTTATTTTAATTCCAACATTTTCTGTTCAATGAGTCATCTTACATTGGCAATTAATCTTAACAGTAATCCTAAGTTGTCTGTGATATCATGATATCAATAAAATATACATTTCACAAGCACCACCACTTTACTTGCCACTACCATTCGTTTACAGACTGAATGAAGGAAGATATATTAGAATTTGAAATAACCATACTCCTAGAAAAGGTTGGGTGGGGGGGGGGGGGGGGATAGGTTAAAAAATTCAACACATTTGGCTAAATGTCTTTCGAACCACACCGTGCAAATATCAAGATTCTCTTCACCACCAGTGCCATACCAAAATAGACAGACAGACAGACAGAAAAGTCACTTCTCACTTTTCAGGTTGTTGTCTATTATATACACCATTTTTCTTTTTTTCATAGGGGACAGCTGTGTTTCGATTACCAGAAAGTGGAGTTATTTTATATGAGCTCAGTGGAACATCACAGCCACCACCAGCAACTTCTAACCTAGAAATAGAAGTTCCCTGTAAGACTGACTATACTGGCAGTATTACTGCAAGAAACTGGTTGACTAAAACACAGAGATTTAGTGTATTTAATGAACTGATTAAACCTGACAAGTATGATCCAGTATTCATTATGTCAGGAGCTGAATACATTGATATACCAGCCAACAGCAGTCGGGAATATCAGTTTCATTTCTTTGTGTATAAGGAATGCACACTTACATTCAAGGTAATATATGTATTGATCACCTCACTATTTGTGTTTTCCTTGCTATATTTATAGAACAGAAAGTACATGAACCTTAATATAACCTTTATACAGGCAACAGAACAGAAATCTATAGAATGTACTCAACTTATATAAGTCACAATGGCTTTCTGAAATTTGCTGTACTGTGTAACTTTTTCATTACATTTCAGTGTAAAAATTTGTTGTCTAAAGCTACCAACTACTTCTGGCTGAACAATTGTCTCTCATTTGTGGCACATAATGTCAGTTCATACTCTGTCAACATATGTGCTAGTACAACCATCCAGTAGTAATTGAGATGAACCACATATTTAGTCTGCTATGAAATCTTCACAGGTTATAAGCTGAGTGGCATCATCTTCTCGTTGCAATGTTTCGATGGACTGTGTATCCACTTTGCCTGAAGATGATTGATATGCAATCCATTGAAATGTTGCGACTAGAAGACAACGCCACTCAGCTGATAACCCATGAAGATTTCATAGCTGAAATAAGCCAAAAAAGCCTGCAATCACATATAACACATATTTACTGTATATAAAACATTTCTTGAGTAAGTTGTAACAATGTTTTTATAGAGTCATTTCCTTGTCAGCTTCAAACATTTTTATATTTTAAGTGAACAGGCCCATAGGACCACTCACAGCTGCAAGGCTCCTCTTCTAATAAATTCTGTTTGCTGCTTTGTGTTGCCAGACACCCTTTCTACCAATCAGCAGCAAGAACTTGTGGATTCCACCTCTCCAGCTTTTCTTTGGTTTACATAATGGTCTTCTTCACTGGGAATAAAATCCATGAATTTTAAATACCATTGATGACATGACCTGCCCATATCAAAAATTTGTTTTTCATCAGGCCTGCTATATCTGGTCTGTTGTAGATCTTAACTAGCTCACAATTATGCCATATCCTCTATTCCCCAGTGATCTCATCTTTTACTGGACTGTAGAACTTCCTTAAGGATTTTGGGTTGAAAATGAGAAGATTATTTGAATATTTTTTCTGAACTCTCAAATATGCAGTGCTGTGGATTAGATCAGTGTTTTGTACTGCTGGAGTCTGAAATGCCTTGAGCGACTGTATGATTTAAAAGGTTGACCTAGACTGATATCTTCACATAATGTGTCTTCTGTACAGGTCACTTCCACAAATCTAAAATTATGAATTCTTTTGTAGGATTGAGTTCTGCTTAGCAATGCCTAAGGTGGGTCTCTTGAATAGGCATGAGTGCTGCTCAGCACCAAATATTTGCTCTTCAGTTCATTCACAAGGTTACTGATCTTGCTCTCTGCTAACTCTATGCTGTCGCCCATCCACATCAGTTCTTGCTTGGATCTAGGCAAAAGGGCCACATCATCAGTAAATACAAGATGTATGAATTTCTCATCTTTTATTCTGATCCTTTCAAGATTCTTATGGAAAGCTTTACTTTTTATCTTTTGCAGTGCCAGATTAAACAGTGCCAGTGACACTCTACCTGCTTTTCTCAGCCCTGTGTTTGTGATGAAGCTCTCCATGAATTGGCCCTCACACTTACCTTTGCCTTTTGAATCAGTGAGACAAACTATAATTAGAGTGAAAAACTTCTTGGGCATTCCAAACTTTCTAAGTCAATTCATCAGGCTCTTTGATTAATGCAGTGAAATGCCTTCTTAAAATCGACAGCTCACTGAGAAGTTGTGTAAATACAGCAATGATTTTCATGTGCCCTTCATCAATTTTAAGAAGGCATTTGACTACATTGATCAAAGAGCCTGATGAATTGCCTTAGAAAGTTTGGAATGCCCAAAAAGTTTTTCACTCTAATTATAGTTTGTCTCACTGATTCAAAAGGCAAAGTTAAGTGTGAGGGCCAAGTCATGGAGAGCTTCAACACAAACACAGGGTTGAGAAAAGCAGGTAGAGTGTCACTGGCACTGTTTAACCTGGCACTGCAAAAGATAAAGAGTAAAGCTTTCCATAAGAATCTTGAAAGGATCAGAATAAAAGATGAGAAATTCATACATCTTGTATTTACTGATGATGTGGCCCTTTTGCCTAGATCCAAGCAAGAACTGATGTGGATGGGCAACAGCATAGAGTTAGCAGAGAGCAAGATCAGTAACCTTGTGAATGAACTGAAGAGCAAATATTTGGTGCTGGGCATAGTTGTTGTCCACAATCAAAATGCCGTCTATGAAACCACCTGAATATTCTCCAATCGCTTCTTCTGCAATTGGATGGATACCATCCAGTATACAGTTGAACAGTCTTCAGGTATCTCCTCTACTATCCAAAACCAGTTACTTGTGTGGAGTTTTTCTCCTCCAGCTAGAATGACTTTCACCTGGATTCCATATCATATTGGACTTATCTTCTTCCCTACCTTCATTAGCTAATTCTCTATTTCCTCCATTGTTGTTGATGGACATTTTAAATCTGCTGTGACAGGAGTTTGAAATTCAAACAGATTTTTAGGATTAGCACAGTTGAGGAGTTCCCTGAAACATTGTTTCCATCTCAGCAATTTTGAACTCATTGATGAATATGGCCTTATTATTGGCCTTGACAGATTTTTTTTTTTAAGTTTTGGCATCCTTTCTTGAAGAAATTAACTTCTCAGTTCATCTTTCAAATCTCTTTTCTCAAGAATTCTTATTAGGCCTCCTCTATCATTGCTTTGATGTACATTATCTTTGCTCTCTTTCGAGGTGCCTGGTTAGTTCTGAATACATCTTTGAATTGTGATTTACCTTGTGCAAAATCTGTGTGTTATAGTGAAACGTCCTTGATTCTTCTTCTCTTGGCAAATGCCTTAATCTATTCATCCCCAAACCAAATCTTCTTGCCCCAATCCAGCTATTGTTCCATGCAATCCCCCTTCATTTTCAAATTCCTTGACTTCTTTGCATACGTCTACTGTTTTTTTTCCCCCTTGCAGAATATCAAAGAAGTTGCTGAACTGGAGCCAAAATTCATCTTTCTTTGTAGCATCTTTGAGCATATCTCCACAGTAGCTTACTACTTCTTTAACATTGTTTCAGAGTTGAACTTTGGGCTGTAATCGTAGACAGCTTTTTAATAGGAAGTGTTCACTACTACACACCACATACAATTCTGTCCTTATGGCTGTCACTCAGTTGTCTGCCATGTGATCTATCCAATGACCATTTTACCACCTGTGACACAAAAGTTTCTTTTTGTATAGACTTCCATTGGAAATTTATGCTGCTAATGAACACCACTTTTGATGTTGCAAAGATGACGAATCTGATGCCAGTATCATTTCTTTATTATTAGAATAAATTTGCACAAGTTGTGAATAAGTTACATAAATTACATAGATTTATGATATCACACCATGTTAATCACATTTCAGTGTTCACATTGTTTATTATTTACAGAGTTCTACCAGTGATTTCACTCGTTTTTTACATCTGGTCTTAAGGTAATGGTCATAGGGTAGGTCACACAATTCACAGATACAGTGGAAACTCTTGTTCTTGCATGTTTTGTGGTGGTATCCATGCACTGCTGTTGAGTTCACCAGGTTTCGGAGTTCTTGATTTGTGTTATTCCAGGATCTGTTTGTCATGGCTTCTGTTGTAGAAATGTCCAACCAAATTTCCCTTCTCTTCTTCTCTCTTTCATGTAGGAGTTTATTCGAGTTGTTGGTGGATGGCAGCCTCATACACGGCTCCTCTATGAGAAAGGGTTCCCTGGTGAGTTCATATACTAACCTCAAATTTGTGCATTTTGAAACACCTAGGGCAGCTTTCAAGAAGCGTGATTTAATTGCTTCCAGAGTCCTTACATCTCTTAGACTCAACGTTTCCCTAATGAGATCTATTCCACAGGTTGCGATGGGAACTATTTTTGCAGTGAACGAGGCCATGGCTGTTTCCTGTGACAGACTGAATATTGTCTTGACATCAAACATGGCTTTTGTGGCAGCTGCTGCTTGAGATTTTACATGTATTCAGAATGATCTGGCAGTGGTTTGCAGAGTCAGTCCCAGATATTTGAAGCTATTGACTGTCATAGGAGGTTCTGTCCCAAGATATATTCTGTCCTCCGCAGCTTCTTAACCTCCATTGTGGAGTGTTATCTTTATGGTTTTTCCCATGTTAATTTCCATTTTGTTCTCCTGTGCCCACTTCTCAAGTTGGTTGGATGCTCTTTGCAGGTTGAGTCTGGAGTTCGACCTGATGACCATGTCATCTGCATATATATAGATTTTGACATCCTCCATTTCTTGTCTTATCATCTTTACAACATTGTATGTGGCAATATTGAAAGGTAAAAGGCTTGGTGGGTCCCCCTGCAATACACCATTGGTTTGTGTTATCGTTTTCAACATTCTTATGTCATCTGTGATCTGAATGAAGTTGGCCGTCAGCATGTTATGGATCAACAATGTAAGTTTATCTTTCTCTGTTATTGATTCTAGTTTTGAGATTAGTATGTGCCTGTTTAGTTTATCAAAGGCCTTGGTATAATCTATGAAGACTGCATGCAATTTTCCTTGGGGTTGTCTTAAAGTGTCATCTATTAGATTGCTAATGGCGTGTAGTGTGCTCCTCCCTTTCTGGAATCTGAATTGTTCTTCTGGGATCCTCTGGTTTTTCTTCTTCAGAATCTCACTTCGTGATAATGCTTGTTATAAGGGACATTCAAAAAGAAATGAGCAAGGGTCTGGAATGTGCAAACCAGTGACAGGAGGGTAATATTGTGGTGTGTGTAACGAGGTGTGGTTCTGACGAGGGCGTGGAATTCCACAGCCCGTCACTAGAGTGCACATCCCCTAACTATACAGAGCTAGCAGCAGCATGCAACAATCGTCCAATGCTGCCAGTCTAATTGCAAAATGTGACATGGAGGCGTCAGCAGAAGAGTAAAGAAGTGTTGTTCATTTCCTGACAGTGGAAGGAGTAGGAGGAATGGACATTCATCGACAAATGTCACAAGTGTATGTCAAACATTGCATGTCCCTTGCAAAGGGTCAAGGCATGGTACAAGCACTTCAGGGAATGATTGGTGTTGTTAGCCAATGATGCATGGTCTGAAGCACCACACTGCATTACCCGTGACATCACCCAGCTGGTGGATGCATTTATTACCCAGGACCACCGAGTGACAGTGAAAGCCAAGCTGCCATGGTGGGATTGAGTGCCAGAAGTGTTCACACCATCATGAAGGAACAACTGCACATGCACAAAGTGTGTGCCCAGTGAGTGCCCCACAGTCTTCAACCACACCAGGAAACATGTCAGATAGTCCACCATCTTGCTCATCTGCAGCACTATGCTCAGGAAGGGAATGCATTCTTGGCACGAGTGGTGGCTGGAGATGAGTCATGGTTCATCACATCTAACCAAAATCAGAAAAACAAAGTCTCCAGTGGAAGCATCCAGGGTCACCACCACCAAAAAAGGCAAGGTCATCCACAAGAGTGCAGAAAATATTATTTTGACATTCTTCTTTGACCAAGACGTCCCACTTCTGATTTACTTCCTGCAGCAGGAGACAACTGTGAACGCCCAGCATTACACACAAACCTTGACCACCAGTAGGGTCATTCTGCTCCACAACAATGCAAAGCCTCATACGGCCAAAACAGTCACTGCACTCCTGCAGAAATTCAAATGGTTCTCGGCCACTCCCCATACAGTCCAGATCTCTCTCCTTGTGATTACGCCAATTTTGGTCCCCTTAAAAAGTCTCTGAGGGGCAAACAATTCTCCTCGGACCATGATGTCCAGCTGTACATGTGGAACTGGTTAACATCACAGCCCCAGGAATTTTATGAGACAGTCATTCACTGCCTCGTGTCACCATGGGACAAATGTCTCAACAGCCAGGGTCAATACTTCTAACATACAGGTACTGATGTCTGTAATTATGCTGCTGGCTCATTTCTTTTTAACGCCCCTTATAGTATATTTAATGTGCATTTTCCAGGGCAATTCCTCTGTAGGATTTTGGATCCATTTGGTTGCCTTTCCCTTAAATAGCAACTTAATTCTTGATGTCCCCCATATTACAGGTATGTTGCCATCTTGCAGACATAAGTTTAATATATATGTTATTGGATGGACTAGTAGCTAGAACAAATTTTTATATGTTCATGACATATTCTGTCAGGGTCTGGAGCCTTATTGTGTTTTAGAGATGTTATTATCTCGTGCACCTCTTCTGTCATGAAGGGCTTAGTTTCCACTAGGTCTGTCTCCACAGTGATTGGGTAATATGCGATGTTGGTTTTATCTATGTTGAGAATGTTACTGAAATGTTCTTCGCAAACTGTCATATCTATTTGTCCACTGCTCTGAGCTTTTCATGGCCTCAGTGCTAAGTAAGGGCCCTTTCTGGCTTCCTCTGCCATATTGATTGCTTCCATTTCCATGTATTCCTTTCGTTTAGTCTTCAGAAGATTTTTGTATTCTTTTCTGATTTGGCTGTAGGATCTTATATCCTCTGGGCTCTGGCTGGATTTTGAAATATGTGTCTAGAGGGTGAGCTTTCTTTTTCCATAACATTCTTCTTTGAACTGTTTCTGTGCTCTCCTATTGGAATTGTACATTAGGGAGACTGAATCGTTTTTATCATGGTTATGGTGGCGAATTCATTGCCATTTCCCTTTATGTGTTTCTCAGATTCTTTCCATTCTTCTGCCTTAGTACATGGCTATTTAGCTGCTGTGAGGCTTTTGTTGTTGTGGCTTATACTCTGCTCTCCATGTTTGGGACGTAAAAGTTGGCTACAACAGCGTAGTGCTTCTTTAGAGGTGTTTCATCTGCTGAGTAACATACTCTATAATTATTTAACGTGATGTTGGATCCCTTGAAGAATATTAAGTCTATGGTGCTACATCCCGAGTGTGCGAAGTATGTCCATTCATCTGCCTTGTTGACCAATATCATTTGTAACTGTGTAAAAAAATTTGTACTTAGAACATGAGTGTCCTTAGGAAACTACTTTCAACTGTTCACTAGGTTTTTACAATCATCACAGACATTAAAGAGCACAGAATACTACATACACTTTTCTTGTTCTTCTTTGCCCAGACATGAAACTCTATGCACTATACAGCAAGTACTTGTCTGCAGCCGTACGGTCACCATGTCCACCTTTTTTTCTCGTGGCTGTTCTTTTTTGACCTGCACATACAAATAAACTATGCACACATGGCTGGTTCATTTGTCCTACTCATCTCTAAAATATTGGGTGTTCGATATGGAAGGCCGAGTGATTATAGAATTTCCTCCAAAAATTCTCGAAGCACTACATATTCCCCCCCTTAAATCGAACATGCAATATTTTATAAAAACATTGTTGTTGTGGTCTTCAGTCCTAAGACTGGTTTGATGCACCTATCCATGCTACCCTATCCTGTGCAAGCTTCTTTATCTCCCAGTACTTACTGCAACCCACATCCTTCTGAATCTGCTTAGTGTATTCATCTCTCGGTCTCCCTCTACAATTTTTACCTTCCACGCTGCCCTCCAATGCTAAATTTGTGATCCCTTGATGCCTCAGAACATGTCCTACTATCCAGTCCCTTCTTTTTGTCAAGTTGTGCCACATACTCCTCTTCTCCCCAATTCTATTCAATATTTCATTATTAGTTATGTGATCTACCCATCTAATCTTCAGCATTCTTCTGTAACACCACATTTTGAAAGCTTCTATTCTCTTCTTGTCTAAACTATTTATCGCCCATGTTTCACTTCCATACATGGCTACACACCATACAAATACTTTCAGAAACGACTTCCTGACACTTAAATCTATACCTGATGTTAACAAATTTCTCTTCTTCAGAAACGCTTTCCTTGACCATCATCAGTTATTTTGCTCACCAAATAGCAAAACTCATTTACTACTTTAAGCATCTCATTTCCTAATTGAATTCCCTGAGCATCACCTGACTTAATTCGACTACATTCAATTATTCTTGTTTTGCTTTTGTTGATGTTCATCTTATATCCTCCTTTCAAGAAACTGTCCATTCTGTTCAACTGCTCTTCCAAGTCCTTTGCTGTTTCTGACAGAATTACAATGTTATCGGCGAACCTCAAAGTTTTTATTTCCTCTCCATGGAGTTTAAGACCTACTCCAAATTTTTCTTTTGTTTCCTTTACTGCTTGCTCACTATACAGATTGAATAACATTGGGGAGAGGCTACAACCCTGTCTCACTTCCTTCCCAACCACTGCTTCCCTTTCATGCCCCTCGACTCTTATAACTGCCATCTGGTTTCTGTACAAATTGTAAATAGCCTTTCGCTCCCTGTATTTTACCCCTGCCACTTTCAGAATTTGAAAGAGAGTATTCCAGTCAACATTGTGAAAAGCTTTCTCTAAGTCTACAAACGGTAGAAACATAGGTTTGCCTTTCCTTAATCTTTCTTCTAACATAAGTCGTAAGGTCAGTATTGACTCACGTGTCCCAACATTTCTACGGAATCCAAACCGATCTTCACCGATGTTGGCTTCTACCAGTTTTTCCATTTGACTGTAAAGAATTCACGTTAGCATTTTGCAGCTGTGACTTATTAAACTGATAGTTCGGTAATTTTCACATCTGTCAACACCTGCTTTCTTTGGGATTGGAATTATTATATTCTTCTTGAAGTCTGAGGGAATTTCGCCTTACATCTTGCTCACCAGATGGTAGAGTTTTGTCAGGACTAGCTCTCCAAGGCTGTCAGTAGTTCTAATGGAATGCTGTCTACTGCCGGGGCTTTATTTCGACTCAGGTCTTTCAGTGCTCTGTCAAACTGTTCACGCAGTATCGTATCTCCCATTTCATCTTCATCTACATCCTCTTCCATTTCCATAATATTGTCCTCAAGTACATCGCCCTTGTACAGACCCTCCATATACTCCTTCCGCCTTTCTGCTTTCCCTTCTTTGCTTAGAACTGGGTTTCCATCTGAGCTCTTGATATTCATACAAGTGGTTCTCTTTTGTCCAAAGGTCTCTTTAATTTTCCTGTAGGCAGTATCTATCTTACCCCTAGTGAGATAAGCCTCTACATCCTTACATTTGTCCTCTAGCCATCCCTGCTTAGCCATTTTGTACTTCCTGTCAATCTCATTTTTGAGACGTCTGTATTCCTTTTTGCCTGCTTCATTTACTGCATTTTTATATTTTCTCCTTTCATCAATTAAGTTCAGTATTTCTTCTGTTACCCAAGGAGTTCTACTAGCCCTCGTCTTTTTACCTACTTGATCCTCTGCTGCCTTCACTACTTCATCCCTCAGAGCTAATCATTCTTCTTCTACTGTACTTCTTTCCCCCATTCCTGTCAATTGTTCCCTTATGCTCTCCCTGAAACTCTGTACAACCTCTAGTATAGACAGTTTATGCAGGTCCCATGTCCTTAAATTTCCACCTTTCCCACCCTAAAATCATTAGGTAAACTTATATCACAAACAATTCTAACATTATACATTGCAACACAGCTCTTTGTACTTATTCATAGTAAATTTTAACTACGTTTCCCTTCATTTTACTCTTACACTAAGTTAACATCAAACTCAAATATTTCATGGTTCTCTGATAAGTTTTCCTAATATTTAGGATTCATTGGGACTCTGTCTCCAATTCCAGTCATAAACTCCAGGTGTCACTGACCCTTTGTTATGGTTGCTCTTTACACTACCATTCTGTACTGTTTTTCTTTTTCTTTTTTTAGTACTTATCTGTTTCATTATCTACAGTTTCTCGTAGTCTGGAGGAACTCTGAGCAAATAAAATTATTCTTTCAGACATTCTTAAACATACAACATGACACTGCTAGTAAAATAAAGAATTCAGTCTTACCAGAATAATTTCTGCAAAATGTGTGACTTTTGTCATGATACTGCCCTTTCCCTTTTAGGCACAGACTTATATCTTACCTATGGGTTGATTCTATGAATGCTCTTCCTCCTTCTTTTTTGGTAGGTATGCCCCTTCTAAATTCTTAATCTATGGTACAGGTCAATCCCCTTCTTGGTGCCCCTGCCTGGACAGTATAGGTCAGCCTCTCTTGGGTCTGTCTAGCTGCCCTTTTCATCCAATAAATGCTGGGTCCACCCTCCTTCTCCTTCCTGAGCAGGCATCTTAGTTCATTGCCCCAGTATACATCTTTACGTACACCATAATTAAATATTATCTGGTAAAATTAAAATCTACTTCATACTTTGTACTCACTCTTTAATACCTCACTTCATATCCTAGATTCCTCCTTTATACAAGAACTTCTTCACTTCCAGCCTACATCATGCCTACATCCATATTCAATACATTTTATGCTTACTTGGGTTATAAGAGTCCCTCTATCCTACACACCATCAGACTATTTAATAGACTGATCCTCCTTAATAATTTCTCCTCTGGCTTACGTCCCCTTTCCTTAACCCCACATCCTCCTGATGCATACTTGATGTAGAATTATCCTAGCTTTCTTTACTTCTGTACATATGTGATATGGGGTCATTACTAAGACAATGTAAAACCATCACCAATAAGAACAATAGTAATAACATTTCTTCCACATCTAAACATTTTTCGGTACTTACACATATGTGATGTAGAACCAGCACCACAAACAGAAATGTGTGTATACTCTTCTATGTGCACATAGTTTCCTCCTACAACACTTGACAGTTCTCACAATATTTCAATCTGTACTTCCCCTGTTTGCGTCTTTGTATTATGTTGTGTGTATGCTTATATGTGTTTGTGTACCCTGATTCTTCAGCCAACTTATGTGAAATAAGTTGAAGGTTATGATAGGGCTGAAGGTTAGGCCTTTGGATAGGACAGAGGATACGGATTGGGAGAGAGGTTAATAAAAGTCCTCAAGCTTTCCCCTCCCACATCCACACCGGCTGTTCAGAGCATCCTCCTATCGGCCAACTGCAAATTAGAACACCCTCCACCTCAAAAAACTATCCAATCTCCTGGTTTCCCACCACCGGAAAGGCAACTCTCTCACCCTTCACAACCTTTCCAGCAAACCTCAACCTCCTCTCATTGCACACAGACCCAGTCTCTCCCATCTACTCAATCTCCCACTTCCAGCTCCATAACCTCAAAATTCTAATCACTACGATCTGGAACCACAACACCCTAATTCAGTAGTTAACCTTTCCTCCAAACCTCTCTCCCAATCCAAAACCTCTGTCCTATCCAAAGGTCTCACCTTCAGCCCTACCCCCAGATTCAACCAAACAGCCCTCGTCAAAGATTTACTGTCCTACACTCGTACTCTCTGCTCGAAGAGATCACTTTGCCATGAAGAAAAATGATCCTAATCCTACTCCTAATGATCCAACTCCCCAAGACAGTATCCAAATTGAACTCTGCCTGGAACAGTTCCATCCTCCATCGCTGCGGGACCCACCTCCTCTTCCTCAAAATCACCCTCTCCAAACCTTCCAGGAATTTCTGACTTCCAGCCTTGTCTCTCAATCTTTATCAAGAAACCTTAATCCTATTCCCAACATCACCACTGCTGAAGCCCAGGCTATCCGTGATCAGAAGTCGGACCGATCCATCGTCATTCTTCCGGCAGACAAGGGTTCCACGACCGTGGTACTTCATCGTCGGGAGTATGTGGCTGAGGGAATGCGTCAGCTTTCAGACAACACTACATACAAAGTTTGCCAAGGTAACCCCATTCCTGATGTCCAGGCGGAGCTTCAAGGAATCCTCAGAACCTTAGGCCCCCTACAAAACCTTTCACCTGGCTCAATCAACCTCCTGACCCCACCAACACCCGCACCCCTACCTTCTACCTTCTTCCTAAAATTCACAAACCCAATCATCCTGGCCACCCTATTGTAGCTGGTTACCAAGCCCCCACAGAACGTATCACTGCCTACGTAGATCAACACCTTCAACCCATTACATGCAGTCTCCCATCCTTCATCAAAGACACCAACCTCTTTCTTGAATGCCTGGAATCCTTACCCAATCTGTTACCCCCGGAAACCATCCTTGTAACCATTGATGCCGCTTCCTTACACACAAATATTCGACTCACAAATACTTTACTTTCATAGGCCACACATACAAACAATTAAAGAGAACAGCCATGGGTACCAGGATGGCCCCCTCATATGCCAACCTATCTATGGGCTGCTTAGAGGGAGCCTTCTTGGTTACCCAGGCCTGCCAACCCAAAGTTTGGTACAGATTTATTGATGACATCTTCATGATCTGGACTCACAGTGAAGAAGAACTCCAGAATTTCCTCTCCAACCTCAACTCCTTTGGTTCCATCAGATTCACCTGGTTCTACTCCAAATCCCATGCCACTTTCCTTGACGTTGACTTCCATCTGTCCAAGGGCCAGCTTCACATGTCCATCCATATCAAACGCACCAACAAGCAACAGTACCTCCATTATGACAGCTGCCACCCATTCCACATCAAATGGTCCCTTCCCTATAGCCTAGGTCTTTGTGGCAAACAAATCTACTCCAGTCCTGAATCCCTGAACCATTACACCAATAACCTGAAAACAGCAAATTACCAGAGCCACTTCCTCATCCCCTCAAACCCAGAACCTCCCACAGAAGAACCCAAAAAGTGCCCCACTTGTGACAGCATACTTTCTGGGACTAAATCAGACTCTGAATGTGGCTCTCCAGCAGGGATACGACTTCCTCAAATCCTGTCCTGAAATGAGATCCATCCTTCATGAAATCCTCCCCACTCCACCAAGAGTGTCTTTCCGCCATCCACCTAACCTTCGTAACCTCTTAGTTCATCCCTATAAAATCCCCAAACCACCTTCCCTACTCTCTGGCTCCTACCCTTGTAACCGCCCCTGCTGTAAAACCTGTCCCATGCACCCTCCCACCACCTCCTACTCCAGTCCTGTAACCCGGAAGGTGTACACAAACAAAGGCAGAGTCATGTGTGAAAGCACCCACGTGATTTACCAATTGACCTGCCTACACTGTGAAGCTTTCTATGTGGGAATGACCAGCAACAAACTGTCCATTTGCATGAATGGACACAGGCAGACAGTGTTTGTTGGTAATGAGGATCACCCTGTGGCTAAACATGTCTTGGTGCACGGCCAGCACATCTTGGCACAGTGTTACACCTTCCGGGTTATCTGGATACTTCCCACTAACACCAACCTGTCAGAACTCTGGAGATGGGAACTTGCCCTTCAGTATATCCCCTCTTCTCATTACCCACCAGGCCTCAACCTCCACTAATTTTCAAGTTGCCGCCGCTCATACCTCACCTGTCATTCAACAATATCTTTGCCTCTGTACTTCCGCCTCAACTGACATCCCTGCCAAACTCTTTGCCGTTACAAGTGTCTGCTTGTGTCTGTGTATGTGCAGATGGATCTATATATATATATATATATATATATATATATATATATATATATATATATATATATATGTGTGTGTGTGTGTGTGTGTGTGTGTGTGTGTGTGTGTGTGTGTGTGTGTGTGTGTGTGCGAGTGTATACCTGTCCTTTTTTCCCCCTAAGGTAAGTCTTTCCGCTCCCGGGATTAGAATGACTCATTACCCTCTCCCTTAAAAGCCACATCCTTCCATCTTTACCTCTCCTTCCCTCTTTCCTGAGGAAGCAACCATTGGTTGCGAAAGCTTGAATTTTGTTTGTATGTTTGTATTTGTTTCTGTGTCTATCTACATGCCAGCGCCTTCGTTTGGTAAGTCACATCATCTTTGTTTTTAGATATATTTTTCCCACGTGGAATGTTTCCCTCTGTTATATTAATAGGTACTTAGTATGTTTTAATTGCTGTCTGGTGGTCTAACATTCCAATGACATAAAGTGTGAAAGCAGACATACAAATTTACACTTCTTTACGAGATGACTTTGCACCCACTCTTCTTTACTGGATAGCTGGCTGCTGGAAACTCTCTTGACTTCTTCTCCATAGAACTTCAAAGCCTCTTTATACTCATGAAATAAGTAGCTGTACAAACTTTACTTCTCATCAATCAGTGATGTATTTCACTTTAAAGCGCATTAACAAATTCTCACTTTCAACAATTTATGTGTTCTTCTTATAATTAACAATACTCAATGACACAATAAGCACAGAGTGGCATGTAAACTCCACGGTTCTTTATTACACACTCACTAACACATCTGTGGATTGCCCCACAGGTACTTGTCAGTGCCGTACGACCGCCACATCTACTTTCTTCCCATGACTGATTTTAAACTGGAAACACAAACATGTGATGCGTAGTAGGTAGGATTTTACCATCCCACACTCATACCTAGAATATCATGTGTTTGAAGTGGTAGGAGGCTGAGTGGTTCTAGAATTTACACAGAAATTCTCGAATCCCTACATAACCCCCCCCCCCCCCCCCCCCCCTTCAGATCGAACATGCAATATTTTACACATAGTCATTATGCAAGTAATATCGCTCATAATAGTAATTTCAAATCTTAATAGCATACATCTCATACATAAGTTTATATACATATCTCTTCTTTCAGTAACAATTCTTTGTTCTTTCTTGAAATATCTTACTTGTGAGATTTTGTTGAAACTTTACTGTGAAACTTCTCAGATCAGCCCAATTGTCATATAGCACTGTACACAGCTGAGGTTTTCAATTTAATTTTTATTGATAGGAACAGGTGTTCAGTGACGTGACCATGACCACTATGATGTTGATAAGTCAGAGCTTGATACGTTGGCTGCATTGGTGGGAATATTGCATAAAATTATTCCGAAATTTCACAAGAGAAAAAAATGACTGAAGACCAAAGAATCTATTATTATGATGACTTACAAATGCTTTCTGAAATTTATTTTTAATAAATCCTTAAATCTTTTGGGAGTATTTGCTCAAGTCATACTTTTTAGACAGTAACCAAGATTTACACTGTTGTACCTATAAAGTATGTTGATTTGGATTAAGGACAGTGCAGTGGCCCTTTGATATAGTTTTTCCTCTATAGGAACTTTAGTGTTTTACACTTATTAGTAAGTGTATTTCTGAAAAAATAAATAAATAAACAGAATAGATGTCAATGACAAATAAACATGAATATGTACTTAGTCTGTTTTAATTGCTATCTTGTGGTCTAACATTCCAAAGACACAAAGTGTGAAAGTAGACATACAAATTCAGACTTCTTTATGAGCTGACTTACTTGGGGTTTGCACCCACTCTTCTTTACTGGATAGCTGGCTGCTGGAAACTATTTGAGGAGAGAAGGCTTCAGTATCTTTGAGAAATAAGTACAAACATGAGTTGAATTTATCATTCACTGTGGCTGTGTGGTATACTTTATCCCACAGTTCCTGGTGTAAACTATTTCAGACCAATAGATTCAGCATTTATTGATCTAAAATGTTTAACCATCTACTATTTTCCTCCCTAAAACTTTTATGGATCTCATTTGACCATTGTGATCAGACAAACCAATTATTACAGCCTGTGTTTCCATGTCACTTTAATCTGTGTGGTCCAGGAACAGATTGTCAGTCATAGTCTTGCTGTGACCATGTACTCTTGTTGGGTATGGGATTCCAGGAAGTGGGTTGAAAGTGCACAATGATGATTGAGCTGTTTTCTGTTTTTGATTGTTATTATTTGAAAGAAAATTAATATTAAATCACCACATTCTACAATCTTACCATTATTTCTACAGAGTCAGATACTAACTGAGAAAGGAACTTCTGAATATTTCCCACTGATGCTCTGTAAGCTGTTATTATTATGAGGAAACATGTTTCCAGTGCTCATTTGACAACAGGGCACTTGAAATGTTCTTCAATACAGTACTGAGTTATGTCTGTGACTTATGGCATGAAAGTATAGAGCACCTAGAGTTCCAACCCACTTTGTCTTATGATTGTCCCTCACTAATGAGAAACAAATCTGTAAGTGTTCAAAAGTATCTGATTAATTTCTATAGCTTCTAGGTGATGTTTAGTAAAATAGAGAACAAAAGCAACAGTTTCACTTGTCCAAATGTTTGGGAGAAACTAAGGTCTCGTTTGCATCTGTGTCTGCTATTTCTTAAAGAGAAAGACCAGCTCAACTTTTTCATTTGAGAGACTTCTTATATTTTGATAAAATATTTCTCAGTTGTACAGATTAGTTGTTGTATTTCTGATCAGTTACTTAATGCTATGTTTGGTGTGATATAAATCATTGTAAATGACTCAAATGGCTCTAAGCACTATGAGACCAATTATTACAGCCTGCGTTTTCATGTCACTGTAATCTGAGGTCATCAGTACCCTAGACTTAGAACTACTTAAACCTAAATAACCTAAAGGCATCACACACATCCATGCCCGAGGCAGGATTCGAACCTGCGTCCATAGCAGCAACGCGGTTCCAGACTGAAGCGTCTAGAACAGCTTGGACACAGCAGCCAGCTAAATCATTGTAAAAAGGTATAACATTTACTCCATAACTTTCTTTTTTCTTTAGACTAAAGATGATCTAAGTATTTCTAAGATTGGACAGGTGCTGTCCTGTCTGCATGTAGTGTTTTTGGGAATGACCTTCTCAAGCAATCTATTACCTGTTGAATTTCAATGCAAGCCACAGCAAGTGGGATGTTTCCAATTTAGTGGCAGTTCATCAGCAAGTTAAATGTGAAAATCATCTGCTTGCTGCAGTGATCTTTGAAGATCAGTATTCACATGCTGCACTTAGCAGTTCATCTGGGGCTGATAAAAGCATTGCAAGATCAACACAATGTTTATATTGGAGCATGATGCTGTTTTGGCAATATTTACAGTGTAATTGATTGATTGATGTTTATTTGGTCCCATTGGTAACGGTGGATACAGAGTAAATACTTATAATTTCGACAGGTCAACTTAACCTAATATCTTATGATATTTAGCCTACATATTTACAGTATAAAACAACATCCCACAAGTTATTTACATACATCAGACTACAGTATCTTCAACTGTTTACAGTAATGCTTACGAGTAATAACAGCACTACTCATTCTTTACACACATACTCCTCTACAAAACAACTTTTCACTAATCAATAGTTGCCACAGAGCCCCCTCCTCCCCATCCCCCACTCCCCACCCCAACCCTCACCAGGGAGTGCAGAGCATAGTGGAGAGGTTGTCCAGAGGTTCTGTGGCAGTGCATAGAAGACCGACTGCAGCAAGACATAGTAATCTTCATGCCAGCAGGATGGCTGAATACAGCATCTGACTCTAGAGACCAGAGGCACATCAGCTTGCATCGATTCAGCAGGAACATTGTCATTGTCTTTATCCACTAAGTGGAGACCCAAGGGGACATCATCTTGGGACAAAGGGGGAGCCAGTGTCTTGAGGGAGTCTTAGAGGGCCCAAGTGGATTTTACACACTGCACTGATACTGTTTGAGTTTTGTTGTTGAGCATGATGTGCATAGTATTGGTGTCACTCATGAGCACTTTATGTGACTCCAAGTACTGGTTTGAAGAATCATCCTGTATCATGATGAAGTGGCATGTTTCCAAGTTCTTACAGAGAACACGTCTGGAGGGGTGTGAGGCTTAGGTGGTGGTGTCCTAAGGATACAGATGTGTGCACAGACATGCTCAACCAGGGCAGGTAGTGAGTCTTGAGACAGAGGTGGTACATCATCCACTAACTCAGGAGGCAGGATTAGTGGCTCACCATACAGGATTTCTATGAGTTATGCACCCAGATCCTTCTCGTGTGCCGTGCATATGTCTAGAATTATCCAGGGATGTACCTTGGACCAGAGCCCTCCCTGGCACAAGTGTCCTGTCCCAGAATTCTACTAAGCTGTTGCTCTGCAGCTGGTAGGGCATGGTGTGAAACTTTAACACAGCACACAGAGCACACAGCCGGTCAAATAGGTTAGACTCGAACTGGTGGCCCTGGTCCATAGTCAGGGATGAAGGGCAGCCCAATTGGGAGATCCACATGTTGATAAACACGCAGGAAATGATATCAGCCATGATATCCTTCAGGGGAACTGCCTCCTGAGGCCCTGATCAGTTACAGACAGTATGTATTTGAAACATTGGACAGAGGGTTCAGACCCAACTGTCTCAGCCTGCCACGGAGGGGATATGGTGAAGGTGCCAATGGGGGCAAGGTGTGCCTGCCAACTTTGCTATATTAGCAGGGGGTGCATGTCCTCCTCCACATGCAGCAGTCATGCTTGACTTCCAGCTAGATATAACGTTTGATTACCAGTGTGGTAGATGCTCTTACACCCAGAGGGGCAAGTTGTTAAGGCATCAAAGATATCATGTCACAGTTCAGTCAGGATGACTGGTTGGACCATCCCTGTCAATGTGTTGCAGAGCACTGGTCTCATCATTCCAGGAAGGTGGTGCTTTTCAAGTGTGCGTGAACTTTATCAGACAGTGTGTAGCTATTGGTTTGATGTGTTGACAGCCTGCCGGCATGCCAGGTCTTTGGGGGTCGATAGGCATGGCAATGATATTGACCCATGAGAGGTAGTCTGCCACCATATTCTCTGCCCTGTATGTATCTCGCATCTGTGGGATAGTGGTGGAAGAGGTTGAGGTGAAAAACCTGCAGGGAGGGAGATCCTGAGACAGGTTGCAAATAGAATCAGAAAGAGGTTTATGGTCCATAGATATAGTGAAAGGATGCCCTTTTATATCTTATGGAAGTATCTGATCACCTCAAACACTTGGGCACAATGTAGCAACTGTGTGACGTCCTGGATGTGGGGAATAGGTTGGTACCAATGATCATGCAAGAATTTAAGGTGTTGTAATCACCACACATACAGAATGTACATCTTTCTTTAACACAAGATGTACTGGTGACGACCAGTTGCTGTCTGAGGGCCATAGGATACCCGTATTGAGTGAGTCTTTGACAATGTCTTTAGCACAGCGTAGCTTGAATGCTTTAAGGCACCAAGCCTTTTGTCAAACCAGAGCCCCTCTGTGGTATTAATTTCATGACAGGTACCACTACTGATGGTACCTTAGCAGCAGGTGAGGTGGGAGAGTGGTGGTGGGGTCATGTGGGGTGAGCTGTGTGTCACTGGTAGCTGATGAAACATAACATTGACAGGAGACAGATTGTTGGTGTGTGGGAGGTGCAGTTGGTTCCACCTGCAGTATAAGTAATGCATCAGTTCATATCAAGAGGTCCCAGGTGAGGCACACTGCGATGGTGGGCTGGGTAGTGTGGCAAGCATGCTAACAGCAAGGACACTGTTGCAATCACTATGCACATCACACAGAAGTGGGTGCGGTTGCTGGGCATCGCGTAGTGGTCTCCATGTAGTAGTAGTGGATGGGAGGAGCAGCTTGTCAGCCCAGGTTGTAACTGTCAGGTCGAGATTGCACTCAGAAGCTCAGACATTTGTAGAGAGGCAATGGAAATCAGCCCATACACATGACAGTTTGTGAGACATCACCCTGATGCATGATATCAGAGCCGAATTTTGTGCATGAGGAGCTGCTGTCTGAGAGCCCTTGAGCAAGAACTCAGACAGCATGATCACAGTCTGGGAGGCCGGTGATGCGCTTTCCATGAGGATTACCAATTGCGGGGCATAGAGTGTGGCACTTGGCTGTCATTACAGGAGATCAAAGCATCTGAAGAGTGGTGAATTGTTGCAACTTGAAGGTCAGGTTAGAGGTTGTAGTGGTGGAGGAAGTCCAACCCTATAACAGGTTCATGGATTTCTGCCACATAAAAAGTTCATAGAAAAAGTGTATTGTGTGAAAGATGGAGTGATAACCTTATAGAGCCCTGAACAGCAATATGTGCCCTGTTTGCAGTGAAGAGAGGTAGTGAAACCGGAGAGGGATCAAGAGGCATCACAGTGGCATGGATGACGTTGACATCTGTTCCTGTGTCCATGAGGAAGTGGAGACAGGACACAATGTCATGCTTGTAGGGGCAGTGGGACTGTCCCCGAAGCAGATGCTGCATGACCTGGGCTGGTAAGCACCGTGTAGAATCGAGGCAGGACGTGGTGCCTAAACATGCCCGCCATTGGCATTTGGGTGACTGCACAGAGGTCTGCAGTTGCGAGTAGCGGCACCAAATATTGCATGATACCAACAATGCGGGTAGGTAGGGATTGGGGAGGGGGGGGGGGGGGGGGGCAGTGTTGGCAGATGGGCCAGGTCATTGCTGAGTGCTTGAAGGCAGGTCGGGCATGGCTTCAGCTGAAGTCAGTGTGCATCAGGCTATTGATACTGGCAGTGTAGGCTGGAGGCCACCAGGCAGTAACAATGTAGCAATGGCAGACAGTCGCAGGCAGGTGTGGCTGTGGTTGCACGTGGGAGTGAGTACCAGGAAGGGTGCTGCCCCCACCACCACTGTCAGTGACAGTGCTCAAGGCATGCACTGGTGGCAGCAAACAATAGTGAATGCTTGGTCAGCAAAATGGAGGCATGACTCCAGAGGGGCCATGACATGTGAAATCAATTGCAGCTATAGCTCATAAGGAAGTCTGACAAGGGAAAGGGTCCAGAGAGCAACGTAAGGCATATTTTCGCTGTCAATTTGTGGGGTGAAGGTGCCACCAGATCTGGGATACCATGCACTCTCCTAACAGTTCATCCGTGAATAATGTGGTGTAAGGCTGTAGCAGGAGGGAGGTGACAAAGGTAGTAGTTCACTGATGGGGTCGATGTGGTCATGCAGATGACTGAGTAAGCTAATAAACCTCATGCTATCGTCCAAGACGCTATGGAAATTAATGGTATTGTCCACTAGAGCAAACCATGTCTTAGGACTGTCTTTTTGCAGGGCTCACAGCTTGGGAAGACTTGCAGGAGTAATATCATAAGTGGGCAAGGAAGCAGCTGATGTGCGCTGAGGCTGGGAGCCATACCAGCCTGCGGTGTGCAGTCGTGATTGAGTGGCACATGATCATTACCAGAAGCAGCAGAAGCCTGGCTTGGCTTATAGTGAGATGCTTGATAAAGTCTGCTATTGTCCAGAATTGGCATAGTCTAAACAGATGTGCCAGCAACAGGAGCAATGGAGGATGGCAGAGAAGGAGTAGGTGTAGGCTGAGGGGGGATGGGGGGGGGGGGGGGGGAGAGGTGGGATGAGTGAGGTGGGCATGAAGCATGCTGCGGTGCTGTGGGCCAGTGCTTTTGAAGTGGGTGTAAGTAGAGTATGTGCATTGTAGGTCTATGCAACAGGAAATGGCGGAGAAGGTGCAAAAATGAAGGCTCTGTCATGGCAGAAGCAACTGCAATCACCAAAAATCTGTGCAGCTGGGAGGTCAGATGCACAGAAGGTGTGGGAGCAAAGGTGTCTGGTGTGGCAGAAGGAACCAACATCACTGAAAATCTGTGTAGGTGGAAGGCAAGATGTACAGAGGTGTGCCCATCTGATGTGGTGGAGGCGAATGATGTCGCTTCTAAAGAAGGCAGTGGAGCCGACACAGAAGAGGTGAAATGGGATACCTGGTGGGTATGATGGCAAACCAATGCAGCAGAGGTGACCGGCATTGCAGAATAACCGTACAAAAACAAAACCATCTGAGTGGGTCCTTTTGTGGCAGAGGGGGTGAGTGTTTCTGATGCAAATTATGAGAACACTGCAGAAATAGGTAGCATGCTGCAGATTCATTGAATGAGCCACGTAGCTACAAGCTTCTCTGTGGGCCAGTGATGTGGTGTGGAATGGTGTGGCGACATTCCTTACAAGGAAGAGGTCAGCGAACATGCCACTCGGCATGTTGTGCTTGGCATGCAGAGCAACAGGCAAGGTCAGCCATATTGTGCCTGGTGAAGCTGGCTCAGTGGCATCAGAAACCCATGAAACAGTCACATAGTTCCACCTTAGCTGGGAATGCTGAGGTAGATACAACAGCAGATTCACAGTCAAACTTCACTATAAGCCTGGAGAAGTCCGAATGCAAAGGAATGATAAGGTCCATGTAGGTGGTGAGCAGTAGGAACTGAAACACATGAAACAAAGGTGATAACCACTCACAGTTTTTTAATGTTACTAACAGTTATTGGGGTCATCATTGTGGTTATTAACCCTGTGGCAGGTGCATGGCAGCATATAGTATCACCAGTTCACTTTTCTTTCCATAGATAAGTTACTGCACCAAACACACAGCAGTGGTGCTAGACATGCTTCAATGACATTGTCAAGTGACAAGTTTCACTATTTTTACATGATGACATTGTCAGGCAACAAGTTTCACTGTTGCCACACTATAAGATCCTTCATAATAGCTGTGACTGACCTGTGAAGTAGACAATGACACTGAGGTGCCACGGTGTACTGCAAGTGCCCAGTGATGTAAGTAAATGTAGCATAATCACTGCTGAATAATTTGAAGATCAGAAGCTATGTTCTACATCTACATCCATACTCCGCAAGCCACCTGATGGTGTGTGGCAGAGGGCATATTAGTTGAACCAATATTCTACAGAAACACTTCAAGTAAATGATTATTTAGTTACTGAAGATAAGTATTATATTTCTCCTATTGTCTTGAGGGTTCACCCAAAGAAAAGGATTGACATTAGATGAAATTGAATGGCTTCTTCTGGAATCATCAGACAAAGAGGATTATGCTGTTATCTTTGACAGTGATGATGAAGCAGAAATAATCAAGGCTGCAGATTATTCCAGTGAATCTGAACAATCATACAAAGGAAGCAATGAAGGGAATGAATTATCAAATATGAGTGCCTTTTCTATATTGGTAAGGACCAGGAAACTTTATGGATAAATAACCCATTAGTGGTGCCATATAAAACAACACATAAAAATATAATAAAGTCTTACCTGGCCTAAAACACAATGCAACAGGGACTAAAACTGAAATTGAAATTTTTTTAAATTTTTTGATCCTGAGATAATTGATTGTGTTTTTGTGGATACCAATAGCAATATATGAATAACAAGAGATCATCTGTGAATTATGTGAGGGATAGAGACTGCAGAAACACTTCTGCTTCTGAAATAATAGCTCTGTTTCTCAGTGGTGTATAAAAAAAGAGGATGCACAAAGGTGTTATAGCTGTGGACATTAAATGGCACAAGAATGATTATTCTGAGGGCAGCATTTAGCTACAAGCGCTTTCTGTTCTTACTCTGGTCACTGAGGTAAGATGATACTTCAACAATAAAAGAGCAACTTGCAATTGACAAAATTGCTATATGTGATCTCCATGATCTGCATTCTGCATTTTTGAACAACTTCAGATATAACTGCAGCCCAGGGGAGTTCACAACAATAGACAAAATTCTTGTTCATTTTCATGGACACTGCGGTTTTGTACAGTACTTGCCCAATAAGACTGACAAGTACGGTTTGAAGTTGTATGCAGTGTGCGATAGCAAGAAATTTTACACTTGTAACTCTGGAGTGTACTGTGGCAGAAAGAATCCTGGACCATATCTTGCATCTAACCAGCCTATGGATATTGTGAACAGATTAGTTGAACCAATTAAGGGCACTTACAGAAATGTAGCTACAGACAACTATTATAGAAGTTATTCTTTACAAGAGTATGTTCTAGAAAATGGGATAACTTTCATAGGGGCACTGAAAAAGAACAAGAAGGAAATTCCTCTGGAATTCTTACCAAACAGGATTCAAGAAACTGGAAACTGTCTTTTCTGATCACAAGGTGACTTCTGTCTTGTTTCATGCCAAATGAAAAGAAACAAGGCTGTGCTTTCTCTGACATGCATGAAACTGATGAAACAGACACTTCTATAGTAAAGTCTGTTGTAAATCCGGACTACAATGCAACCAAAGGTGGCGTAGATACTGTTGATTGCATGTGTACATCATATTCCACTCAGAGGACAACAAGAATATGGCTCTTGGTCTTGTCCTTCTGATATCTGGGTATTACTGGAATTAACTCTCAAGTGCTGTTCTTTGCAAATAATCCAGATAAAAGGTTCAGAAGAAGAACATACCTCACAAATCTGGCCTTGGCTGTAATGGAGAGCCAGTTGAAAGAAAGGACTCAACTCTTTACTTTAGCAAGGGACATCAAAGGATTTCTGTCACCCTACTGATCAATCCCCATAAATAACAAAGAGGTTTTTAGAAGGTGTCAAAGGTGCTATCTTTGTGGTGGTAAAAAATAACAAAACTAGATTTGTTTGCAAGCAACACAGCCACAACAATGTGACTTGCAATGACCACAGAGCTTCTCCAGATGAACAAGTGTGTGATTCTTGATATATATTCACATTTTTTTTCTTAATGGGATGTCTCTTTCTTTATTATGACTATACAGTATTTCTGTTCCTTTCACTATACATTTTTGTAAGACTTGCTTTAATAAGGGCCTGTAATAGCACTGAAATCTGTGGTTATAACAATCTTACATGAGCTCAAAACCCTTTCTACAAATACTACCAGAAAATTTAAAAAAAAGTTAAATGGTATTTGATGTTAGGCAGCACTGAGTGCCACATTAGCCCACTAGCATAATTATCTTCAGTGTGCATGCCATAGAGTTAATGCAGTTAAAGTAATGTACATCACTAATAATGCATGTTCCAATGGAAATACCTTTATTAAACAATGAATAACTAGACACCATACAGCAGAAAACATGAGTATTACAGCATGTGTGACATATGGCACTGAACTCCTCCAAAGAAAGTTGTTCACAGATAAAGTAGTAAGTAAAGAAAGAACAAAGGAGGATAATATTAGGTCTAATGAAGAGTTAGAGTTTGAGAGTGGCAGTGAGGAAAAGGATCATGCTATCTGTCATTTGTCAATGTCTGATAATTTTTTTGGTAAGCAGGATGATAATTTTTCCAGGGAAAGGATTAATGAGGATTTGTTGTATGAATAAGATCACATGGTAAGTTAAAATTGAAGTGTGGTACCCTGTAATAACAGCAAGTGTACAAGGTACACATGTTAAGTGCTTACTGGACAGTGGTAGTGATTTGAATGGCATTTCACAGGCATTTTTTGAATCTATTAAGAACACAAAGGGTATAGCAGTGATGCATGTTTCCAGAATAAAAATTATTGGTGCTACTGGTAATCTATCAAAGAATGTGAAACAAGAGGCACTATTAACTGTGGAATTGGCAGGTGATTCAAAATCTCAGCATTGATGTAATATTTGGGACTAATTTCTTGTGCAAATAGCAAGTAGGGGGTTCAACTTTCTGTGCTGGATTTATTATGTGGCGATAATGCTTACCCCAGCTGTCTGTCTCATTTTTCATGTTTCGTGAGACAGTCAGACTCTTCTCCTATCCTATCTGTAGTTATAAGTGAATCAGAAACAGTCTATCTTTGACTTTCATGTGATTTTGTACAGCAGGATACTTTGGTATAATGATATTTTAGAAAAGGTTTCTCCAGTACTATTTATATATATTATTTTATGTTAGTGATAAGTAATGGAATCATAAAAGGATGAAAGAATGAAATGAAGAAAGTAATTTGGTGTCATGGTTAAAGAATTTTTACAAACAAAGAGATAAGATAAATAGAAAATGAATGGTGTCAGTGTAACGTGGAGGATAAGGTGCAGATTATTTGTAAACTATAATTAACATCTAAAGTAATCAGGTCACTGGTGCAGCGGCAGAGGCAATATGCAGTAAAAACCATCTTGAACACTAGGTCTTAATATTAACTGTGGTATAATAGAAGTGTTTGTGTTCAGTGCAATGAGTACATGGAGATAACTATCTACCCATAGAAGTGTCATGATACAGTCTCTTCTAACATTGAGGACATAAAACTTTAACCATAGTTGCAAGAATGAGCAAGATTTGTATGTATCTCACCCTTCTGGCTAGAATATCAAGTAATTTGATGGAATACAGTGAAATAATAGTTTTTCTAAGTGATAATTTTGTCTTATTGGTAATGAAAGTTAAGTTTGCTGTAGCATATGGATCTGTTACTGTGGAGTGTTTTTCAGTAGAATCAGTTTTGCATTCGATAAGCAGAGCTGGTGCTAGGGAGCCTGTCTCTGCAGTAGGGATGTTTTTTGAGAATGCACTCCACTAGCTAATGAGGTAAGAAAGGTAAGTAAAATAATGGAGCTGACAGACATGATTGAGTAATGAAAAAGATAACTGTGTACAAGCAAATGTGGTGTAACTGTATTGAGGATCTAAATTTTGAACTAGGCAACATTGGATACTGTGTATATTGTGAAATTCATGACACTGCAGCTGGAAATGACAGCTTACCAGAAAGATCAATATTTTACTGAGGTACAAGTCACATAATGCTGCATTATCAGATCTGTAGGTTATCTTTAAACTTCTGTTTGTGTTCTGAGGAATTATGAGCTTAAATTGGTAAAACTGGAACCATGAAAAGTATTTTTGCTGATTAACTGGTAACTGTGGTGCTAGAATTATGCGAGTATTTCTGACAGGTCAACTAACTGGTAACATTTCCTTTTTTTTTTTAATTTTGTAAAGATTTAATTTTCTGGTTGAATGAGAGTAGTGCTCAGAGTTGAGTGGAGAAGTGGGGCAATGATTTGGTACAATTTCCATCCCCTTACTTTTGAGCTGAGTAGTAATTATGTTATGTGATGGTGACTATCCTTTTTCCATAATGTAATGATTAGTAAAGCTATCCTACTGCACATCTTGAGTTTTTGCTATTTTGCAAATGGAAAAGAGACCCAAATCTTTTAAGTTTAATCAGTTTCAGACAGTTATGACTTAGAGTAATGTTTTATAGTATAACAAGCACTTGATTT
This sequence comes from Schistocerca gregaria, assembly GCF_023897955.1. NCBI lineage: Eukaryota > Metazoa > Arthropoda > Insecta > Orthoptera > Acrididae > Schistocerca > Schistocerca gregaria. The sequence goes on from NC_064923.1 coordinate 662,193,208, forward strand.
TAAAAATTTTACTAATCCCCACCTTTCATACTATAGTCAACTTTAGTGCTAATTATTGTGATGTTATGAGAACTGTGTAATGTATCTATTTATGAAGTAATGACTGTCATTTTTGGTGTGAAACACTTTTATTTATACTTAAGTTGGAAATCCTCCCCCCATGAACCATGGACCTTGCCGTTGGTGGGGAGGCTTGCGTGCCTCAGCGATACAGATGGCCGTACCGTAGGTGCAACCACAACGGAGGGTATCTGTTGAGAGGCCAGACAAACGTGTGGTTCCTGAAGAGGGGCAGCAGCCTTTTCAGTAGTCGCAGGGGCAACAGTCTGGATGATTGACTGATCTGGCCTTGCAACATTAACCAAAACGGCCTTGCTGTGCTGGTACTGCGAACGGCTGAAAGCAAGGGGAAACTACAGCCGTAATTTTTCCCGAGGACATGCAGCTTTACTGTATGATTAAATGATGATGGCATCCTCTTGGGTAAAATATTCCGGAGGTAAAATAGTCCCCCATTCGGATCTCCGGGCGGGGACTACTAAGGAGGATGTCGTTATCAGGAGAAAGAAAACTGGCGTTCTACGGATCGGAGCGTGGAATAACAGATCCCTTAATCGGGCAGGTAGGTTAGAAAATTTAAAAAGGGAAATGGATAGGTTAAAGTTAGATATAGTGGGAATTAGTGAAGTTCGGTGGCAGGAGGAACAAGACTTCTGGGCAGGTGACTACAGGGTTATAAACACAAAATCAAATAGGGGTAATGCAGGAGTAGGTTTAATAATGAATAGGAAAATAGGAATGCGGGTAAGCTACTACAAACAGCATAGTGAACGCATTATTGTGGCCAAGATAGATACGAAGCCCACACCTACTACAGTAGTACAAGTTTATATGCCAACTAGCTCTGCATATGATGAAGAAATTGAAGAGATGTACGATGAAATAAAAGAAATTATTCAGATAGTGAAGGGAGACGAAAATTTAATTGTAATGGGTGACTGGAATTCGAGTGTAGGAAAAGGGAGAGAAGGAAACATAGTAGGTGAATATGGATTGGGGCTAAGAAATGAAAGAGGAAGCCGCCTAGTAGAATTTTGCACAGAGCACAACTTAATCATAGCTAACACTTGGTTTAAGAATCACGAAAGAAGGTTGTATAGGTGGAAGAACCCTGGAGATACTAAAAGGTATCAGATAGATTATATAATGGTAAGACAGAGATTTAGGAACCAGGTTTTAAGTTGTAAGACATTTCCAGGGGCAGATGTGGACTCTGACCACAATCTATTGGTTATGACCTGTAGATTAAAACTGAAGAAACTGCAAAAATGTGGGAAATTAAGGAGATGGGACCTGTATAAATTAAAAGAACCAGAGGTTGTACAGAGTTTCAGGGAGAGCATAAGTGAACAATTGACAGGAATGGGGGAAAGAAGTACAGTAGAAGAAGAATGATTAGCTCTGAGGGATGAAGTAGTGAAGGCAGCAGAGGATCAAGTAGGTAAAAAGACGAGGGCTAGTAGAACTCCTTGGGTAACAGAAGAAATACTGAACTTAATTGATGAAAGGAGAAAATATAAAAATGCAGTAAATGAAGCAGGCAAAAAGGAATACAGACGTCTCAAAAATGAGATTGACAGGAAGTACAAAATGGCTAAGCAGGGATGGCTAGAGGACAAATGTAAGGATGTAGAGGCTTATCTCACTAGGGGTAAGATAGATACTGCCTACAGGAAAATTAAAGAGACCTTTGGACAAAAGAGAACCACTTGTATGAATATCAAGAGCTCAGATGGAAACCCAGTTCTAAGCAAAGAAGGGAAAGCAGAAAGGTGGAAGGAGTATATGGAGGGTCTGTACACGGGCGATGTACTTGAGGACAATATTATGGAAATGGAAGAGGATGTAGATGAAGATGAAATGGGAGATACGATACTGCGTGAACAGTTTGACAGAGCACTGAAAGACCTGAGTCGAAATAAAGCCCCAGCAGTAGACAGCATTCCATTAGAACTACTGACAGCCTTGGAGAGCTAGTCCTGACAAAACTCTACCATCTGGTGAGCAAGATGTAAGGTGAAATTCCCTCAGACTTCAAGAAGAATATAATAATTCCAATCCAAAAGAAAGCAGGTGTTGACAGATGTGAAAATTACCGAACTATCAGTTTAATAAGTCACAGCTGCAAAACACTAATGTGAATTCTTACAGTCAAATGGAAAAACTGGTAGAAGCCAACATCGGTGAAGATCGGTTTGGATTCCGTAGAAATGTTGGGACACGTGAGTCAATACTGACCTTACGACTTATGTTAGAAGAAAGATTAAGGAAAGGCAAACCTATGTTTCTACCGTTTGTAGACTTAGAGAAAGCTTTTCACAATGTTGACTGGAATACTCTCTTTCAAATTCTGAAAGTGGCAGGGGTAAAATACAGGGAGCGAAAGGCTATTTATAATTTGTACAGAAACCAGATGGCAGTCATAAGAGTCGAGGGGCATGAAAGGGAAGCAGTGGTTGGGAAGGGAGTGAGACAGGGTTGTAGCCTCTCCCCGATGTTATTCAATCTGTGTATTGAGCAAGCAGTAAAGGAAACAAAAGAAAAATTTGGAGTAGGTATTAAAATTCATGGAGACGAAGTAAAAACTTTGAGGTTCGCCGATGGCATTGTAATTCTGTCAGAGACGGCAAAGGACTTGGAAGAGCAGTTGAACGGAATGGACAGTGTCTTGAAAGGAGGATATAAGATGAACATTAACAAAAGCAAAACGAGGATAATGGAATGTAGTCAAATTAAATCGAGTGATGCTGAGGGAATTAGATTAGGAAATGAGACACTTAAAGTAGTAAAGGAGTTTTGCTATTTAGGAAGTAAAATCACTGATGATGGTCGAAGTAGAGAGGATATAAAATGTAGACTGGCAATGGCAAGGAAAGCATTTCTGAAGAAGAGAAATTTGTTAACATCGAATATAGATTTATGTATCAGGAAGTCGTTTCTGAAAGTATTTGTTTGGAGTGTAGCCATGTATGGAAGTGAAACATGGACGATAAATAGTTTGGACAAGAAGAGAATAGAAGCTTTTGAAATGTGGTGCTACAGAAGAATACGGAAGATAAGGTGGATAGATCACGTAACTAATGAGGAGGTATTGAATAGGATTGGGGAGAAGAGGAGTTTGTGGCACAACTTGACTAGAAGAAGTGATCGGTTGGTAGGACATGTTTTGAGGCATCAAGGGATCACAAATTTAGCATTAGAGGGCAGCGTGGAGGGTAAAAATCGTAGAGGGAGACCGAGAGATGAGTACACTAAGCAGATTCAGAAGGATGTAGGTTGCAGTAGGTACTGGGAGATGAAGCAGCTTGCACAGGATAGAATAGCATGGAGAGCTGCATCAAACCAGTCTCAGGACTGAAGAGAACAACAACAACAACAACAACAACAAGTTGGAAATAAAAGTAAATGTACTAAAGTAGAGTATTTTGTCTAATTTTTTCATGTACTGTGCTGGAGGAGAACCACCTCTTAGGGAACTGACGGCAGTGAATTTCCTTGCTAACTGCCACTTGGACGTGCTGAAGAGGTGTGGCCAACTTGATGAGAAAGTGTGTAAAAGCTCATTAAAAGTGTGAAAGGACTTCTGAAAAATACTAATCATTGAGCAAGTGAAATTTTCTCTCTAAAACATGAACTGCAATGTGCACTGTAATTTAACTTTTTGCAACCCATGAGGATTTATTTTTTTAAGCAAGACAGGACTTGCATAAAGTGATATGTATCTTTGAATGTAATCCTTGTTTACCCAAAAAAGGGCATCTCTTACAACGAAGATACCTAAATTTTATTAATAGTATAATGTGTGGATATTTTGTGACATTGTACAATACACTGTATGTAAATATTTTGTATGGGGATTTTCATATGGCCAGATCCTATAAGTATAAATTTGAAAAATCAAATGTACTGTAGTTTTGACAAGATTTCGTATGTAATAGTTTTTTGTGTGTAGATTGTTGAACCCAATTTCTGGGATCACTTATGGTCATTGACTTGCCCAGTTAGCTATTTCAATATCTATCTGGTCAATCCAATGAGGGGGTAATGTGAAGAGAGCTGGGATCTTTTCATTTCCTCTCTTGTTTTGCCATCTGCCTCCTTAAATTTGTTTGTTTCATTTTTGACTCATTATCATTAACATGTGTGAGTATAATCGGCATTTTCATAAAAGAGAAAGGTTGGCCCACAGTTTTAAATAATGTAGCATGAGATCTAATTTGTGTTTATTTTTGTGTATGTCATCAATTTCCTGATTTATTTTGACTATTCCTAGTTAATATCTTTCATTACAGGGTGAAATCAGTAACTGTTCCATGACTTAAATTCTATTGTTGACTTACAAACAAATGTAAATTCTGTTATAATGATAAACATTTGGAATAAGAATCACTAGGATTCTTAAAGTATTTATTTGGCTCTATTTGACAACATGTTAGCAAAGCCAGCTCTTAATTAATTCAAAAGTAATTACCAGTTTACTCCAAAGTATTGATTTCATAACTATATCTGTTAATTTTATCATTTAAATAAATAATTTGGATTAATGCTCAAGGTAGAAAAACTGTTAAAAAGAACCAAGTTTTGATGTATTCACTTAATTTAATGAGTTATGCTTTAATTGTAAATTCTGTAAATTAAACATCAAACCATGTATAGTTTCAGTACCTATTATTGTGATGATATATAAAGGTCCGATTTTTGGTCCCAAGACAGTCAGTCCACAGCTAATTTTCAGACAAGAAACCCGTATAGGTTAGGTCAACAACAATGCATCAACTTAACTGTGAAATAAGTGTAAGAGAAATAGGCCATATGTTAAAACAATGACAGTGCCTGTTCAGTACATACTGTATTATTCTGCAAGAACGATGGAATGTGTGATTAGGTTTTTACTGCTCATAGATATTCCTCAGTAAACTATTGCAACAGTATGCTAATGTTTGCCTGCAACCTATTAATGAGGCTTGTAATTGTTAACCAGCCCACTGGACTGGCCATATTAACTGTGTATATTCGGGAGTTGTGAACAGTGAAAGTAAAGAACTGTGAAACATAACTGTGCACCTGTCGGCTACATCATTTACAGTAGTCAATATTGAACTTCCACACTCTCAATTTTTCAGCCAGTATCATAACACAGTACACCGACACTGAGGACCATCAACGAAGAAATAAAGCAGATGAACGTCACATGCTCTCGTCCATGCCGTCACTCTGCCACACCCAGTACCTGATGCCCTCATCTCCATTACTATCAATGCAAGCAATACATCAATAGGTGCAGTTTTGTAACAGCACATTGGTGACACTACTGAAATTCTCCAATCTTTCTCCAAAAACTCTTTTTTTGCACAGTGCAAGTGGTCTACATTTGACTACACTCCTGGAAATTGAAATAAGAACACCGTGAATTCATTGTCCCAGGAAGGGGAAACTTTATTGACACATTCCTGGGGTCAGATACATCACATGATCACACTGACAGAACCACACGCACATAGACACAGGCAACAGAGCATGCACAATGTCAGCACTAGTACAGTGTATATCCACCTTTCGCAGCAATGCAGGCTGCTATTCTCCCATGGAGACGATCGTAGAGATGCTGGATGTAGTCCTGTGGAACGGCTTGCCATGCCATTTCCACCTGGCACCTCAGTTGGACCAGCGTTCGTGCTGGACGTGCAGACCACGTGAGACGACTCTTCATCCAGTCCCAAACATGCTCAATGGGGGACAGATCCGGAGATCTTGCTGGCCAGGGTAGTTGACTTACACCTTCTAGAGCACGTTGGGTGGCACGGGATACATGCGGACGAGCATTGTCCTGTTGGAACAGCAAGTTCCCTTGCCGGTCTAGGAATGGTAGAACGATGGGTTCGATGACAGTTTGGATGTACCGTGCACTATTCAGTGTCCCCTTGACGATCACCAGGAGGTGTACGGCCAGTGTAGGAGATCGCTCCCCACACCATGATGCCGGGTGTTGGCCCTGTGTGCCTCGGTCGTATGCAGTCCTGATTGTGGCGCTCACGTGCACGGCGCCAAACACGCATACGACCATCATTGGCACCAAGGCAGAAGCGACTCTCATCGCTGAAGATGACATGTCTCCATTCGTCCCTCCATTCACGCCTGTCGCGACACCACTGGAGGCGGGCTGCGCGATGTTGGGGCGTGAGCGGAAGACGGCCTAACGGTGTGCGGGACCGTAGCCCAGCTTAACGGAGTCGGTTGCGAATGGACCTCGCCGATACCCCAGGAGCAACAGTGTCCCTAATTTGCTGGGAAGTGGCGATGCGGTCCCCTACGGCACTGCATAGGATCCTACAGTCTTGGCGTGCATCCGTGCGTCGCTGTGGTCCGGTCCCTGGTCGACGGGCACGTGCACCTTCCGCCGACCACTGGCGACAACATCGGTGTACTGTGGAGACCTCACGCCCCACGTGTTGAGCAATTCGGCGGTACGTCCACCCGGCCTCCCGCATGCCCACTATACGCCCTCGCTCATAGTCCGTCAGCTGCACATACGGTTCACGTCTACGCTGTTGCGGCATGCTACCAGTGTTAAAGACTGCGATGGAGCTCCGTATGCCACGGCAAACTGGCTGACACTGACGGCGGCGGTGCACAAATGCTGCGCAGCTAGCGCCATTCGACGGCCAACACCACGGTTCCTGGTGTGTCCGCTGTGCCGTGCATGTGATCATTGCTTGTACAGCCCTCTTGCAGTGTCAGGAGCAAGTATGGTGGGTCTGACACACTGGTGTCAATGTGTTCTTTTTTCCATTTCCAGGAGTGTATGTACTCCTTATTTTCTACAAGGTGGTCAGACATTTTCACAATGACATTGATGGGCATGAGTTTACTATCTTTACCAACCATTGCCACTTGCAGATACCATACTCAATTTTGGCAAAGATGTCCCTGCTTGACACGTGCAGGATATGGATCTAATCAGCAAATATTCGACAGACGTACACTATATGCATTGTTCTGACAACATTGTCACCTATAACCTGTCCTGAATGAACTTGTATTATATCCACCAGTGACATGAGCAAGTTGGCCTGCCTGCAAACCAATGACATTGAGTTAGCAGACATGCTATAGGACACAAAATGTTTTCTGACTCTTGAGTCACATCAACTCTTTGGCTCTGCCACCCCCAATGTGACAGCACTTCAGTGGGTACTCTCTGACTAGTGGTACCTTCCCCACACTGACAAGTGGTTTTCAACCCCCTACACTCACCCAGGCATCAAGGCCACAACTAATCTGGTTACTGAATGATTAATCTGGCTGGGCTTAAGAACAATTGTGATTGAGTGGGAACTTGTGTACCTTTCCATGCACAGCCTCCTCTAGGACAGTTCAGCATCCCCAATTGGTGCCTCCATCATATACATATCAATACTGTTGGTTCCCTCCCTCCCTCCCAGTGTTTTCAGTATATACTCTCACTCAACAACGAGGTCATAAGGTGGGTTGAAGCCGTCCCTCTATCTGATATTACAGTAGATTCAGGTGCTCATGCCTTTGTCAACTCCTGGATGTATCATTTTGGTTGCCTTTCATCTATAACCACCAACCATGGTGAGCAATTTAAATCCTCACTATTCTACAAATTGTCAGCTGTGCAGTTTCACATCATCTCCTGTACCCACAGAGCAACAGTCTCATCGTGTGTTGGCACCACACGCTTAGGCAGCACTCGTGTGTCACAGCAGTTGCAGGTCAAACATACTACCATGTATGCTCTTGGCAATATGCACCACTGACAAACAGTACTTATGAGTTTCATTTGCTGACAACCTCTACAGTGAACCACTAATGGTCTCAGCCAAGTTCATCACACACACCCACTTTCCTTCCCACTCTAGTCAATAAAGTACGTGAACATATTACACATGACCATACTCCTCCATCAAAATTGGGTTTAATATCATGAGTCTTCATTCATAAAGCTCTCACATCCTACAGTTATCAATTATGTTATCCTTTGATACCTCTGTCTGTGCATCACCCCCCCCCCCTTTCCCCCATCTTCCATACCCAGGTCCTAGGTCCTCACAAAGTCCTTGACTGTGATCAGAACACATTGGACATCGTACTAAATTGCAAACACCAAGCAGTCTCAATAAATTGAGTAAAGCCAGCTTGACCAGGGATAGATGATCTACAGCTCTCTGTTCCCACAGCTTTGCTGGCTACAGTAGATGCTGCTCCTCCATGAGACACACTTGGAGTGCACAATGACACCACCTCCCAGTGTAATATCCCTCACCCCTCTCCAGACTTGTTTGCCTCCTCTTGATATGGTGTTTAGTGTAGAAGTCACAGATTTCAATCTGTTTAACCTCTCCATGTAGGTTTGAGACAGAATTGTCTTCGTTTTCACTGGCCTTCTGCCAACACAATACAATGCCTCAACAACACACATACACCTGTTGAAATACTTTGAGTTCACACCATATGCCACGCAGGACCTCACAGTGGCCAGAATCTCAGACCATGGCATCTTCTACATTGTTGTGCCTCTCCATCCACAAATCATGGAGCTATCTCACTTAACAAACCTCACTGCTCCCTGCTTGGGATGACAACTCTGCCCACCTATATGGCTTCAATATTTCACTGTGGCCAGCACCTCTCTGTTCCTTCTCCATGCTCTTCACTATTTGGAGAGGGCTCTGTGGTGACTATTGACCAAAAGACACATCATGTTTGAGTTTGACTTGAAGACTCTTTGGCTGAGGATCTTTGATATGTTTGTCTTCGTACGGTTGTGCTTTTGAATGTCATGCTTTGTGTGTATGTGTTACAGTTACTTAATAAAAGTGTTCTTCAATGTATGTTGTGTGGGTGATTGTTATTCCTTTGCCATAAAACTCAAGGAAGAGGACTGCCACATGTCCATTACAAATCTTCATAAAATGTAAGTCATCTGGTGTTTTAGTATGATAAGACTGAAGTATAATGCAGTGTTTTTTATTATTAACATTTTTTTATTTTATTGTTCACTCGTCACAAGCTTCAAATATTTCGAAGGATCTATTAATCAAATTAATTGATGTTATGATTTTCACTTTTAATAATAGAGACAAATTTAAATGAAATTACGTTCTTTATGAATGAAAAATTTCTCGAAATTTAATAGGAACAAAAAACATTTCTATAGCTATGAAATAAATTAAATAATTATCAAAATATATCATGTTGCAAGCTTTACAGAAATTAATTTATAAAATGATCATATATAAGTGGCAATATCATAGAAGAAGAGTTGCTACTCACCATATAGCAGAGTAGCTGAATCACAGATAGGCACAACAGAAAGACTTTCAGTCAATGCTTTCAGCCAAACAGGCTTCATCAGGACAGACAACATGCACACACAAACACACACACACAAGTAAACACAACTCACACACACATTATCACAGCCTCTGGGTACCAAGGCTAGACTGTGAGCAGCCATGCATGATGAGAGAAGCAAACTGGTTGGTGGGTGTAAAGAGGAGACTGTGGTGGGGAAGGTAGGAATAACAGGGCAGGGGTGTGAGGCAGTAAAGTGCTGTTTGTGGATGCATACAGGGACAAGGTGGTGATAGGATAGGGCAGCTTGGTACAATCAGGAGTCTAGATGAGGGTAGGGATCAGGGAATGGGGGCACAATGGGGGGGGGGGGGGGTGAGAGGGGGGGGGGGGGGGTAGCAGGAAAGAAGAGAAGCAAAAAGACTGACAGTATTGTTAGTGGAGCAGAGGCCTGCATAGTGCTGGAATGGGTACAGGGAAGGTGATAGGTGGTCTACCTATCCCTTTCCCTGTTCTCATTCCAGTGCTATACAGCCTTCTATTCCACTAATGCTCCAACAGTCTTTTTACTCCCCCCCCCCCCCCCCCCCTCCCTGCCGCCGTTGGATAAGCAGCTGCAGCAGCAAGTCGTATAACCCTAGCTTACTTATTTGTTACATAGTTTAATTAATTTCTTTGCGTGTTTTTGGGTACTTGCATTGTTTAATTCGTATATTTCGGGCGTATTATAGTATTTGAGGGTTGTAGCATCGCGCCTTAGTACCTGAATAGTGCAAATTCGCGTAGTCGTCTGCCTTCTGTTTTTGTTGTGAACGGCCAGAGTCGGTTGGCCAGTCAGTGTGCTCCCTGCCGCCGTTGGATAAGCAGCTGCAGCAGCAAGTCGTATAACCCTAGCTTACTTATTTGTTACATAGTTTAATTAATTTCTTTGCGTGCTTTTGGGTACTTGCATTGTTTAATTCATATATTTCGGGCGTATTATAGTATTTGACAGTTGTAGCATCGCGCTTTAGTGTTTACTTCGTAGATTCTTATTCAAATTGTGTGTGAGTTTCGTATAGGAGGTGCAATTTCGAGTTTTAGTTACTGTAATCGTAAATTCAGCAGATTGTAGCGCAGTCGTTAGGCATTTGTACAGGTTAGTTGATACATTCTTTGCGTGTTCCGCTTGCGTTATCTAGGCACCGACTCGTGTTTCAGTAACTGTTGTTAAACATCGATTAGAATGGACAGGGACTGCGATTGCTGTGTACGGATGAGGGCTGACTTGGCATCCCTTCGCTCACAGCTGCAATCGGCGCTGACTTCGGTCGCGCAGCTTGAGGCTGTTGCCAATGGGCACCACTGTGGGGAGCCGGACTCGGGTATCACAGGGATGTCAACCTCATCCCGTCTGTCCCCAGATCGGTCTGCCGCTGTGGTTGCCCCGGTTGCTGCCCGCAGTGGGGCTGAGCCCTCGCCTGTGGTTGATTGGGAGGTCGTTCCAAGGCGTGGCAGGCAGCGAAAGGCGTCCCCGGAAGCTGACCAGAAAGCCTCCCCGGTGCGTCTGACAAACCGGTTTCAGGCACTGTCTCTGGCTGAGCCAGATGCAGCTGCCTGCCCTGTTTCAGAGGATCATTCTCAGCCTTCAAGGTCCGGGCAATCGCAGAGGTTGGGCTTACTGGTAGTTGGGAGCTCCAATGTTAGGCGCGTAATGGGGCCCCTTAGGGATATGGCGGCTAAGGAGGGGAAGAAATCCAGTGTGCACTCCGTGTGCATTCCGGGAGGAGTCATTCCTGATGTCGAAAGGGTCCTTCCGGATGCCATGAAGAGCACAGGGTGCAGCCAGCTGCAGGTGGTGGCACATGTCGGCACTAATGACGTGTGTCGCTTTGGATCTGAGGAAATTCTCTCTGGATTCCAGCGGCTATCTGATTTGGTGAAGGCTGCCGGTCTTGCTTACGAGATGAAGGCAGAGCTCACCATCTGCAGCATCGTTGACAGAACCGACTGCGGACCTTTGGTGCAGAGCCGGGTGGAGGGTCTGAATCAGAGGCTCAGACGGTTTTGCGACCGTATTGGCTGCAGATTCCTTGACTTGCGCCATAGGGTGGTGGGGTTTCGGGTTCCGCTGAATAGGTCAGGAGTTCACTACACTCAGCTGGCGGCTACACGGGTAGCGGAGGCTGTGTGGCGTGGACTGGGCGGTTTTTTAGGTTAGAAGGCCTCGGGAAAGTGCGGGATGGGCTGCAATGTCAAAGGGTGCTTGGCAATTACAGGACGTGCTTGGATCAAGGAACAGTCGGAATTATAGTTGTAAATTGTTGTAGTTGCGCTGGAAAAGTCCCTGAGCTTCAAGCGCTAATAGAAAGCACAGAAGCTGATATCGTTATAGGTACAGAAAGCTGGCTAAAGCCTGAAATAAGTTCTGCAGAAATTTTTACGAAGTCTCAGACGGTGTTCAGGAAAGATAGATTAGGCAGAATTGGTGGTGGAGTGTTGGTGTCTGTCAGTAGTGGTTTATCTTGTAGTGAAGTCGAAGTAGATACTCTGTGCGAATTGGTGTGGGTGGAGGTTATACTTAACAGCCGAATTAAGTTAATAATTGGCTCCTTCTACCGACCCCCAGACTCCGATGATACAGTTGCGGAACAGTTCAGAGAAAGTTTGAGTCTCGTAACAAATAAATACCCCACTCATACGGTTATAGTTGGTGGGGACTTCAACCTACCCTCGGTATGTTGGCAAAAATACTTGTTCAAAACCGGTGGTAGGCACAAAACGTCTTCCGAGATTGTCCTAAATGCATTCTCCGAAAATTATTTAGAGCAGTTAGTCCACGAACCCACGCGAATTGTAAATGGTTGCGAAAACACACTTGACCTCTTGGCCACAAACAATCCAGAGCTGATAGAGAGCATCATGACTGATACAGGGATTAGTGATCACAAGGTCATTGTAGCTAGGCTCAATACCATTTCTTCCAAATCCATCAGAAACAAACGCAAAATAATTTTATTTAAAAAAGCGGATAAAGTACCACTAGAAGCCTTCCTAAAAGACAATTTCCATTCCTTCCGAACTGACTATGCGAATGTAGACGACATGTGGCTCAAAGTCAAAGATATAGTAGCAACAGCAATTGAGATATTCATACCTCATAAATTGGTAAGAGATGGAACGGATCCCCCGTGGTACACAAAAAAGGTCCGAACGCTGTTGCAGAGGCAACGGAAAAAGCATGCGAAGTTCAGAAGAACGCGAAATCCTGAAGATGGGCTAAAATTTACAGACGCGTGAAATTTGGCACGTACTTCGATGCGAGATGCCTTTAATAGGTTCCACAACGAAACATTGTCTCGAAATTTGGTAGAAAATCCGAAGAAATTCTGGTCGTATGTAAAGTACACAAGCGGCAAGACGCAGTCAATACCTTCGCTGCGCAGTGCCGATGGTACTGTTATCGACGACTGCGCCGCTAAAGCGGAGTTATTGAACGCAGTTTTCCGAAATTCCTTCACCAGGGAAGACGAATGAAATATTCCAGAATTTGAAACACGAACATCTGCTAGCATGAGTTTCTTAGAAGTAGATACCTTAGGGGTTGCGAAGCAACTCAAATCGCTTGATACGGGCAAGTCTTCAGGTCCAGATTGTATACCGATTAGGTTCCTTTCAGATTACGCTGATACTATAGCTCCCTACTTAGCACTCATATACAACCGCTCGCTCACCGATAGATCTGTACCTACAGACTGGAAAATTGCGCAGGTCGCACCAGTGTTCAAGAAGGGTAGTAGGAGTAATCCATTTAACTACAGACCTATATCATTGACGTTGGTTTGCAGTAGGGTTTTGGAGCATATACTGTATTCAAACATTATGAATCACCTCGAAGGGAACGATCTATTGACACGTAATCAGCATGGCTTCAGAAAACATCGCTCTTGTGCAACGCAGCTAGCTCTTTATTCGCACGAAGTAATGGCCGCTATCGACAGGGAATCTCAAGTTGATTCCGTATTTCTAGATTTCCGGAAAGCTTTTGACACCGTTCCTCACAAGCGACTTCTAATCAGGCTGCGGAGCTATGGGGTATCGTCTCAGTTGTGCGACTGGATTCGTGATTTCCTGTCAGGAAGGTCGCAGTTTGTAGTAATAGACGGCAAATCATCGAGTAAAACTGAAGTGATATCAGGTGTTCCCCAGGGAAGCGTCCTGGGACCTCTACTGTTCCTGATCTATATAAATGACCTGGGTGACAATCTGAGCAGTTCTCTTAGGTTGTTCGCAGATGATGCTGTAATTTACCGTCTAGTAAGGTCATCCGAAGACCAGTATCAGCTGCAAAGCGATTTAGAAAAGATTGCTGTATGGTGTGTCAGGTGGCAGTTGACGCTAAATAACGAAAAGTGTGAGATGATCCACATGAGTTCCAAAAGAAATCCGTTGGAATTCGATTACTCGATAAATAGTACAATTCTCAAGGCTGTCAATTCAACTAAGTACCTGGGTGTTAAAATTACAAACAACTTCAGTTGGAAGGACCACATAGATAATATTGTCGGGAAGGCGAGCCAAAGGTTGCGTTTCATTGGCAGGACACTTAGAAGATGCAACAAGTCCACTAAAGAGACAGCTTACACTACACTCGTTCGTCCTCTGTTAGAATATTGCTGCGCGGTGTGGGATCCTTACCAGGTGGGATTGACGGAGGACATCGAGAGGGTGCAAAGAAGGGCAGCTCGTTTTGTATTATCGCGTTATAGGGGAGAGAGTGTGGCAGATATGATACACGAGTTGGGATGGAAGTCATTACAGCATAGACGTTTTTCGTCGCGGCGAGACCTTTTTACGAAATTTCAGTCACCAACTTTCTCTTCCGAATGCGAAAATATTTTGTTGAGCCCAACCTACATAGGTAGGAATGATCATCAAAATAAAAGAAAGGTTTAGGTGTTCGTTTTTCCCGCTCGCTGTTCGGGAGTGGAATAGTAGAGAGATAGTATGATTGTGGTTCGATGAACCCTCTGCCAAGCACTTAAATGTGAATTGCAGAGTAGTCATGTAGATGTAGATGTAGATGTAGATTTCTGTCCGTCTAACCTCCCGACTGCACCTGGCTGCCCTCTCCTCTACCCACACCCTGCTACTCTTCTATCCCTTTCACTCCACTCACGGGTCTCCTCATTACCCCCAACACCATGATTGCTTCTCCCATCAACCACTGCTGCTTGCAGTTTGGCCTTGGCAACCAAACACTGTGCTCATTGTGTGAGTTGCGTTTGCTTGAAAGTGTGTTTGTGTGTGTGTATTTGTGTGTGTGTGTGTGTGTGTGTGTGTGTGTGTGTGCGCACGCGTTTGAGTGTGTGTGTGTGTGTGTGTGTGTTTTGTCTTTTCTGATGACAGTCTTTTTGTTGTTGCTATCTGCAACTCAGGGTCTCCATTATATGGTGAGTAGTAGTTTTCCTTTTCATAATATTGTCATTATTCCATCCTGTATTTTCCATACATTAGCGGCATTTGTTATAATTATAGCACATCAATCTCAAGAAGAGAAAACAAAATCAAGATTGTGTTTTGTACTTTATTCTGAACGTCATAAGGTAACTAATTTTCTAAAACAACAATTATTACAAAGAGTGAAAATATTATTATGTAATGGGCAAACTTTGAAACACACAGAACTCTGACAACGTACAAATATATTGTGTTGTTGTTGTTGTTGTTGTTGTTGTTGTTGTCTTCAGTCCTGAGACTGGTTTGATGCAGCTCTCCATGCTACCCTATCCTGTGCAAGCTTCTTCATCTCCCAGTATTTACTGCAACCTACATCCTTCTGAATCTGCTTAGCATATTCGTCTCTTGGTCTCCCTCTACGATTTTTACCCTCCACGCTGCCCTCCAATGCTAAATTTGTGATCCTGTCATGCCTCAGAACATGTCCTACCAACCAGTCCCTTCTTCTTGTCAAGTTGTGCCACAAACCCCTCTTCTCCCCATTTCTATTCAATACTTCCTCATTAGCTATGTGATCTACCCATCTAATCTTCAGCATTCTTCTGTAGCACCACATTTCGAAAGCTTCTATTCTCTTCTTCTCCAAACTAGTTATCGTCCATGTTTCACTTCCATACATGGCTACACTCCATACAGATACTTTCATAAACGACTTCCTGACACTTAAATCTATACTCGATGTTAACAAATTTCTCTTCTTCAGAAACGCTTTCCTTGCCATTGCCAGTCTACATTTTATATCCTCCCTACTTCGGCCATCATCAGTTATTTTGCTCCCCAAATAGCAAAACTCATTTACTACTTTAAGCGTCTCATTTCCTAATCTAATTCACTGAGCATCACCATACTTAATTCGACTGCATTCCATTATCCTCATTTTGCTTTTGCTGATGTTCATCTTATATCCTCCTTTCAAGACACTGTCCATTCCGTTCAATTGCTCTTACAAGTTCTTTGCTGTCCCTGACAGGGTTACAATGTCATCAGCAAACCTCAACATTTTTATCTCTTCTCCATGGATTTTAATACCTACTCTGAGTTTTTCTTTTGTTTCCTTTACTGCTTGCTCAATATACAGATTGAATAACATTGGGGAGAGGCTACAACCCTGTCTCACTCCCTTCGCAACCACTGCTTCCCTTTCATGCCCCACGACTCTTATAAATGCCATCTGGTTTCTGCACAAATTGTAAATAGCCTTTCGCTCCCTGTATTTTACCCCTGCCACCTATAGAATTTGAAAGAGAGTACTCCAGTCAACATTGTCGAAAGCTTTCTCTAAGTCTACAAATGCTAGAAGAGTTGCTTTGCCTTTCCTTAATCTATTTTCTAAGATAAGTCATAATATCAGTATTGCCTCACGTGTTCCAACATTTCTACGGAATCCAAACTGACCTTCCCCAAGGTTGGCTTCTACCAGTTTTTCCATTCCTCTGTAAAGTGTTCGCATTAGTACTTTGCAGCTGTGACTTATTAAACTGATAGTTCGGTAATTTTCACATCTGTCAACACCTGATTTCTTTGGGATTGGAATTATTATATTCCTCTTTAGGTCTGAGGGTATTTCACGTGTCTCATATATCTTGCTCACCAGATGGTAGAGTTTTGTCAGAACTGGCTCTCCCAAGGCCGTCAGTAGTTCCAATGGAATGTTGTTGACTCCTGGGGCCTTGTTTTGACTCAGGTCTTTCAGTGCTCTGTCAAACTGTTCACGCAGTATCGTGTCTCCCATTTCATCTTCATCTACATCCTCTTCAATTTCCATAATATTGTGTAACTAAAGAAAAACATGAATCTCGTATTTTATAGCCAAAAATCAAAATAAACATTAAAAAAATATAGAAGCTACCGTAATACTAGGTTTGTTATAACTGTTTAAGTTGAGGCTTTTCTCCAATACCCATTTCCTTGATATTCTTTATACATGCATGTTTTAATTATTATTCTTTCTGCCAATTTGTGCTGATTGGTCGTTTTGAAGATGGTTTCAGCTATTGTGTCACTGTTTTATATTGTTTTAATTTTGCAGTTATTGATAGGCTTTTGTGTTGTATATGATTCGATAAGCCTAATTTAATTTGCTTTGTTCAGATTCTTAATTGTATTTTCCAATTTCACAGTTTTATAAATACAGTCAACTTTTTATTTTCATTTGAAATCATAAAAAAATTCTGCTAAATGGTGATAGAACATTCGCTTGTTGCATTCACATTGTGCTTCAACATTCTTCTTTACTCTTCAATCTTTCTTTTTCTTCTTGATCTTACCCTTTTTCTGCTCTTTGTTTTATCTTTTTCCTCTTGTCTTTTGTCCAGAACTTTTTCATTTCTTAGCAACAATTTTTAATTGATACTGTTTTTAATGTGACTGCAGCCACTTCAGTGTGGGTTTTTTACTGCATGAGAATGTATTTATCTGTAAATGTGTGCTTGCGTATCTACTGTCTGTCAGTTGTATCCTCTGTCTGTCAGTTTAGATAGGTATGTGTGTGTGTGTGTGTGTGTGTGTGTGTGTGTGTGTGTGTGTGTGTGCAATTGGGGGGGGGGGGGGGAGGGGGAGAATGGTGAAAGAGAGAGATTATTTTCTACTAGGAAATGAACAGAAATTCAAAATCACGTTATGATGTGGCACACTTGATACGTCTGCATAAGAGTAGTTGCCTATCCTCAGTTTTGTACATTTCTTAGTTACTGTATTTTGTTACGTGAATTTGCTTTATGTATTCCACGTTATGTTAGTGTGCTATTTTATGCACTTATTGGAAATTAATTTGTACCTAAAATGCATTGATGTAACTGTTTAAATGAAATGTATTCTAATATTGCAATTTTTTTAAAGGTGACATTCATCAATGAAGACACTGAAGAATATGAATTTCATGAGCTACTTATTCATGCTGTTAGATGTGGACCTTTGCAATGTATAAATATGACAACTTGTGTTCGTCAGTCTACAACTAACCACATCATGCTACAAAATCCAACCACAAACAACATAACATATACAGCTTCTTGCACTGCATCTGATGTGTTCTTCACTTCACCATGTATTGTACCAAGCAACTCTGAGGTATAACTTCTAGTTCCTTCAAAATGATGTATACGTTTCTCACTACTGCTTCACATAGTATTTGATAGTAGTAGTAGTAGTAGTAGCTTTATTCATCCATGGATCTCTTTTTACAAGGATATAGGACATGTCAAAGTATTTACAAGTTTATTAAAAACAAAGATTCCAAGACTTACCAAGCGGGAAAACGCCAGCAGACAGGCACAAGAACAAAACACACAAACACACACACAGAATTACTAGCTTTCGCAACTGATGGTTGCTTCTTCAGGAAGGAGAGGGAAAGACGAAAGGATGTGGGTTTTAAGGGAGAGGGTAAGGAGTCATTCCAATCCCGGGAGCGGAAAGACTTCCCTTAGGGGGAAAAAAAAGGACAGGTGTACACTCGCGCGCACACACACACACGCACACATATCCATCCGCACATACACAGACACAAGCAGACATATTTCAATATGTTTGTGCAGTAATTACCAATATTATTTTTGATGTGTGCAACTGACTCGTAAATGTATTCACATGGAGCAGTTAAAATCCCCAGTCTTTTGAACAGATCTTTACAATGAGCACGACTAGTATTTTTGGTTATTATTCTTATTGCACTTTTCTGAAGTTTGAGAAATGTGTTCATAGTTTGTGTGTTTGTTCTCCAAAAAAAATTTCATAGCCAAGAATTGAGTGTACATATGAATAATATGTAACTAAAAGACACTGCATGTTAGACACTAATGTTAGGAGCCTAAGGGCATAACATGCTGATGACATTCTGTTTGCAAGTACCTTTGTGTGTTCACAGCACTTCAACTGAGAATCAATATTCGTTCCTAGAAATTTTGCGTTTGTAGCACAGTCTATGGAGGTGCCATCTTCATTTAATTTAACATTGTCATTTTTCTTCTTTAGACTGGAATTCATGACATTAGTTTTCTTTATGTTCAGTGTCACTTTATTGCTTTTTGTGCAATCATTAACTTCCCTGGGAGTTTCATTTGCTTTCTTGGCAAGGAGTTCTGTTGTTTTCTCAGTGACTATAATATTGCTGTCATCAGCGAAGAGAATTTTTTCACCATGAGTAACACTACTGGGAAAGTCATTGATGTATATGAGGAACAGTATTGCTCCTAATATGGTACCTTGCAGAACTCCTATATTAATGTATTTTGATTCTCATAAGTGTTTAACTAAATATTTAGATCTATTTGAAGTATGTGTTATCTCTACTCTTTGTATTTGTACCCTATCTGTTAATTATGATTGAAACCAGTCATTAGCTACCCCTCTTATTCCTAATGCTTCTAATTTATTTCATAGAATCTTGTTGTTGACTGTATCAAAAGCCTTAGAAAGATCCAAAAATATGCCTGTGACACACTCATCTTTATCAAGAGCGTCAAGTACAATGTTTGTAAATTCTACTGTGGCTGACTCCGTATTTTTGACACTGCGGAAACCAAACTGTGATTCACTTAAAAGATTGTATTTATTCAGATAATTCATTAATCTGTCTTTCATAATTGCTTCTATTATTTTTGAGAATGCTGACAGGAGGGAAATGGGCCGGTAATTTTCTATGTCATCTGCATTACCTTTCTTAAGCAAAGGTACAACTCTTGCCTGTTTTAACTGTTCTGGAAATGACCCTGATGTGAATGATTCATATATTATATTTGTTAAGAGGCCTTTATGTATTTTTTCAGTACACACATTGGTACTTCATCTAAGCTTACTAACAATTTTATTGACTTCATTCTCTGTGGTTGGAAGTAACATTGTTGTATTTAGTGCAACATTATTTAAAGGTGTTATATTAGTTTTGGGCAATTTTTGCTGTAACTTCTCTGCAATACTTGAAAAATGCTCATTCACATAGTTTGTTAATTGTTGTGGATCATTTATTACCATATCCCCATCTCTCAGCAGTATGTTATTCTGCGTTTGTTTGCCTCTCCCAGTTTCCTTTTTTATAACATCCCAGACTGCTTTGCTTTTATTCTCTGCATTATATATTATTTTGTCATTAAATGACTTTTTTGCAGCAATCAGCACCTTTCTATAGATCTTTTTGTATCTATGATAGAAATTTAAGAATTATGGATCACTGCAAATCTTTTTCATGGAACTGAGGTGTTTAAGTGTTTGGGAGGACTTCTTAATACCTGCTGTCATCCATCTATTTTTGTGATATGTTGATACAGACATGCATACTTTTGGAAATACCTTTTTAAGGTTCAATTTAAACAATGTGGAGAATTTACAGAATTTCATAATCACATTGGTTTCCTTGTACACTTCTTCCCAGCTTTGTTTTTCTAGTTCTTTTGAAAAATCGTATATTTTAATTTCTGATGGATGTCTTGTAGGCTTTTAGTTTAGGGAATAATTCAATGCCTGATTTTACCATTGTTATTTGGCAGAGATGGTTGAATAGTCCAAGACCTTTTACAGGTACATCACATTTTTCCCTGTCCATATTTGTGGCCACATGGTCAATTACTGATGCAGTCATTATAGTAACCCTTGTTGCACTATTAACCAATAGGGATATGCCAAAACTTTGAATGATGTTTATGAAGGAGCTCCTGGATTCATTTATGATATTAGTGGTGACATTAATGTACCTACACAGAATTATGTTAACCTTTGTACTTGAGACTTTATGTAGAACTTCGGTTAATTTATTGAAAAAAGTGTCCACACAGCCACTGGAAGATCTATACACACACAAAATGATTGATTTCTTGGTGATATCAAGCCCTGTTAATTTGATAGCTGATATTTCAAAGTGTTTGTCTTCACTTACTGTACTGAGGTAATGTCTTGATTTGAACTGTGTGATCCTTTTATGATATAAATGCATGATCCTCCACCCCTTGAAGAAGCCTACAGCAAGAGTTTGCCTTTTCATACAATGATGATACTACATGTTGGATTTCTTGTCTCTACACCAGTGCTCAGTAATACAAACTACTGTGCAGTTCAAAGTTTAGAGCTCAACTTCTAATAGTTGTATTTTAAAACAATTACTAACAAAGAGATAGAGGGGCTGGCCAGTACTTACCTAAGCTCAGTACAGCCGATAGAAACACAAAAAACAACCGAAAATTTAAGTTCCTAGCTTTCGGAATAAATGTTCCTTCATCGGGGAGGAGAGAGGGGAAAGAAAGGGAAGAAGGGAAAGTGGATTTAGTTACACACAACCCAGGTTATGAAGCAACAGGGAAAGGAAAACAGGGAAGGTAGCAAGGATGGAGGCATGGTTGTCAGAGGGAAGCCAAAGATATTCTACTGCAGGTATTGTGCCAGCTTCAAACCAAAGAGGATGCATACAGAAGTAAAGAGGTGTATAGTATAAAGATGTAGGATGAAAAGATGCATGAATGGCTAAAGAGGAAAGGGAAAGAGGAGAAGACTGAAAAGTAAATGGGAGTGAGGTTGTTTAATGTAGGTTCAGTCCAGGGGGATGGCGGGATGAAAGGATGTGGTGGAGTGCAAGTTCCAATCTCCGCAGTTCAGAGGGACTGGTGTTGGGTGGGAGAAGCCAAATGGCACATACGGTGTAGCAGGTTCCTAGGTCCCTAGAATTATGCTGGAGGGCATGCTCCGCTACTGGGTATTGGACATCTCCTAGGCGGACAGTTCGTCTGTGTCCGTTCATGCGCTCAGCCAGTTTAGTTGTTGTCATACCAATGTAAAAGGCTGTGCAGTGCAGGCATGTCAGCTGATAAATGACATGTGTAGTCTCACACGTGGCCCTGCCTTGAATTGTGTATGTTTCCCCAGTAGCGGGGCTGGAGTAGGTGATTGTGGGGGGATGCATGGGGCAGGGCTTGCAGCGGGGTCGGTTACAGGGGTAGGAACCGCTGGGTAGAGAAGGTAGTCTGGGAATATTGCACGGTTTAACAAGGATGTTACGGAGGTTAGGGGGACGACGAAAGGCAACTCTGGGTGGTGTGGGGAGAATTTTGTCAAGGGATGATCTCATTTCAGGGGTTGACTTGAGAAAGTCATATCCCTGGCGGAGTAATTTATTGATGTATTCGAGGCCAGGATAATATTGGGTGACAAGGGGGATGCTTCTGTGTGGTCTGAGGGTAGGAATATTGTTGTTGGATGGGGAGGAATGTATTGCTCGGGAGATCTGTTTGTGGACAAGGTCTGCAGGATAGTTGCGGGAGAGGAAGGCACTGGTCAGGTTATTGGTGTAATTGTTGAGGGATTCGTCACTGGAGCAGATACGTTTGCCACGAATACCTAGGCTGTAGGGAAGGGAGCGTTTGATGTGGAATGGATGGCAGCTATCAAAGTGAAGGTACTGTTGTTTGTTGGTGGGTGTGATATGGACAGAGGTGTGGATGTGAGCTTCAACAAGATGAAGGTCAACATCCAGGAAGGTGGCTTTGGTTTTGGAGAAGGACCAGGTGAAATTCAGATTCGAAAAGGAGTTGAGGTTATGGAGGAAATTAAGGAGTGTTTCTTCACCATGAGTCCAGACCACAAAGATGTCATCTATAAACCTATACCAGGCCAGGGGAAGCAGCTGTTGGGTCTTCAGGAAAGCCTCCTCCATCCGGCCCATGAAGAGGTTGGCATAGGATGGAGCCATCCTGGTTCCCATGGCAGTTCCCCTGATTTGTTTGTAGGTCTGGCCTTCAAAAGTGAAGTAATTATGGGTGAGGATGAAGTTGGTAAGTGTGATAAGGAATGAGGTTTTTGGAAGATCTTTGGGTGGGTGTTGGGAGAGGTAGTGCTCAAGGGCAGAGAGACCATGGGTGTGTGGGATGTTTGTGTAAAGGGCACATCCTTTCATCCCGCCATCCCCCTGGACTGAACCTACGTTAAACAACCTCACTCCCATTTACTTTTCAGTCTTCTCCTCTTTCCCTTTCCTCTTTAGCCATTCATGCATCTTTTCATCCTACATCTTTATACTATACACCTCTTTACTTCTGTATGCATCCTCTTTGGTTTGAAGCTGGCACAGTACCTGCAGTAGAATATCTTTGGCTTCCCTCTGACAACCATGCCTCCATCCTTGCTACCTTCCCTGTTTTCCTTTCCCTGTTGCTTCATAACCTGGGTTGTGTGTAACTAAATCCACTTTCCCTTCTTCCCTTTCTTTCCCCTCTCTCCTCCCCGATGAAGGAACATTTATTCCGAAAGCTAGGAACTTAAATTTTCGGTTGTTTTTTGTGTTTCTATCGGCTGTACTGAGCTGAGGTAAGTACTGGCCAGCCCCTCTATCTCTTTGTTAGTAATTGTTTCACATCTTTATATGAGATTTTCCATTAATTAAATAGTTGTATTTTATTTTTATTGATTTAATGTTTTGATGGAGGATTGTTAAGTCTGTGAAATGTTTCATGTTACTCTTTCCAATTGTTTGTTTTTCTTTGTGACATCTTGTATGTGATATTTGAAGTGTTAAAATCTGTTTTGTGAGTGATTGTTTCAGTATTTTTTAAACTACTGGAGATACTCTTTAGGCAGGGAAACCTGTTGTCTCAATTTGTCCTAAAAAAGATCTACTTTTCCTACCTATGACAACAGGTATTTGACCATGTGTGGTCCGAGATCCACCCCCTATACTTTCAAGAATCTGTCCCAGTACTGTTTTGGTACAGGCCATGCCTAGTGAAACCCCATCTGTTGATAGTCCCAACAGCACCAGAGAAACATGAGCAAAGTTGGCTGTCCTCAGGGCCATCCATAACCCCACGTTGATTCGCCTCACAGCTCCATCAAGGTGTGGTCAATCATGACACCAGAACAGCTCAACAAGTGTATGCTGGCATCCTCTTCATTTCACGAATTATCTTGCCTAATAGTTATTAAACATAAACCATGATTTTTCTCAATGGCAATTCATGATTTCCTCATTCCTTTAATATGAAATGGTGTAATATTTTTTAGTTAAAATTATTCCTGCAATGTATTATGCCTATGTAAATGATGCAACACTTACATTTTGAGCTTCAAATAAATAAATAAGTAAATAAAGTCTGAACTTTTGTTCTGCAATTAGTTTAATAGCACTACTTCAGATATGCATATTCAATATCTTCAATAGACCTGTAGCTAAAGAGGTACTGAATAAAAAGTATATATCAAATTTTCATTTAGAACTCATAAACAGAAATGAAAATTATTAAATACAGTTCATTATACATCAATCCAATTTTAAAGGGAGAAATATGATTAAGCCATATTTTAAATTAGACATTATATATAATATGCATCATTCTGTATGTATTTTAAAGTAACTAATTTCCAATCTAGTGTTTACAGTACTGTATTTGTATTCATCTCATAACATACATTTTACAGATCTTGTGATCATATTGTACAGCAAGAGATTCATAAATTTTTGGCCTACAATATACATAGTTGCATAATTAGTAACATAATTTTTAATGCTCATTTTATCAGAAAGGTTTATGTTCAACACTTTATTAACTGTTTTTTCATGATGTACAGTATCTAATGTCTGAATTTTCAGTCATTATTTTATACAAACATAAAAGTGTGATATTAAGGATCTTTTCAAATGATCATCTCATTGTTTATAAATTTGTCAGTTGAATGGCAGCAATTTTCACTCTAGTGAACCTATCTCCATGCTCAGTAAATCTCTGCTCTTGAGTTTATAACAGACTTTCATTCTCATGTTCTCGGGACAGTGTTATAATCTACCACTTTAAAAAATTGTAAGGAGAGACATTACTTCTTTGTGTGCTTTATGTTATTCATCAAGAAATGTCATACAACTTAACAAGGAAATGATTAGGTACAGCTGGAAAATAAACATCTGTTTCTCTTTCAATATTATGAGAAGGAAAGTTGCTACTCACCATACAGCAGAAATGCTGAGTTGCAGATAGGCATAATACAAAGATTTTCACACTTAAAGCTTTTGGCCAATGGCCTTTGTCCACAATAGACATACATATGCACACACACATCCAAATGCAACTCACAAGCACGACTGCAGTCTCAGGCAACTGAAACCACACTCTGTGTGGTGAGTAGCAACTTTCCTTCTCATAATACTATTAGATTCAATCCTGGATTTTCCATTGTCTCTTTTTCTTTCAATTTATTTATTTTATAAGCCTATTCTCTACTCATCACTAGTTTGTTCCATCCCAAACTTTCAATCATCATATACATGATTCATAGATACACAGATACTATTATTTTTCACTAGCACTGATATACAGATATTATTATGTATCATTAGTACTGCTTTGTCATAGGTAGAACGATTAATGATTAATTCACATTTTCAGATTGAATTCAGCATTACATATATGCCACTGTTTCCTGGTGAATTCAGGGAAAAGCTTGAAGTAATCTGTACAGAACTTGGTTCATTTCCCTATGAATTATTGCTCACAGCTATTCCAGCTCTGCCTGAGAGACCATTGAACCTGAACTGCACACTTGGCTGCAATGTTACTGCACTTGCTTCTATTGAAAACAAAGCAAGTGTTAAGGCATCATTTAACTGTGAAGTGAGTAAACATAGCAACTAGATATTTACACATGCTTTACCTGAAATAAAACAAGGGGAGGTAACCTATAAAATATCACATAATTAGGCAAAGTTTTGGCATATTTTTTGCAAATATTTAACCATGATGTAATATTAGTAATGCTGCTGTACACAATGAGCACAACATAAATACATCTAAAAACTGTGTAACAAAATTCCAGTAGTTGATTTAACTTCTGCTGGGATGCTAAATCAGACCAAATTGCATATCTGAATACTGTCTCAGTGGGGGAGGATGAAATGCAAGTGCTTTCAAAATGTAGCTTCTTCATGGGTGCAAACTTTTATTGGCAAGATGCAAGTGACAGTAAAATGAAAACATACCGATGGAACTATATTGAACATTTATGTTGATTTACAACAATAATAACAACACATTGCTTGAAATTAATGATAACACACAGGCAACAGAAGCTGACTGTGAGAAACTCAAGGCATCTTCACTGCTTGTGTAGGCATGATTGTGGGATACTGGGGGCCTTGAAGTACAAGGATTCTAATTTAAAACATGTGTCTCATGGGGATGGGGAAAGGGGGGGGGGGGGTGCAATCCATTTGAATGACATACCACTGAATTGAATTCCAAATATTCATAATGTGTTGGGAACCTATCACCTCCAAGTGCTGCTAGGCTTGTCCAAGAAAGATAGACCTTTGTGTGGATGAAATTTATTTTGCTAGCTTCTCACAAGATGAAGAATGAGTCTTCAAACTCTTCGCTTCAACTCCCAGCCTACTGAGAGAGCGTGAGACGACAGTCTTGAAAAAGCACACACATTGCAACAGGACACTCAAGTGTCAAATTCACTTCTTCATCATTGCAAGGAAGTGTGAGGTTACCTACCTGTAAACCCTTACACTGGTTACAGGAAATATTCCAATAATGTACACTACACAAATCTTAATTAATATTGCTTTTCCTACATTTGTTGTCACTATAAGCACTATGAGGACAAGTTCAGCTCACATGCAACTGCCTCACACAGGCAAGCATCTTCACATTACTGCTCAACAGTATAGCAGTGACAGAATAATAACAATACACAATCACAATTGAATTCCAACACAACAAACACTTTGCTATAGTGGCTTCAGTTTAAGTGGGTGATGCACTGTGTCTTTTTAATCAGTGAGACAAACAGATGAGTGTCCATAGAGACACAATACATAGTCAGGGTCCAAATTATTCAAAGGAAGATTTTGTAAAAAATAATACCAATCTGTAGTTGGATTTGATATATTAAGTAGGTGACACAGACACACTGATAAGTGATAGTGCAAATGCTGGTGACAGACATGTACTTTATACAGTTCGCTTATATAAAATTGTTATGTAGACGTTAACATGACATTGACTACAGGCAGAGTTTACTATACAAACATGCTACATAATGTTGTTGCTGTGATTTCTGAGCTCAGACTGAAGATTTTGGAGTAGGGTTACCATTATAAAGACTTGCATATGAACATTTATGTATTTCCAAAACTGCATAATGATTTGAAAAACTGGTTGATGACATTTTTCTAATTTACATGAGCTATATGTTACAACAGTAATTTTGTAGGGGTTAGTAAACTGCAAAAAATTTGGGACCACTTTGTATATCTATGTTGGGAAATGCTCATTTACCGCTGTATAGAAAATTGTATTTAAATGTATTGAAAAAAACAGCTGTATTGAAAATTATGATAAATTATGCAAATTCTTAATTAATAGCATAATTACCTAGTGTAGATTGTAACTCAATCTTAAAAAAGTAGAGCAACAAATGTATAGCAGTAGAAATTGTAATTTAACAATAACAGCTAAATCTGCAATAGTATGGATGAACTTTAATATGAATTATCTTTTAAGTTAATGAGTTTCAGAAAAATCACAGCATGATACTGTTAACTCGTGATGTTGGTCTTTATAGTGAGTAATGTCAATATTTCTAGGACTACCCATTAGCTTCGTTCAAATTAGCATTCACTATGGTAACAATTTCAAGTCTCAATTATTTTTAATTAATATTGATTCCACCAAAACTAAATGCACCATTGGGAGCTGCATATTGAAAACTATAATCTGACTAATAAATTTACATGAACACAACCCATTTCTTGTTTTGAAAGGTTCAACAACATATTATACACATATGCACTAGCAGACTACTAGATGAAAGGAACAATGAGATGAAAAAAAATTAATTATTAACAGGGTGTAATTACAGAATGAATATTGGTTCCAGCTTGAATATGTATACCTGTCCCTTTCCGCTCCCGGGATTGGAATGACTCCTTACCCTCTCCCTTAAAACCCACATCCTTTCGTCTTTCCCTCTCCTTCCCTCTTTCCTGATGAAGCAACTATTGGTTGCGAAAGCTTGAATTTTGTGTGTATGTTGTGTATCTATCAACCTGCCAGCACTTTCGTATATATTCCAAGACTTACCAAGCGGGAAAGCGCCGGTAGACAGGCACAATAAAATAACAAACAAACACACATACAAAATTTCTAGCTTTCGCAATCAACGGTTGCTTCTTCAGGAAAGAGGGAAGGAGAGGGAAAGACGAAAGGATGTGGGTTTTAAGGGAGAGGGTAAGGAGTCATTCCAATACTGGTAGCGGAAAGACTTACCTTAGGGGGAAAAAAGGATAGGTATATACTCGCGCACACACGCACACACACACACACACACACACACACACACACACACACACACACACAAACACACACACACACACACACGCACATAGCCATCCATACATATACAGACATAAGCAGACATATGTCAGACATATGATAACATATCAACAAAGTTAATCAAAGAGTGCTCATGTGAGTTATTTGTGTAATCAATCTCTTATCAGCAGAACATTTCCAGACTGGCTAATATATGTTGAAGCTAAGCCTCTTTACAAGAAGGGGGATAAAGAGATACCATCAAACTATTGACGAATTTTCACTTTTGCCAGCTTTCTCGAAAATATTTGAAAAGGTCGTGTTCAAGCTCTCATTAAGCATCTGACAGCAAATGATATATTGTCCAAGTCACGGTTTGGATTTCTGAAGGGTTCTGATATAGAGAAAGGTATTTACACTTACAGTGAGAATATACTTAATTCATTTTCTGTGACCTGTCAAAAGATTTTGACTGTGTGAACCACAGCATTCTCCTAAGTAAATTAGAGTATTACGGTGTCACCGGCAATGCTGCAAAATGGTTTGAGGCTTATCTATCTAACAGGAAACAAAGGGTGTCCTTGTGAAATATCTGTGCAGTAAGTAGTCAGTCTTCATATGACTCGGAATTAATTACATGTGGTGTTCCTCAAGGATCCATTTTAGGTCCATTGCTTTTTATGACCTCTCATCTGTTACATTGCCAGGTGCTACGTTTGTTTTGTTTTCAGGTGATACAAACATTGCAATAAGTAGCAAGTCAAATACAGATTTAGAAATAGCTGCTAATCAAATTTTGACTGCCATTAAAAAGTGGTTTAAAGCTAATTTTTTGTTATTAAACTTTGAGAAGACCCACCATATGCAGTTCAGAACCTGTAAGAGATTTCCTTCCAGCATGAGTATAACATATGAAGACATGCAGATCAAATAGGTTGACAGTGTTAAATTTTTGTGATTACAACTCGATAAAAAATTCGGTTGCGAAGGACATACTACAGAATTGCTTAAGCACCTAAACAAATCTGTATTTGCCATGAGAATGATGTCAGATATAGGAGATATAAATATAAAAAACCTTGCATACTTTGCTTACTTTCATTTTATTATGTCATATGGGATCATAGTCTGGAGCAACTCGTCAAACCAAGAAAAAGTTTTTAGGGTGCAAAAGCATGTGATAAGAATCATTTGTGGTGTAAATTCAAGAACATCTTGTAGAAACCTGTTCAAGGAACTTTGTATTCTAACCACTGCTTCTCAGTATATTTGTTCCTTAATGAAATTTGTTGCAAGTGATACATCTCTATTTCCAACCAATAACTCAGTACACAGTATCAATACTAGGAACAAGAAGAATCTACATAAAGGCCTAAGATCACTTACCTTGGTCCAAAAAGGGGTCCAATATTGAGGAACACATATTTTTAATAAATTACCAGCAACCATTAAAAACTTGGTTTCAGATAAAGCATGGTTTAAACAGAGTTTGAAAGACTTTTTGATAGGCAACTCCTTCTACTCCATAGATGAATATCTTAACAGAGACTGTTAAGTCAACTTAAGTAAAAATATGTGTTAGATTTCAGTTTTGACAACACTTCACCACAACAGTCAACATTAGGTATTTTGCATATGACAAATTTGTTAATAATGGATAACTGTGTTTCATTCTGGCAGTGTGTTAATTCTGTAAATATTAGCTGTCCCAGTTTACTGCATTGTATTAGCTTATTTTCGACTATCTCCTGACAAATAATCAGGGTAGTAAGTATTATATTCAAATTTTTCATGTTTTTATGTCATACTTTCTGACATGTTCCACACCCACAAAAATCATCTCATTTTTTGGGTCTATGGAATGAAAACTGAATCTAATCTAATCTAATCATCTTTGTGATGTGGGTCCATGGTGAGAATACCCTATCCTCATTCCTCCAGAACCTCAACACCCTCTCCCCATTCTCTTTGCCTTGTCCTATTAAACACAACACACCATCTTCCTAGATGTTGATCTCCTCCTGAAAGATGGCTACATCAGCATCTCTGACCATATCAAACTTGCTAACCACCAGCAATACCTCCACTTTGACAGCTGGCACCCATTCCATACCAGGAACCCCCTCCCATACAGCCTAGCCACCCATGTTCATTGCACTTGCAGTGATGAGCGGTCCCTCTCAAAATATGCCAAGGGACTCACTGAGGCTTTTACGGACCATAATTATCCTTCCAGCTGTCGGAATTGTGCAGGTAGAGATTATCCCAGTAATATATCTTACTTTCCCATAATCCTTCTAACCTCAACCCTTGTTAGTCATTGTCTTCACCCATCTTGCCCCTTCCCTGTTCCCATTTCAGCATTACACAGCCCTCTACTCCATCAACGCACCCAGTTTTTTTTAATTCTCACCTTTTATGCTAACCCCCTCCCTCCCCCCCCTCCATCCTCCATTGCCCTGCCCTCCATCTAACCTCCCAACTGCACCTAGCTGCCCTAATCTCTCTCCACCCATACCCTGCTATCCCTCTCCCTCATTGCCCCAGCTTCCTCCTTACCCTCTCCGCATGTGACCAGTTGTTGTTGCCTAGGGTGCAGGAGATTGATCCAGCCACCGCAAGTTTGATTATTCCATTTTCTGGCAAGGCAAGTGAGGATGTGCGTTTGTTTGTGGAGGACTCGGAGACTGCAGCAGTTATGAATGGTTGGTCTGATAAGCAGTTGTTACATATAGCCAAGATTAGATTAAAGGGTGAAGTGAAAACTTATGTAAGGTGTTCTGAGGCCTTAAGAAAGGCAAGACAGTTTAAGCAGTTAAAGGAAGGGCTTTTACAAAGTTCCAAAAAACAGAAAGTGCTCAGTACTTTACAGAGACATTGAGTACAATGACAAAGAGACAGGGTGAGATGGTGGAGAAATTTGCAGACAGGATAAGGGAAATTAATGACTATACTTATGAGTTGTGTCAGAGTGATGAAGTGAATTAGTGTTCTGTGCAGGAGGCCGAGCAAAGGGCACTTGATGTGCATTTTTGATAGGGTCACCGACACATATGTCATGGAAAGTGCATGAAGGGACTCTGAAAGATTTGTATTTGGCCATTCAGCTGGCAATTCAATGTGAGGAAATAGATGTGGCAACAGGGGTACACGAGAGGTAAACAGTGTTTATGGCAGATGTGAAATATTTTAAGTGTTTTCATGTGTGACATGTGCAGAGGCAATGTACTCAGTCACCTAGAAATAGAGGAAGGGGTGGAAATCAGCAGTGTGGAGGATGGAGAAGTGGAGATAGAAGACGTGGACAATCGTTAAACAACAGAGGGGGCCCAAGACCCACCTAAGGGAGTTCCTGTTTAATTTCAGCACTACGAATATGTATGCAGAGGTGGAATGTTCAGTGGTACAATCTTAGGAACTAAAAAGTTTAAGATTTTGTTGGACACAGGGGCACAAGTGTCAGTGGCTACTAAGAAGTTAATGGGACAAAGGAAGCTACACCCACCAAGTTATAGGTTGTGGGAATGGAGGATAAGGAGTTCATGCCTTCAGGGTTGATGACAGTTGACTTTCGCGTAGGGAAAGTACGATTTAATGCATGCATGGAGGTAGTACCATGGGTAAGTGAGGGCTATGACATGATCCTAGTTGCATCAACATTGTGCCAAATTTGACCTTGGATAACGAACTGTGGAACTTGGTGGAATGTTATTTCCGCTAGGGGAAACTGTTGTCACTGCAGAGCTGTCACAAAGGGAGTTCAACGTAATGAACAAATCAATTGAACCATGTAAATTAACATTAAGGCTTAATTCGCATGAGTGTGTGTCTACTGGCACCGGGAAGTCGCTTTGGGTAAGTGTGGAATCAAATCTGCCTGTGGGTACAGTATGTGTTATTGAACCATTGGAAGATAATGAAGATTTGGGTTCAATGGGTTGTTTTGTGAAATGTAGTGTTGTACACATACAGGAGGGGAATGATGGGTGAGTAGTTCCCATGAACATGGATAACTTTAGTGTTGTAGACACGAATTTGAGGAAAGAAGTTTTAGTAGCATATTTAAATGTACCAGATGATGAAGACTGGTGTTCAAGAGGTAGGCGAAGTGATCGACCACTAACTGCTGATAGAACTGCATTGCGTGACAAAATTAAGCATTTGAAAGGAAAAGAAAGAGAGCATATGGAAGAATTATTGTTGGAATTTAAGGAGTTGTTTGTTCCACAAGGGGCGTTACCAGCAACTGCATAGTTCAACATAGGATACCTACAGGGAATGAAGCACCTGTTTACCATAAACAATACAAAATACCAAGGTATTTTCAGCCAAATGTGGAGGATTTCATTGATCAGTAGCTAGCGAACAGTATTATAGAGCATAGTAATAGTTGCTGAGGAGAGAGCCTTGTCATTGTGCCTAAAAAATCTATGGATGGAACTAAGAAATACACATACTGTTGTAACTATCGATACCTCAGTAATAAGACAGTAATAAGACAGTAACAGACACATGCTCCATTCCAAACAAATTGGTGACTTTAGATCACTTAGGACAGTGCCAGTACTTTACTATGATGGATTTGATAAGTGGTTATCATCAGTTAGAGGTGACTCCAGAGGATCATCCAAAAACTGCTTTCTCTACACTTGGAGGCCATTGCCAGTGCATTAGAATGCAATTCAGCTGAAAAATGGTTCGGCAATGTTTCAGAGGTTGCTAGACAGTGTCTTGAGGGGTTTGAAACAACGGCAGTGTCTTGTCTATTTGGATGACATTACCGTGTTTTCAAGTAGTGTGGAGCAACATAGCGATTAATGGAAGTCTTAATGAGTTTAAGAGCAGCTCATTTGATATTGAGTCTGGAGAAGTGTCATTTCGCATTAGAAGAAGTAAAATATTTGGGTCATATTATCTGTAAGGATGCAATGCGAATAGATCCGAGGTTGGTACCGGCTGTAAGGGATTTTCAGGAACCAAAAACAGTTAAGGAAGTGCAGTCATTTATCAGACTTTGCAACTTCTATCAAAAGTTCATGAAGGGTTTTGCAGATTTAGCACAGCCGTTGACCGATTGTTATAGAAGGGTGTGAAATTTGAGTAGACAGAAGAGTGTCAGAAAGTGTTTGACAAATTGAAAGAAGTGTTAACATCAAGTCCGGTTCTTGTGTTTCCAGATTTTAAAAAGTTGAATCAAGCATTAGGGGGTGTTCTTAGTCAGGAAATTGATGAGAAAGAACATCCTGTAGCCTATGTGTCTAGGCAGTTGAATGCAGCAGAAAGGAGTTACTCAACAACTGAGAGGGAGATGCTTAGTGTAATCTATGGAATCACATATTTGAATGTTATTTATATGGGAGAAGATTTTGGGTAGTGACAGGTCATGCTGTGTTTAAGTGGTTTTTGGGTTTGAAGGATCCGTCCACTAGACTCGTTAGATGGGCTGTGAGGCTTAGTGAATTCGACTACGAGCTGGTGCACAAACCTGGGAAGAAGCAAGGTAATGTGGATGCACTAATTAGGAAGGTGGCAAAAGTAGAGGTCATAGGGTATGACATAGCTGTATGACAAGAATTACAGGATGTGGACAATGATTGTAAACTGTATCAGACACAGCCACAATTTAATACGTATGACGGTCTTCTGTACAGGGAATCGAAGTTAGGACCAAGGGTAGTAGTGCCAGTCAAGCTGAGGGATGAGGTTTTAAAGGAAGCACATGATCACGTGTTATCTGCTCATGGAGGGTGGAGAGCGACAAACAGGAGAGTGGTGAAGAGGTATTGGTGGAGAGGTCGGAAAGTAGACATGGACCAGTATGTCAAGAATTGTATACTGTGTGCGCAGAGAGCAGATGTGAGTCAGAAACAGATACAGCTACAATGATTACTGGAAGCAACATGTTCATTCTCTTTGCTGGGGATTGACACCTTGGAATCTTTCAGGCAAACACCATCAGGGAACAGATTTGTTCTGACAATAATAGATCATTTTACAAGGTATGTGGAGGTGGTGGCTATCCCAAATCAAAAGGCAGCAATGGTTGTGCAAGCATTAGTAAACAACTGGATTTTGAAGATGCTGAGTTTTTATGTGGATTCTCATCACCATCAGTGGGACGAGTATTTGAAGCATATTGTATGCGCATACAATGCAAAAGTCCACACAAATACTGGTTTGTCGCCATATGAGGAAGTGTATGGGTGAAAATGCCATCATCATTTGATTTAGTGAAGCTACAGAAAGGAAGGACCGGTGAAACTGTACGTCAATTCACAAGGATAATTCAGGATGTTTGGAAATTGGTACAAAAGGCGAATGTGAAGGCTTTGGAAAAGCAGGAAGATGCAGTAAAGCAGAAAGAAAGTTTACCGAAGTATAGGGTGGGTCAATGGGTAATGCTGTCCAGCCCCTATGCGCAAAAAGGGAAAACGAAGAAGTTCCTCTCAAGGTGTCAAGGGTCATACCAAGTTGTTGAAACCACATCTCCCATTAATGTTAAGCTTCAGCTGCCAACTAGAATGATGATAGTACACATTGGGTGGTTACGGCCATTTAAGGGTTGACTGGATGTGATTCCAGGCATGTCACAGGAAGGAAAGAAGAAGAAAGATAGAGTGAAGAGAGGTGCTAAGCACAGAGAAAACCAGAAAGATAGAGTACAGCATGTAGTACCGTATGGTTTGTGATCTAGAAGGTAGTAGAGTATTAGTAGATTTTTTGTTTTGTTTTTGTTTTCTTGTTATGTATCATTGGGTTTGCATAGATTAACTAGGCACTGTATTTTCTTATATGTGTTTTCGACTATTGTGAGCCTGCTCGGGCAGCAGTCTTTTGAAGAGGGATGAAGTGTGATGGTGATCCCTGTCCTCAGGTCACTGAAAAGGGAAGTGTAGCATCTGACGTATGTGGAGTGGAGAAATAAATGAGTTCGAGGTAGTTTTGTGGCAAATTCATAATAAAAATGTGTGGTCGATGTCAGAAGCATACGATTTCCTGTTTAAATTTTTAGTTATCGACAGTGCTCAGTCAGTGAAGTTGTGTGTATTGCACCAGTTCATATAATGTAAATTTAAGAATGAAAGTAGTCACACAATCAGTGTTGAGTGTGAATCAAAAACAGTGAATGTTGGAGTAAAGTCTGTGAAGCTACAAATATAAGACACGTGCATGGTGCAGTTATTTTTAGCCAGTGGGAAAGGAATAGGGACATTGTGGAGACAAAATTGAGTTTTCAATGGGTTGGGATGCATTGGATATTCTCCACCCACGAGAATATGGTAGTAGTAGCAAGTTGTTTTGAGTGGGGGGTATTTGCAGAAGAGAAATGTATAGAGCTCAATGGAAGCAGAATTTTAATCAATGGAACTAAGTGTAACATAATAGGACCAACCTTCCATCTGCCAGCGCCAATTTCAGGAGTCTTGCAATTGGATGTTACACAGCCACAGCTGTACTGCCCAGAAGCCACTTTAGAGTTTTTGCCAAGGCAGAATCTGACCTTGTTAAATCAAACTCTGGGACGAGGTCAGTTGAGATCCATAAACCAGTTAATTTTAGAGCAAGAGGGATGCATATCAACTGAACAGCTTGTTCAACATGTCGCTCTGTATAGGGAAAGGCAATGGCAAATAACGATTATTTTGAGCACCTCTGTGCCAAGTGTCATCACAGATTTAACTTTATGTGCTGTCTTCTTTCTGATCAGGCAGAGAGCTGATTCCAAAAGGGAACAGGCTTTTGGCCTTATTTTGTCAAACAGTGATGGCATGTGCTTTGATACAGTGACAGTCCTGTAGTGGTATGGACTTATGAATTATATGCACTTACAATGAAAGATAAATACAGGGTGATTCACAATGATACTCCAATATTTTAATATGTTATTCTACAAGTAAAACTAAAGAAAAAAGTTCATATAAACATAGGTCCAGAAATGTTTAGTTATGGAGTTATAGCTAATAAGAGATTCTGCCTGAAATTTAGCAACTTTGCTTATATGAAGCCATTGCAAAAACTCTATGAGGTTAAAGTGAAGCACAATTTCTATTTATTTTGTTGTTACCGATCTGGTCCCAGACACGTGTCTGCATAGTTTTCCATAACATCCTGAGAAGCAAAGAAGTAATTTCAACAGATTTTTAATTTATTAACTAATGACCCAATTTGTTTTTTAAATTCCAGGCAATTGCACAAAGTTTTCAACAGAAGTTGTATAGGATTTAATTTTGGAAAAATGATAGTAAAAACATCAACTGAAACTGTATGAATGTGTCAGATAATCTTCTTTTATTAATACCATAGCACAAGTGAATTCATGTTAAACTGAAAAAAAAATGTTCAAAAATGTCTCCACTGAGTTCAATGCATTTAGCAGCAAGTGTATGAACAGATTTTGTTGCTCTTTCAGTTTCACAGTGTTGTTCTTAATTTTGCCTAATGCATTCATAATGCGAGCAAGTAATGCCTCATGTGTATTGACTTTGTCCTTGTAAACTATGTCTTTCATCCATCCCCATAAACAAAAAACCACTGGTGTTAAATCAGGCCATTGGAATGCCCACAGATGTGTAGCACCATGACCAATTCATTTCTGGGAAAAATGTTCATTTAAATGTGTAGTAACAGCATTGGTGAATTGTGGAGGGATGCTGTCATGTTGAAAATGCATTTGCAATCACATAGTAAGTGGAACAGGTGCATTAAGAATCCTGGATAATGTACATGGTATTTGTTAATTGCAGCTGTACCATTACCATCACATTTGCCATAAATAAACACCATATCGGCATATTCCTCTGTTGTAAATTTGCAAGGCATCCCTATTTCATAAATAATCTACAAACTACAACAGTTACTATGTGGTTTTACTTAAACACACTGTTGTTATTATTTTCTTTCACTGAACAATACAAAAATCTACCTCATTTCAAGGTTAGGAAATGACTGAACCAACTCACTACAATGATATAAATGTTTCTACATTCTTAATTTAAAGTAAATAAATTTACTTGTATAATAGTCTTTGCTTCTCTGGATGTTCTCAAAAACTACTGGAGATACATGCCTGGGACATGTTTCATTAGATTCACCAGACCAATAACAACAAAATAAATTAAAATCATGCTTTACTGTAACCTCATACTGTGTTGCAATTGCTTCATATTAGAAAAGTTGCTGAATTTCAGGCAAAATCTTTTATTGGCCATAACTCCATAACTAAACTATTGTGGACCTATGTTTATATTAACCTTTTTCTTCAGTTTTACATGTAGAATAACATATTAAAATATTTTCTTATCTTCATGAATCACCCTGTATGCGTTCAATTGTTATGACATGAGGTGAGTTCACATAAGGATTCAACATTCTTTTGAATGTGTGATGCTTACCATTAGCCTCAGGGTGCAGTGGATTTGTCCTTAACTCCCTAACCTTTAGCAGATTACAAGGGTGCTTTAAAATATCTACATAAAGTTTGTTCCTTGATCTGTAATCATGATTTCTAGCACTCAGAACTTGAGCAGCTGGCTGTTGACCACTGCTTGCACTACTGTTGCTGCCTGTCAGTTAGGCATTGCAACCATTTCCACATACCTATAAAAATGCTAATAATAATCAGCACAAATTGATTCCCAACTGCAGTCGTTTTGAATGGCCTGACGACATCCAACCCACTCAGTTTAAATGGTTCCATCACTTCTTGTAACCTCGCAAAGTGCATTAACTTATGGCTCATACTTGCCCACTGCATACATTGTACACATCCCCTCACATAACAGGCTACATGTTCTTTCCTTGACTTCCACAAGTAGCATTTGACTACTCACTAAATTGTTCTGCAACTACCAGTCCTGACATATGTGGTCATGCACTTCTTTCGACACTTCCTCTGTTAGCTCTGCTGGCACTACTAACTGTGCCCCCAACCTCATTGTCTTACACAACAACCCATCACACACAGTGAATTGTGACTGCAACAAGTACTGTCTAGATTCTATGTAAACCTGCTGTGAAAGGTCATGACAATTCACATCCACATGTTCCTTACCAGGCTTTGTATCAATTCATACTTCAACTCGCTTAATCTCAATGCCCATCCACTCAGGCTATTAGAAGGGTCTTTAAAGCCCCAATAATGGTTTCAG
This sequence comes from Schistocerca gregaria, assembly GCF_023897955.1. Lineage (NCBI taxonomy): Eukaryota > Metazoa > Arthropoda > Insecta > Orthoptera > Acrididae > Schistocerca > Schistocerca gregaria. Next base: position 662,231,519 of record NC_064923.1, read on the forward strand.
AGCAGCATGGTCTGTTACAACTAGACGCTTTTTTCCATACAAATAACATCAAAATACCTGAGTCGACCTACCACAGTAAGTGTCTCTTTTTTACTGCTTAGAAGTGTACACTGCCAGATGTTCCTCTCCATTTAATACTTGACTGAGAACACACCTTGAGTACCTTAATTGGAAGTGCCAGTTGACAAGATAATCTCTGTCTTGTAGTCCAGAAAAATTATTACTAGAATTGATACTGATGCAATCCTCAACATGTCTTGGCATTCCTTCAAGTGACTGAACTTTAAGCCCTTTTTTAACTGTCGTGTATATGGTCCTGCTGAATCTGCAATTCTTTTTATGAGTTTTTAGTTATTCCCTAATCCTAGGAAAGACTGTAATTCCTTGGCACTGATAGAAATCAGAAATTCCTGTGCTGCTTGCATCAACCTCAGATCTGTATCAACCTCTTCACTGCTAATGACATGCCCTAAATATGTATCTTCTTCCAATACAAAGTGACATTTTTCTGTACTTAATGTTAAATTCACTGCCTACGTCCATCCAAATGTTTATTGGAGTAACACGTAATAATTTGAAGTAAATCGGTCAAGAATTTTTCAAGATTTTTGCTAACAACATTTATTCCTTTAATGTATACACATATATTTATATACCATATACATTTGGTTACATGATAAATCACAGAAATCTAAAGGCCATAAATTCAAATACATACTTAGGGATTACAGCTATGAACAACTTCAATTGGAACAATCACAGAGATAATGTTGTATGCAAAGAAAACCGAAGACTGCATAGAAAGTGCAACAAGTGTACTAATGAGAGTGGATACACCCCACTTGTCCACTCTCTTCTGAGTATCATTGTGCTGTGGGTGATCTGCAACACGTGAGCTGCCTGAGGCCATCAAAAAAATTAAAAGAAAGACAGCTCATTTTGTATTATCTCAAAGTAGGGGAGAAAGGGCTATGTGCATGATATGTGAATTGGGTTGGCAATGATTAAAATAAAGACATTTTTTGTTATGGCAGGATTTTCTCATGGAATTTCAGTCACCAACTTTCTCCTCATATTGTAAAAATATTTTGTTGGCATCCATCACCTCATACACAAAAATGATCAGCATAATAAAACAACAGAAACCAGCAGTCAGACAGAAAGATTTAAGTGCTCATTTTTCTCATGTGAGAATGGAACAGTAGATAAATAGCTTGAAGATGGGTCAATGAACACTCTGCCAAGCACTTAACTGTGAGTTGCAGGGTAAACATGTAGATGTAAAAATTTGAAGTAAACTGCTCATTAACTTTTGTAGATATTTGATAACAATGTTACAGAATGACTTGTCTTTATGTAGTAGTATAGCTTTTATTTATATCTTAATTTACCATAAGTATTAAAAAATTATGTAGCGTATGTCTTTTCAAACATTTATTAGAGTATCATGAAAAAATTGGAAGTAAATCGATCAAGAACTTTTCAAGCTTTTTGGCAACTACTTTCAACAACTTGTCTTTACATAGAAATATTGATGTAGTTTACAATATGAATAAAAACTTACATATGATTCACATTGATATAAAGTAAGCAGAATTTTTTCTATAGCTCTCTATTATTATTTACACTCTATTTGCATGTAATGTGTCATTTTTGTGTGTGTGTGTGTGTGTGTGTGTGTGTGTGTGTGTGTGTGTGTGTGTGTGTGTGTGTGTGTGTGTGGTTTTTTTTCTCTTTAATAACTATATGACTTGACAAAAGAGTTTCATTACCTTTCATTTGACTATCAATTTCAGATCGATAACAGTGATTTCAAAGTAGAGAAGGTTATCACACTTGAGTCTGGTGAGAGAAGGGATGTTCCCATTGTTTTTGAACCAACCAATATAGGGACAGTAAGTGCTACACTTGCCATAACATCTCCTGTTGCTGGTAATTTCAGGTAAGAGGATGTTATGTTAATAAAGCACTCATAAAATATCAACACCAATCTGCTTACTTCATCACAAACCATAGTTATGGATGTTTTCCACAATGAGATTGTGGTGCCTTGTATTGTACAGATAAATTCATTAATGCTATTAATAAATTAAATGGGTAACAAACAGCACAGTTCACAGCATTCTCCCTACTCAGGAGAAACAGTGACCTGCTCTTTTGGTAGTCCTCAGTGGAGCTGATTACAGCACCCTGGACCCAGATCTTGTCAGTTATCCTCTGTATAGCAGAATTGTCCTGTGTATGGATACTAATGGCCTGGTCATGTTGTCAAAGTCTCCTAGAAGCAGTACATTCATCAAGCAGGTCTTAATCAGACACTCAGGACTGTAGCAGGGCTTCATATAGAGGATATGGACAATGTCTCTGCACTTTGGTCTTTTTTAGAGATTCATTCATAATCCTGAACTTCGTGTGTGATGTCCAACAAGTGACAAAGGATACTGAATGACCCAAGGAGGCAGTTTAGTAACTTACCCAATAGTCCCACTTTCTGCAGGCATAAAAAGCCATATCAAGTCTCGTGGGTTGTATGTCACTTGTCAGTGCATGTAGTTATAGCACTCTTGGTCCTTCTCCTAGGCATCCAGGATTCATATGTGAGCATGTTATCATGCTTCTTTGGTCCTGGTTATGAGGTGTTTCATGTAGTTATCTTGAGTATCATCTGGTTGAAAGTGGAACAGTGTATCATTGTCATTTTGGTCTTGTGACCATGAAACAAAAGTAATCTTGTGAATCTTGCAGTGTCTAGCTTTGCTGTGTTTTATGTTAATGTCATGATGGCAGTATTTATGTTGTTCCAGGTGGTTGTAGATGGCTAGTTTGCTCATGTGCTGTAATTTAAAGATATGAATTCCCTCACTGTGTTATTTCTTCATGACTTTCAAACTTAGAAATTTCTGACTTTGTTTTTCAGATTATTCAGTTGTAACAAAACAATAACACACAAGAACACTGCCCAAATAAATCTAAAGAAGTAAAAGCAGTAGGAACCTTGAAGATCCTCCTATATAATATAGAAGGTCTTCAAAATTGCAATGAACATGGCTGCAAGAGACTTTATACAGGGATAGGATATACCAAATACAGAGGTATAGCACTAGAAAACTCATCTTTCAAAATATTCAAAAAATAACAACAGAAAGAGCAAAGGAAACAATCAATGAATACCTCCCCCTGAAAGCCAAATAAGACGCAGGGAAAAAGCATCAACTCTGACCACAAAGGAACTCCTGTTAAAGAATGTATGGGAAGCCCTTGCAGAGAGAGAGAAAAGTTTTATGTAGTATTTATAGACTTCATAAAAGCTTTTTACTTCACAAACAGAAAGCTAGTGACAAAAAAAACTAGAGGGAACTCTAAATGGAAACAATATATTGACATGAATCATAAGTGCAAGAAGGATCTTGGACAACATACCACTACCAGAGCTGATATTCCAATCAAACCACCAAGTCCTCATTTGTTTATCCATGCTATAGAAGAAATTGTTAGAATACCCCAAGAGGAGAGTGTAATCTCACACACATATGCAGACTCAAAGGACATTACAAAACTACAAGAAACAATAAACACCATGGAAGATGGTGCACCGAACGAACATGGCTTCTAAATAAATTAAATAAATGTGGCTAAAACAGAAATGATGGTGCTCAGAAATGGAGGAACGTCACCTGCATCATCTGAGATTCTTGTAGGGGAGAGAAAACAGAAAATCATTTCAGACTTCAAGTAACTAGGGGTCACAATCCAAACAAATGCAAAATGTTTCACAAAACATGTAATAGAGAAAGCATTGCAAGCAATAATGGCTATCCGTAAATTACATCACATTACATCCCTTAACTTGCAGACAGTAATGGCACTGTTCAGAACCAAATTCTTGCCAATACTCATGAATGCCATATAAATCATTGGACCACATCTCGTAGTGAAGAGCCTAATGACACTACAAAGACTGAAGGTAACATATATAAAGAAAGTAGTCAAAGTGTGCAACACCACATTATCTAGACTTTTATACCTGCTTTTGAGGAATCTTTCATTATTGAAGATCTACAGAAATCCTGATGCTATCCAGTACCAGTGCTGTATTGCAAAGTGGCTGGCACCTCCCTTTTTTCCTTGTGGTCAACTGGCCACTTCCTTCTGCTATATTGTTTTAGCTTGCTCTACCACATTTTTCTTGTGTTGTCCATGTTTTACTGCTGACGGCATGCTTTGTCCCATGTATCAATGTGGGTAGGCACATATTTTTCCAACCTTGTTACCTGTGTTTTACATTCTGTTTTATCTTACTGTTCTGAGTATTTTCTTGACACCCGTCTCTATCTGTTACTGAGCGGGTGCTGAAGACCTTGCCGTCGCGCGCCCATACAACCCTCTCCATCATCATCATCATCATCAGATATTCTATTTAAAACATTGAATGAAAAAAGTAAAGACATACCTCCAGAATTTTACAACATGGGTGCCATGATTGTCTGAACATGGACAAAGGAAAATTTTGAGATGAGAAACATGATCACCAGAATGGCAGTTTGTTTCCAGCAACCTATTTGCAACAACACATCATATCATGAACCAAACGCGAGATGTGAATGTAAACTGTGCCTTCGAATAAACAAATATTACCATATAGAACTCTGCACAAAATGAGTGTGATCAATAAGTGACTATGCAAACCAAAATATGTAAAATTTCTAATTTCATGTGCTATTATAATTGTACTTTGCTATTTCACTGCAATAAACATATTGTTGTAATTTCCCTCATCTCACAAATACTTTTTGAATTGTGTGTAGTCAGTATTTCCATTGTCTAGCAAATAAGATCAAAAAGGTGCAGGTTTATTATTACAAGCTCTACAGTTATCTAAATGGTGTAGATGTGAGCTGTACACCTAGAGGTGTCTTTCATTTGGTTGGTCTGTCTACCCTGTCTGACAAATTATAACCACACAGAATATCATTTATTTTTTCATGATCTTTAGTGTACTTTAAGGATGCTATATTAAAATCACCAGCTACAACACTACCTACGTCCTTATATTTCCTGCATACAGTGTCAGTCATTCTTCCATGTTTTGTAAGAAAATGCTGACTATACCATTAGGAGATCTGTACAGCCCTATAACAATGATGGGTACATTTATTACAAATAGCTTCATTGCTGAAACATCAAATGTCATTTCTACGCTGACCTCTGTGATGAAACCCAGTTTTGTGAAATATAAATGGTTTTTACATTATATGGCAATACCTCCAATTGTTATGTTTTGGTCAACTGAATTTAGTGGACAGAGTATAGCAGTCTAATTAAGTCATAGTAAATAAATTATTGGACGAATCATGTTTGTAAGAATGATCACATCTGCATTCTCCACACTCATTGATTGCTGTATTTGTATTGTTGCTTAGGTACTGAATATTTTGATATAGCACTTTGAGATCTATTCTGTTTTTTGTTTCTTTAGGTCGTTCCTCCCAAATTTTACCTTTTAACAGATTTCCTGTGATGTGTTAGTTTCAGATGCTGAGAAACTGTGGACATTTTTTCTATTTACTATATACTTTACTACCCCCAACAATATATGCTTCCCTTTTTATGATTTTGCAGACATCCCCCTACATTTCACTTAAATTTGCAAAGTCTAGTCCATTCAAATGAAAACCAACCGTCATTTTTGCATCACCATGAGGCAATAGTAGTAACAATAAATATCAAAATGTACAGGATAGTTGAAACAAGTATCAAAAGCTATATGTTTAGTAAACTATACAAAGAAGCAGTAATGTCATATCTCAATGAAGGACTTCAAACTTTTAGCTAAGGACAGAAGCACATAAAGGAAGTATGGCTCAAGTTTAAGAGTGTAGTTGACTGTGCATTTGATAGTTACATACCCAGTAGTTCATGAAGGGAGGGATTCTCCACAGTATACATTTATTGTAAAGTAACTTCTAAAGAAACAATTACTGCATTTAAATTTAAAATAGACTAAAGGGCTGTAGATAGACAGCTGTTGAATGAAACACATTTGGGAGCCAACAAGGCAATGTGAAAATCCTTCAACCACTACCAAAGCAGAATATTATTGAATGATCTGCTATTAAACCGAAAGATATTCTGGTCATTTATAAAAGCTGTCAATGGCAGCAGAGAAACAAAATTTTAATCTCTAATTTTATATATTCCTTTTACAAAGCAAAATCTAGGAAAATGGCCCCACTTCTATTCTCACACCAATGCAAAGACAAATGACATCAATGTTAGTGTCATTGGCATTGAAAACACAGCTTAAGTTGCTAAAATTGAGCAATGCTCCAGTGCCTAATGAAACCCTATGAGATGCTACACAAAATTAGCAGCTGAAGGCATCATTCTTTTATCCACAATATTCTGTAGATGCCTTGAATAACTAGTTGGACGAAAGCACAGGTCACATGCATCTACAAGAATGGTGTTGAAAGTGATCCACAAAACTACTGTAAAATATACTTGAAATTCTTCTGTTGTAGAACATTAGAACATATTCCAAGCTCAAATGTAATGAGATATCACAAACAGGATTACCACCTCCTTGACACCCATGGATTCTGAAATATTGGCCATGTAGTCTCAGCTCACTCTTTTCTCATGACACCTTGAAAGCCATGTATCAAGACAGACAGGTAGGTGAAGTATTTCTTGACTTCTAAAAAGCATCTGATTCAGTACCAAACACAGGGTTATTATTAAAAGTACAATTGTTCAGGTTATTCAGTGAAATTTGTGACTGGATGGAGATTTCTTGCTGTGTGAAACATAACATGTTATCTCATTTGGAGAGTCACCGACAGATGTAGAAGTAACTGCAGGTGAGCCCCAGGCAAATGTGTTGGTACCCTCACTCTTCATGTTATTTATTCATGATCTTGTAGATCATATTAATAGTAAATTCAAACTTTGTTCTTTGTTTACTTTTGTTTCATCACTTAAGCAATACAGGTTTTAATTGTTTCTGTTTCTCTGGAAGTTTTTGAATTAGTTTCTGAACTTTCAACCTAAACTTTCTAAGAAAATAAATATGTTAATTGAGTAGTCTAGGAAGTTATTCTTGTTTAACTTAGACTAAAGGTTAGGTTTGTTTGCCATGAGTGAGAAGTGTATGACTTGCCATAGGATTGTTAGTTCTGAGGTGTGGTGTTAGTGTTGACACAGTTTCTTTCATGTGGGTTACTGCAGTGGCATGGGAATTGAGGAAATAAACAAGGCTCATTGTTTGTGTAGTATTTGCTGTAGAGATAGGAACAAGAGAAGAAGATTGCTGCCCTTCGGCTGGAATTACATAAAGAAAAACTAAGACCTGGAAAGATTAAGGGGGGAGAAAGAAAAAGAGCGGTGGGAAGTGACAACAGGTTATAGAAGAAATAGGAATAGGACTTTCTCAGTGTTGTTATGAATGTGGGAAACATGTTTCATGTGTCATCACAGATGGAAACTGATGTGCCACGGCTAGACATAGGAGCAGACAGGACAAAACATACTTCAAAACGTGTTTGAAATGTACAAAGTCAGAAAAAGTTGTCAAGAAGAAGAAAGTTTTCTTGTTACGTGTTACACATTGTAGAGGTGTCATCCAACTGTTGCAGGATGAACTAGGGTCAGGTTACGAGGCCACAAGTTTTTCTTAACCCTAGTGCAAGTTTTTTTAAACATAGTGTAAGTCTGGGTCAAGTGATAGACGATGTAGGTTCACTTTGTAAAGACTTCACAAATGAAGACACCATGGTAATAGTGGATGGGACAGGCAACAGCATAGACAGAAACTCAATGGAGAGTGACCTGATAAAGACAGCTTCAGCAACGAGACATATTGGTGTTGGGCTTATATTGGTTCTGAGGCACCATGACCAGCCTCATTTAAACTCTTCGGTTAGAAGAGTTAATTCAGATGTGGAACAGCTGCTTGGTACAGATATGGGGTCTCATATTGATGTGGTTCCTGTTGACTCCATCAGAGGGTGGGACTATACTAGGCACAGCCTTCACCTCAACTGGAAATGGAAAGGAAAACTGTCAGGGCTAACAGCAAACAACTTAAGGTGGGAACTACCATAAGTGGTAAAGTACCAATGGTTAAAAGTGACAAAACAGCTGTTTCTTTATGGTAGGGAGGGCAGAATCAAAAGACGATCAGAGACATGCTGGAAATTACATTCACACTGGTGAGACAGGCAGCCAAATTTTAATGTACACAATTCATGCAGACAGCCTCTGTTTTAAACTAGAGATACTCAAAAATTGACAGCAAAATTAGGTTCAACAAGGTGTAATTCAGCCAGTGCAAAAAATCATTTATCCTTAGTGCATCAGAATATTGAAGAACTAAGGAGTAATCTTAATGAGTTGCTTATTTTTGTTGTTGGAGAATTAGAGTTGAGCAAACCATTTAATATGATCTGTCTCTCTGAACGTCATGTGACCACTGGTATAGATATGTTAAATGTTACAGGACTCAAGTTAGCTTCTTAGCTTAGGAAGGAAGAGCTGCTACATTTGTCAGAACTGTTTTCATTTCAAGAAAATTGAGATTAATAAATTTTTCTCATAACAGCACTTAGAAGCTTGTGCAACAGAAGTAGTATTTCACAAGAAGTCCTTTATGATAGTAAGGTTATACAGAATTCCTTCAGGAAACTTTAACTTCTCCAGAAAAATCTGGAAGCTCTTTTGTCCCACCTCGCAGTTAAAAAGAAAAGGAAGTAAATAATGGTTGCAGGTGATCTTAATGTGCATTTACTGATAAGCTAAGTCAGTGAACAATTATTGCAATCACTAACACTATCATTCAATTTAGTTCCTACTGTGAACTTTGCAACTAAGATATGTAAATATTCTGAGATGGCTATTGATGTCTTTAGAGACAAATCTAGGGAAAAAAGTAATATCACAAAACCAATTGTAAATAGGCTATCTGATCATGACATGCAACATCTTGTGTTAAATGTTGAAACTTGTCACGATAAAAAAAATCTATTAAGTTTGAGTACAGCAGGGTAATAAATCAGTTTAAAATTGAGAATTTTAGGAGATTGTTCAAAGACATGAACTGAATAGATGTTCACAATTCATCTAACTCAAAAGGAAAATACAAAACATTCATTAATTACGTTACTTTTGCTTTTGAAAATTCTTTTCCCCTGTGGTGACTATCAACCGAGTCACATGTAATATCTTTGTTTGGCAAGCTCTTTGTGGGCAATCTGTGGTCATGCATGAAATGATAAACACATGTACGGAGAATCAAGAGATGTGTATATCTGTATATGTGTGCTTTGGAACAATAAAATAGTGCTTATTAAATATAGTATAGTGTACATCATTGGATCCAGAAATCCTACAATATTAAACCCATACTGATCACCCCGAATTCATTCACAAGTGCTATAACGAACTCTCGTTCCATCGAGCAGTACACAATGGATCACTTGCCACCCACTACACTGCACCTGTGTCAACTAGATTTTCCAACGGACACTTTGGCATCATTTTCCAAGTATCCACCTTGTGTTTCCAATAGTTCAACGCAGTTTCCAAACACACTAGCTGGCTGTACTCAACAGGACAGTGTTTCTATCATTTCCATTGAGCAGTACACAATGGATCACTTGCTATCCACTACACTGCACCTGTGCCAACTAGATTTTCCAACGGACACTTTGGCATCATTTTCCAATTATCCACCTTGTGTTTCCAATAGTTCAACGCAGTTTCCAAACATACCAGCTGGCTGTACTCAACAGGACAGTGCTTCTACATTCCCACAGCCACATGTGCCGGCATCAGGTTGAAACAATAACTTTTCATTATCATACATGAATCAGCAGTCGTGTGGCAGTTTTTCATACCAACAGAATATTTTTTGAGCACAGAACTTTGCATGCGAACATTTTACATTGAATGTGAACTTTCAACGTGTTCCGAGTGCTCAACATTGTCTGGCACAATGTGCTCAAACCACAGTGACTATATTTACAAGTTTCCCAAGTGCCAGTGTGAACTTTCCTCCCAAGTCAGTAGCGGTACAAATCAAACCAGATGCTCAAGATAGAAAATTTCATGTTTATCCCGGAACTCCAGATTTTTCACCAGCCTTACCCCCCTCCCCCACTACCAGCATCAGCTTTACGAACATTTCTGATGGCACACGCTGTTCCTGCCACATCTGCCATGTGTGTTTGACAAACATTAGGTGATTTTAACCATTTTAATGCAGCTGTAGGGTATGGGGCAGGAAATTGTACACTGTCATTTTCTACACATCGGTCAACTACAGTCGATTCTTCCACGCCGGTCCATTCTACACCTGTTGGCGTTACTCCGTCAAACACCCAACTCATTCATTTCTCGTCTGTGCCTACCATGCTTCATGCCACTGGAACTGATACACCGATACAGCACCCGAGCCAGTTATGCTGCAGAGCTATAGACAGGGTGTGACAGTTTCCAACAAACAGTTATGCCAAGACTCCCCCATCCACTGGCCTAAGCTACCACCCCTTTGCAAGGACCACCCACACACATGGTTTGCCTTGGTCAACCACATCCTGCAGGTACATAGTGTCACTGACAACAACTCAAAGTTCCTTTGCTTACTATGTCACACCCATGATGAACCAGACCTGATCTGCGATATTGTGGTTTCGCCTCCTGCTACGGACAAATATGCATTCACCTGACACACCATCCTCAAGCGCCTATCCAGATCTACAGAGAAAGCTATCCGCTTCATCATCAGTCATCAGTCGCTGGCTTACAGATCTCCGCCGCAGCTCTGGCGTCATGTCCGCACTTTGATTGACACACATCATATGCTGGATGCTACACTTTGGACCATCTGGTTACTCAAACTTCCTCCGGAAGTTCAAATTCACCTTCTACATTTAACTTCAGCCCCACTGGACGCTAAACTGAAGAACACAGGCCAGGTTTACAACATTCTGCCATCGTCGCATATCCCCTGGGGGCCCTCAGGCCTCAGGGGTTGGCACACATGCATGTCAGTTTCCATCGTTCGGTACAGAGTGCACACGACTCGCTCCAAGCATGCACACGGACCTAATGCCGTCTGGCAGCCGCCACCATATCTCCTCTCCTACAAGCTCTACTGCGGTGCTGCCATTGGAGGAATCTACAAACATGACCCCCTCCACTGCCACTTCAGCATCAGCCAACTCAATGGACAATGCTACACGCTGTTCTGCTTCATGTTATTTCCATTCCCACTTCAGCAACATGGCTAAGAAATGTCGTTCCCCATGCGTGTTCCCAAACTAACAGCGCTACCCCACTCAGGCACTACAGGCTGCGTTGCATTACACAGATGCCTGTCCCTTAATACTTCTTCACCTCACGTGCCAGGACACTTGTAAGTGAAAGATGCAGTGTCTTGTCTTTCATTTCTAGTCGACACAGGGGCCGAGGTTAGTGTCACACATTTGTCTGCAGGTATTAAATTCGAGCGTCAGTCTAGCCCCCCGCTTCGAGCCACCAATAATTCCTTGATCCAATCTCATGGCATAACTAATTTAAACCTTAAACTGCAGAACATTAACACCCCCTTACATTGGACTTTCATTGTCACCAATGTGGATGAACCCAGGCTTGGGGTAGATTTTCTCTTAGACCATGCTCTGTTACCTACCTTACAACAAGGTACACTAATCTTTAACTCAGTAGACTGTAGCACTGGTTCCGATATTTCTTCCCTCTCATCTGAGAGCGCCATTCAATTGTGCAAGCTAGCTCAAGCCGCCATTGTAGTGCTCTCTCTTAAAGCTTCAGAACAACAATGAAGCCCTCCACTTATGCAACACCACCGTACAAGCCAAGCTCACAGATGCTCGTAAGCAGGTCGCCCAGCTGTCACAAATGGCCACACCCTCGGCCCCCGCACCACCTCATCGCACCTGCCGCCGAGGCCGCGTGACTTTTCTACCGCCAGACAGAAGCTGTGTTTGCAATACCACCGAGTACTTCACTGAGCTCCACGACAAGGACTATCACTGGACCACTGCCACTGCTGCTGATCTGCTGGCCGAGGCACACAAGCGTGTGCATTACAGCTTAGTCATACTTCATCAGGTGCAGGTCCATCATCCCCATCAGTGTTTGCAATCTACAATGGTACTGTTCACAGAATCAATACCATGAAAGGTCCATCAGTGCATGCAAAGGCTAGGTGTTTTAACCTAGAAAAACTTAAACACACCAAAGAGATTATTCAGGAACTTTCAGACAGTAAGACTATTCGCCTTCTTCTAGTAGTAAGTCATCACCCAGTCAAGATGACACTTTCTGCCTCTGTGGTGACTATCAGGCGCTTAACACCAGTACAATTTTAGATAATCATCCTGTCCCAAATATTCAAGATTTTGCTTCCTAACAGCAAGGGGCACAAATCTTTAGTGTCATCAACTGTCACAAAGTGTACCACCAACTGCCAACTGCCAGCTGAGGACGTTGAAAAAAAGTGCCATCATCACCACATTCAGACTGTTCGAGTATCTTTTTACACCATTCGGCCTTAAAAATGCTGCACAGATGTTGCAACAATTCATTGACTCATTGGACTTTGCATATGCATACCTGAATGACTTGTTAATTTTATCTTCCTCACTCAAGGAACATGAACGCCACTTAAATTCAGTGTTTCAACTATTACAAGCAAACAGTGTCACAGTGAACAACGCTAAGTCACAACTCCACCAGACTAGTGTTACTATTCTGGGTCATGTGGTTTCTGCCAGTGGCATCCGCTCCCTATCCATATGGTTTGAGGCTATTAGTACAGTGCCTTTGCCCAAACACTCTCAGGGCCTCTGTCACTTCCTAGGAACTGTAAATTACTACCGTAAACACATTCCCCGTGCCGCTAACATAGAAGTCCCACTGACAGATACTCTTGCAGGAAAAACACTTCAGGGTCTCCACATTCCCCATGCCGCTGACATAGAAGTGCCACTGAAGGATACTCTCACAGGAAAAACACTTCGGGGTCTCAGGCGGTCATGCGGACTCCAGATATGCAATGTGCATTTGATAACCTCAAGTCAGCCTTAAAGACAGCCGTTACGCTCACACATCCCATCCCTGATGCTCCCATCTCGCTTACTACAGACGCGAGTGATACAGCAGAGGGGGCTTTACTTCAGCAATCTGTGGGTTCTGTTGTACAGCTGCTCAGATTTTTCTCCCACAAACTGTCTCCATCTGAACATAAATGGTCAACCTTCAACTGGGAACTATTTGCTATTTATGCTGCTATCAAATATTTCCAAGATGATATCAAAGGTTGCCATCTCGTGATATTTACCGACTACAAACCACCTGTATATGCTCTCCGCGACCCAGGCAACGACTCAGCCCCCCGGAAGTTTTCATCATATGGACCTCATATGCCAGTTTACAAATGACATGCATTACATCAGAGGGGCAGATAAAACCATCGCCAATTTTTTATCTAGCATGTCAGTATTATCTTCACAACTGGACCTCAGTGAACTCCCTAAATTGCAAACAGGTGATAATGAACTTGCTGCATTGCGCTCTGATGCTAAAACAGGACTCAAACTAGAGTTATAGACACTTCCTGTGTTCTTGTCACCCATCTGATGCGACATTTCGACAGTATACATATGTCCAGTGATTCCTGAACCTCTCTGCTGGGACATTTTTAATAGTATTCATGACTTGGCATACCATGGCATGCACGCCACCACATGTCTAGTATCTTAACATTTCGTTTGGCCCAGGGTGACAAAACAATGTCACAGTTGGGCACGAGCGTGTGTGGCTTGTCAGCGCATAAAAGTAGGATGTAATGCACAGCTCCCCATGCGTACGTTCGATGTGGCAAAACAAAGATTTCAACATATACACATTGATATCATCAAGCCTTAGCCCCCTCAGACCCCTTTTGTTGCATACCGCTCGCCATTGACAGGTTTACCTGCTGGGTTGAGGTAATTCTCCTCACTACTATCACAGCCGACACTTTGCTGCCCAGCTTCTATCACCACTGACCAGGGCCTCCAGTTCAAGACCACCCTCTTCATTCAGCTCTGTGAACTTTGTGGGGTGAAACAATTTAGGACAACAGCATACCACCCCCAGAGCAATGGGGTTATCGAACACTGGCACCAAGTGCTTAAAGCTTCACTGATGTGCCACAGAGGCGAGTGGGCCGACCTTACCACGGGTAATGTTAGGCATTCAGGCCATGTACAGAGAGGACCTTGGCACATCTCTGGCAGAAGAACACCTCACACTCCCAGCAGAGCTAGTGGAGCCTCCACTTCCTCAAAATCAAATCTGTGACTCGACATTCGTCGAATATGTTAAGGAGCTAATCACTAACATTCTCATGTCCCCCCCTCAGCCACATTCACTTCTTCTCATATTCCGGCATAATGATGTCGTGCAATGACACCGTCCAACCGGCACTCAGCCCTCCATTCTCGGGCCCACACAATGTCGTATCGCAGTGTAACAACATGTTTGAAGTGCTCATTAATAGCACACATCAAATTGTATCTGTCTACTGCCTCAAACTTGTGTGGTCTCTGGGAGAACTGCCTGATACCATACCCAGTTGGCCCCTACCCCTTGCTACACCCACCGCACACAAAGCATCTACCAACAGTCCGCGGGTAAGTGACGACCGTTCTGCGTGTATGACATAACCTATTATACCTGTGACAGTACTACAGGTGTATGCAACATCCCCATGCAGAGTAACATGTGTGATGACTCCCCCTCCTACAGGCAGCCCCCCACCTCTCCCCTCTTAGGATTTAGTGACGTACCAGGGGCCTGCCTCGGAACAGTGGCGTCAACAACAATGACTCGTTTGGAGATTCTGTCAACCCCTATATGGAATTGGTAGTTAATGTTGACACTGATTTCATTTGCAGTTTAAAAGTGTTTTTTGTTGTGCATCATGATAATGTATTTGTATTCTATGAACAACCCAGCTTCCTCAATGACAACTTTACCCACATTCACTTTCTCCAGTCTGTCCCCTTGCCTGTTGGTACTGACCCATCAACGCTGAAAGTCCTTTATGCCACTACAGGCATTCAGGTTTGCTACCCTGGCTCCTCCCAAACCACTGCTCCTCCCCAGACCCCTCCACTGCTGACCGAGGATTCGCCCAGTCGTGAAAGACCATTTGCCCTCCTCGGTGGCTTGAAGACTGCATTTACTAATGTAATGTATTGTTTCAGTTTAAACACCCTCAACCTCCCCCCTGAGTGCTTCCTATACATGTATGTCCTCATATTTGTGACTGTGCTCCACACTCTTGGCGGGGGCCGGGTGGCTAATGTGGCAACTATTGACCAAGTCGTGATCTCTTATTACTAAGAGATGTAAGAGTAGCAATATGCATAAACCACAACACAAAAAAGTGGTACACCCTGCACCTCAATAAAATTAGAAAACTTCTACTCATGCTGAAGGACAAAATTGAAGGCAATCAAGAAAACAAGAAGAGATATATAAACTTAAACAAAGATGCTGTAACTCACCAAACGAAAGCGTTGGTATGTTGATAGAGACACACACAAATTTCAAGCTTTTGCAACCCAAGGTTGCTTCATCAGGAAAGATGAAAGGATGTGGGTTTTAAGGGAGAGGGTAAGGAGTCATTCCAATCCCGGGAGCGGAAAGACGTACCTTAGGGGGAAAAAAAGGACAGGTATACACTTGCGCACACACACACACACACACACACACACACACACATATCCATCTGCCCATATACAAACACAGGAAGACATATGTAACCACAAAGAGGTTGGGCAGAGATTTCAGTCAAGGCGGATGTACAGAGGCAAAGATGTTGTTGAATGACAGGTGAGGTACTAGTGACGGCAACTTGAAAATATCCCAGGTCGAAGCCTGATGGGTAATGGCATGAGAGAATATATTGAAGGGCAAGTTCCCATCTCCAGACATCTGATAGGTTGGTGTCAGTGGGAAGTATCCAGATAACCCAGATGGTGTAACACTGTGCCAAGATGTGCTGGCCATGCACCAAGTTTAGCCACAGGGTTCTGAGGATTCCTTGAAGCTCCACCTGGACATCAGGAATGGGATTACCACTATTTATGGGTCGCTTAGAGGAAGCCTTCTTGGTTACCCAAGCCTGCCAACCCAATTTTTGGTACAGATTTATTGATGACATCTTCATGATCTGGACTCACAGTGAAGAAGAACTCCATAATTTCCTCTCCAACCTCAACTCCTTTGGTTCCATCAGATTCACCTGGTCCTATTCCAAATCCCATGCCACATTCTTGAAAGTTGACCTCCATCTGTCCAATGGCCAGCTTCACACATCCATCCACATCAAACCCACCAACAAGCAACAGTACCTCCATTTTGTGAGCTGCCACCCATTCCATATCAAACAGTTGCTTCCCTACAGCTTAGGTCTTTGTGGCAAACAAATCTACTCCAGTCCTGAATCCTTGAACCATTACACCAATAACCTGAAAACAGCTTTCGCATCCCGATCTGGTACAGAAGCAAATTACCAGAGCCACTTCCTCATCCCCTCAAACCTAGAACCTCCCACAGAAGAACCCCAAAAGTGTCCCACTTGTGACAGCATACTTTCCGGGACTGGATCAAACTCTGAATGTGGCTCTCCAGCAGGGATACAACTTCGTCAAATCCTGCCCTGAAATGAGATCCACCCTTCATGAAATCCTCCCCACTCCACCAAGAGCGTCTTTCGCCGTCCACCTAACCTTCATAACCTTTTGGTTCATCCCTATGAAATCCCCAAACCACCTTCCCTACCCTCTGGCTCCTATCCTTGTAACCGCCCTTGGTGTAAAACCTGTCCCATGCACCCTCCCACCACCACCTACTCCAGTCCTGTACACGATCAAAGGCAGAGCCACGTGCGAAAGACCCACGTGATTTACCAACTGACATGCCTACACTGTGAAGCCTTCTATGTGGGAATGACAAGTAACAAACTGTCCATTCGCATGAACCGACACAGGCACACATTGTTTTTTGGTAATGAGGATCACCCTGTGGCTAAGCATGCCTTGGTGCATGGACAGCACATCTTGGCATAGTGTTACACCATTTGGGTTATATGGATACTTCCCACTGACAACACTGGAGATGGGAACTTACCCTTCAATATATTCTCTCTTCCTGTTACCCACCAGGCCTCAAACTCCGCTAATTTCAAGTTGCTGCCGCTCGTACCTCACCTGTCATTCAACAACACCTCTGCCTCTGTAATTCTGCCTTGACTGACATCTCTGCCCAACCTCTTTGCATTTACATATGTCTGTCTGTGTCTGTGTCCCCCTAAGGTAAGGCTTTCCGCTCCCAGGATTGGAATGACTCCTTACCCTCTCCCTTAAAACCCACATCCTTTCATCTTTCCCTCTCCTTCCCTCTTTCCTGATGAAGCAACCTTGGGTTGCATAAGCTTGAAATTTGCATGTGTGTTTGTGTGTTTTTTAGGGTCTCTATCAACATATGAACGCTTTCGTTTGGTAAGTTAAAACATCTGCCCAGGTACAAAAAAGTGATGATTTAACTGATGCGGATTGTTTCGCAATCACAGGATAAAACAGCTAAAAGATTTAACTGGAATAGAATAACTGCTACAGATATAAATAACTCTGTAAAAAAAAGATGAACAACTCTAGAACAGAAGACTACTATGAATTTGATAACTTTGTAATAAAGGCTATAATTAAGGAAATTAGAACTCCTCTGAACTAGCTTGCAAATAAAATCCTTGGTGATGGCATTTTCCCTGATTGCCCTTAAAATTACAGTTACACTCCCCATGTACAAAAAGGGTGACAGAAGAATGCCAGATAACTATAGACCAATATCAATTGTCCCTATACTCGCCAAAATCATAGAGAGCTGCTCACACACACAGATTTACATGTATTTTGAGAGCAATAAATTACTCAATGACAGCCAGTTAGGATTTAGAACTAATCAGTCAACCATAAAAGCTATTGAAAGCCTGATAACTGAAATCCACAATGTTTTTGAAAGGAAACTGACCAAGTATGCAACACTCGTAGACTTAAGCAAAGCATTTGATTCAGTATCACATGAGATAATTGTTAAAAAATTAGAATATTGTGATATTGCAGACAAACCACTTGATTTGATTAAGTCATACCTAAACAACAGGCAACAATCAGTGTATGTGAACAATGAAAGGTCAGATTTAATGAAAATTAAGAGAAGAATTCCACAGGGCTCTGGTCTCGGACCCTTCCTCTTTATTATCTATGTTAATGACTTCTCAAACTATATAGCCTGCAAAAATGTTTTATATGCCGATGATATGACAGGTGAGAGTATGCAAGAAATGGTAAACAAAAATAATGAACTTTTTGAAAAATGTAGGGTGTGGTGTATTGCTAACTAGTTGTGTATAAACAACACAAAACAGAGGAAATTTATTTTAATCTGAAGGTACGGAAAGCAGAGAATCGCAGCATCAAACTACTGGGACTAAAAATAGACCAGAAGCTCTCATGGGATGACCATATAAGCTATCTGACACTCGCACACGTAATATTCCTGCTATGTAAACTAAGAAATTCTGTCAGTAAAAGTTTATTGATGCTTTGCTGCTGTGCATTCTTTCAGTCACAGCTACAATATGGGATTCTGTTATGGGGTAATTCACCACGCACAAATTGTATATTCACATGGCAAAAAAAAAGCAATTAGATGTTTACAAGGATTGGGTCCAAGAGAAAGCTGTAAGGAGCACTTCAGTATATTAAACATAATGCCACTCCTGAGTCACTGTATGTATAACTGCTTAATATACATAAAAGAAAATATACAACAATTTACACAGAGAAAGAATTTACATTTGCACAGCACTCGAAACAACTGCATGCTTGATATACCATATTCTAGGCTGTCACTGACACACAACAGTCACAAACACCTAAGTCTAAAGTTATATAATAAACTGCCACAATTCGTCAAAACCCTTATCCACTTTAAATTTAAGGAGGTATTAGACACATTGGTAGCTTTGTAGTTTAGTTCATGCTTATTTAGACAACAGCTAGCAAAAACTCTTGTCAACATTGCTTCAAATTTGGCCATATGTTTATTCAATGTAAACCATACTCCATTAATCATTACAGTATGTGGAAAATTCTCTTCAAACCAAAATCACTGAAGAAATGTGCTAACTCTGTGAAGGTCGAGATGCCAGCGGCAATACTCAGCAATGAAAAGGACTTTGAGGATGAAAATTAGGGCTTTTTGGGTCAAAATAGCAGAAAGTGGTCATCCACTAGCTGGGGCAATAGGAGTTGTGGACCAGGTATCAGTGATATCCCATAAGTTTTAGGCTTTGCCCCTTTTCTTAATATAATAACTACTTGTCAAACTTTAAATGTGTTTTTCTCAAAACCATGCTTTTTGGCATGGTTGTCATTACCACGCTACAATTTTCATCCAATTTTACTGATTTTTTGTCTCCCCTGAATCAAACTGAATTCACTTTACTTCACTGTAGCTGATTTTTTTATACTGATATTTAGTATTTTTTTCAGCCAAGAAAGAGAGGTTCAAAAAATGGCCAGTTTCTTCAGATATCTATAATTTTGCCAAAAATTGTTTTTGTAAATCTCTACGATGAATTAAAATTACATCTGTAAGATCAATGTGATATGTTAATCTCATGTTTCAGATAACCACAACCAGATTTACAGAGACAGCCAATGATCTACCTCATTTCAGAGCTGCCTTGAGAAAATCCCAATTACACAGTGAAGATATTAATATTTTTCAATAAAAAAATATGATACAAATTTCCATGTACACTTTATTAATTACAGCAGACCCCATTTGTCTACTAGAACCCACTGCAGAGAAAAAAATCCTGAATTTGAGCAATAGTTTCATTCACAACCCTGTTGTTCCCCCTTAAAATGGAGTACTTTTTCTTAGAAATCTATCAACTTGTTCTTCATTTGTAATAAACTGAATATGCTGGAACATTTTTTTTAAATTCCTTGTTTTCTGTGATACTGTCAGGGCATGTTTTGCCTTTGTGTGTGTGTGTGTGTGTGTGTGTGTGTGTGTGTGTGTGTGTGTCAGAGAGAGAGTGAGAGAGAGAGAGAGAGAAAAGTGCTTTGGAGGTGCTATTATCAAACAGAAGAAATTAAAATGGAAAATCAACAACCTAAAAAGGGAAAAGCTGTTTTACAAAATGAAATAAAAATAAAATCTAAAGCAAACAGTAAAAATTGATGGGGAGAGAGATGCGAGACATTATAAGCTTGAAAGGAAGATAACAAAAGATGGATATAGCTAACAGGAAAAATATTAATTTATATGGATGAAAAACAAGAACTGCCAGTAAAAAGTAAGGTAAATGGAACATTCAGATGCTAGTAAGAAATAAAGAAAGAGACAAAAATGTTTTTCAAAAATGCTGTCTACAAGAAAGACTAGCAGCAACAAAATTACAGAAGAAGAAATAAATGTTACAATGCTCAAAGCATCTGTAGGAATGGAGCGTACAATGAAAACTAGGAAAACTGTTTGCTTCACAACAGTAGCCACATCAAGCTCACAATATCATTTATGTAAAAATTTAAATTATTGGTTTAATGTAACAGTTATACAGCCTCTTAAAAATAAGTCATACACTTTAGATATGTTATTTAAATTTGAAATACCTAAATTAATGGTTATGAATAACTTCCAGCAAAAGTTTTCCACATTATTTTGCAAATACAGTGCTATCAATTATTTATTAATTTATTCTTCAGGCATTGAGCTGATTAGATCCAATCAAGAACAAAAATCTTTAGCAATGTAGAAAAAAATCAAGGTATACATTAACAAAAAAAGAAGCATACCTCAGAAACTTAATCAGTGTGTTTTGTTAACAATAAACTATCATTATACTGGTAAACACTACGTGCACTTATTACATAATTATCGTTCTGAAGCACTGGATTTCTTTGGCATCGGTTTCTGGCATTTTTCCTTCTGTGATTTCCACTATTTATTTATTTATTACACATTTCTGTGAATCCCTATTGCAATAACCATGAGGAATGTGGACAAGTCAGGTTTAAAAACATAGAGATAACAATAAACATAATAAACAACAGGTGAAAAATGCTCCTCTTCAAGCACAAAAAGGAGAATATGTTATTCTTTAAAAGACTCTGGCTGAAATGCAGGGAAGCAGTTGCCTCAATTCTCATTTCACCTTCACCACCAAAAATTTTGTCATGCAAAGATATTCATACTGTTTGGACATGGAACATTCTAAATCCTTTTACACAATCTCTCTTTGTAGTTAACTCTTTTGCTGCTGTAAACGCACTGAGGTGGGTTTCATTATGGTTGTAGTGCTTGCTAAATACTGGGCCTCTGCTGAGAGACAGTGTTCCAGCCAATATGAAAAACATATCCAATTTTTATGAAATACACAGTGCTCCAGCCAATATGAAAAACATATCCAATTTTTATGAAATACATATCCAATTTTTTGAAAAAAATTAATGAAGAAATTCAGTTTTTGCATGTCTTACAGTTTGATACCTTCACTCATTAAACAATTGGTTTTTTTTTCCCTCGTACTTACTATGCTGTGTCAATGCTGTGTCAATTTAAGTAAAACATGGCACAAAATTTTAAGAAGTTTGCTAGGAAAAAAAAAAAAAAAAAAACATACTGTAAACTTTGCATATGGTTAATTTTAGCTCACACATTTCAGTGAATAGAACGTATATAAGATATCAAAATTTTATTTAAAACTGGGAGCAGAAGGATATCTCATTTTGTTCTCAGGTTATTGGATTTTATATCGTATGGATGGTCCCATTCACATCCTTCCATATTGTGGATCTTGTGGTCATAACTATCACCATATCTCATAAGCAACTCAAGATATTAAAACAAGCATTTTTGCTTATGATAGCACAAAATGAGGAGCATATATTGCATGATAAATACTTTAAACTTTTTTATTCACTGAGATATGGAAGTAATTCATCTGCAGCAAGGAGGTCGATGGCTGAGGTCCCATTTAGACGTCCACAGCACAGTTGTAAAATCCAAGTGGCGCACACATACATGTCCACAATAACTGGGAACAGCAGAGCAGGATGTATATACATGTCCACAGCAGCAAAATGGTTAAGCCTTCATAATCGACTTCTCCTTCTCACTGCAGCAGTCTATGAACACCTGCCTGTCTCTCTCTCTCTCTCTCTCTCTCTCTCTCTCTCTCTCTCTCTCTCTCTCTCTCTCTCTCTCTCTCTATCTATCTCTCTCTTCTCTCCTTGTCCTTCAATTGATTTACAATATATCCCACTGCCACAGTCTTCTCTCTCACTTACATATTTCCCTTTGTCTTTCTTTCCCATAGCTACTGTCTCCACTATACCTTGGGAGCTGAAATGTTACATTTTTCCCCTGTACCTAAGTAATTAAAATTTTGGTCCAGAATTGCCCTCCCTTATACCCACAATCAGAGAGGATCTAGATCCCCATGCATCCACTGATCTGAAGTTTTCATTTCCACTGTCTGTTGCCTTCTTCTTCCAAAATTTTTGATGAGGTGGAGGAATGAGGACTAAGGCACCTGGTTTCCCACTTATCTGTCAGAGTCTTTTAAATAGGAACATTTTCGTCTTTCCATGCCACTTGTTTGCTTCTTTTCACCACTACAACAGGGTGTGCTGTTTATATAAAATGACCTCTATAAATCAGTAAAGTATTGACTGTTTATTTATATCCTTTGACACATCTGTATAATTTGATACACATAAACAACAAATAAGTAAGTATGCATAATACAAGGTTAACACAATGTCATTTGCTTTACAGTTTTTTTCTGGATTCTTTGCTCATTGATTGAATTCACTGAAAATATCCTGCTTATGTTTTGTATCTTAATAGGTAAAACTGTAAATAATTTATTTAATTCTCAGTCTTTCCAAATTTAACCCTTGCAATAACTCTAGAAGCTTTTCCACATGTTCACTACGTCAGTAAAAACTACATTCACACCTGAGACCTAACATTACATGCACATTTTGGGTGCATAAGTACAGTATTTTAGTAAAAACTACATTCACACCTGAGACCTAACATTACATGCATATTTTACATGCATAAGTACAGTAGCTTTGAACCCCTGGATCTCAGTAACAGATGTTCTTGTTGTGATCTTAAGTACTGAGACTGGTTTGATGCAGCTCTCCATGCTACTCTATCCTTTGCAAGCTTCTTCATTTCCCAGTACTTTCTGCAACTTATATCCTTCTGAATCTGTTTAGTGTATTCATCACTTGGTCTCCCTCTACAATTTTTACCCTCCACACTGCCCTCCAATGCTAAATTTGTGATCCCTCCTTTGACACATCTGTATAATTTGATACATATAAACAACAAATAAGTAAGTATGCATAATACATGGTTAACACAACATCATTTGCTTTACAGTTTTTTTCTGGATTCTTTGCTCATTGATTGAATTCATTGAAAATGTCCTGCTTATGTTTTGTATCTTAATAGGTAAAACTGTAAATACTTTATTGAATTTTCAGCCTTTCGAAATTTAACCCTTGCAATAACTCTAGAAGCTTTTCCACATAGCAAAAAAGTTTCAAGGCTCCCTGAAATCATCATCTTCAGAACATATGATAAAAATTTCAATGGTTTGCAGTGAATAGAAATTAGAGAAGTGGCCATCCCCACAACTGGTACCTTTGGTATCCAAAAAACATGGTTTTCTGGGTGTATTTTGATAACGTATGCAGATTTTTGAAAATGGGAAAATGGTTATTCTAGATGAATGTCTAAAGAAAGTACAGTTAAAATTTGAGCCATTTTCTATGGCTACTTATTTAGTCAGCTGCAGCGTGTAGTGTAAAAATGGCTCAAAATTGGTTTCTAAGTACAGTAAATGTGAAGCTCTGGATCTTAGTAACTGATAAAGATATAGAAAAAAAATCAAAATGCCACATTAATATCATTTGCAGAATATATGGTTTAAATTTCAACAATCTGCCATGAATAGAAAATAGTGGCCACCTGTACAATTGGTACTTTTCATATACAAGAATCATGGTTTTTCAGGTTTTTCTCAGGAACAGCCCATTAACAAATGATGGTGTTATAAATCACCCTAGGCCACATCTAATGCTAAAGAACCAACCAATCTGCTCTGTTTGCCTGGTCTGCAGGAAGTGCGTAAATATTGAAATTTGACCCTGTACTGTAGGATAACTACAGTATGTCCATTCTTCCAATACATATACAAATTGTCACTACACCAGGAGCTATCCAAAACATTTGCCTCCTTATCTCTATGATCAACATCACAGGAGATATGACCCCCTGTAAAATGGCATTTTCACACACGGATTTTTGGAACATTTTGGCACTGTGCACTGTTGGGCATGAACTAATGTGTACAATAGCAATAATGTAGCATAAATAGGGAAATAAGCTGAATTTAATTTAACTGATGAAAGGAGAAAATACAAAAACGCAGTAAGTGAAGCAGGAAAAAAGGAATACAAATGTCTCAAAAACGAGATAAACAGGAAGTGCAAAATGGCTAAGCAGGGATGGCTAGAGGACAAATATAAGGATGTAGAGGCTTATCTCATGAGGGGTAAGATAGATACTGCCTACAGGAAAATTAAAGAGACCTTTGGAGAAAAGAGAACCACTTGCAGGAATATCAAGAGCTCAGATGGAAACCCAGTTCTAAGCAAAGAAGGGAAAGCAGAAAGGTGGAACGAGTATATAGAGGGTCTATACAGGGGCGATGTTCTTGAGGACAATATTATGGAAATGGAAGAGGAGGTAGATAAAGATGAAATGGGAGATTTGATACTGTGTGAAGAGTTTGACAGAGCACTGAAAGACCTAAGTCGAAACAAGGCCACGGGAGTAGACAACATTCCATTAGAACTACTGACGGCCTTGGGAGAGCCAGTCCTGACAAAACTCTACCATCTGGTGAGCAAGATGTAAGGCGAAATTCCCTCAGACTTCAAGAAGAATATAATAATTCCAATCCCAAAGAAAGCAGGTGTTGACAGATGTGGAAATTACAGAACTATCAGCTTAATAAGTCACAGCTGCAAAATACTAATGCGAATTCTTTACGGACGAATGGAAAAACTGGTAGAAGCCGGCCTCATGGAAGATCAGTTTGGATTCCATAGAAATGTTGGAACAAGTGAGGCAATACTGACCTTACGACTTATATTAGAAGAAATATTAAGGAAAGGCAAACCTACATTTTTAGCATTTGTAGACTTAGAGAAAGCTTTTGACAATGTTGACTGGGATACTCCCTTTAAAATTCTGAAGGTAGCAGGGGTAAAATACAGGGAGTGAAAGGCTATTTACAATTTGTACAGAAACCAGATGGCAGTTATAAGAGTCTAGGGACATGAAAGGGAAGCAGTGGTTGGGAAGGGAGTGAGACAGGGTTGTAGCCTCTCCCCGGTGCTATTCAATCTGTATATTGAGCAAGCAGTGAAGGAAACAAAAGAAAAGTTCGGAGTAGGTATTAAAATCCATGGAGAAGAAATAAAAACTTTGAGGTTCACCAATGACATTGTAATTCTGTCAGAGACAGCAAAGGACCTGGAAGAGCAGTTCTTCAACTTAGAAAGTGTCTTGAAAGAAGGATATAAGATGAACATCAACAAAAGCAAAACCAGGATAATGGAATGTAGTCGAATTGAGTCGGGTGATGCTGAGGGAATTAGATTAGGAAATGAGACACTTTAGGTAGTAAAGGAGTTTTGCTATTTGTGGAGCAAAATAACTTAAGATGGCTGAAGTAGAGAGGATATAAAATGTAGACTGGCAATGGGAAGGAAAGCGTTTCTGAAGAAGAGAAATTTGTTAACATCTAGTATAGATTTAAGTGTCAGGAAGTCGTTTCTGAAAGTATTCGTATGGAGTGTAGCCATGTATGGAAGTGAAACATGGACGATAAATAGTTTAGACAAGAAGAGAATAGGAGCTTTCTAAATGTGGTGCTACAGAAAAATGCTGAAGATTAGATGGATAGATCACATAACTAATGAGGAGGTATTGAATAGAACTGGGGAGAAGAGGAGTTTGTGGCACAACTTGACCAGAAGAAGGGACTGGTTGGTAGGACATGTTCTGAGGCATCAAGGGATCACCAATTTAGTACTGGAGGGCAGCATGGAGGGTAAAAACCGTAGAGGGAGACCAATAGATGAGCACACTAAGCAGATTCAGAAGGCTGCAGTAGGTACTGGGAGATGAAGAAGCTTGCACAGGATAGAGTAGCATGGAGAGCTGCATTAAAACAGTCTCAGGACTGAACACCACAACAACAAGCAAGGGCATAAGCTTCAAGTCTGAAGTAATGGTCACATACTTGTGGTTGTCAGGGTAAAAAAAAAAAAAAAAAAAAAAAAAAAAAAAAAAAAAAAAAAAAAACTGTTTCTGCTCGGAATCTCATCGAAATCTGTGGTGCAGTTTTTTCACTTGCACACATTGTAACTGAATTACTTTCATACTTTCAAGCTCTTGAGGTGCTTTGGGTGATACTTCATCATATGGCACTGATGTTTGCACAGATGTAATTTGTGACGAAATTATATCACTATTGTCACCTTTTGAAAAAGCCTTACCATGCATCCAGATGGCAATCTATTTTCTCTTGATTTGGCATTGTTAAGCTGAGACATTGATATATTTGTATCTCTTACAATTCATATTTGTTCACTTGATAAACTCGGTATGGATGATGAAAGGAAAATGCCTACACCAGTGCCCAATCATATCCCTCATTACTTGAAAGTCTTTTATAATGGATTTCTGTCTCCTATGAACAGAAATTTCTTCCCTGCTCATTCTGTCTGTCCATGAGTTCTTTAAGACTCTCCTCCATTGTTATGCCTCTAATGTTAGCAGCCTCTCCTACGGTGCATTTTTGAGAGTCATGAGGTGCAAATTTACAAGAGTTTTTGTTTTGTCGGCTGGTTATTTATTGATTTGGTTTCATCTTGTTATTATTATTTATTTATTTTATTTATATGTTCCAACAAATACCACATTCATACCATCTATAGCCTGTTACAGACTGTATTCAAATTCATGCAAAAATCTAAGCAAAATTTATGTTTTCCTCATCTGTAGCTATTTCCTCACACAAGAAAATTAAAATAATCTCTTACATTCTAAGTTGAAAAATTTAGT
Organism: Schistocerca gregaria; assembly: GCF_023897955.1. Taxonomy (NCBI): domain Eukaryota; kingdom Metazoa; phylum Arthropoda; class Insecta; order Orthoptera; family Acrididae; genus Schistocerca; species Schistocerca gregaria. Next base: position 662,258,822 of record NC_064923.1, read on the forward strand.
TTACATAGCACTACTTTAGATATGCACATCCAATATCTTCTGTAGATCCATAACTAACAAGATACTGAATAAAAATTATATGCCAAATTTTCATTTAGAGCTCATAAACAGAAATCCAAGTTATTAAATACAGTTCATTATACACAACTTACCTTCAGAAGCAAAATTCAAGTACATCCTGAGGGAGGAAATCTGTCACAGTAATCTCACTTTTAAATGTGTTAATCAGCAGTGGTGGAATTTTGCTTCCTGAAGGTAATTCATAGGCAACATTTCTTTCTACTGAAATTTTATAGTTTTCACTACTTAATTTCCTTTTGAAATAAGAATATTTTTTCTTCACATTCTAAATTGTTATTTTTATTTCTTTGTGCACCATGGCAAGATCCCCCTACAAATAACCACCTGCTCCTTCATGGCACTTCTCTTACACTAGCATTTAGTTCCCCATAATCCTTATAGTATTGCTTAATTATAAAAGTTCTGAGAGAACGCACACTCAAAAAAAAAGAATGAAAACTTACTATCTTTTGCTGTAAATTCTTTCTCAAGCTAGTCCATACATACACACACACACACACACACACACACACACACACACACACAGAGAGAGAGAGAGAGAGAGAGAGAGAGAGAGAGAGAGAGAGAGAGAGAGAGAGAGAGAGAGAGTCACTCTTAAGCCCCTAAATGGCATCATCTAGACAATCAATGCCAGTGCTCCAATCTGCAATTCAGCAGGAGTATTAGATTGGGGGGGGGGGGGGGGGGGGGGGTTTGGAAGGGCGTGTGGAGGGGGAGAGAGATGGTAGGCAGGAAGAGGGTTGAGTATGGCTGGTTAATGGAGGGAAGCAGCTGGTTTGCTGCCTAGGAATGCTGGGAGGAGGAGTCACAGGTGCACAGATTAGGCCTGTCATGAACAGTTGGAGGGTTTGGAGGCAAAGAAGTGTTCCCACTGCAGGGGTCAGGAGAAGGAGAGCAGGTCTTTGACAAGTCTAACACTATTAAATTTGGATGTGAGGCCTTTGGATAGGAATGAAAGTTCTGTGGCATTCAGATTTTTCATAGAAAGGTTAACAACTGTGTTTCGAGTTTCTTTGGGTTCTGGTTTTTGTGGAGTGTTGGGAGCAAGTTTTGGTGGATGCAGTCAATTGAGAAGGTCAGATAAGCATGGTCTGGATTCTGTGAGGGGTTGAGAAGAGTGTCATTGTGGGCTGGATAAATGTGGATGGGTAGTGGTGTCTCAAGGCATGAGCACGACATCAACAGGTTGGACAGATTATGGAGTTGGTGCCTGAAATGCTCTTCCACGTGCTGGAAGAGCAATGGTTTCAATTTCAGAGATGTGGTGTATATAGTAAAGATTGCACATGGATCATATCCCTGTGGAAGGTGCTGGTGCAAGAACTGTCCAAACCACTCATCCTGCACTTCCCGCCCCTGTCCTGTCACAGGCTTATCTTAGCCCATCAGAGGCTGGGCCACCTTTGAAAGTAGCCATTTCACATACCAACTCTGCTGCAAACACTGTACAGATTTTTATGGTGGTATGACTACCAACCACCTGTACAGCAGGATAAATTTCCACCAACAAACAGTTGCCAAGAAGGAAGTTGACAACCTGGTGTTGCAATATGCAGCTAAGCACAGCATACTCAATTTCCATGGCTCTTTCACATCCCAGACCATTTAGATCCTCCTCTCCACTGCCAACTTCTCTAAACTGTGCAGATAGGAGTTATCTTTGCAACACAATCTTTGCCACTGTAATCATCCTGACCTCACACCATCCACTCAGCAGTTCCTCCTTTCTGTCCAGTCACTACCTTCTCATTCAAGTCCACATCAGCATGCACCATTCCCCACCGATTTCGACACTCTTGCATCATATTCCCAACCCATGTGTCTGCCACCCTCTCTCCTGCATTCTTGGCTGACAAACCAGCTACCTCCCTCCCTCTGATCCCTCTTCCTCCCTCCCATCTCTCTTTCACTTTACCCAGCCCACCTGACACACCACCACCCCAGTCTACTCCACCTGCTGAACTACTACACTGGCACTGTGTGTCCAGTGGTGCCATGTAGAGGCACCATGTATATGTATCCATGTGAATGTGTGTGTTTTCTGTTTGTATTTGTACTCTAGCTGACAAATAATTTATTGAAAAAGCTACCAAGTTTTCTTTTTATGTGTGCTTGTTGATGAATCTGTGCTTCTGGTTTTTGGTGAGTGATCTCCTTCACTCCAAAAGTAATCTTGCTGACATAAATAACCACTTTGCTGGGTATTTAAGGTCCCATTCTGTTCATTTGTAAGCCTCACTGTGTTAAACAACCTGTGCTTATAAACATATTTGGCTCTATGGATATTACTCTTTACTCTGTTTCTCTGTTCTGTGACACTACAGTTTATTCTTTCCATATATATTTATCATTTTCTAGACTTTTGTGTGTGATGGCACTTATTACAAGTTTTGACACTGTTATTACAAGTTTTGATGCTGGTAACCTGTTTCTAGCTGTTCAGATGACATTCGATGTTTCACTGATGACATCCTCTTAGATATAGCTTTAAATGCCGCCCCCCCCCCCCCCCTACACACACACACACACACACACATCAACTAAAATAGTTTTGTAGTTTGTATTATAATTTATACCTTCCACTGAGCTATAGTTTGCCTTTGAAACAGAAAAAGACTGAAGGATCAATAAATATTTCTTTGTCTTATCACTTCAATTGAAAAATGAAAATGGTATTTAATCTACAGCCAGTCAAAACACAATTTTGACAAATTGTGCACTTCAGCATACAGTAAATAAGAAAGGAAGAAATTAGAAGGAATAATATAAAGACCAAAACATGGACCCCTATTATGCAGACATAATAAGAGTACTTTCCTTTAAGTATTCCTCAGGCATACTAAACATTGTTACAGTATAAATATCCTATCAAAAGTAATATATTTTCAGTACAAGTTTTAAGTAAAATGACCCATTATCACATGGTAGTAATTAATTTATCTTTTGTCTTTTACAGTTTTCCAATTATTGGAAAGTGTGGTTTTCCAAAACCCCAAGGACCCTTCATACTGACGCCAGGAGGCAGTGTTAACATCAACTTCAAAAATATATTCCGTGTAACAAAAAAGTTTAGTGTTACAGTGAATCTACCAGTATTTACTGTAAAGAAAACTGCTGATACTGTTCAACCCAAAAAGGTACAGTTTTCTGGTAAGCGTAAAGCTGTATGGCACAAATGGCTGGGACACTGCAAAGGGCAGGTTTTCCCTGACCTTCGTGCCCGGAGGTATCTTTCCTTCATGGAGTATGAGGACTGTGTGTGTATGTGTATCTGTTAAGTGTAGGTGACTTACGGGGTCTGTGTGTAGTGTCCTGTCATGTTCATTATGAAGATGATGAGAGTAGGGATAGTGGGAAATCCAGTGCCAGCGCACAGCCAGCTCCTCTCGAAGAGCACCAAGGGCCCACCGTGCTTAATGTCACAAACATCAAATATATGTTCCACGCCTGATATCAGCACAGCAAATTGCTACACAAAGCATAGTGGAGGGTTTGATGTACCACTATTAATCACTCCCCATCTTGTTCCATTCATATGTAAAATGAGGAACACATGAATGTATTTTATTTTTCCTTAGGTTTTGTGGAGCTTCAATAATGGAACAAGCAATTACAGTTGCAAAACTGTTAAGGCTTTCATGCCCACTTGTTGACAGATTGCCTGTTGGCTTCTGCCTTGGGTTCTTTGGCCAACACATGTTTGATGACTTTTCTATCATTTTGTCAGCACAAGTGGTGCATTGTCAAAGGTCCAGTCTCCATTGCTGGTGGTGTCATCAGGAATGGAGGGTGAAGCTTTGACAATGACAGTAACTCATGCCCATGAAACATCACAAAATTCATCAAACGAATGTTGGCCGAAGAATATGAGGCAGAAGCTAATAGGCAATTTACGCCTTACAGTTACTTCAATATTTTGATAAATTGGGACTTGTTACCATGTTCCATGGATCTTGTTCCTGACACCTTACTATGATGTGAAAAGTGTCAATTAGTTTACAGTGGCACAGTTTTTGTGTGATAAGCCCTTATCCTTTCTCACTTTCCCAAAATTTATCCCCTTTTCCTCCAAAGGAAGGGAAATAATATTTCAAAAATTTGGGACAGGTTGCACTTTTATACGTGTCTGTCATCAGTACCAAAAATTTTCACCTGCTGGAGGTGATTGCTGAGCAGCCAGTCTGTCTCATGATTTTATAGTTATTAATCTCTGTTTCAAGTAATTACTCAACAATGTAATAGGAGCTGTCACACAAGAAATATTTCACTGTAAATTTGTTATTGTTATATATCAATATCTTTAATTTATTAATACAACTGAATACATCCATCATTGTATAATTTGTTTCTTTCTATATCAAATTCAGGTCAAGATATAAATACTGGATTTCATATTTACTTCTGCTGATGTATGCCTATACGCATGAATACTTCTTCTTCTTCTTCTTGTTCACTTTTTCTCATTTCTCTACAAGACCAGCATTGGTACATGGGCTTTCACAATGTCCATCATAGCTGGTAGCCAGATGCCCTTCCTGACACTAGTGATGGGAACAACCAAATGAAAACAATTAATTCATCTGGTTGTTGGAAAACAATTGACTCATTCAGTTGTAGTTATTCATATTGATTGAATTATTCATTTATTCTTCTGAATGAAACCAGGTTGTGGGAGCAACTGAGTGTCACTTATAGTTTTACTTGTCGGTTGGATTATTATACATTTACTTTTTTTAAATGAAAGCAGTCAGTGGGAACAATCAAATGAGAAAATTTGAACCATTGTAGCTTTGCATATAGACTGAATTATTCATTCTTTCTTTTCAAGTGAAAACAATCAGTATTTTTTCTCTTGGTTGAACCATGTGTTCACTCTTTCAACTGAAACTGCTCTTTAGTGTTTTAGCTGATCAAGCTATCCATTCATTCTTCTGAATGAAACCAGCAGTGCTACATTATACTGACAGAGGGTGGTCCTAAGTGAAAACGTATCTTTGGGGTATGCCAAAGGTAACATAAGCAGGAAATATTTCATTTAATTATGAACTGAATGGAGTAATTTTTCTTTTCAGCATTTAAAACTGATTCACATACTATTGTGGATTATATTGTTACAGGTGCCATTAACATGTATCTAATTAACCTGACATATCACTGGTGTCAGCCGGCCATCACTCAAATTGCCAAACCAAGACAAAACCTTTGAAAATTCTACACATGGGAAACACACAGTCTATAGACGATAAGTTGGCCGATGGCCACAATGTTCAGTGGGGAGTGGAGACATGAGAGGGGGAATGTTTCCTCACTTGCGGTTTCTGTGCTAACAATGCCAGTGGGCACATGCCTCCTACCAGTCAGCAGATATAAATTATACATGAGAGTAACAAGCACATTATACAGACTGAGCCGCAGGCGGCTCGCATTCTTGCCATTCATAACTTGACGTTGTGTAATAGCGGTAGTGGTGTCTCGATTCCTTCTTGTGTTAATGGTGCCACTGAGTTGCTAGTATTGCTTGTCCACAAAAGGCAGCAGCAGTGGGTATCAACAGCCAGTACTGTGGTACTATCTTTGGTGCCATGGGTAGTATCTATAGATCGTCATGTGTGTCAGGCAGTTGGGGACTTCGGACAGAGTAGCGAGGACATCTGCAGCACGGGAGCAGGCTAGGACCTCTGGCGGCGTGCAGGCACTGTCAGAATGAGGGGCTGTAACCGACAACTGAACCCAGGACATTTGAAGTATCCAGTACTGAAACCTCCACTGTTTGAGTTGAGATCTCACTGTTGTTTGCATGTTGCTCTTTCCAGGGTCGGTGAGACCAAATGCTACAAGTGGGGACTGACAGGCTGGCGGAAGCTATTAGCTGCCGTCTACTCCTTCATGTTTGGATTTAGTATTATTCTTATTAGTGAAGTGCAATCAGTGGTATTTCCTGCCTTGTGACCGCTAACACCCCATTTACCTGCCCTGGAGGTTACCATACTTTTCCGGCAGTGTACCTTTCCTTGTCGTGTTGATACTGTCTGACAAGGCGTGTAATTTGACAGCCTCTTGAATTGTACTGTGCATATCTTTTTGGGATGTCTACCTTGGTCTAGTGTTTCTTTTGGCCTTGGGTGTTTTTCTGAAGACATAGTGCTGTCCATCTCTTTGCCCTTACCTAAAAATATTCCATTGTTGTACTAGTGATCGGACGTTAGGCAGATTGGTTAGTCGGTCAGTGGGCATTTAAGCTACCCCTAGTGTGAGTTGCCATCCTGTTATGTGAATACAACTCTTGGCTGCCCGTCTCACCAATTACTCAGCTGTGGTCACCTTCCTCATGTTGATCCAGGGAGCACTGTCTGTGGATGACTCCATCTTATTTGGACAAGTTGTCATAATTGTTTAAAATTTACCCTAATGTTTTAACATGTTATTACCTTCCCCACTTGTAATTCCAGCCTTCAGCCATTAATTGTTTGTAACACTGCTTGTGGCCTTCAGCCGACAAATTATTTTCAATTTTCTCTTAATAAGGCCTGCAGCCATCACTATAGCCTGTTACAGTTCATTAAGATTGTTTTAAAAAGGTTTTAGTATTTTAACATGCAACTGCCTTCCTTACTTGTAATTCAGACCTTCAGCTGTTGGGTATTCTGAAAATTGCTAGTGGCCTTCAGCCCCCAATAATTTTGAATCCTTTCTTAAACAGGCCCTCTGCCATTAATTGTTTGTAACATTGCTTGTGGCCTTCAGCCGACAAATAATTTTCAATCCTATTTTAGTGAGGCCTTCAGCTGTCACTAACTTGTTACAAGTTATTAAGATTGTTAGAAAGGGTTTTAGTATTTTTAAGGTGTAATTGTCCACCTTATTTGTAAATCAGGCCTTCAGCCCATGTGTATTCAGAAATTGCTTGTGGCCTTCAGCCCATGAATAATTTTCAACCTTCTTAACCAGGACTTCAGCCATTGATTGTGTGTAACATTGTTTGTGGCCTTCAGCCGATCAATAATTTGCAATTTTCTCAATAAGGCCTTCAGCCGTTATTATAGCTTGTTACCATTTTGATTGTTAAGAAGAAAATATCTTAGTATTTGTTAATGTGTAACTGCCTTTCTCACTTGTGATTCAGGCCTTCAGTCGTTGTGTATTCTGAAGTTTCTGCTGGCTTTCAGCCGTTAATTGTTTGTAACATTGCTTGTGCCTTTCAGCCGACACATAGTTTCAATTCTGTCTTGATAAATCCTTCAGTCGTCACTATAACTTGTTACAGTTATTAAGATTGTTAAAAGGGTTTTAGGTATTTTTAACCTGTAGTTGTCCACCTTATTGGTAATTCAAATAATGGAAAATCCAGTTTGGAATGTAACAATATGAGAGAAGGAAAGTTGCTACTCACCATGTGTCAGAGATGCTGAGTTGCGATAGGCACAATAAAAAGATTCACACGATCATAGCTTTCGGCCATTAGGGCCCTTGTCAGCAGTACACACACACACACACACACACACACACACACACATACACACACGCAAGCAAAACTTTCACACACGTCTGTAGTCTCAGAGAGCTGAAGCTACACTGTGAGCACCAATGCATAATGGGTATAGCGACTGGGTGGGGGTAAGGAGGAGGCTAGGGTGGGGAGGGGAAGGGATAGTATGGTGGGAGTGACGGACGGTGAAGTGTTGCAGTTTAGACAGAGGGTAGGATAGGAGGTGCGGAGGGGTGAGGGGGTAAGTAGGGGAAAGGAGAGAAATAAAAGAAATTAAAAGACTGGGTGCGGCGGCAAAATGATGGCTTTGTAGTGCTGGAATGGGAACATGGAGGGGGCTGGATGGGTAAGGACAGTAACTAACAAAGGTTGAGGCCATGAGGATTACGGGAACGTAGGATGCATTGCAAGGAAAGCTCACACCTGCGCAATTCAGAAAAGCTGGTGTTGGTGGGAAGAATCCATATGGCACAGGCTTTGAAGCAGTCATTGAGATGAGGGGTATCATGTTTGGCAGCGTGTTCAGCTATATGGTGGTCCACTTGTTTTTTGGCCACTGTTTGTCAGTGGCCATTCATACAGACAGACAGCTTGCAGGTTGTGGCTTTTGTACAAGGATGGGAGGATAATTGCGATCAGTGATGGTTTCAGTGAGACCCTCGGTATATTTAGAGAGGGACTGCTCGTCACTGCAGATGTGGTGACCACGAGTGGCTAGGCTGTATGGAAGGGACTTCTTGGTATGAAACGGGCGGCAGCTGTCGAAGTGGAGGTATTGCTGGTGGTTAGTAGGTTTGATATGGAGGGAGGTACTGATATAGCCATCTCTGAGGTGGAGGTCAACATCTAGGAAGGTGGCTTGTTGGGTTGAGTAGGACCAGGTGAAGCGAATGGGGGAGACGTTGAGGTTCTGGAGGAATCATGCAGCCAGCAGAAGGGAGGCAGGACACAGGGAGGAGTCAGGGTGTTACAAAAATCCCTGAACCCAAAAAGTTTGAGCTGTTACCTTGCACTGAAGCCAAAACTGAAACAGTGTGATTCACTTCACCTGTTGCGAAACCTTCAGAGTTTGCATCAAAGATAGAGAGACACAAAAGGATAGGGACCTATCAATCGTCATCAGGTCAAATGTGTAGTAAGTGTACCCTCCTTTAGGGAAATTGCAGCAAGGGAGATGGGAAGTAGTATCAGGTGCACACAGTGTGTATGCCTGAGAGCCTAATTCAACATCTTGAAGAGGCTGTTTAGGCAGCCATTGAAGCACCAGAGTGCAATCACCTGCAGACAGTGGCACACAATGGAACAAATGATGCTGTCATCTGAGCTGCAAGGTCATACTTGGATCATTCCTGTGACTGGAAGAGAAGAACAGCCTTGTTTCCGTGAAGCACACAATCTGCAGCATAGCCCCACAACTGACCTTGACCCCCATTTCTATGTAGAGTTGAAGGCTGAACCAGAAACTCCGAAAGTTCTATATCAAGGTAAACTGTAATGACATATACTTTCGGCATAGGATAGACACTTGTAGCATGCCGTACATGGGCCAGGTGTGTACTACATATTAGAGACTGTTGCCCAAGTGGCTTACGAGTACTATGTGTGTGGAGCACACAAGGAGTGTTTCAATTAGGTGACTCTCCATCGAGTTCAGATAAAGGTTTTTGTAGAAGAGCTGGAAGTGTTTCCAAAGAAATTCTCTTCCACAGGTGAGAATATCAAAATTCTACTGATTAACTAACAAAGCACTCACAAAAAAGGTCAAATTTGAAGCATTCCTAAAAATTTGTGGAACTCAAATAATGCTAGGTACAAAATGTTGGTCAGAACCCAAATTGATAGCAGTGAAATTTATGGGGAAAATTTATGAGTATTTCAAAATAGTAGGTTAATGGGAAGTGAAGGTGGTATATGTGTCACAGTAAATGAGAAACATAAATCCATTATGATATTAATTGAAGCAACATGCACAATTTGGGCAAGACTTAGTATCAAGAGTAGGTACAAACTTTACATCTGTATCCTTCTACTACTCAACAGACTCATCTCCAGATGTAAACAACTACTTTAGACAAAGCCTCAGATTGCTAGTATGGTAAGTTCCCTAGTCATACTGCCATTTTAATCATCCTACAATCAAATGGGAAAGTTACAGTTCTGTAAAGGGTGGGCATGACAAGATGTCTTATGACACATTAATAAATGCCTTGACTATCCATCACAGTGGATGAGGGGGTGCAGCCTTATTACGTAAGTAACTATAAATAAAATAGCCTCTGACTGCAAGGATGATTGTATAACTTTTAAGTATGCATCTAATTATATGTCAGGTAACATTTTATTTTCTAGATCACAGCTGGTTCTGGAAAGGAGGGGGGGGGGGGGGGGGGGGGTGGACGACAGCTAACTGAGAATTTCAGTATGCTTTGTAGACAACAAAGGCAAAATATTCTGAGTAGTGGGCACTGATATGTTCCCCAAACACATCCGGTGTGAGAAAGCAAACATCAAATTAAGTGTGACAGCCATTGTCAGGGGGTTGGTATTCAGACACAGGGACATTATTGACAAGCTTCAGACACAGAGGTGAGCATTAAGCCACAAAATATCTTTCTGTTGTTCTATGATCCAAAACATTGGTACAAACATGGTGTGAATTGGCATCTGGCATAATAATATAAAGTGTGGCTTATGGCAGCTGCATAGCTGTTCACGTCAAGTTTTTACACCTTTATGTAGAACAGCTACGGTGGTGGGTGGTGGAGATGGATACCTCTATCCTGAAATTACTTGCAGAGAATGACTTGACTGACAATTTCAATTTCACCTGAAATATATTTTTTGTACTGAATTATCTCTGAGGGTCACAAAGAGTAATTGATTATCTGGTTAAATTTAGACTATGATGTGATATTTCATCATGTTTCAATGTTCAAAACAGTTCATCTTAACATTTTGGAGAAAGAATATTCAGTTACTCAGTTACAACAACCACAACATCTACTTAAAGTCAGACACAACTGTAAAACTCCCTGTTTCTGTTATATAAATAACACTTATTTATAGTATTGGCAGTCCATCCCATGGATCTTTCATACCACAGCATAAATAAGAAATCTTAAGAGAAGTTGCTACTCAGCATGTAGTAGAGATGCTGAGTAACAGAAAGGAACAACAAAAAGACTGTCAGAGAGTTAGCTTTTTGCCAACAAGGCCGTTGTCAAAAAAAGACAATAACACTCTCACACACACACACACACACACACACACACACACACACACAGGCGCAAGCGCGCACGCCCACAAATCCACAAATGGAACTCATACACACATGACCACAGCCTCCGGCAGCTGGAATCTGGCTCCATCTAACGGAGACTGTGGTCATGTGTTTGTGTGAGATTCGTTTGCATGAGAGAGAGAGAGAGAGAGAGAGAGTGTGTGTGTGTGTGTGTGTGTGTGTGTGTGTGTGTGTGTGTGTGTGTGTGTATTTTTGATGAAGGCCTTGTTGGTCAAAAGCTAACTTTCTGATGGTCTTTTTGTTGTGCCTTTCTGTGGCTCAGCACCTCTGCTGTATGGTGAGTAACAACTGTCCTTTTTCATTAAATCATTACATTCCATCCTGGAGTCTCCGTTGTTTCCAATCTTAAGAGAAATTTGCCAAGTATTTCCACTACAGAGTTTCAAAGTAAAGCACTGATATCCTGGATTTTGCAGTAACATATAGACCAATAATATAGTCCTGGAAATTGAAATAAGAACACCGTGAATTCATTGTCCCAGGAAGGGGAAACTTTATTGACACATTCCTGGGGTCAGATACATCACATGATCACACTGACAGAACCACAGGCACATAGACACAGGCAACAGAGCATGCACAATGTCGGCACTAGTACAGTGTACATCCACATTTCGCAGCAATGCAGGCTGCTATTCTGCCATGGAGATGATCGTAGAGATGCTGGATGTAGTCCTGTGGAACGGCTTGCCATGCCATTTCCACCTGGCACCTAAGTTGGACCAGCGTTCGTGCTGGACGTGCAGACCGCGTGAGATGACGCTTCATCCAGTCCCAAACATGCTCAATGGGGGACAGATCCGGAGATCTTGCTGGCCAGGGTAGTTGACTTACACCTTCTAGAGCACGTTGGGTGGCACGGGATACATGCGGACGTGCATTGTCCTGTTGGAACAGCAAGTTCCCTTGCCGGTCTAGGAATGGTAGAACGATGGGTTCGATGACTGTTTGGATGTACCGTGCACTATTCAGTGTCCCCTCGACGATCACCAGAGGTGTACGGCAGGTGTAGGGGATCGCTCCCCACACTATGATGCCGGGTGTTGGCCCTGTGTGCCTGGTCGTATGCAGTCCTGATTGTGGCGCTCACCTGCACGGCGCCAAACACGCATACGACCATCATTGGCAACACGGCAGAAGCGACTCTCATCGCTGAAGACGACACGTCTCCATTCGTCCCTCCATTCACGCCTGTCGCGACACCACTGGAGGTGGGCTGCACAATGTTGGGGCGTGAGCGGAAGATGGCCTAACGGTGTGCGGGACTGTAGCCCAGCTTCATGGAGACGGTTGCGAATGGTCCTCGCCGATACCCCAGGAGCAACAGTGCCCCTAATTTGCTGGGAAGTGGCGGTGTGGTCCCCTACGGCACTGCGTAGGATCCTACGGTCTTGGCGTGCATCTGTGCATCGCTGCGGTCCGGTCCCAGGTCGACGGGCACCTGCACCTTCCGTCGACCACTGGTGACAACATCGATGTACTGTGGAGACCTCATGCCCCACGTGTTGAGCAATTCGGCGGTACGTCCACCCGGCCTCCCGCATGCCCACTATACACCCTCGCTCAAAGTCCGACAACTGCACATACGGTTCACGTCCACACTGTCGCGGCATGCTACCAGTGTTAAAGACTGCGATGGAGCTCCGTATGCCACGGCAAACTGGCTGACACTGATGGCGGCAGTGCACAAATGCTGCGCAGCTAGCGCCATTCGACGGCCAACACCACGGTTCCTGGTGTGTCCGCTGTGCCGTGCGTGTGATCATTGCTTGTACAGCCCTCTCGCAGTGTCCGGAGCAAGTACGGTGGGTCTGACACACCGGTGTCAATGGGTTCTTTTTTCCATTTCCAGGAGTGTATAATAGCATTAGAATATAGAATCTGATATAGTACAGGGTGGGGTAAATAAAAGTGGCCCATACAAGTGAATATAATTAGTCATAAATTTGTGGTAGCATTAAACAGAGGCGGAAAAGACCTACAGTCACTTACAACAAGATGGAACAATGCCCATACAGCCAATTAAATCTTGGAGCACATTTACAAAATCTTCATTCCTAACAGAGTTGCTAGCAGATAACAGTCTGGTTGTGGGCCCAGCTGGCCACTCAGGTCACCAGATCTGTCTGTGTGTACTTTGTGTGCGGAGCCCTCAAGTCTGACCCTCAAGTCTAATCCTCATAGCCTTCAAGAACAGCAGCAGATCATTTCAGATGAGACTGCACTACTTCCAGCTGTCCACCTACAGCAACTTGCTAACCAGAGATAAATGGTGAATTCTTTCAACATCCACTATAGTGTTGTCAGAGCTTTATTTTCTTTTCCCTACTGTATGTTTTTGTACCCTGTAACTTGTTCTCCAGTCCATTTTTATTTGCCCCATTCAGTACATGGTTTATTTGCTCAACAAACCAGTTTCACACATGTTAACAATCTGTACATTAAAAATCTATACTGCATACACTTTTGGAAATGAAATGAGGTTGAAGGGTCACAAGTCTTTACTACAAATGATTTAAAATACTTGATAACACAATCCAGTAACACTGTCTAGTTGAAAATGTCTCTTTCAGTGTTGTCACTTGTTGACTCACATTTCTATCCAAACTCTCCCTTGATGTTAGGATTATATTAATTAACATTACTCTGTAAATTGCTCTTTCAGGCTGTTTCTCTAATCTGCTGTCAAAAGTCAATCATATATTGAAATCGATTTTTTTTTTAATTTAAGGTATCTTAAATAATTATTCAATATTGATTAATTGCTATAGTTATAATCATGACTATCGGTTCATGTGTGAGTCCTTCAGGAAGTAACTTATCTTTTTACAGGAGCTAGCTATAAAGGTAACACTGGCAGCAGCTGGCAAGAAGACCATGACGTTTCCTATTTATGGAAAGCTTGTAGTTTCTTGTGATGACGTTGAAATGAAAAATATTCAGTGGACATATTTTCTTAAAGGTGTCATTGAATCTTGAACAACTTGATTTAAAAATATTTTTTTCTATTGTTGATGTAAATATCTGATTAATGTATGTAAATAAAAGTTAATGAACATCAGTGTAGTTTACCCTACATGAATTCGGCCACTTGTCACTTTGGTTAATCAAGTTTTTGTTTAGCTGTGTGCTGCTTGTAAAATGGTTCCTTTATTTTCTCATTCTTTATCCACTCAACTGCTGTTGCACTCTATCACATTACAGTGAAATAGTTTGTATTTATTCGAGCCAATGCTTGGTCCGCTGTAAGATAGTGGTATTTAAACAAAAACTACGAGCATGTTTTCGAGGCATTCCCTTCTCAACACAAACACCAACCACTACCAAACCACTTCAATAAAATGGCTAACAACCCAATTACCTCTGGGTGAGCCACAACCACTAATTGTACTACACGGACAGGATATCAGTTCAACCGAGTCCCAAAAACTCAGCATCTACAAACTACTTCTCTCTGGATTTTCCTACAGCAAATTTTACGACTGAAACTGTCCACAAGATGACAATCAATCAATAGCTTGTGCACCTAAATTCACCAAAACCAGGGTATCAACAGTGACTATTCAGAAAATCCCACAGAATCTCTGTATATTCCATTGCTCAGGGTTGGGAGGAAACAACCATCACAGCCACTTATATGAGCATGGGCCTAACAGACTAAATAGCCACACTGCCTCCACAAACTGCAACAAATTAAAGTACTCGTTCTACCAATCAAAACTCCTTTCCCTCTCCCAAGCCTTAACTGCCAGCTGTGGTGCCTCACTACACTCAGTGGGTCACTCTACTATCAGACCTAGATGCACACCAATATATCCACTTAGTCGGTGAGAGGTCTACATGGGAACTAACTAACTCTTTATGTCATACCACAGGTACTATTTAAAATGAACAAACATGCAGTGCCATGCCAACTTTTGACAATTAATTAGTTATTTGTTGCTGCTGTCAGTTCTCTACAACAGTGGCCGGCTGCTGCGCATCACTCAGGCAGCATCTCTGGACCCAGCAATGGCGAGTTGCTGCATCGCTGAAGACACGCGCACTCGCCACCTGTTTTTTCATCGACATTTGCGACTCATCTACAACATTTTTTTTTTTCTTAATACATCGTACATGTATATTTACAGTAACTGCCAGGTGTTATTATTAAGTTATCATATAGGATGCTCAGCACTAGTAAGGCCAAACATAACCGATGCGTTTTGACACAGCACAAACACTATTACAATTTGAAACAGTTTTCAGTTTCAGATAAGATTGATGGTTTTTATGACACACTCAGTGATGTAGTTGTTAGAGTAAAGGACAAGGACAGTGTTCTGCTCATGGGTGATTTTAATGCCAGGATTGGAAATTGAACAGCAGGGTATGAATAGGTTATGGGTAAATTTGGAGAGGATATGGAGGCCAACAGGAATGGGAAACAACTCTTGGATTTCTGTGCCAGTATGGGCTCTGTAATCACAAACTCCTTCTTTAAACATAAGAACATTCACCGGTATACTTGGGAAGGCAGGGGAAGCAGATCTGCCATTGACTATATAATAACAGATCAGGAATTCAGGAAAGCTGTGAGGGACACACATGTATTCAGGGGATTCTTTGATGACACTGATCACTATTTAGTCTGCAGTGAAATTGGTATTGTGAGGCCAAAAGTGAAGGAGGTCAGGTCCATATGTAGGAGGATAAGAGTGGAGAAACTGCAGGATAAGGAAATCAGGTACAAGTACATAACAGTGATCTCAGAAAGGTACCAGTTAGTTGAATGTAGTCAATTACAGTCATTGGAAAAGGAATGGACAAGGTACAGGGATACAGTACCAGAAGTGGCTAAAGAATGTCTTGGAACAGTAGTGTGTAAAGGTAGGATGAAGCAAACAGCTTGGTGGAATGACACAGTCAAGGCAGCCTGTAAAAGGAAAAAGGTGTATCAAAAATGGCTACATACTAGAACTCAGGTAGACAGAGAAAGTTATGTTGAAGAAAGAAACAAAGCCAAACAGATAATTGCAGCATCCAAGAAGAAATCTTGGGAAGACTTTGGAAACAGGTTGGAGACTTGCTGCTGGAAAACCATTCTGGAGTGTAATTAGAAGTCTTTGAAAAGGAGGTAAGAAGGAAATGACAAGTATTTTGGACAGGTCAGGAAAACTGCTGGTGAATCCTGCTGATGCCTTGGGCAGATGGAGGGAATATTTTGAAGAATTACTCAATGTAGGTGAAAATACAATCAGTAATGTTTCAGATTTCGATGCACAATGGGATAAGAATGATGATGGAAATAGGATCACATTTTAGGAAGTGGAGAAAATGCTCAATAGAATGCAGTGCAATAAAGCGGCTGGGGTGGATGACATTAAGTTGGAACTCATCAAATACAGTGGAATGTCAGGTCTTAAATGGCTACACAGGATAACTGAAATGGCGTGGGAGTCGGGGCAGGTTCCATCAGATGGGACGAAAGTAGTAATCACACCAATCTTTAAAGATGGAAACAGAAAAGATTGTAACAACTATATAGGTATATCTTTAATCAGCGTTGCGGGTAAAATCTTCTCAGGTATTGTTGAAAGGAAAGTGCGAGTATTAGTTGAGGACAAACTGGATGAAAATCAGTGTGGGTTTAGACCTCTTAGAGGTTGTCAGGACTAGATCTTTAGCTTACGGCAAATAATGGAGAAGTGTTACGAGTGGAACAGGGAATTGTATCTATGCTTTACAGATCTAGAAAAGGCATATGACTGGGTTCCTAGGAGGAAGTTATTGTCTGTTCTACAAGATCATGGAATAGGAGGCAAACTTTTGCAAGCAATTAAAGGTCTTTACATAGATAGTCAGGCAGCAGTTAGAGATGATGGTAAATTGAGTTCATGGTTCAGAGTAGTTTCAGGGGTACGACAAGGCTGTAACTTGTCTCCACTGTTGTTCATATTATTTATGGATCATATGTTGAAAACAATAGACTGGCTGGGTGAGATTAAGATATGTGAACACAAAATAAGCAGTCTCGCATATGCAGATGACTTAGTTGTGATGGCAGATTTGATTGAAAGTTTTCAAAGTAATATTTCAGAGCTAGATCAGAAATGTAAGGACTATGGTATGAAGATAAGCATCTCCAAAATAAAAGTAATGTCAGTGGGAAAGAGATATAAATGGATTGAGTGTCAAATAGGAGGAACAAAGTTAGAACAGGTGGATGGTTTCAAGTACTTAGGATGGATATTCTCACAGGATGGCAACATAGTGAAAGAACTGGAAGCGAGGTGTAGCAAAGCTAATGTAGTGAGCACTCAGCTACGATCTACTCTCTTCTGCAAGAAGAAAGTCAGTACCAAGACTAAGTTATCTGTGCACCATTCAATCTTTCAACCAACTTTATTGTATGGGAGTGAAAGCTGGGTGGATTCAGGTTAACTTATCAATAATGTTGACGTTACAGATATGAAAGTAGCTAGGATGATTGCAGGTACTAGTAGATGGGAACGATGGCAGGAGGGTGTCCACAATGAGGAAATCAAAGAAGAAATGGGAATGTAGCAGTCAGGGTGAACAGGCTTAGATGGTGGGGTCATGTTACATGCATGGGAGAAGCAAGGTTACCCAAGAGAATCATGGGTTCAGCAGCAGACGGTAGGAGGAGTCGGGGTAGACCAAGGACAAGGTACCTGGATTCGGTTAAGAATGATTTTGAAGTAATAGGCTTAACATCAGAAGAGGCACCAATGTTAGCACAGAATAGGGGATCATGGAGGAATTTTATAAGGGGGACTATGGTCCAGACTGAACGCTGAAAGGCATAATCAGTCTTAAATGATGATTATGATGATTCAATTTCTTGGAATAATGCAGCGGCTGCATGGTTTCCAAGGGAATCTTATACCATTCCTCCTAGAAAATAATGGCAAGTAGAGGCAGCAATGATTGAGGTGGGTAGCAATTACACACCTTTCTCTCCAACGTAGACCACAAAGGCTCATTAATATTGACAGCTGGTGACTGTGTTGACCATTGTAGATGCAACAATTCATCCTCATGCTCACAAAACCAGTCTTGGATGATGTGAGCTGTGTGAACAGGAGCCCTGTCATCTTGGAACACAGCATCACCATTGAGGAACAATCAACAATCATTGTACCATGAGATGGACTTGACCAGCCAAAATGGTCACATAATCCTTGGCACTAATGTGACCTCGCGGAGTACAAATGAGGACCATGGAATACCAAGATATGCCTGCCCAAATCTTCACCACACCTCACCATGTACCACTCTTGAGATAAACTCAGCCAGAAGTTGGCAACAGTGTGCAACAAGAGTCATCTGACAAAATGTCTTCCTTTCATTGCTCCATAGTTCAGATTTTATGGCTTCAATGTCACTTTCTTCTGCTATGGGTATTCACATCACTGAGGTGTAGTTTTGCTATTTCAGCTATCCCTGCAATTCTCAGCTCATGGAGTTCCCTTTGTACTGTTCTGGTACTGACACGGTTTGTGAGTGCGAGGTTCAGTTCTGCAGTGACTTTTGCAGCTGCTGTCCTCTTATTTTTCATTACAATCCTCTGCAATGACCGTCTGCTATGATCACTCAAAATGCACTTTCATCCACAGAATGACTTTGCAGATGACATTTTTCTCGTTTTCCAGTTTGCAGTATAAATCTTTGATATGGTGCCTCTTGAAACACCTAACTATTCAGCTACCTTGATATGGAAGAACACACCGTGTGGGCACCAACAAACTGCTCACATTTGAATTCACTTAGATTCAACATAATGCACACACAACTAAACAGAACACTTCTGACCACACTGATACTTGCAACTTATAGAGGACATCGCACATGTGCCGTTCAAAGTCAAATACAACAGAGCAACTTGCAGGATTGGCTACCATCTGCATTTATGTTTACTCATGCATTTCTCACAGTGTTCCCATATTTTTTTCAAATCCTTGTAGTTTAATGGTCTCAAATAACACCAAGGGAACCACTGTGCACAATGTGCCTGTAAGACATAAAAGGAAGGATTGGAATTTAACCCATGAGCCTGGTGGTAAATGACCATCACACAATGACTGACAATACCTCCTTCTTGTGAAATATATCAGGGAAATTTACTACACCTTTAAATGTTGCCAGCTGCTCATCAGTGACAATGATGATGTTAGATAATATATTTTTCCTAATGTGATGTCATTCAACTTCAACAAAAAGCAGATATCCAATACAACAGTGCATCATGTATTACATAAGACAATAACATGTAACATATGCATTTATGTAAATAAAGTGTAATGAACATAATGACAAACATACATTTTCATCACAAAATGAGACTTATTTTCAATGCAGAGAACTTTTAAGTGTGGAGTCATGGTATTTAACACATATTGAAATAGTTCCCTGTTTCTATGTACCAAGATAGCAGTTCAAAAGTTATCCAAGGTGTCTTGCTGTGTTATGCCATCTTGATGCTTCCTTCAGATATTTTCCAGGCCTACAGAAAATGTCTGTCTTACAGGCAATAATTTAGTAGTTATTTGGTATGTGCACACACATTTGTTTTCATTATATGTTTTATCACACATAAGTATACTGGCTGAGAACAGTAACTGCATCATGAACCTGGCAGCAATGTATGATTATTTTTAAACCAATCAGACAAAGCCCCATCTCAATGTGGTACTATAAAATGGGATGGACTTTGTGCTGTCCAATGTAGTTACGTGTGCTTAGTGATGAAAGAGAAATAGAAACAGAAACAAAGTAACAACAACATGCAGAAACAACAGCATGTGTTGAGAATTAACACCACAGTGTCATGAATCAGCATCAAAGGTGCTCTCTTGTAGTACTGATCCAGTTACTTTCACTCTGGGCACTCATTATCACTTGTATATGGTGCACACAAATCACCTTGATACTTGGGTTCCATAAAATCACCATCATTTGAATGGGAATTTATCATTACTGCACGCAAAATGTCTGGTCCGCATGAATCTATTACAATATTCTTGGGATAAAATTTACCTTTTCTGCTACTGAACAATCTATTGAAGCTAACTAATAAGCTGTAGATTCAATATGAATCACCTAAAGTGATACAATATTTCATAAAATAATATAAGTATACTTAATGAACAATTACCTAAAGTGATACAATATATCATAAAATAAGATAATAGTTAATGAACAATGCCATTATTTTGAATCAAAGCCAAAAGGATTATCCAACAGTACAGAACAGCTGGTAGATATTCCTTCTAACTTTCTAATATACATTTCCTGAATGTGTCCTGTAGACAATCTCTAAAACAGAAAGCACTTCATTACCAGGAGGGCACTTACAACAGTCACAGTATTTAGTAGCTCAAATCATTAAGCCCTTTCATGTGGAAGGGAATAGCAACAGTTGATTGCATCTTATGCTTCTATTACCCATGAGAATATTATGAAAAGGATAGTTGCTACTCACCGTATAGCAGAGATGCCGAGTCACAGGTAGGCACAACAAAAAGACAGTCAGAAAGTGAGCCTTCAGCCAACTAGATGTTTGGCAAAAATAGAACAACACACATAGACACACTGTTGCAGATGCAATTCACATTCGTATGACCACAGTCTCTGGCAGGTGAAGAAAGACTGTGAGCAGCAGGGCGTGATGGGAGAGGCAACCGAATAGGAGCAAGGAGGGAGCTGGGGTGGGGCTAAGGAGGGATAGCAGGGTAGGGGTGTAGGATGGTAAAGTGCTGCTAGTGGGAGAGTGGAGAGGTGAAGTAGAGAGAGGGATAGGGCAGCTAGGTGCAGTCAGGAGGTTAGAAGGAGGGAAAAGGAGAGAGGGGAGTAACAGAAAAGGAGAGAAGTAAAAAAAACTGGGTGTGTTGGTGGAATAGAGAGCTGCATAGTGCTGGATAGGAAAAGGGAAAGGGCTAGATGATTAAGGACAATGACAAATGAAGGTTGAGGCCAGGAAAGTAACAGAAACATAGAATATACTGCAGGGAGAGTTCTCATCTGCGCAAATCAGAAAATCTGGTGATGCTGCGAAAAATCCAGATGGCACAGGCTGTGACATGATCATTGAAATGAAGAATGTCATGTTGAGTGGCATACACAGCAGTAGGGTGGTCCAATTGTTTCTTGGCCACAGTTTGTCGGTGGCCATTCATGTAGTCAGACAGGTTTTTGGTTGTCATGCCCACACAGAACGCAGCACAGTGGTTGCAGTTTACTTGTAGATCATATGACTGGTTTCACAGCTAGCCTTGAGGGGATAGGTGATGTTTGTGAATGGACTGGAGTAGGTGGTGGTGGGAGAATGAATGGGGCAGGTCTTGCATCTAGGTCTATTACAGGGATATGACCCATGAGGCATGGGCTTGGAAGCAGGGGTTGTGTAGGAGTGGACGAGGATAGCATGGAGGTTCAGTGAGCGGTGGAATACCACTGTGGAAGGAGTGGGAAGGAAGGTGGGTAGGACATTTCTTATTTCAGGGCCCGATGACAGGTAATCAAAACCCTGGTGGAGAATGTAATTCAGTTGTTCCAGTCCTGGGTGATACTGAGTCACAAGAGGAATGCTTCTCTGGAGCCAGATGGTGGGACTATGGGAGGTGGTGAGTGACTGGAAAGATAAGGCATGGAAAAATCTGTTGTATAAGATTGGGAGGGTAATTACAATCTTTAAAGGCCTCAGTGAGAACCCTCACTATATTCTGAGAGGGACTGTTTGTCATTAGAGATGTGACTGTCATGGGTGGTCAGACTGTGTGGAAGGAGCGTCTTGGTATGGAATGGGTGGCAGCTGTCAAAGTGGAGGTATTGCTGATGGTTCATAGGTCTGATATGGACAGAGCTACTGGTGTAGCCACCTTTGAGGTGGAGGTCAACATTGAGGAAGTTGGTGTGTTGGTTTGAGTAGTACCAGGTGAAGCGAATGGAGGAAAAGATGTTGAGGTTCTGGAAGAATGTGAATGGGGTGTACTCACCCTCTATCCAGATCAAGAAAATGTGATCAATGAATCTGAACCAGGTCAAGGGTTTGAGATCCTGGATGTTTAGGAAGGGTTCCTCTAGATGGACCACAAATACACTCCTGGCAATTGAAATAAGAACACCGTGAATTCATTGTCCCAGGAAGGGGAAACTTTATTGACACATTCCTGGGGTCAGATACATCACATGATCACACTGACAGAACCACAGGCACATAGACACAGGCAACAGAGCATGCACAATGTCGGCACTAGTACAGTGTATATCCACCTTTCGCAGCAATGCAGGCTGCTATTCTCCCATGGAGACGATCGTAGAGATGCTGGATGTAGTCCTGTGGAACGGCTTGCCATGCCATTTCCACCTGGCGCCTCAGTTGGACCAGCGTTTGTGCCGGACGTGCAGACCGCGTGAGACGACGCTTCATCCAGTCCCAAACACCCTCAATGGGAGACAGATCCGGAGATCTTGCTGGCCAGGGTAGTTGACTTACACCTTCTAGAGCACGTTGGGTGGCACGGGATACATGCGGACGTGCATTGTCCTGTTGGAGCAGCAACTTCCCTTGCCGGTCTAGGAATGGTAGAACGATGGGTTCGAGGACGGTTTGGATGTACCGTGCACTATTCAGTGTCCCCTCGATGATCACCAGAGGTGTACGGCCAGTGTAGGAGATCGCTCCCCACACCATGATGCCGGGTGTTGGCCCTGTGTGCCTCGGTCATATGCAGTCCTGATTGTGGCGCTCACCTGCACGGCGCCAAACACGCATACGACCATCATTGGCACCAAGGCAGAAGCGACTCTCATCGATGAAGACGACACGTCTCCATTCGTCCCTCCATTCACGCCTGTCATGACACCACTGGAGGCGGGCTGCACGATGTTGGGGCGTGAGCAGAAGACGGCCTAACGGTGTTCGGGACCGTAGCCCAGCTTCATGGAGACGGTTGCGAATGGTCCTCGCCCATACCCCAGGAGCAACAGTGTCCCTAATTTGCTGGGAAGTGGCGGTGCGGTCCCCTACGGCACTGCGTAGGATCCTACGGTATTGGCGTGCATCCGTGCGTCGCTGCGGTCCGGTCCCAGGTCGACAGGCACGTGCACCTTCCGCCGACCACTGGCGACAACATCGATGTACTGTGGAGACCTCACGCCCCATGTGTTGAGCAATTCGGCGGTACGTCCACCCGGCCTCCCGCATGCCCACTATACACCCTCGCTCAAAGTCCGACACCTGCACATACGGTTCACGTCCACGCTGTCGCGGCATGCTACCAGTGTTAAAGACTGCGATGGAGCTCCGTATGCCACGGCAAACTGGCTGACACTGACGGCAGCGGCGCACAAATGCTGCGCAGCTAGCGCCATTCGACAGCCAACACCGCGGTTCCTGGTGTGTCCGTTGTGCCGTGCGTGTGATCATTGCTTGTACAGCCCTCTCGCAGTGTCCGGAGCAAGTATGGTGGGTCTGACACACTGGTGTCAATGTGTTCTTTTTTCCATTTCCAGGAGTGTAGATTGGCATAGGACGGTGCTATATGAGTGTCCATAGCCGTGCCCTGGATTTGTTAATAGGTAATGCCTTTGGAATCCACCAGGTATTGGGACAGATGGTGTTGAATGGCAGTTAGGCTTTGGGCATTATGGACATTAGTGTAAAGGGAGGTGGCATCAATACTGTTGAGCAGGACACCATGTGGTAAAGGAACAGGATCTGTGGAGAGCCTCAGGAGGAAATGGTTGCTATATTTCGTATAGGAGGGTAGGCAGCAGTTACTTTATATTTTATTTATTTATTCGTCAATTTCCGTGGGACCAAATTGAGGAGCAGATCACCAAGGACATGGAACATGTCAGTACAAGAAATTACTACATAAATTTAATAACAGATAAAAATTGATGTTCATGTACCTTAACAAAGTAACTCCATAAGTTTAAGTAAACGCTATCAGCAATACAATAAAAATTAGCTTAATTTTTCAAGGAACTCTTTGACAGAATAGAAGGAGTGACCCATGAGGAAACCCTTCAGTTTTGATTTGAAAGCGCGTGGATTACTGCTAAGATTTTTGAATTCGATTGGCAGCTTATTGAAAATGGATGCAGCAGTATACTGCACACCTTTTTGTACAAGAGTTAAGGAAGTCTGATCCAAATGCAGGTTTGATTTCTGCAGAGTATTAACAGAGTGAAAGCTGCATATTCTTGGAAATAAACTAATATTGGTAACAAGAAATGACAATAAGGAATATACGTATTGAGAGCCAATGTCAAAATACCCAGACTCGTGAACAGAGGTCGACAAGACGTTTGCAAACTAACACCACTTATTGCCCAAACCGCCCATTTCTGAGCCAAAAATATCCTTTTAGAATGGGAAGAGTTACCACAAAATATAATACCATACGACAATAGTGATTGAAAATAAGCAAAGTGTCAAATGATCACTCACTTCTGATACTGTTCGAATAGTGAAAATGGCAGTATTAAGTCTTTGAACAAGATCCTGAACATGGGCTTTCCACGACTGGTTACTATCTATCTGAACACCTAGAAATTTGAACTGTTCAGTTTCACTAATCATATGCCTATTCTGCAAAAATAAAACATCAGGTTTTGTGGAATTGTGTGTTAGAAACTGTAAAAACTGAGTCTTACTGTGATTTAGCGTTAGTTTATTTTCTACAAGCCATGAACTGAGCCCCCCAGGGGCTCAGCATTCATTACTGAGTACCGGCTTGGCGACCCCAGGGTCCTGAGCTGGGGACTGGTCAGCGCCGCCAGTCTCCTGTCACCGTAACACCCGGACATGCTTCAGTGGCCACCACATGGCGCGGCAGTGGAACGTTGTGTGCTGCGGGGAATGGTAATCTTGGCTTGACCGCCTGGATTGCGAGGAAGGTAAATCTCTATAAAAAACCCTCAATCTTACGGTGTGCTGCGCGCCTATAAGATGCATGGCTGTTGGGGTGGAACAGTCGCAAGCGGGCAACCTCAAGGGCACCTGCCACACCCCAGTTGTATAAGGCTTACCTAGGCACGCGGGGATCTGTCTAGGAGGACTTCTAGTTCCCTAGCTGCTTGTGGGATCGAGATGGAACCCTCGAACTTGTATTCTTTTCCTGCCAGCGGAAAGGGTGGACCGCTGGTGGGTTCTAGCACCCAATCCAACAAGTGGGCTAGTGTAGCCAGTCCTCCTGATTCAGTTACTTGTAACAGAATGCAAACTGCTTCGCAGAATGTGTTTCTCATAATTAAAAGAAAAAATGGGAGTTTCGAAAAAATTTTGCCATTTTATATCCCGAAGGGCCTAGAAGGTATTGCTGGCACATTAAAGTCTGTAAAGTGCTTGCGAAACATCTAGCTCCCAGCAAGTCCAGAACCTTCAGAAGGCACAATTTCTTGGGGAGTTTGTGATAGAGACTGAATTTCACAACACCTTGAACTACAGCAAGGGTGTTGTGACTTGCAGAGATCTCGTTGACATTCCCCAAGACGAACTGAAGGCTGCATGGTCCCGGGAAGGAATTGTCGACGTGCAACACATTATGAAATTGGTGGATGGTGCTCTCATAAAGACTGACTCATTTATCCTTACATTTAACAGCACCAAATTGCCAGAGCATGTGAAGGCAGGTTTCCTACGTCTCAGTGTATGGCCTTATTACCCCAACCCCATGCGATGTTTTACATGCCAACACTTTGGACACACTATTCTCTGCTGTAGAGGGGAAGCCACTTGCGGGAATTGTGGTAAAGCCGCCCATGAGTGAGTTGGTTGCTCCTCTCCTCCCAAGTGTGTCAACTGCTCTGGGGATCACCCTGTGTGGAGTAGGGAATGCAGAGTTTTCCTTGAGGAATGGACGATTCAGGAACTTAAAACTACAAAACGCATCCCGTATGGTGAGGCGAAGAAAATTTACAAGTCCATGCAGCCGCCCACGTTCACTGCTTCCTTTTCTACCATTCTCAAACAGCCAGTCTTGAAAACCGATGCCGCTACACAAACGGAGGTTGCTACTGTCAGCACTAGCACCTGCGTTTGTCCATGTACGTGTGCTGCTGCCATTCCTGTGAAGTCTGCTGCTACCCCCGGCCTTCTGACCAGGCCGTGGTAGCTGACATCGTGGAGCTTCCTGCCCCTTCCTGGGTCCAGTCTTGTGCACTTCCCAGCGCTGCTACACCCCCTACTGCTTCTGAGGTTTTGGCTCCAATGCCACCTCAGGCCAGAACATCAAAGCCAAAGATGGCTAAAGGAGACTGAAGTTATACAGTCTGCTGATGTGGATGTCATTCTCTCTGACGTCTCTCTCGACTCCTCTTCTGAGGCGATGGAGGTTGATTTCAGACTGGGGCAATCATCTCGCCCCAAAACTGAGCCTCCACCTGTTGTGGGCTCTCCTCCCCGACAGAAAGTGAGAATGAAGGTAATCCCACCCTGATAGATGGCTCCCATTATACAGTGGAACATGAATGGATTCAGGGCACATGTGGAGGAACTGAACCTCCTAGCAAGGCAATGCCCCCTGTGCTTGTGTTTACAGGAAACGCATTTAAAACCATCTGATGCTCCTGTACTAAGGGGCTATACGTCATATCGCAAAGATGACCTGACTGGAGAAAGGGCCAAAGGTGGAGTCGCTGTGTTTGTCAATAATGACCACCACTCCTCTGCTCTCCCCATGGATACTGACCTGCAACCAGTTGCAGTTGAAATTCATTCACCTCAGAGGCTTACCGTTTGCTCCCTTTATTTACCCCCTCTGGATGCAATGACCTTAGAAGCTCTCACAGATCTTATCGACCATCTCCCCCGCCCATTTCTCCTCCTGGGAGACTTCAATGCCCATCATGTCCTCTGGGGCTCCACTTCTCTTTGTGCTCGAGGTCGAATTTTGGAGAGCCTCCTAACATCTCAAGTGTTGTGCATCCTCAACACAGGTACTGCGACTCATTTCTCTACTGCTACAGGGTCATTCTCAGCCATTGCCCTATCTTTCTGCTCTCCAACCCTCACCGACTCTGTTCACTGGGAGGTCATTGACGACCTTCATTCCAGCGATCACTTCCCTATCCGCATTCATCTCCTGGATAGTATTGCTGGAGCAGCAGCCACCATCGTGGATAATTGGCAGGGCTAACTGGCCACTGTTCACTAGGTTGGTTATCTTTGACCGCCACAATAGCATACAAGAATGGGTGGATCACATCACGCTTGTGATCCCTCATGCTGCTGACCTGTCCATACCACAGTCTTCTGGCACTCTTAAGCGGCGCCTTGTGCCTTGGTGGACAGAAGAGTGCCGTTCAGCCATCCAGGACAGGCGTGTGGCTCTTCGCCGATTTAAATGCCGCCCAACAGCGGTCAATCTTACCGCCTTTCGAATCGCGAGAGCCAGGGCACGCCGTGTCATTAAACAGAGCAAGAAAAGGTCATGGCAGGAGTTCCTGGATCAACCGTTCCACTTGTTCCACAAAAGTATGGGAAGCCATCCGGAGGATTTCCAGTAAACATAGCCGTTTACCAATAGCTGCTGTCCTGAACCAGGGATGCCTCCAAACGACACCCAGAGCCATTGCTCAGACGCTGGCAGAGCATTTTGCACAAAGTACTGCCACTGCAAATCAGGATTCAGCATTTCATCACTACCGTGTGACTGTCGAAAGAGCGACCTTGGACTTTCGGTCAAACAGTTCTGAGGCCTACAATTCCCCTTTTTCCATGTGGGAACTTGAATCGGCACTTACTGAGACTTCTGACACTGCACCAGGTTACGACCGCATCCGGTACTCCATGGTTCGATATCTGCCAGCGGTGTCAAAGGAAATCCTCCTCGAATGTTTTAATCTCATATGGCAGACAGGAGTGATCCCCACCTCGTGGAGGGAGGAAATCCTCATCCCTCTCCTCAAACCAGGAAAGGACCGCACATGTCTCGGTAGTTATCGTAGTATCGCCTTGACAAGCTGTGTCGGAAAGACCCTGGAATGGATGGTTAACCGGCGTCTGGTCTAGCTGTTAGAGACCAGACAGCTCCATAGCCACTTTCGGTGTGGATTCCGAAAATTTCGGACCAACAACCTGATCCTCCTAGAGACGGCTATTCAGCACGCTTTTCCCCGTCAGCATCACTATATCGGTATCTTCTTTGATGTCAGTAAGGCATATGATACTACTTGGAGACACTGTATTCTTGCACAACTGCATCAACGGGGCTTTTGTGCCCGCCTCCCAATTTTCATTCGGTCTTTCCTCTCTCAGCGGTTTTTTTGGACCCGCATTGGTAATACACTGTCTGATCGCTTTGAGCAAGAGAACGGTGTCCCCCAGGGCAGTGTTTTAAGCGTTACCCTCTTTGCCATAGCCATCAACAGTATAACGTCTACAGTGAGGAGTCTAGTACAGTGCTCCTTATTTGTGGACGACTTTGCTGTTTGCTGTTCCTCCTCCAGTGTTGCAACCATCAGCCGTCAGTTGCAGCTAACAGTGCGGCAGTTAGAGGAGTGGGCTGCAAAGACGGGTTTTTGGTTTTCTGCCGATAAGTGTGTTTGTGTTCATTTTAATCGTTCTCGTCATCTTTTTACTTTGCCTGCCTACTTTGGCTGCCTTGCATATGGGGGATACTGTCCTACATTTTAGAGACACAGTGCGGTTTCTGGGCCTAATTTTTGACTCCAGGTTGTCATGGCTGCCACACCTATGTCACTTGAAAGCCAGAACCCTGAAGGCACTTAACATCCTCAAGTGCCTCAACCACAGGTCTTGGGGAGCGGACAGGGGGCATCTCCTTCAGTTTTACCGAGCTTTTGTGCATTCACGGTTGTACTATGGATGCACAGTATATGTGTCAGCGAGGCCTTCTTATTTGCAGATCCTTGACGCTGTTCACCATGCTTTTGTACTTTATAAAGTACGAAGAAGAGCAGATAGAAGAGGTTGACAGTCTTAAATTCCTGGGATTACAACTTGATAATTAATTCAGTTGGGAGGAGCACACCACAGAACTGCAGAAACGCCTTAACAAATCTGTATTTGCAATTCGAGTGTTAGCAGACGCAGGTGACATAAAAGTGAAAAAGCTTGCATACTTTGCCTACTTTCATTCCATAATGTCATATGATATAATATTTTGGGGTAACTCTTCAAGTCAAACAAAAGTTTTCAGAGTCCAAAAGCGTGTAATACATATTATTTGTGTACTAAACTCACGGACGTCTTGTAGAAACCTCTTCAAAGAACTGGGTATACTAACTACTGCCTCTCAGTATATTTACTCCTTAATGAAATTTGTCCTAAATTATATATCTCTTTTTCCAACAAACAGCTCAGTTCATACATACAATACCAGGAACAAAAATGATCTGCACAAGGACTTAAAAGCACTTACTTTAGTTCAAAAAGGGGTCCACTACTCAGGACTTACTAGTGGCCAACTCCTTCTACTCCATTGACGAATTTTTTAATAGAAACAAATGATGTGTTGTATATATTTATACTACTAGAATTGTTATTTCAGCTTAAAAAAAAAATGGTGAAATGTCCCCCATCCACGAGGATCTCCTCAACACAAATCTATGGCACGAAAACTAATCTAATCTAATGCTGGGATTCGACTGGCCATGGGTGCTTATCAGACCAGTCCCATACCCAGCCTCTGTGCTGAGGCTGGGGAACCGCCACTTGTAATCCGGCGGCAGCTCCTGCTGGTGCGCCAGGCTTGTAAGTTTCTTGCAGCTCCCAGTTCGCCTGCTCACCATCTTGTTGCCCATCCACCTCTGGATCGCCTTTTTTCCTGCCGTCCCCGGGCTACATTGCCGTTTGGGATCCGTGTGCAACGTGTACTAGAG
This sequence comes from Schistocerca gregaria, assembly GCF_023897955.1. Taxonomy (NCBI): domain Eukaryota; kingdom Metazoa; phylum Arthropoda; class Insecta; order Orthoptera; family Acrididae; genus Schistocerca; species Schistocerca gregaria. Next base: position 662,288,545 of record NC_064923.1, read on the forward strand.
TCCCTCGGTGCGGAGTCTGTACAACCCCAAATCCAGGGTTTTAACCGCCTGCCACCCTCATTACTGAAGAGGTCTGGAGTGTTTTTAGATTTATTGCAGTACAAGAGAGATTGCGCTCCTGCCACCGTTTTTAATGCAGCATTTTCTGCCATTTTATCTGAGCACCACGACTATGTAGCTGTTTTTACGGATGGGTCGAGACAAGGGGATTCTGTTGGTTGCTCAGTTGTTTTTCCAGATCATGTCCTCAAGGTCCGACTGCCTCAGACTTTTACTGTCTTTGATGCAGAATTGTCTGCGATCTTGCGGGCACTGGAGCACATGAGACACTCTTCCTCTCCTAAATTTCTTGTCCGTTCCGATTCACTCAGTGCCCTTCACTTACTGCAACGTTTGTATCCGGCAGACAAAATTGTGCAGACCATCCAGGATGCCCTCCTCCGACTACAGCGACTGGGAAGGTTGTAGCTTTCTGCTGGGTTACGGGGCATGTCGGCATTGCTGGGAATGAAAGGGCAGATCTCGCAGCCTAGGAGGCGTCTCTCGCCCCACAAGTATCTCAGTGTGCTATCCCCATGCGCGCACTCACCTTGCTGTTGAGCTCACGGGTCATGTGTCGGTGGGAGGATGAGTGGGTGGAAGTGACTGGCAATAAGCTCCGTATAGTCAAGCCCACAACGCGTGTGTGGTGTACTTCCTTTCAGCCCCTTCGATGGGACGAGGTTCTCCTCACCCGGCTTCGGATAGGCCACAGCCCTAAGATGCATGGCTTCCTGCTCCGTCGAGAGGACCCCCCAATGTGTGGTGCTTGCGCCACGTTTTATTGGATTGCGTTTTATTTTCTGACCAGCGGGCCGCAGCTGACTTGCCAGTGGACCCACCATCTCGTTCCTTTTAATGTCCTTCAGGGCGCTGATGACCTCGATGTTGAGCACCCATAAGCCCCAACACACCACCACACCACCACGAACTGAGGTCATGTACTGCACTATTTGAAACCGAGCTAATGTTGGACACAACAACCTTTACCACCAAGCTAGTGAATAAGCAAATAGAAATATTTTATAGTTAGTCATAATACTAGAGGGCATATCATTTATATAAATAAGGAAAATGAGTGGCCCCAACACTGATCCCAGGGGCACCCCCTCACTTGACAGTACCCCACTTGGACCCCACATCCCAGCCGTTATCAACAATGTGAATAATGACCTTTTGCTGTCTGTTGCTAAAGAAAGAGGTGAACCAATTGTGAGCTACTCTCCGTATTCCATAATGGTCCAACTTCTGAAGCAATATTTTGTGATCAACACAATCAAATGCCTTAGTGAAATAAAAAAAAAAAATGCAAAGCATTCGAAACCTTTTGTTTAACCCATCCAGTACCTCACAGAGAAAAGAGAATATATCATTTTCAATTGTTAAACAACTTCAAAAGAAACTGTTCATTTGATAGCAAAGCGTGCGATATAAAATAATCAATTACCCTTACATACATAGCCTTTTCAATAACTTTTGCAAACACTGATGGCATACAAAAAGGTCTAAAATTATCTACATTATCCCTTTCTCCCTTTTTATAAAGCGGGTTTACTACTGAGTATTTTAATTGCTCAGGAAACTGACAATTCTTAAAGGAAGTATTACAAATATGGCTAAATACAGGGCTAACATGTGCAGCACAGTACTTTAGTATTCTGCTAGATACTCCATCATAATCATGGGAGTCCTTAGTCTTCAGTGATTTAATTATTGACTCAATCTCCCTCTTGTCTGTATCACAGAGGAGTATTTCAGACATCAATTTCGGAAAGGCATTTGCCAAGAAAGTTCTATGATTCCCTGTAGAAACTAAATTTTTATTTAACTCACCAGTAATGCTCAGAAAATGATTGTTAAATACTGTACATATTTCTGATTTATCAGTAACAGAAATATTTTTACTGCGAACTGAATTTATTTCACTGGCCTTGTGCTGCTGGCCAGACACTTCCTTGACAACTGACCATGTGGTTTTAATTTTATCCTGTGAATTAGCTATTCTATTTGCATACCACATACTCTTTGCCTTTCTGATAACATTTTTAAGCACCTTACAATACAGTTTGTAATGGGCTACTGTAGCTTGATTGTGACTACTTTTAACATTTTGATATAATTCCCGATTTGATCTACATGCTATCCTTATCCCACTAGTCAGTGAACCGGGCTGCCCATTACTGCTAGTACCCCATTTAGAATGTTCTAATGGAAAGCACATCTCAAAGAGCATGAGAAATGTGTTAAGGAAAGCATTGTATTTATCATCTATGTTATCGGCACTATAAACATCCTGCCACTCTTGTTCCTTGACAAGGTTTAAAAAACTCTCTATTGCTGTTGGATTAGCTGTCCCACCTGGTTTGTAATTATATATGACATTTGTTTTAGTACAAAAGCCTTTTAGTGTTAAAATTTGTGCATCATGGTCTGAAAGGCCATTCATGCTCTTGCTAAGAGATTACCCATCTACTAATGAAGAATGAATAAAAATATTGTCTATGGCTGTGTTACTGTTCCCCTGTACCCTAGTTGGAAAAAAAAAAAACAGTTTGCATCAGATCATATTAATTTAGGAGATCTACCAACATCCATTTTCTTGCACCATCATATACAAAATTTATATTGGAGTCACCACATATAACTAGTTTCTGGTACTTCCTACAAAGTGAATCAAGAACCCTCTCTAGCTTAACCAGAAATGCTCTGAAGTTGGAGTTACGGAAACTATAAACAACAACAATTAGAAGTTTAGTTTCACTAAATTCAACTACCACTGCGCAACATTCAAATACCTGCTCAGTGCAGTGTTGTGATACGTCTATGGACTCAAATGGAATACTGTTTTTTACGAACAGAGCCACTCCCCCACCCCACAAGGAACTTCTTGAGAAACAGCCAGCTAATGTGGAGCCTGGTTAAGGAAGCCTCTGAATTGTCAAATTATTTACGTGGTGCTCTGATATACCAATAATTTCATACTCAACATCTATAAGCAGTTCACTAACTTTATCTCTTCTTAATTTTGATGAAATATGCTCATTCCTTCTCTACTTGAAAACATTACATCCTCGGAAGGTGAGCCCTTAGTTAGAGGGACTTCCTTTAAGCATGTATACCTATCAGCTGACTTCAATCCAAAACAGGTGCACTTCTAACATCAACTACTACTGGAATTTTTCCACGAGTGACATCACCACCACCACCCACTACACTGTCACCTATATACTTAGCCAGCATCCCCTTCCCATACCTATTGAGGTGCAGGCCATGCCTAGTGAAACTCGATCCACTGATAGACCCAACTGGCACCACTGAGATGTGACCCATACTGTCATGCCCTCTGCCATTAGTGCCCTCCCCAGCCCCACATTAACACACCTGACAGCCACATTAAGGTGAGATCAAACGTGACGCTGAAACAGTTGCACAAAATACACATCTGTGCCATCATTTTGAATAGCTATCTTAACCAGGTCACCACCTACATCATATTGCCCGTCCCTATTGAGACTGTTCCCTGCTCCACCCACTATCACTAGCTGACCCTCCTTCGCAAAATTCTTACATAACTCCCCTATGCTGCCAGTCACCTGAGCCAACCCTGCACTAGGCTACACAGTGTCCTGGTACTCACTCCCCAACACTTCCTGCAACTGCTGGCCAACACCTCTACCATGAGAACTACCTACCAGCAGAACCTTCTTCTTTCTGCTAGACTTTGTGACTAACCAAGGCCTCCTACTTGCTGAGGACTGCTGCATGTTCCCTACATCTACAGCTACACGAGGCTCCTCTCCACTCAACTCTGACAGTTGGTCATATCTATTGCATGTACACAAAGTAAAACTGTCTGAATACCTCCTCTTCCTAGCTACCTTCTTGCCAACTGCCAATTCCCATTCCCCACCACCCTTCACCCTTCTCAACTTATCTAGTTCCTCCTTTGCAAATTGTAACTACAACTGAAGGGCACAAATTTTACGCTCTTGCTCCTCTATCAACTTATTTCTACTACTGATTCTGCATTCCCAGGAGAGGATCTCACTAAAATGACCACTGGCTTCCCCACTACATTCCCCCAACTGAAAATACTTTGAACAAATCCCACACCGTAACCCACTACTCACGAACCTACAACAGAGCCCACACTTCTCACTCATGCTAAAATTTTACAGTTACTGAAAAAACTATATGTCTACGTCACCAAAGTTCAGTTACACCAGTAGAAATCTTTAAGAACTAACACTAATGGCCTCAAAATTCTCTGCCTATTAAGAAAGCAAGTACTCATAATAATACTACTACACCACTGCTAATACCAATACCTACAAAATTTCACAAAATTATTAGCTAAAACAAAAAAATTTAAATGGCCACTGGAACACTAAGCAAAGTTAAAATACTGAATGAAAATTTTACTGAAATATTTCCCTAAAAACAATAAGAAATGTCTGTTGAAAACTAAAGCACGAAATTTACTAAACAACTTCAACGCACATAAAACTCTAAAAAAACAAAGTGAGCGAACGATTACAAAACTTTATTAAGTCATTATTTCACCACAAACAGCATGGAACACCACTGAAAACTATTAAATTTAATAACTGTATTACAGAGCACAAATAAGTTTGTCAGTACTTAGCTTTATAACCACTACAGCTGCAGTGCACGCTGCAAAATGTAAACACACTACCGAGGCGCGAGTCTTAGATGAACAACACGAGCACATTCACAAATAATAGACCACTCGAGTCAATAACACAGGAGTAAAGACTGAGATTAACGAAAATCCACTAATAAGTTACTTTTACGGCAAATATTAACTAAAACAAGGAAATGAAGTCTAAAATTTTATAAAATATTAACGAGCAATTTCAACAGCAGTGCAGCACACGTGATGTCACACCAAATACTCCCAAGTTATGAATTTCAGATTTAATAGGCTGCATGTGTTGGTCTATGACAGTAGAGATTCTCTCAGTGGGAGCACACTAAATGGCTACAATGGGGTGTCATGGGTGGTTGGGTTTATGGGCTTTAGGAAGTATGTGGAAGGAAGGAGTGCGGTGAGTGGTAGGGGTGAGGAGAGAGAAGAATTCCAGGGAGGGGTTCTGGGATGGGCCTAAGGATCTGAGACAGCCGGGAGATCCTGTTGGATTTCTGGAAAGGGGTCAATGTGGCAGGGTTTGTAGGTGAGAATGTGAGGTTAGTTTACTTGTTGAGGGATTTGGGGAATGATGGTGAGACATGGTTCAAGGTTAAGAAATTCTGGAAAATTAGCCAGGGGTGATCTGAGGCAGTGGAGGTGGATCACAGTTGGATGGAGGGTGGATCACAATTGGATGGAGGAGTGAACTGAGTCAGGCAGGTTTCAACATTGCTCTTTGGTTGAGTCTGATTGGTGGGGTTGGTGGTGAAAAAGTGTTCCCACTGTAAGGATGGGAGAAGGAGAGAAGGTCTTTAACAAATCCCAATTGATTTAAAAATGGGAGTGGAGCAAAAAGTGACGCCTATGGAAAGAACTGATACTTCTGTGGTTCTAAGGCATTTGGAGTAAAGGTTCAGGAGAGCATTTGGAGTCTGTTTAGGTTCTCAATTGTGTGTGTTGGTGGGAGGGTGTTTTGGAGGGTGGGGTAAATGTAGTAGGTCTGCAAGATAGGGTTTGTCAGCTATAAGGGAATGTGGGGCAGTTTTGGAGTTTGTTGCAGGGGTGGTGGAGAGTGATAGTTGAAGTAGGGAGTAGGAAGGAAGTTAGCAGGGTGAAGAGTTCTGTCGGGTGGTGTTGTGCATGTTGCTCTAGTTCCTGGAGGACACGAGTCTCAATGTGTGTTATGGGGTCCAGGAATTTGGGATTGCACAGCAGGAGAATTTGATGGATGGAGAGAAGGTATTTCAAGAAGATTTGGTGACTATGTTGGTGAAGGCTAAGAATTGGCACAATCTGAACGCAAGATGAAATCTGAGGGAGTAGCCAATAGTGAAAGATGAAACCAACTGAAATTGGCATGAAATGACAATTTGATCAAAGAAAAAACAAATAAAAATATTTTTTATGTGGACTGCAGATCTGTGGGTGGATAAGTGTGCTTGGCTCATGGAAACCCCCCATATGGCCTTACTATCAAATTCATCATCTCCAGCTGCCACCCTTCCTTCCACAATTACCTCTATTTGTTCAGGTTCCACAGATCTTTAGTCCTCACCAACATAGTCCTGCAAAACCATATCATTCGAGTGCAAACCCCCTTCCAATACCTTCTCTCCATTCATAAAATTCTCCAGCTATGCAATCCAAAATTCCTGCAGCCTACAACTCACATTGAAACTCTTGGCCTCCAGGAACTAGAGCAATATGTACAACACCCCATCAAAAAACTCTCCATACTGTTCACATCCTATGACTACTACTGTCTGCCACCCCTACAACAAACTCCAAATCTGTCTCGTGTCCCCTCATAGCTGACAAACCCTGTCTCGCTGACCTACTACATTAACCCTCCTCTCCAACACTCCCATCCACAAACAAACACAATCTAGAACCTAAGCACACTCAAAAGCAGTCAAGGGCCTTTCCTTCAAATGCCTTAGTCCCTCCGATGTATTAGTCCTTTCCACATGCGTCACCTTTTGCCCCACTTCCAAATTAAATCATGTGTGATATGTTAAAGACCTTCCCTCCTTCTCCCAGTCCCTACAGTGGAAAGACTTTTTCAGCACCAACATTACCAGTCAGACTCAACCAAAGACCAGTGTTGAAAGCTGCCTGACTCAGTTCACTCCTCCATCCAACAGTGATCCACCTCCACTCCCTCCAAACCGCCCTGTTACCTTTCTAGGATTTCTTAACCTTGAACCATGGCTCACCATCATTCCCAAAATTGCTCAGCATGCAAACTAACCGGACATCCACAGAAAGAATCACAATCCACCACCTCAAAACTGTTTCCAGCCTTATAAACCTACCTGCTGATGGTGGCTCCACCACTGTTGTTTTGAACTGCGAGGATTACCTGGCAGAAGAATTCCATCAACTGTCAGATTCATTGACCTACAAACCCTGCCACAGTGACCCCATTCCAGAAATCCAGCTGGATCTCCTGTCTCTCCTCAAATCCTTAGGCCCATCCCAGAACCCCTCCCTGGAACCCATCTCTCTCCTAACCCCTACCGCTCCCCACACCTGTAACCTTCTACATGCTTCCTAAAGCTCATACACCCAACCACCCAGGACAGCCCATTTTGGCTGGTTATTGTGCTCCCACTGAGAAAATCTCTACTGTCGTAGACCAACACCTGCAGCATATCAACTGCTGCCTACCCTCCTATATGAAAGATACCAACCATATCCTAATGAAACTCTCCACAGATTCTGTTCCTTTACCACATGGTGACCTGCTCATCAGTCTTGATGGCACCTCCCTTTACACTAAAGTCCCTAATGCCCATGGCCCAACTGCCATTCAACACCATTTTTCCCAATATCTGATGGATTCCAAAGGCATTACCTACTAACTAATCTGGGGTATGGCTATGGGCACCCACATAGCATCATTCTATGCCAATCTATTCATGGTCCATCTAGAGGAATCCTTCCTGAACACCCAGGGTCCCTAACCCCTGGCCTTGTTCAGATTCATTGATCACATTTTCTTGAACTGGATAGGCGGTGAGTACACCCCATCCACATTCCTTCAGAACCTCAACACCTTCTCCTCCATTCACTTCACCTGGTCCTACTCAAACCAACATGCCAACATCCTCCACCTCAAAGATGGCTATATCAGTAGCTCTGTCCATATGAAACCTACCAACCATCACCAATAACTCCACTTTCAAAGCTACCACCCATTTCATACCAAGAAATCCCTTTCATACAGCCTACCCACCCACCGCCATCACATCTGTAGTGACAAATGGCCCTCTCAAAATATACTGAGGATCTCACTGAGGTCTTTACAGGCTGTGATTACTCTCTCAATATTGTACAACAACAGATCTCCCATGCTTTATCTTTCCAGTCACCCACCACCTCCCAAAGTTCCATCGTCCAGCTACAGAGTAGCATTCCCCTTGTGACCCATTACAACCCAGGACTGGAGCGTCTGAATTACATTCTCCACCAGGGTTTCAACAACTACTCATCGTTCTCTGAAATGAGAAATGTCCTACCCATTATCTTCCCCACTCCTCCCACAGAGGTATTCCACCACCCACTGAACCTACACACTATCCTCATCCATCCCTAAACAACACCTGCTCCCAACCCCGTGCCTCTTGGGTCATATCCCTGTGACAGACCTAGATGCAAGACCTGTCCCATTCATCATTCCACCACCACCTACTTCAGTCCGTTCACAAACATTACCTATTCCAGGCAGGACTGCCTGTCAAACCAGTCGTGATCTACAAGCTAAGCTGCAACCACTGTGCTGCATTCTATGTGGGCTTGATAACCAACATGTTGTCTGTCCACATGAATGGCCATCAATAAACTGTGGCCAAGAAACATTTAATCCTCCCACCTCCACCTACTCCAGTTCGTTCACAAACATTACCTATTCCAGGCAGGACTACCTGTCAAACCCGTCGTGATCTACAAGCTAAGCTGCAAACCACTGAGCTGCATTCTATGTGGACTTGACAACCAACAAGTTGTCTGTCCACATGAATGGCTGTCAACAAACTGTGGCCAAGCAACAACTCGACCATCCTACTGCTGAGCACACCAGCCAACACTACGTTCTTCATTTCAATGAATGTGTCACAGCTTATACCATCTGAATCCTTCCCACCAACACCAGATTTTCTAAATTGTGCAGGTGGGACTCTCCCTGCAATATACCCCACGGTGCTATAATCCTTCTGGTCTCAACCTTTGTTAATTGTTGTTCTTACCCATCTAGCCCCTTCCCTTGTCCCATCCAGTACTGCACAGTCCTCTATTCCATCAACACACCCAGTCTTTTTACTTCTCTCCTTTTCTGCTGACCCCCACCCCCCTTTCCCACATTCTGTCTAACCTAACAATTGTACCTAACTACCCTAACCTCTCTCCACCTCGTCCCTGAGTGCTCCCCACTAGCGGCACTTTACTGTCCCCCACCCTACCCTGCTATCCCTCCACCTTGCTGCCCCAGCCTCCTCCTTACCCCCACTTGGTTGCCTCTCCCATCATGCGCTGCTGCTCACAATCTGTTTTCAGCTGCCACAGACCGTGGTCATGTGTGCATGGGTTGCATCTGAGTGAGTGTGTCTGTATATGTTGTCTATTTTTGACAAAGACCTTGTTGGTCATATGCTCACTTGACAACAGACTTTTTGTTGTGCTTAACTGCAACTCAGAATCTCTCCTATATGGTGAGTAACAACTATCCTTTTTGTAATATTGCTACATTCTGTTCTGGATTTTCCATTATTTGATTTCTTCTCTTTGCAGAAGTCATTCTCAAGTGTAATTTTCACCAGTTGATACAGCCAAGTATTGTAATTAAGTTGGGATATTGATGTAAAAGTTCATTGCTGTCCCTGAACAAATAAAAGCTGCATTAGCAACTGTCCACTAGATTCAGAAAACCACTATGAAATGAACCATTGGTTAAGTATAAGTGACGTCTCCTGTCACCTCAGACACACTGTATAGTTTACATGTATTTCTTTTTAACAGCGTGATTTGCAGAGAAACATGATCTGTTACTGTACAACCACATGATGAAGATTAGTGGTTCATACCCTGATCGGAGCTGTTTTACAGAAGAAACTGTTAAGTGGCAAATGGTCAAAAGGCTAGCCCAGTGCTTTTAACAAAAAGAGATTTGAGGTATTGCCAACCATCAATAATGCAACAAAGCGAATGGGATACACTTCGCCTGCTTGAGCAACAACCTCTCTACTAACAGTGTCTAAGCAGCCACAGAGGAAAAAGATGGACCTGTTATTTGTAGGCAGCTAGAACATTTGGCATCTGGTGATCCCTCTTTAGGAGATAGCATCATGGGAGGGAAAGAATTAATTGTGTGTTAATTCTGAATTCTGGTGGGAATTGTTTGCTAGATGGAATAGGCCAAACCAGGAGCAATTCAAATAAAGATTGCAGTCAGTCACAGATCATGAGTCACATTGGCAATAACATCTGTCATCTAGGATCCGAAAATATTCACAGTGCATTTTAGGGAATGGCAAAAGTGTGGAAGACAGTTAGTCTTAATAACATGGAAATACCAAAACCGTTCTGTAGTAGTGATGATGACTTTAATTCCATGTATTGACTGGAAAAAACCATGGATAAATTACTGAAAGTAAGGACATTGCAAAGTAATACTGAACACATTATAAGACAATTGTCTTGAACAACTAGTCTGACAGTCCACAAGTGAGAGAGATAATTTAGATTTATTGGTTACAGCAGATCTGATATTTTTGAAAGTGTCAGGAGAGCAATTGTGTTTGTGACAGACTCTGTTAAGTAAATACCAAGAAAAGTAATAACAGATGCCAAAAGCCATCCTGGTTCAATCATGTCATTCAGTGAATGTTATGAACACAGGGACTGTTACACTACTGCTATAAAAGATTATATATGGAATTTTCACAGAGGCTGTGAATGAAAGGCTGTCCAATTAATTTACCACGCATGTTGCAATCTAGCCAGTTGGCATACGAAATGTGACTGCCTTGTACAAGAACAATTCTTAAAACTTCATTCACTCATTAACAGGAAGACAAGTCTTGTTGTTGGAGAACACAGCTTTGAGGAGTTTTAATTTATGATAGAATTATCCATGAAAAGAACTGACTAGACAATTAGACTATTACTAAGCACTATTTATTGTCAAGGAAGGTAGAAGTTTCGGTATAACAGTATGCGTGATATCATTGCAGAATGCAGCTCCTCTGGCAGCTGGTGCAAAAATATTTTGACAGGGTGATGTAAATAAGCCCTTGTAGCACCACACAATACAGCATTATACTGAAGAGCAGTGATCTTGGCTGCTACATCAGCTGTCTCAGGGAAAGCTGAACATCATCTACATAGAGTGCCAGAAAGTGGACATGTTGACATGATATTGATGCATGTCCTGCAGGTCTGTCTGTGTGCTAGCTGGTGAAGGTACCAGTGCTGTTGATGGAGTAGATGCTGATACTGCAGTAAGTCAGCATCTTGTTACAGTAGTAGGTAGCTCTTCTAGAAAAACATATATGGGGTTCACCCAGTCAGGAGAGACAGTAGAAGGCTTGTTGTCAGCAAGTACATTGATAGTGCACAATCCATATTGTATGGCTTTGGATGAACCCATGTGTGGTGGTTGTAGCATAGGCTACATCATCGGTGCGAAACACGAAATGGATACAATTGTCTATGTATTGATGTACATAGCTGGAAACTGTGCTGTGTTTTGATCCTTGTTGGGGACAAATGTGGGAAACGTTTTCCCTCAATTTATTTATTTATTTATTATTTATTTTATTTATTTATTTATCCATCCGTAGACAATCAGGATTGTATGGATGTTGTCAACATGAGAATATACAATAGGTACACAAATTTATAATTGTCACAATCGGAATTCATGAATATTATAACAAGATGCATTTTTAAACCACTTAATGACACAGTTGCTAATTTTTACATATTTCTATGCATTCACATCATCTCAAGTAATCATTGACAGTATAAAAGCACTTTTCCGAGAGATATTTTTTTAGCGATTTCCTCAGGTTATCTATTTTGCTTATGTCTTTGATCCCTTGTGGAAGTTTATTGTATAATTTAATTCCATTATATAACATGCTATTTTGAGTTTTTGACTTGTTTTTCCTATAGAGGTGTAAGTGTTGTCGGTGTCTGGTGTCATGTGCATGTATGGAACTGTTTATCGGGAACTGGTCGAGGTGTCTTTTTATGTATATTACTGTCTGCAAAATGTATTCACACGGAACTGTCAATATACCCAAATAAAGTCACAGTTGTCATGGTTGATCAGCTATAGAGAATGTGCATCTACAAATTTGCCTGGTAGGAGTAATGCTTTGCTTATGCTAATTTGGCTCCTCAAGAGTCTAAATGTGGTTTATAGGTATTCCTCAGGCCAAGTAAAACTAGTGGTAGATCAGTGGTCTGATCCATATTGTGGCACATGAGGACTACCTTAGGAAACCAGTGCCGTCATTCTATCATCCTTTTAATGGCTGGGTGATAGGCGTGGTCTTATGGTGCACTGTGCCACAGAACTTAGTATAGTGGGCAAACAGGTCATCATGATGTGCAGAGGACAGCCAAAACATGATATACATATGGAAACAATGGAGGAATCTTAAGTCTCTGCTGAAATGTTATCTACTGGCACTGCTTCTGGAAATCGGGTGAAGCAGTCAATCACTGTTAATAGATAAAGTAGGCCACTGGATGGAGGTAAAAGCCCATGACATCAATATGGAAGTGCACAGAGTCAGCAGTTGTATCCAGAAAGTCTCTCACCAGTGAGCGTATATGGCAGTTAAACTTGCTGCACTGACATCTGATGCATGTTCATGTCTGTTCCCAGCAGTCTTTCTAGACATCGAGCCACATAAATCAATGTGTGACTGAGCGAATGGTCAGTCAGACTTCAGGATGACACAGATTATGTAGGCTCCAATGTGCAATGTCAAAATGCAGCGGTCAGGAAGGACGAGGTTTACCATTTGACATGTCATAATATAACTTGATTTCAGCTTCACTAATGTCAATTAATTGGACGTCCAACATTGTTGATCTAGCTTTAAGTCAACTGCATGGTTCTTGGTCAACTTGCTGTGCTTCAGCAAACTGAGTGAAGTCAAACATGAGATACTTCTGATAGGGAAGAGCAGTCAGCTACTATGTTGACAACTCCCAAAATGTGTCTAACATCCATGCTGAATTGGTCTATGTATAAAAGTTGATTGTGCTGCCAAGATGAACAGTTGACATTGTTTTGACAGAAAGTGTTGGTAAGTGGCTTATGGTTGATGTAAATGGTAAACTTCCAGGTTTCCAGTTGTGGCTGCAAGTACATATTAGCCTCTTTGGTAGTCAGAAGCTCTCTATCATATGAACTCCACTTCCATTGTGACTGTGACGGCTTGTGGAAAAAGAAAGATATCAGTTGCCATGTGCCATCACACAGTAGTTGTAATACCATGCCAATCACTGGCTGGCTCGCATCAACCACTAATGCCAAGGTTACATTAAGCTTGAGATGTGTGACTAATGCAGCATCCACTATGCTCTGCTTGGCTGCCTCGAAACTGGAGATCATGTTATCTGTCAATGAAACTGGCACATTATCTTTGCTCTTTGGGCCAGTGAATGATGCCATTAACAGTTCTTGCAAACCAGCTGCATCTGGCAGGTGTCAGTGATAGAAGTTAAGTGTACAGAGATGTTATTCGGGGGGGGGGGGGGGGGGGGCTGAGACAACCAGAATATCATCCACATACTACTCAAAGCAAAAGGGGGGTGGAGGCTTGTTATACAGAGTCCATAAACCTTTGCCAAGTATGTGCAGCATTTCAGAGGCTGCACATCATGAAAAAGACTCTCGAGTAGACCAAACAGGGTGATTATGGTTGTCTTCAGTATGTCTGCCTCTGCCACAGGGATCTGAGTGTATGCCTTGGCACAGTCTCAGACACTGACTAAGGTTGCTCCACTTGTTAGTGTAGTTATAGTCTTGTAGCAAAGGTACAGTATATTGGCCTGGTACAGTTCTGGCATTAAGGGCTCTGCATGGATGCCACACACCATATTTCTTAGGTACTAAGTGAAGTGGGGACGACCAAGGATTACTCCATGGGCATGTAACATTCCCTGTGGAATAATTTCGATTTCACTTTTGCTATAGCTAGGCAATCTGGGACCAAACTTTAGGGTCAACAGGATACTGGTGGGCCATCAATAGTGATAATGTTATGCACTGTGTCATAATGTACCTCTTTCTGCACTCCCAGAAATTCTAAAAAATAAAACCTCTTGTGGGGTTGATGTAATTTCCAACAGAATTCTGAGAAGCTGCCCTTTGTGACATGTGCAATGAATCTCTGGCACAGGGAAGTTTTCCAGACAGGCTAAACTATGCAATTATTAAACCATTTCATGAGGAAAGTGGCAGGCAGAGTTAAACATTTACCATCCAGTTTCCTTACTGACATCTTTATCCAAATTATTTGACAAAGTAATGTACTCAATAGTAGTAGCATAGTTAAGCAGAAACAATTTACTTAGCATATTACAGTTTGGATTCCAGAAGGGTTGCTCAACTGAGAATACTGTATACACATTCACTCATCATATAGTAAATGATTTAAATAATGATAAATCCCCAGTTGGTATTTTTTGTGATCTTTCCAATGACCTGATTGTGTAGATCATGATACTCTCTTACAAAAACTCAATTTTTATGGAACTGATGGCTTTAAGCACAGCTGCTTTGAATCATACTTGACAAACAAAATGCAAAAAGTTGTGCTGAATAATTCAGCATTGACAGAAAGGTAGAAAATTTTACTGACTGGGATAAAATCACAAAGCGAGTACCATAGGGCTTAATTTTGGGTCCATTCCTATTGCACAAATCAAAAAAAGTTTTCCATCACCCCGGTTCTAAGAGTTACGGAACCTGTACAGAAAATTGGAATAGAGATCAACATAAACATTTACACCCCTTTTATTGCTCATGAAACCCATACATTGCATGTTGTACCACCATACAGCAAGAGCTTCAGATGTGGTGGTCCAGATTGCTGTACACATCAATACCTCTAATACCTAGTAGCACGTCCTCTTGCATTGATGCATGCCTGTATTCATCGTGGCATACTATCCACAAGTTTATCAAGGCACTTTTGGTCCAGATTGTCCCACTCCTCCATAACAATTGACCTTACATCTCTCAGAGTGGTTGGTGGGTCATGTTGTGCATAAACAGCCCTGTTCAATCTATCCCAGGTGTTTTTGATAGGGTTCATGTCTGGAGAACATGCTGGCAACTCTAGTCAAGTGACGTCATTATTCTGAAGGAAGTCATTCACAAGATGTGCACATGGGGGCGCAAATTGTCATCCATGAAGATGAATGCCTCGGCAATATGCTGCTGATATGTTTGCACTCTCGGTCGGAGGATGGCATTCACATATTGTACAGGCATTATGGCATCTTCCGTGACCACCAACGGTGTATGTCAGCCTGACATAATGTCACCCCAAAACACCAGGGCGCCTCCATCTTGCTGCACTCGCTGGACAGTGTGTCTAAGGCATTCAGCCTGACCGAGTTGCCTCCAATCATGTCTCCGATGATTGCCTGGTTGAAGGCAAATGTGACACTCATCGCTGAACAGAACATGATGCCAATACTGAGTGGTCCATTGGCATGTTGTTGGGCCCATCTGTACCAGGCTGCATGGTTTTGTGGTTGCAAAGATGGACCTCACCATGGACGTCAGGAGTGAAGTTGCGTATCATGCAGTGTATTGCATACAGTTTGAGCGGTAACACGAAATCCTGTGGCTGTACAAAAAGCATTATTCAACATTGCTGTCAGGGTCATCCACTGCAGTAGTAGCCCTGAGGCAGCTTGAGCAAGGCATGTCATTGACACTTCATGCCTCTCTGTATCTCCTCCATGTCCGAACAACATCACTTTGGTTCACTCCGATATGCCTGAACACTTCCCTTGTTAAGAAACCTTCCTAGCACAAAGCAACAATGCGGATGTGATCAAACCATGTTATTGACTATCTAGGCATGGTTGAACTAGAGACAACATGAGCCATGTACCTCCTTCCTGCTGGAATGGCTGGAACTGATCAGCTACTGGACCCCTCCAGCTAACAGGCGTTGCTCATGATATGTTTTTTTTTACATCTTTGGGCAGGTTTAGTGACATCTCTGAACAGTCAAAGGGACTCTTATGATACAATATCCACAGTCAATGTCTATCTTCAGGGGTTCTGGGAACCATGGTGATGCAACACTTCTGGCAGTTTCCAGTGACTAAAGGGAGCAGTGTGGTGCTGGTGTGCCAGACTCACACTCCCACTTTATTACTGAGCTTACATGGAGTTGTTTCACCGATCTTCTTTTCAGGATAGCCAACTGCGATTGTCTGCCCAACTTCTTCTCCGAAGATAAGATGCTGTTTTGGAGGAATTTTGTATACTCTTACAATAACTCCATACACTCAGGATACTTTTAAAACAAGCTCATTATATTTTCACTTCCACAAACAAGACACCATATAAATGATTCATTTTTTGTAAGCCCAACAATTACCAGTCTGACAGATACTCTTACATACTTTATAACAAATAGAATCTAGAAAGCTCTAGCAAGTCCACCATCCGCCATCACGAAAGTAAGTGAATAAGTAAGTGTCTTTTCTTTTCTTTAACAACATTCAACTGTTCTCAGTAATGACTGACGTAGCAATGTCATTGAGTACATTGCGTTTGCTACTTGTGCTGGGCATGTAACTTCTGAGGCAAGCGCTGCGACTACCTGCCCGCACCGATCAACCGTCCAATACACGCCAGTCCTGCACATACATCATTGCACAGTACACACAGTTCCACTTTCACACACTCATTTTTAAAATAACGCATGTTTGAGACAGTGGAAATATGAGTGTCTCTAGAAGTTACACCAAAATTCTCGAGGCACTACATATCCCTCCTCTTAGCTCGAACACATGGTATTTTATACAAATTTATTATGTACATCAATATCGTATTCATATAACATTAATTTATAGTTTGACCAGTCTGCATGACATTCCTTTTAACAATCATGTACTTAATATACAGCTCTCCTTTTTTTCTGGTTTACTACCCTCATAAAACTTCAGCCTTTTGATCAACGTTGCAGTCAGCTCTTTCAAAATCTAAAATTCGTGAGGACAAGAATTTTTCCATTTTCTGTTCCCTTTTCCAATCGTAAAATCCAAGTGTGCATGACCCATGAGTATTCTGTTGTTTGCTCTTACTACTTTTTCTAAGTATGTATTTATTATTTACTTAGGCCTATTACAATCTGGAGGAACCCTGGGTAAATAAAAGTGCTCTTTTTGGCCATTGTAACTTTACACAACACATAACAATGTGAATGGAAAAGAGAATTCAAACTTACCAGAATAATCTCTACCAAAAAGTGTGACTTTTGTCACAATACTGTCCTTTTCCTTTTAGGCACAGTACCTACACCTTACATACGAATTGATACAATGAATGCACTCCCTCCTTCCATTTTGGTAGGTATGCCCCTTTAACAAATTCCTAATATACTATGGTACAGGCCAATTCCCTTCTTGGTCACTCTGCCCGCACAGTACAGGCCAGCCCTTCTTGGGTCTGCCTACCTGCCCTTTCCCACCCAATTAATGCTGGAAGCACCCTCTTCCTCCTTCTCGAGTAGGCTTCATAGTCAATTGCCCTAGTATACATCTTTATGTACACTATAATTCAAAACTACCTCCTAGAAAAAACTACAACTCTGATTTACTCCTTCCACCCACTTCTCAATACTTTTTTTAACCACTTAGAGTCTTCCCTTACTCTTCCAGCCCTAAGTTTCCAATAAACACCACATTTGGAAATATTATTTAACATATATATACTCTTTCTTATACTCTACTTGTCCCACTATCCTACAATTTGTTAGAATAGTTATTAGACTGATATCAAATCCGAATATATCTCTGTACACTTAGGTATATGAGGTAGCATAATGAACCACAATGTGTACTGTCATAACAACCATGAATACTTTTAGTTCTTACATATATAAATATATCCTTGTACATACCTGTATGTGATGTGGAACCATCACCTCACATAATCATGTGCGTATACCCATCATTACATGCATAAGTTTCCCCCTTCGACACATGACAGTTTTGACATTGTCTTTTCTGTTTGTGCCTTTGTGTTTCATTGTGTGTATGCATATGGGTAGTCGTGTAACCCGATTCTTTGGTCTGTTTATGTAAAATACGTTGAAGGTTATAGAAAACAATGGAAACTGAGAAGGACTTCAGCAACAGAAGTGTATGCATATGGAAAGAGGGAAAGATAGACCGGTACTCAGATGAGAAGTATGAAAGGAAAAGATACAAATGGTTGCTAAGATTGAGGAAGTGAAAGAAGGGAACCCTTCCCACCCCCCTTACCCAGGATCCCTACTTCGCTGGTACTTGAGTGAAAAGACAGAGGAGGTATGATGTTAAACGTCTCCTGCAGAACGGACATTCTCACTTTCACCTTTGAAGTCCCCAAAGAAAGATCTTAGCAACTCCTATGGAATGGTAAACGGTGAAGAATCAGTCACAGTTGTCTGCTAGGGGTGTCTGAAAGGTGAGGTGTGTGTGTAATGTTAGTCATGTTTGTACCTACACTACCCACCCCTTTCAAAATTTATATAAACCCTCCCCATTCACATCGCATCTCACAAAAGGTATAAAATATTCAGCAGTAAGTAGAAAATACGTATCATATCATCACAAATATATAATTATTCATATTACATTGTATTGTGTCATTCACATCATTTCTCACAAAGGGTATAAAATATCCAGTAGTAAGTATCGTATTATCACAAATATATAAATATTCATATTACAATGTAACCTCCAATAGTTTAGGCCCGAATCAGACCTAACTATATGTTGGTTGGCTAAGCAAAAATATGACCTAACTGTACGAGGATGGCTAGTCAAAAATATGACCAAACTATACACAAATGACGAGATCCTTGATGACCAGATCGGAGCATGCTGTCAACTCACCTTTACATTCAGACTAGAGCAGAGTATGTGTTTGACTTACATATTATGAGGGATTACCAAATGCTTTAGTCTTGACTCAATATAACAACAAATACATCAAGGTGATTTTATAACTGGGGATCATAGTGCCCATAAAACAAGTAAGACTGCATATAATGACAAGATTACTTACTGCTACCTCTACAAGAAGCAGTATGACCTTGATATCAGTGATTTGCTGCAACTCTTGCTTGTCCCCCATGTCAAGATGAGTATGTTCTTTCCACAAACAATACGAGACTGGAATAGAAAGGAGAACCGATAGAGGTACTCAGGGTACCGGCCGCCACACACTGTCAAGTGGCTTGCGGAGTATGGATGTAGATGTAGATATGCTGAAGTACTAAATAGTATGACAGTATAAGAAGATGAGAACAGAATACAAGATAGTATAAGACTTTGAGAGAATTTGGTGTGGGAAAACAAGTATGGAAGTCACACTGAGCCCAACTCCGGATCCAACAGTCATCACTCTGTCCATTAAGACAGAATGTTAATGTCCCTAGGGAACAGATGTGACTCCACCCGGATCCCATGGATCTGATATTAACCTCATCTGAGCAAGTGCATACCAGCACTTCTCGTCAAATTGTGTGTGAAAGTCTCCCCACAACAAAACAATTACCCTTTCACTAGGAAGCAAAACATTAAGTAAAGTTATTCCATGTCCTAATGTGTCCAGGACAAGTTTGAATACTTTCCATGAGTAGTCTCTGCCTTTCTTAGTGTCATCAAGTTCTGAAGCTAAATGTGATGGAATATTGTCTGGGTTTAACATCGTGACAACTTTTTGGTCGATCAACTCCTCTACCTGTTCCCCCAGACTGCTTACATTTGTGGTGTATGATGTTGCTAGATTTTCTTTAAAATTTTTCTCCACATCATCTACTCGAGTGTTGACTCCTTCCTACAATTTGCGATTAGACAATATGGATCAGTTTATCCTGTCTTTCGGTGCTATCTTTTAAGATGAGTAGTCTGTTTCACTGCATTGAACATAACATTACATACAGTTTGAAATGATCCTAATTGTTCATTAAATTCAGACTCAATATTGTTACACTTGTCTTCAATATCAAATTCTAATATATGTGTCAACTGCTGAAATTGATCATCCAGATTTTGGTTAAAGTCTTAAACATTTGATTTATCTGTACAGTTAAAGAATTACTTAATTCATTCTTTAAATCTACTCGTAAATTTTCCACTTTATCAATTAACACGTCAAATTTAGAATTTAAAGCTTCACCCTGTGTTTCTAGTTTTTCGCTTAAAGTTGTACTTATTTCATTTCTCAAGGAATCAATTTGAGCAGTTGCACCTACACTTTGTCCCTCTATTTTTTCCCTTAACGAAGCATTTTGAGCATTTAGTTCTTGCCTTAAAGAAGCTGAATCTGCATCAAATTTTTCACTTAAAGAGGAAATTAGAGCATTTATTAAATTTGCTAATTTAGTCCAATCTGGGATCTCTCCCCTAATTGTTATGGCCATGCCCAGTTCAGAAGTTTCTGTAGGTTGTTGTTCCTACTCCATATTTTTATTCTTTTTTGACCTTGTGATCATTAAAAAAATCACCTGTGTGTGTTGGTGAGGTGTAGAATTTGCAGCGGTGATTGGCACGGGCACCAGTAGTGTTGAACGTTGATTGCGGCATTGGTGTCCACGTCTGCGGGTGTGAAGTCAGCAACTCAAGCAGCAACCAGCAACGTCGGCTGGTTACTGTGCCGGTGGCGGCTGGATACTGAATGTGTGAGGATTGCTTCCTTCCCACACCCACATCTTCTTAATCGAATCCTACAAACCAATTTCTCCATCTTGTTATTAAGGGTTGCTATGGCAACTCTCAACTTCTTGTCTCAATTAACTCCAAAAAAAATTCCTCCTTCTCGAGTCCTGTCATGGTCACCACATTCTGGCGGTTTCTGGTGACTAAAGGGAGCAGTGTGTTGCTGGTGTGCCAGACTCACACTCCCACTTTAGTATTGAGCTTACATGGAGTTGTTTTGCCAAACTTCTTTTCAAAATAGCCAGCTGCGATTGTCTGCCCAACTTCTTCTCCAAAGATAAGATGCTGTTTTGGAGGAATTTTTTATACTCTCAAAATAACTTCATACATTCAAGATACTTTTAAACGAATCTCACCATATTTTCACTTCCACAAACAAGACATCATATAAATGATTCATTTTTTGTAAGCCCAACAATTACCGGTCC
This sequence comes from Schistocerca gregaria, assembly GCF_023897955.1. Lineage (NCBI taxonomy): Eukaryota > Metazoa > Arthropoda > Insecta > Orthoptera > Acrididae > Schistocerca > Schistocerca gregaria. The sequence continues at coordinate 662,309,638 of NC_064923.1, forward strand.
GACAGATACTCTTACATACTTTATAATGAATACAACATAGAAAGCTCTAGCAAGTCCACCACCCGGTCCTCATGACAGTAAGTGAATAAGTAAGTGTCTTTTCTTTTCTTTAACAACATTCAACTGTTCTCAATAATGACTGATGTAACACCATCATGGAGAACATTGCATTTGCTCCTTGTGCTGGGCATGTAACTTCTTAGGGGAGCACTGCGACTACCTGCCGATGCCGATCAACCATCCGATACACGCCAGTCCTGCACACACATAATTGTCGCACAGTGGACACAGTTCCACTTGCACACACTCATCTTTAAAATAACGAGTGTTTGAGATGGTGGAAATATGAGTGTTTCTGGAATTAATCCCAAAATTCTCAAGGCACTACAAAATTTTTTGATGTGTGTATATGTGAATGACTTTCCACTTAACATTCAACAAGCAAAGTTAACACTTTTTGCTGACAATTCTAGTGTTATAATAAGTGCCATTAGAGAAAAACAACAGAAGAGTTAGTAAATGATATTTTTGAATGAATTACTAATTGGTTCTCTTAAAATGGGGTCTCCCCAAATTTTGAAAAAAAAATGCACTACGTTCAGTTCTGTTCAACAAATGAAATCATACCAACAACTGATGTAGCACGTGAGTAAATTGGGTAGAATGCTCCAAATTTTTGGGTGTACATGTTGATGAAAACTTGAAATGGAAGAAGCAATATTACTGAGCTTCTCAAACAATTAAGTTCAGCTACTTTTGCTCTTTGTATAACTGCTAACCTTGGAAACAAACGTATTAACCTCCTGACATATTTTGCATGTTTCCACTCAATAATGTCACATGGAATAATTTTCTGGGGTAACTCAACACTTAGAAAGAAACTACTGATTGCACAAAAGTTAGCAATAAGATTAATATGTTGTGTTCACCCAAAGATGTCACGTAGGTACTATAATCCATCACAATTTGAGAACAGTGGTGTGCATAACTACACGACAAGAAGGGAAAAATGATCATTATTACCCATTTTAAAGCCATCAGTGGCTCAGAGAGGACTTCAATATGCAGCAATAAAAATTGTTAATCATTTGCCCAATAACACAAAATGTCTGACAGGTTGCGAAGCAAGTTTCAAATTTAATATAAAATCATTTTTTATAGACAACTCCTTCTATTCCCCTGAAGAATTTCCACTAAAAAACTAGTAGCCAATTAAAAAATAAATAAAAAAGTTTTTAAGTACAGTTGCATGAGTTGGAATTAAATGATAATGTGCTCATTAACGTTAGCACTAACCGTGTATACATAGCCTGTAAACTAACTCATTCCACATGACCTCAATAAAAGAATTGTTCAAATGATCTATAGAAAATGTGTCTAACTAACTAATTTTCACAGTAAATCTGCATTATGACTGCTTGTGACCTGTACAATCTTAGCCTTGTGCATTGTTTCATCAAAAACCTGAGGTTGTTAAGCTGATGATACTGTCAATGAGCTATGCATTTGCCACTTCTGGCAACAGCTGGTAATATTCTAGAAAATCTGCCCTTCTTAAGAGTTCTAATGCATCCACAATAGCAAAGTACCAAGCTAGGTCACACTCTGGCCCCATATCCAGTTTGATCTGACATTGTGTATCTGGAAAATAGCACAGATCACTTATGTTTACTTAAAGAGTGAGAGAATTGTTATACAGAATTACAGATTAATCTCTTGTCTGTTGCAGAAGCCTAGAGTTTATCTACAATGACATTATGACATTCACAGAGAAAACAATTTATCCTAAAAATAAACTGCTCTTGTGAAAAACAGCTCATTTTATCAGACACAATGCATAATAGATGTAAGATGCTGGTGAATAGGTAGATTCCATAATCTTAGAATTCCAAAAGGCACAATGATGACTGTTGATGAACATATGGAGAATCATCACAAATTTGGCTTACATGAATGACTGTCAACAGAATCAATTTGTTATGATGGAAGTGATGTTCACAAAACTGAAAGTAACATTAATTGTGTTGGATAGAACCATAATAGGATATCTAATTTTCTCAATATAAATTACCAAGTTAGTAGAAAGGGCAGCAGCATTTTCACATTATTGGCTGACAATGCTTTTGCCTAAAGGCCTATATGCCTATAGGAAAGGCCTATGATACGATGAATACATGAAAATGCTGTACTTATACTCTGGTGCAATTTGAGTGCATACAAGATAATACCAACAACAAAGACAAAGAATCTAATGGTAACAATTACAATGTTTCTGTGTCTTCTGGAGCTTGCCATGTCATTTACAGATCCAAGCATCAAAGCTTGAAGTCATATGTGACATCAGTAACAAGGACAGCAAATGGAAGACTCAGATTTTTGAGAAAATCTCGAGAAACAGTGTTGTTTCTGTAGAGAAAATCACATACAACATGTTAGCAAAACCAATTCTAGAATACTGCTCCAGTATTAAAAGTTCTAATCACATGGGCATGATAACAGACCTCAAACCAATTCATAGCTACAGTGCTAGAATTTTAACAGGTCAGTAAGCCCATATGGAACTGTAATGGTGGTGCTCAGAGCACTTGGATAGAAATCTCAAGCAGAAAGATGGTATTATTCTCTCAGAAAAGCATATCTGGATACATTTAGAGAACCAGAATTAGAAGTAAACTGCATTACAGTTCTATTTCCTTAATTTTAACACATTTAACCCTTTGAATAACAGTGGTTTTTGCCTGAAGCCATAAATTCATTACTTTTTCTTAAATATGAGGGCCTTTTGCATGAAACCACTGATACCATTGCAGGAAATACACTTCAAGTGGTATAGCGAGGTACTTCTATGAATTTAGTGCAAGGTTGCAGTCTCTTACAATGTTAAAAGCAACATTCACTATTGAAATTGGCCTATGTGATTGCAGAAGACTGTGACATGGTTCTTTTTTTTTTTATATAGTGAGCAATTGAAAAGATCATTGGCAGTGAAATCAAGCACATCTAAAGTTACTATAATGTAAATTTGAGCTTTTGCTACTGGCTTTGTGAGTGATTACAAAATGAAAACACTTGGGCAGTATATACTTTTGTGAATATTTATTATATTTTAGGCCCATTTTTGCTTGTTATTTAGGTCTATACTTTAGGTTAGGCACTATGAGGCCATCAAAGTTTTAAGATGTGGGATTGTGTCTGGGATAAATGGGAAACTGCTTTAAAAAATATCTCATGAAATAGTGGGTGGTTGAAAACTGTGTGTCCCTGGGCTTACAAAGTGATATCACCTGCTTAAGACAACTGACTGTTTACTTTTCACCAACTTATTCTTGTATTCATTGCTTACTTTGATAACAAAGGTTGTTGTTGTGGTCTTCAGTCCTGAGACTGGTTTGATGCAGTTCTCCATGCTACTCTATCTTGTGCCAGCTTCTTCATCTCCCAGTACCTACTGCAACCTACATCCTATTGCATCTGCTTAGTGTAGTCATCTCTTGGTCTCCCTCTACGATTTCTACCCTCCACTCTGCCCTCTAATACTAAATTGGTGATCCCTTGATGCCTCAGAACATGTCCTACCAACCGATCCCTTCTTCTGGTCAAGTTGTGCCACAAACTTCTCTTCTCCCCAATCCTATTCAATACTTCCTCATTATTTATGTGATCTACCCATCTAATCTTCAGCATTCTGCTGTAGCAGCACATTTCGAAAGATTCTATTCATTTCTTCTCCACACTAGTTATCGTCCATGTTTCACTTCCATACATGGCTACACTCCATACAAATACTTTCAGAAATGACTTCCTGACACTTAAATCTATACTCGATGCTAACAAAGTTCTGTTCTTCATATACGCTTTCCTTGCCGTTGCCAGTCTACATTTTATATCCTCTCTAATTCGACCATCATCAGTTATTTTGCTCCCCAAATAGCAAAACTCCTTTACTACTTTAAGTGTCTCATTTCCTAATCTAATTCCCTCAGCATCACCCGACTTTATTCGACTACATTCCATTATCCTCGTTTTGCTTTTGTTGATGTTCATCTTATATCCTCCTTCCAAGACACTATCCATTCCGTTCAACTGCTCTTCCAAGTCCTTTGCTGTCTCTGACAGAATTACAATGTCATCGGCGAACCTCAACATTTATATTTCTTCTCCATGGATTTTAATACCTACTCTGAATTTTTCTTTTGTTTCCTTCACTGCTTGCTCAATATACAGATTGAATAACATCGGGGAGAGACTACAACCCTGTCTCACTCCCTTCCCAACCACTGCTTCCCTTTCATGTCCCTTGACTCTTATAACTGCCATCTGGTTTGTGTACAAATTGTAAATAGTCTTTCGCTCCCTGTATTTTACCCCTGCTACCTTCAGAATTTGAAAGAGAGTATTCCAATCAACATTGTCAAAAGCTTTCTCTAAGTCTACAAATGCTAGAAATGTAGGTTTGCCTTTCCTTAATCTAGCTTCTAAGATAAGTCGTAGGGACAGTATTGCCTCGCGTGTTCCAACATTTCTACGGAATCCAAACTGATCTATTCTTCTTGAAGTCTGAGGGTATTTCCACTGTCTCATACATCTTGCTCACGAGATGGTAGAGTTTTGTCAGGACTGGCTCTCCCAAGGCCGTCAGTAGTTCCAATGGAATGTTCTCTACTCCGGGGGCCTTGTTTCGACTCAGGTCTTTCAGTGCTCTGTCAAACTCTTCATGCAGTATCATATCTCACATTTCATCTTCATCTACATCCTCTTCCACTTCCATAATATTGTCCTCAAGTACATTGCCCTTGCATAGACCCTCTATATATTCCTTCCACCTTTCTGGTTTCCCTTCTTTGCTTATAAGTGGGTTTCCATCTGAGCTCTTGATGTTCATACAAGTGGTTCTTTTATCTCCAAAGGTCTCTTTAATTTTCCTGTAGGCAGTATCTATCTTACCCCTAGTGAGATAAGCCTCTACATCCTTACATTTGTCCTCTAGCCATTCCTGCTTAGCCATTTTGCACTTCCTGTCGATCTCATTTTTGAGACTTCTGTATTCCTTTTTCCCTGCTTCCTTTCATCAATTAAATTCAATATTTCTTCTGTTACCCAAGGATTTCTACTAGCCTTCATCTTTTTACCTACTTGATCCTCTGCTGCCTTCACTAGTTCATCCCTCAAAGCTACCCATTCTTCTTCTACCGTATTTCTTTCCCCCATTCCTGTCAATTGCTCCCTTATGCTCTCCCTGAAACTCTGTGTAACCTCTGGTTCTTTTAGTTTATACAGGTCCCATCTCCTTAAATTCCCATCTTTTTGCAGTTTCTTTAGTTTTAATCTACAGGTCATAACCAATATTTTGTGGTCAGAGTCCACATCTGCCACTGGAAATGTCTTACAATTTAAAACCTGGTTCCTAAATCTCTGTCTTACCATTATATAATCTATCTGAAACCAGTCAGTATCTCCAGGCTTCTTCCATGTATACAGCCTTCTTTTATGGTTCTTGAACCAAGTGTTAGCTATGATTAAGTTGTGCTCTGTGCAAAATTCTACCAGGCAACTTCCTCTTTCATTTCTTTGCCCAAGTCCATATTCACCTACTATGTTTCCTTCTCCCAACTACCGAATTCCAATCACCGATGACTATTAAATTTTCGTCACCCTTCACTATCTGAATAATTTCTTTTATTTGATCATACATTTCTTCAATTTCTTCATCATCTGCAGAGCTAGTTGGCATATAAACTTGTACTACTGTAGTAGGTGTGGGCTTCGTATCTATCTTGGCCACAATAATGCGTTCACTATGCTGTTTGTAGTAGCTTACCCGCATTCCTATTTTCCTATTCATTATTAATCCTACTCCTGCATTACCCCTATGTGATTTTGTGTTTATAACCCTGTAGTGACCTGACCAAAAGTCTTGTTCCCCCTCCCACCGAACTTCACTAATTCCCACTATATCTAACTTTTACCTATCCATATCCATTTTTAAATTTTCTAACCTACCTGCCCGATTAAGGGATCTGACATTCCATGCTCCGATCCGTAGAACGCCAGTTTTCTTTCTCCTGATAATGACATCCTCTTGAGTAGTCCCCGCCCGGATATCCGAATGGGGAACTATTTTACCTCTGGAATATTTTACCCAAGAGGACATCATCATTTAATCATACAGTAAAGCTGCATGCCCTCGGGAAAAATTACAGCCGTAGTTTCCCCTTGCTTTCAGCCGTTCGCAGTACCAGCACAGCAAAGCCATTTTGGTTACTGTTACAAGGCCAGGTCAGTCAATCGTCCAGACTGTTGCCCCTGCAACTACTGAAAAGGCTGCTGCCCCGCTTCAGGAACCACACATTTGTCTGGCCTCTCAACAGATACCCCTCCGTTGTGGTTGCACCTACGGTACGGCTATCTGTATCGAGGCACGCAAGCCTCCCCACCAACGGCAAGGTCCATGGTTAATGGGTGGACGTTAATTTTGTGAAAACTTTGAAAATTATATTTCAAAGTGAAACCACCTCCTTAAAACAACTGAGTGTTTATTTTTTTGCCAATTTCTTCATGTGTTTGTTGCTTCTGTGATGATAAAGATCTAATTTTGTGAACAGTTTTAAAATTTACTTTTTTATATTAGTGAGACTCAAAGAGTTAAGGATCAGAAGAATAAGAAAGACTGTGGTTCATACCAAAGCAAGTAGAGAGTAAATTTTCCCTCAATCCATACACAAATGGATGGCACAAAACCACCATTAGAAGAAAGTATCCATCACCATGTACTGTGCAGTGGCTTGCAGAGTAATTATTATGATCATTCAAAAAGATATGAGCTGGAAGCTGCAAAATGTAAACAGCTGAATGGATAGTAATGCTATTGCCTGCGGAAGAAAATATGGTCACTATGAGAGTGCTGTGACCACGAACTCACCATTTGAGGCACATGAGCCCACATCCAAATGCCAACACAGAGCACACATGTAGAATTCAACTGTCTACTGTGCTCAGTATGTTGCAAATGGAGAAATGAAGGCTTCAAAAGAGAAGCAAATGAGTGTAATGGGTTTCCTGACAGCACAAGAAGTGTGAGGAACAGAAATTCATCAAAGAAGGGCACAAGTGTCTAAAGAGCACCACCTGTTCATTGTAAGGCTCAAGGTGTGGCACAAAAAGTGAGTCAAGGAAAGACTGTATTAAAACATCCTTTGGGCATCCTTTACTACTCCCTGAAGAGACTACATCTATTTTTTGCTTAATCAATTGTTTAATGTACAATGCTACAATTCACCTATAACAGTAATTAGTTTGTTTTAAGCAACTTATGTAAAATACGAGTTTGCGATTGTATTCTGCTCAGTAACAAGTTTCTGAATGTGCTAAGAATATTTTGTTTCCAAAAATTAATAAGTAATTGATCTACACTTGCTCAGCTAATGAATCTGTTAATTAATATTTATCAAAAACCACAAAGTCCTACATAAACAAATCGCGTTTTGCAGCTTAGAAATTTATCTCCAGAAATCAGCTAGCTATTTTTAATAAACATATTATTTGGAATTCATACACATGGTAGGAATACTTTTCATTCTTTCTTTTATTGTATTTAACTAAAATGTAATATGTATTCTTACTTTCTGGAAACCTGTAAATTACTTTGGAATTCCTAATGAAATTATGTCTGCATCCACTCAAAATGATAAGGAATTACTTTCATTATTTTTCTATATATGTGGATTAATTTTGTTACACATTTTAAATTGTCATTTGTTAATTTTTGTAAATTCTGATTGTCAATGATTATTGTACGCCATATAATTAGCAGCACTTTGCATACAGCATAGAGGCAGTTTGTTACCAACCACCAACAGCACTGCATGTAGAACTTGGTTTACATATTTTTAGCTACCAAACATCTTGCATGCAAATGATGCACTTTTTTGGAAAATCTGTACTTGGAATTTATTTCGTACATTACAAAATTAGTTTCCCATATACAGCAGCACATCAGAAGAGCTCAGGAGTATTTGCAGTGAAGCTACACCTCTAGAATGAAGATCTTTTATTTCACAAACATTTATGGTAAAAACATTTCATCTCTATATTAATGAACAGTTATGCATCTTTTCAGTTCAGTCAGTCTGTTGAGACAGTTATATCCCAGTTGGTGGAGACCCCTTTTTAAAATTTTTGTGGTTCACATGGTAATTGTGGTCACAAAACTTAATATAACTTTTGGCATAAACTTTCAACTTTTATAAGCCTGCAAATATTTTACTTATCAGCAATCCATATTATCCACATCCCACACCACGCTGACTTCTTCATTACCAGCAGTTCCATTTTAGGATGGACATCACTGGCAGATGATTCACAATGTGACACACAACACCTCATTACCGATACCACCGTTCAGCAGGTGGATGGACTGGGGAGTTACAATGGCAGGCATTGCCCCAAAGGTCGGACTGAGTGTCAAAATTGCACAGGACATGCACTGATTTCCATACACTTGTGCCATTCTTCAATTAAATTCTGTTCCCAGCACTCCTTCCACTGTAAGTAAATGCATTACTCCCCATTGCTCTTCTTTTGAAGCCTCAATTTCTTTGTTTTCAGCACTTTTGAATGCAGTGGACAGTCAACGCCGTCACATGCTCACCCTGTTGCCATGTGGATGTGCACTCATAGTCTTATAATGATGAGGGGACATACTTTGTTCCATAGTGTAGTGTAACGTATCACTTTGGTGCTGCAACTCAGTTGCTAAAAACACTCAACTCTGAACTTTGCATTAGCATATTGTGGCTGATGTACAGGCCACTACATCAGACCCCTGGATGGAAGCACAGTGTTGACATCTAGGAATTCTGCCAGCCAAAGCAACTTGTCCACATTACAGGAGGAACTGCATTGGCAGGCGATGCTGCAGTGGTGGCACTTGCAACATAACATCTCAATAACGAGATGGGTGGGCGCTTCCATGGAGCCACTGTCAGTGGTGTGTCACGAAAGAGGCATGCTGCTTTAATGCAGTTGAGTGAGACAGTTGTAGCCTTGCCATTCACCATAATGTCCATAGTTTGTGTATGTCATTGGAAAAATTAATACAAAACTGAGTTTGGAGTTTGCAATGGAGATTTAACACAGCCTGTGAGGAGCATAACATTCATACAATTATGGAAATCATGGTGCATGAAGCAGGGCAGTGAGCCATGCCATGAAGCCTTTGGTGGACAGATCCTGGAAACGTACTCTCTCAAGCGATGCAAAAGCTCTGGCTGAGCTTGGGCAGCTGTGTCAACAAAACCACCAGGCAGGTACAATGTCTCACCATAAACCAATTCTACCATTGTCAAACAGATCTCAGACCTGAATGTTGTTTGTAAGCCAAGTAATAACATTTGTGGCGCCAACAATCAGGTCTCCTCATGGTACATTAGTGCTGTTGTTAAACAACAATTCCAGTGTTCAATCATCTCGTTGCTGGTTGGTTTGTAGATAGTAGTCCTGTGGTGGGTATAACCACAAAACTTGGCCAGCTAAGTGAATAGATTCAATTAAAACTGATGTGCAACATATATCCAAATTGCACCAACCATGTTTAAACAAAGGCAGAAGCTAATGCTTTAGCTGTGAAATTATTGACCGGTAATGCTTCAGGCCAGTGGGTATAATGGTCAATCATTGTTAATAAGTACCTCTGCTCCTTTGAAGGAGGAAGCAGTCCAATAATGTCCAAATGTACATGGGCAAAGCAAGTGGTGGTATAAGGGAAGTCGCCAATTGGGGCTTGGCCATGGTAAGTAATCATGCAGTGTTGATACTGGAGACAATATCTGACTCATTCCTGGCAGTCTTTCTGCATGCATGGCCACATGAAACACTAAACCACAAGACAAAGGGTTGGATACACCCCTGAATGGCATAACTCATGGACAGTGTTAAAAGCTTGCCTTCTGAACACTGGTAGCAGAAATAGTAGGCTGGTCATGAGAGACGTCACATTACAGATGTGTTCCTTCCTCTGGATTGTCAATGAGCTGTAGCTTCAATGTTGATATGGCATTGTTGACACACATAAGTAGTTCATCGTTTCACTGTGCTTGTGCAATTGCAAAAAAATTACTGAACTGGAGATACTGTGTACCCACAATAGACTGTCCACAAAAATGTTGATGATCCCAGATAATTGTGTCATTTCATTCGTAAACTGGGCCACAAATTCCACATGGTTAAACTTTCTGGGTGATCATTTAGTGCTGTTCCACCTGAATGCAAATGTTAGTGGCTTGTGGTCCATATAAATTGTGAACACTTGCACTTCGAGTTGAGGAAGAAGGTATTTTAAAATCATATCTGCTGAGCTTCCTCTGCAAACTTGACAGTTTCTGCAAGTAATACACCTATAGTTGCCAGAAATTGGCTGACCACTGTTGTAGTACTCTGCCAATGGCTGTCTGGCTTGCATCGATGACTGTAACTAGGGGTGCTTTGAACTGTGAATGTGTCAGAAGTGCTACATCAGCTAGTCTCTTCTTTGTTGTCTCAGATACAGAGCAAAGACTTGCCGTTAACATTAACTTTTGGGCCCAATAACACTGCCATCATAGGTTCCTGTAACTCTGCAGCATGATGGAGGTATTATGCATAGAAGTTCAGTATATCCAAAAAATGTCATTACTCTTTGACTGTAGTTGGCCAGAGTAGTTGCAGTGCTGCATCCACCTTCTGAGGAAGAGGAAGGGGGCCCGAAGCAGGGATCTTGCGACCAAGAAACATCACTTTGGCTGGCCAAAGAGGAACTTGTCCTCGTTCAGGATGACTCCATATCATTCCAATCATTCTAATACCTCCCACACAAATGCTGCAGATGCTGTTTCAGGTTGGCAGAGAACACTAGGACATCGTCACAGTACATGCAGCAGTAGGGTAAGCCCATGGAGAATGGAGTCTATAAATCTTTGCCAAGTTTGAGTGGTGTTACATGACCTGGAACTCATGAGCATGCTTTCAAATAACACAAAAGGCCTGAGATGTCTCCCATGACTACTGGTATCTGAGTATATGCCTTTGGACAGTGCACAACAGTGAATAAAGTGGCACCATGCATCTCATACAAGTAATTATAATTATAATGCCTAAAAGCAGTATGGGGCACCTGTCAAGCACCATTCATAGTCGCCACATGGGTGCTGGGTTGCACCTTTCTTTGGCACTAAGTGTCATGCTGAGGACCATGGGCTTTAAGAAGGCCACATTATGCCCTCATATATCACAGACTCAAATTTGGCCTTCGCTACTGCTTAGCCATCTGGAGCCAAATGTCTTAGCTCACACGCTCAGAGTCCATCAGGCATTGTCTTTATACACTGCAGTGTGTCTTGCAGTACGCAGTTAAGAGCACAGGGCTGCCTGATCAAGTTCAAGTAGTTGCTCAACAACTCTGCATACTCACCCCCAGAAGGCTGCATCAGCTTGGCACTGTGAATTGCTGCACTGCAGTGAAAACTGGTGGCTGTTAAGATGGTGACACCATCCACCAGGCAAGCATTCACAACACCTGTATTTACATTTTGCAATGTGCACTGTAGCCATTGCAGTTATAAAGCTAAGTACTGACAAACTTATTCGTGCACTGTTATATAGTTATTAAATTTAATAGTTATCCGTGGTGTTTCGTGCCTTTTGTGGCGATATAATGATTTAATAAACTTTTGGAAACGTTCACTCACTGTGTTTTTTAGAGGTTTCTGTGCATTGAAATTGTTTAGTAAATTTCGTGCTCTAGTTTTCAACTGACGTCTCTTATTGTTTCTAGTGAAATATTTCAGTAAATTTTCATTTAGTGTTTTAACTTCATTTGGGGTTCCGGTGGCTGTTTGAATTTTTTGGTTTTAGATAATAATTTTGGGAAGTTTTGTTGGTATTGGTATTAGCTGTGGTGTGGTAATATTAATACAAGTAGAGAGAGAATTTTGAGACCGCTATTGTTAGTTCTATAAAAAGTTCAACCAGTGTAACTGAACTCTGGTAACGTAGACATATAGTTTTTTTTCAGTAACTGTAAAATTTTAGCATGAGTGAGAAGGCACCTAGGAAGAGGAGATATTGAGACAGTTATACTTTGCATATATGCAATAGATTTGACCATCTGTCAGAGTTGAGTGGAGAGGAGGCTTGTGTAGTTGTAGATATAGGGAACATAGAGCAGTCCTCAGCAACTAGGAGGCCTAGTTCAGTTGCAAAGTCTAGCAGAAAGAAAAAGGTTCTGCTGCTAGGTAGGTCTCACAGTGTAGGTGTGGGCCAGCAGTCACAGGAAGTTTTGGGGAGTGAGTACCAGGTCACCAGCATTGTGAAGCCTAGTGCAGGATTGGCTCAACTGATTAACAGCATAGGGGAGTGATGTAGGAATTTTATGAAGGAGGATCAGGTAGTGATAGTGGGTGGAGCAGGGAACAGTCTTGATAGGGACGGGGACTATGATGTAGGTGGTGACTTGGTAAACGTAGCTACTCAAACTGGTGGCACTAATGTGCATTTTGTGCAACTGTTTCAGCATCATGATCGGCCTCACCTTAATGTGGCTGTTGGGTGCATTAACATGAGGCTGGGGAGGGTGCTGTTGTCAGAGGACATGGGTCACATCTCAGTGATGTCAGTTGGGTCTATCAGCTGATCAGGATTCACTAGGCGTGGCCTGCACCTCAGTTGGTATGGGAAGGGGAGGCTGGCAAAGCTTATAGGTGACAGTGTAGTGGGTGGTGGTGGTGGTGGTGGTGGTGGTGGTATCACTCAAGGAAAAATTCCTGTAGTGGTTGGTGTTACAGCTGCACCTTTTTTTACACTTAAGTCAGCTGATAGGAATACCTGCTTAAAAGAAGTCCCTCTAACTAAGGGCTCACTCTCTGAGGACGCAATGTTTCCAAGTAGAGAAGGAATTAGCATATTTCATCAAAATAGAAGAGGTATTAGAGAAGTTAGTGAACTGCTTATAGATGTTGACTATGAAATTATTGGTATATCAGAGCACCACTTAAATAATTTGACAGTTCAGAGGCTTCCTTTACCAGGATACAGATTAGCTGGCTGTTTTTCAAGGAGTTCCTTGCGGGGTGCGAGAATTGCTCCGTAAGTAAAAAACAGTATTCCATTTCAGTCCATAGACGTATCACGACACTGCACTGAACAATTATTTGAACATTGTGCACGGGCAGTTGAGATTAGTGAAACTAAACTTCTAATTGTTGTTGTTTATAGGTACCCTAATTCCAACTTCAGAGCATTTCTGGTCAAGCTGAGACGGTTCTTGATTCACTTTGTAGGAAGTACCAAAAATTAGTTATATGAGTTAACTTCAACATTAATTTTGTATATGATGATGCAAGAAAAAGAATGTTGGCAGATCTCCTAAATTAATATGATCTGATGCAAACTGTTTTTGTTCCAACTAGGGTACAGGGGAACAGTAACACAGCCATAGACAATATTTTTATTCATTCTTCATTAGTAGATGGGCAACCTCTTAGCAAGAGCATGAATGGCCTTTCAGACCATGATGCACAAATTTTAACACTAAAAGGCTTTTGTACTAAAACAAATTTCATATATAATTACAGACCAGGTGGGACAGCTACTCCAACAGCAATAGAGAGTTTTTTAAACCTTGTCAAGGAACAAGAGTGGCCAGATGTTTATAGTGCTAATAACATAGATGATAAATACAATGCTTACCTTAACACATTTCTCATGCTCTTTGAGAGTTGCTTTCCATTAGAACATTCTAAACAGTACTAGCAGTAATAGGCAGCCTGGGTGGCTGACTAGTGGGATAAGGATATCTTGTAGAACGAAGCGGGAATTATATCAGAGTGTTAGAAGTAGTCACAATCAAGCTACAGTAGCCCATTACAAACAGTATAGTAAGGTGCTTAAAAATGTTATTACGAAGGCAAAGAGTATATGGCATACAAATAGAATAACTCATTCAAAAGATAAAATTAAAACCATATGGTTAGTTGTGAAGGAAGTGCCTGGTCAGCAGCACAAGGTCAACGATATAAAGTCAGTTCACAGTAAAAATATTTCTGTTACTGATAAATCATAAATATGTACAGTATTTAACAATAATTTCCTGAGCACTGATGGTGAGTTAAACAAAAATTTAGTTTCTACAGGGAATCATAGAACTTTCTTGGCAAATGCCTTTCTGACATTGTTGTCTGAAATACTCCTCTGTGATACAGAAAAGAGGGAAATTGAGTCAGTAATTAAATCACTGAAGACTAAGGACTCTCATGATTATGATGGAGTGTCTAGCAGAATACCAAAGTACTGTGCTGCACATGTTAGCCCTGTATTTAGCATACTTGAAAAATTTCCTTTAGGAATGGTCAGTTTCCTGAGCAATTAAAATACTCAGTAGTAAAGGCACTTTATAAAAAGGGAGAACAGGATAATGTAGATAATTTTAAACTTTTTCGTATGCAATCAGTGTTTGCAGAAGTTATTGAAAAGGCTGTGATTGTAAGGATAATTGATCACTTTATATCACATGATTTGTTACCAAATGTTCAGTTCGGCTATAGAAGTCGTTTAACAACTGAAAATGCTATATTCTCTTTTCTCTGTAAGGTACTGGATGGGTTAAACAAAAGGTTTCGATTGCTTGGCATATTTTTTGATTGTGTTGATCACAAAATATTGCTTCAGAAGTTGGACCATTATGGAATACGGAGAGTAGCTCACAATTGGTTTACCTCTTACTTTAGCAACAGACAGCAAAAGGTCATTATTCACAATATTGATAATGGCTCTGATGTGGGGTCTGAGTGGGGTATGGTCAAGTGAGGGGGTGCCCCAGGGATCAGTGTTGGGGCCACTCTTGTTACTTATTTGTATAAATGATATTCCCTCTTGTATTACAGGTAACTCTAAAATATTTCTGTTTGCTGATGACACTAGCTTGGTAGTAAAGGATGTTGTGTGCAACATTGGCTCTGTTTCAAATAGTGCAGTTCATGACATAAGTTCATGGCTTGTAGAAAATAAACTATCGCTAAATCACAGTAAGACTCAGTTTTTACAGTTTTTAACACACAATTCAACAAAAACCAACAGTTTAATTTCACAGAATGGGCATATGATTAGTAAAACTGAACAGTTCAAGTTTCTGGGTGTTCAGATAAATAGTAAAAGCCCATGTTCAGGATCTTGTTCAAAGACTTAATACTGCCATTTTTACTATTCGAACAGTATCAGAACAGTATCAGAAGTGAGTGATCGTTTGACATGAAAATTAGTCTACCTTGTTTACTTTCATTCACTTATATCAAATGATATTATATTTTGGGGTAACTCATCCCATTCTAAAATGATATTTTTGTATCAGAAACGAGTGGTTCAGGCAATAAGTGGCATAAGTTCACAAACGTCTTGTCAACCCCCGTTCACGAATCTGGGTATTTTGACATCTGCCTCTCAATATATATATTCCTTACTGTCATTTCTTGTTAACAATATTAGCTTATTCTCAAGAATAAGCACCTTTCACTCAGTTAATACTCAGCAGAAATAAAACCTGCATTTCGATCGGACTTCCTTAACTCTTGTGCAGTAAGGTGTGCAGTGTACTGCTGCACCCATTTTCAATAAGCTACCACACAAATTCAAAAATTTTAGCAGTAATCAATGTGCTTTCAAATCAAAACTGAAGAGTTTTCTCATGACTGATTCCTTCTATTCTGTTGAGGAGTTCCTTGAAAAATTAAGCTGATTCTGTTGTATCGTTGACTGTGTTTACTTAAACTTACGAACTGACTTTTTTCACGTTCATAAACATTTATTTTTATCTGTTTTACTTTTATGTTGCAATTTCATGTACTGACACGTTCCATGACCTTGGAGATTTGCTCCTTAGTTTGGTTCTACGGAACTTGACATGTAAATAAAAATAAAAGAACAAATCCATAAGTAGTCGGTAGTGCACCAGGAGGTCTGCTCCAACAATCGCCTCAGTGACATTTGCGATAGTCGAGTCCCATGCAAATGTTGAGCTCCATCCACTGAGTACCATACATTGCAATAAAGAGTCGTCAGATGGAAGGCAGTTGGCGACTCCCAATGAGGCATGTACATTCGAGGCACAATGCTCAAATCTGACCTAGTATCCACTAAGAATTTCAATGCTGGAATCTCTGTTAGTGCCAAACAGGCACTTGGAGGCCATCTGACAATCGGATGCACTAACTACCAACCATTGGTTGCACTTGGGTGATAGCAACATGATGAACACTTCTTCACCTGATCACTGAATCAATGGTGGCACCAGCAAATCTGCATGTCATCTTGCTGATCTACTCCTTGAACATCATTGGTACTGACCTCTACCGTCGCTGGCACTGTCTTGTGACAACAGCATGCTGACCTAGGCACACAACAGTTCAATGTTTTCTATGAGTGAGTCATGATCAGCCTGTGCTACTGTGCTACAGCAGTTGAACTGTTGTCCTGTGCACAAGTTACCTGGTACAGTCACTGTTATCAATCTCACTGCATATATGTCACAGGTACTGGGACTGATTTTTATTAATCATCTCCTTTTGAGTAAGAACATGCTGTACACAATCCTCTTGGGATGTGACCACTTGTTGTATCAATTCTGACTTGAGCTTGGTGTACAAATCCGTTTTTGGTGGTTCTATCACTATATCTTACATTTCAGCAGTTAATTGATGGTCAAGCTGGCTTAGAATGAGTGAACTTAAAAGTCATGTCGACTGTTATCCCTGTGCAACAAAAATTTGCTTCTGCTTAAACAAATCAAAGGATGAGATTATCTGACCAGAACTTTGGCAGACAGGCTCCTATTCTCAATAGTGGTTCTTCAGCTATCATGTGATTTGATTGAGGTTCTGTCGGTCATGTTTGGGATACCACTTGTTGAGTTCAGGTGTACTTTTGGCTAACTAACTTTCATTTGATGTATTCGTAGCAACTAAGTGAATGACATTTGTGCCAACTCTTTGAAACTTTATTAGGAATGCATGTCTGACGTCTCTCTTACAATTGGGCAGGACAGAAATGCCATAATTCAGAATTCTAATCCTTGACAAAAAAAGGAGTTGAATTACAGACTACAGCTCAGTAGCACAAGATAACAGTATGTTGGCAAGGTGGGTACATACCAACAAAAACAAAGAATAAACAAAACACATACAAAACATATAAAACAAAGTAAACATATTAGTTAAGAACATAAAAGATGAGCTAAAAAATGATGAATATTTGGGAAAAATAAATCTGTGCATGTTGCACACATTGTACTATGGAACACATGACCTGGGCACAGATGATCTCATAGCTTCAAGTTATTCTTACTTACCTCACTTGATAGATGAACTTTCCCAGCAGAAGTGTTGAATAAAAAGTTCGTAGGAGAACCAGTGTCAACTTTTTTTTTTCTTAGCCTCAAGTAGAAGAGGTACAAACTAGTGAATTACAAAGAAAGGTAGAAAGGAATTAAAATAGACATGCACAATGTCAAAGGCAAGTATGTAATTTAAAAGCAAGCATACCTAATTTTAAACTCAATGACATGGTGCTAGTGAAAGTCTTTCAGCACATTCACAACTGAAGAAAGAAACAAGCACATTCTTCCATCATTATGAAGAACCACACAAAATTATAGGGATTTCACATCCAAAGGCTATTTCTCTAGTAGACTATTTGAGTGGAAAAGAAAGAGGATGGGTTATAAGAAACATCCCTTTACAACTAGCATAGTTCTACAGAAATTAACAAACTTAGACATCAAATAGACTGCATAACCTAGAGGAGTTCTTTCTTTTTTTAAGTGGATTTGGATGTCACACTGTCTTCTTTTAAGGAAAGGGGGGGGGGGGATAAAGCTACATAAAGCTACAAAGAGTAACATGACAGATGACAGATTAACATCCCAAGTATTACTGGTGCACCATATAATACGAGGGCATTTGTTGAAAAATCCAATAGGAGGGGGAGGGGGTGAGGGAGAATTAACAGTAGACAAGACAGATTAAAAACCAGTCACAAGTGCCAACTGTGGAAAAAGATGACCTAAACCTAAAAAAAAAGGAGGATACATAAATAGGGACAATGCTGCTGAGGATAATTAAATGAGTGTGTAGAGATAATTTTTCTCTGGAAAGAGGTATATCTTGACAGTTATTACATAAGTTGGTGCCATTAGTTGCACAGTTCTCTCAAAGAAACACAGTAGATGAATTTGTAAATAAAATAGAAAGAAACTTCCACATGGGAAAATATATTAAAAACAAAGATTCCAAGACTTACCAAGCGGGAAAGCGCCGGCAGACAGGCACATGAACAAAACACACAAACACACACACACACAGAATTACTAGCTTTCGCTACCGATGGTTGCTTCTTCAGGAAGGAGAGGGAAAGACGAAAGGATGTGGGTTTTAAGGGAGAGGGTAAGGAGTCATTCCAATCCCGGGAGCGGAAAGACTTCCCTTAGGGGAAAAAAAGGACAGGTGTACACTCGCACACACACACACACACACACACACACACACACACACACACATATCCATCCGCACATACACAGACACAAGCAGACATATTTAAAGGCAAAAATATGTCTGCTTGTGTCTGTATGTGCGGATGGATATGTGTGTGTGTGTGTGTGTGCGCGAGTGTACACCTGTCCTTTTTTTCCCCTAAGGGAAGTCTTTCCGCTCCCGGGATTGGAATGACTCCTTACCCTCTCCCTTAAAACCCACATCCTTTCGTCTTTCCCTCTCCTTCCTGAAGAAGCAACCATCGGTTGCGAAAGCTAGTAATTCTCTGTGTGTGTGTTTGTGTGTTTTGTTCATGTGCCTGTCTGCCGGCGCTTTCCCGCTTGGTAAGTCTTGGAATCTTTGTTTTTAGTAGATGAATTTGTTTGATCTGTTTCATATGCTAATTTAAAGGTGCTATATTAAGGATACAAGTGGCTGCGTTTTGTACGATAACCTCCAGGTTTGGAGACATGCCACACAACAAACACCCGTTAATTGTTCAAAACTTGTAACTCCTCTGGTTCAGTGGCAGTTTATGAATGCTGAAGGTATTTGATAAGGAAATTGGCCTTATAATAGTGAACGGAGTGTCCCTTGTAATAACTACACAGGGTCATACCCCTCTATGGCTTGTAAGGGTACAGATGTCAATCCAGAATTTGATGGATTGAATCTGCCCCTTACACTTCTTTCCTGCAGCATAGTGCGCCCATTTGCTACAATGTAGTGACGCTATTGACTGGGATGCCCAACGTTCTTGACAGTACAAGTTGGTGCCTAGAGATCAACTGGAGGGGAGGAAGTGAGTTAGTTGCACTTGAGTCTTACCCGAAACCACCATGTGAGTATGTGAAAGTGAAACCACAGGAATTGTGTTGAAAACATTAATTTGTTAATTATGAAACACTTAATATTGAAAAGACAACTATACAGAAAAAGAATGGCAATAGCAATGGATGACCCATTTTATATGGTGAACGATGAATATATGCAAATGCAGTGGTTAGAAAACTGAGTTAAAGTGATTTGCAAATAAGGAACAAATCAAATTGAGTGTTCCATACAATTGTGTTATCTAATTTATAGCCTATCTCACTTTCATAACTTTTAGATGTATTGTTTTCTGTTAGCATCAGCAGAGCAGACAGGGCATGTGTCATAAACTACACAGTTGAGAGACTGATTACCGACACATGTACCTTAGAAGTATGTTTCCCGCTCAAGAAATTGTCTAACCAGACATCTTAATTACCGACACCTGTACCATGGAGGTGAGTTTGCCCCTCAAGAAACTTTCTAATCTAGATGTCTGATATCTTCAAAAATTCCAAACAGCCAGACTGAAAAATTCTGCAGCAAACTGATATACAAAGAGGGCAGCTTTCATGTGTCGGCTGTGACCTCAAAGACTGCAAGATCACTGGATGTGATCATAAGAAGAACAGTTTTCTAAACATTCTGGATATGATAGAACAGCTGCTACAAGATAGAAGAAGAAGCCAGACTACCTGACAAATAATGGATCAAGCAGATGCCACATCACAATGATCAGCAGCCAGCACTACAGCAGCCAGCAGCAGCAGAAGTACAAAATGTAAGTCTTGCAAGTTGCTGTAGGCCAGTAACCAAAAACTAGGGCAGGAGAAACTGATTAACAGTGTGGCAGAAAGCAGTCAGTTATAGGTGCCATATAGGCTATCAAGTGTGTGTAAAATTGTGTGACACGATTATGAAATTTTAGAAGTGTGAATACTGGTACATCTGGGATAATATTCAGAAAGATAGTAAATTTCAGATAGTGTAGATTGGAGCCAATATTGTGTGTAGGGGATATCAAACAGGAGAGTGTTTCATGTGAGAATGATTATCGGTCAAAAGTAAAGAAACTCGAAAATTGGTTGTCAGGAAGCGAAATAATACAAGAAAATGAATCCGATGGGGAGGTAAATCCAACAACTAACTCAACAAAATTATTCTTTGAAGATAGCACAGACAGGAAAGTGTGGCAACTCAGGCCACATCACAAGCAGTTGGCATGGAAACTACGACCACACCCAAAACAAAAAGATGGGAAACCTTGAGGGCAAACACCAAAGATAAGGGAAGAACTGGGGTTCGAGATCAGGGAAAACAATTCACAAGTTTTGAGGTAAGGTTTAAAGCATGGGAAGAAAAGATGAATAGTGGATTCAAGAAAGGGGAAGAAGAACAAGAGAAAGGAAACAAGGAAACAAAAACAAAAACTAATTTGAGAAACAGGAAACAGTAGTTAAACAAATAAAAAACAACAGAAACAGATTCGGGAGAACTTAATGCTAGACATAAATGCAATAGCAATTTTGGCAAATGTGAATGCACAAGGCTGAGAAGAAACTAATAAATGAGTAGAAGTAGCCAAGAAGAAAATGAAAGTCAAGGGAGAGGTGGTACCAAAAGTAAAACTAAATATCAAACCACAGATCAAGCAGGTTCTAACTGAGAAACTAAGTAGCAAAATAAAATCATCAAGTGGCCAAACTGCAGCAGTGTCCAAAAGTGACCCTCAAGTGGAGTCCATGAACAGTTGCAAGTTGAGTAAATTCCATTCAAGAGCCAAGTTGCACAATGTTGATGTTGGTGGATGCAGATGTCAGACATCTGACAACCATATGCAGGACAAAGATGCCAGAAGCTTCCCTTAGATGCTGTGGCCTAAGCTTCAGTTCTATGTCTGAGTTCGATGTTAGCTGCTCTGAAAGAGACACACTTGATGGCAGATGTACATCAAAATACTTACTTAGCAGTCATCTGGGTATGCTGTTGTGAAATATTTTGTGGCTTCTAAAAAGAAAATATTAAGGCAATAAATATTTTGGTAACTGATGATTACAGTTTATTTATACTAAGATGCCTGTGAAGATCAGGAAGAGTGGTGATTTTTACTGAATGAAAACTCATATACTGTACGACACTAAAAGAAAATGGCGTTCAATCTCTGACTTAATACATTTACCAGAGATAATTGTGCTTACGGATCTTGGTGTTAATCATTATCCTTGTTTCACACAGTAAAGACTAAACAAATAGAATATCTTTGGTTTCATCTCACTTAATTAGGCAAAAAGATAATTTTTCTGAAGCATTTCTACTATTCACTGCCCACAATTCGACCACTGGGGTGGAGCAAACCTGT
The DNA here is from genome assembly GCF_023897955.1 of Schistocerca gregaria. Lineage (NCBI taxonomy): Eukaryota > Metazoa > Arthropoda > Insecta > Orthoptera > Acrididae > Schistocerca > Schistocerca gregaria. Next base: position 662,331,358 of record NC_064923.1, read on the forward strand.
CAAAATAATAATTTTACTAATCTTCATGAGTATAGAGATGTGATTAGGCACAATCTCTGTAAAGAATGTAGTGGAACTTACTTTGCCTAGGAGCTACATAAGATATGCTCAGCCAGAAGAGTCTTTAAGCATCTGATCACTAACATACCTATAATTTAAGTGGATAGATAAAAAATCTACTCATCAAGTGGTGGCAAAAGAAGGTTGTAATTAGGTAAGTTTTGAAGCCAGGGGCTCTTTCAGGTAGAAGGGTTGAAGGGGGAGGAATATGGGTGAAGGAAAAGGACTGGAGAGGTCTAAGAAAAGGGGTAGATTTTGGAAAAGTCACCCAGAATCATGGGTCAGAGGAGACTTACCCCATGGGATGAGAAAGAAAGACTGATTTTATGGGACTGCATCAGACGAGATTTGAAAATCTAAGAGCTTAAAGGTGGAAGACAAGGCAACACGCAAGATAGAGATTACTGCTTAAACATCACGCATGAGTTAATAAGACTGAAAAGCTAAGTGCATTGTACGTAACATAGGTGGGAGGGGGGCAGTGAAAAATAGATGGTTAAGGCAATGAAAGATATAGAAAACTAAAATGGAGTGAAGAAAATATTTGTTACTATGAACAAATGCTGAGATGGAAGAAATTAACATAAATTAAGTAAGGCCAGGTGGGTGGTGAGAACTAAGGACATGTTGTAACACTAGTTCCCTCCTGTGGAATACTGAGAAACTGGTGTGTAGGTGTAGAATCCAGATGGCAAGTGTGGTGAAACAGTCACTGAGGTCACGATTGTAATGTTCTCGAATACTCTCCAACAGGATATTGCATGTTACCAGTACACACCGTCTGCCTTGTCCATTCAGCCAAATTGATGATTTGGTGGTAGTCATGCCAATGTAAAATGCCGAACAGAGTTCACACTACAACTGGTATATGACGGGTTGTTTCACAGGTGACTCTCACGTTGATAACATATGTTTTGCCTGTTACAGGGCTCATATAGATAGTAGTAAGAGGGTGCATATGGCAAGACTTGCAGGAGGAATGGTCACAGGGGTAGGAGCCATAAGATAGGGAGATGAGTAAAAATGGAGCTTAGTGTCTGACAAGAATATTTTGGCCACCATACCTAGAATAGCTTTTTGTCACCCTCCAGTCTCTGCAATATTCTTGTCAGACCCTATGCTCCTTCTTCACTCCTCTCCCTACCATATGGCTCCTACCTCTGTGACCACACCCGCTGCAAGACTTGCCCTATGTACCCTCCTAAGACCACCTATACAAGCTCTGTAACTGGCAAAACATATGCTATCAAAGAGAAAGCCACCTGTGAAATGACACATCATATACCAGCTGTTACCAAACACTGTTCAGTCTTTTACATTGGCATAACTACCACCAAATTATCAATTTGGATTAATGAGCACAGGCGGAGGGTGTATACCGGCAACAAGCAATATTCTCTTGCAAAGAATGCTCTACAACATTACAATCATGACCTCGGTGACTGTTCCACCACATGCACCATCTGGATTCTTCCCCCACACACAAGTTTCTCAGACATCCACTGGATGGATCCAGATGGCAAGTGTGGTGAAACAGTCACTGAGGTCACGATTGTAATGTTCTCGAATACTCTCCAACAGGATATTGCATGTTACCAGTACACACCGTCTGCCTATGTCCATTCATCCAAATTGATGATGATGTGATGCTGAGGGAATTAGATTAAGAAATGAGACACTTAAAGTAGTAAAGGGGTTTTGCTATTTGGGGAGCAAAATAACTGATGATGGTCAAAGTAGAGAGGATATAAAATGTAGACTGCCAATGGCAAGGAAAGCATTTCTGAAGAAGAGAAATTTGTTAACATCGAGTATAGACTTGAGTGTCAGGAAGTCATTTCTGAAAGTATTTGTATGGAGTGTAGCCATGTATGGAAGTGAAACATGGACAATAAATAGTTTGGACAAGAAGAGAATAGAAGCTTTCGAAATGTGGTGCTACAGAAGAATGCTGAAGATTAGATGGGTAGATCACATAAGTAATGAGGAGGTATTGAATAGGATTGGGGAGAAGAGAAGTTTGTGGCACAACTTGACGAGAAGAAGGGATCGGTTGGTAGGACATGTTCTGAGGCATCAAGGGATCACCAATTTAGTATTGGAGGGCAGCGTGGAGGGTGAAAATCGTACAGGAAGACCAAGAGATGAATGCACTAAGCAGATTCAGAAGGATGTAGGTTGCAGTAGGTACTGGGAGATGAAGAAGCTTGCACAGGATAGAGTGGCATGGAGAGCTGCATCAAACCAGTCTCAGGACTGAAGACCACAACAACAGCAACCACTGGAGGGAACTAGTGTTACAACATGTCCTTGGTTCTTGCCACCCACATGGCATTAATGTACATTAATTTCTTCTGTCTCAGTATTTCTTCACAGTTAATTACTCTTCTTCTCACTCCATTTTACTTTTATACATATTTCATTGTCTTACCCACCTATTTTTCACCATCCCCCTCCCACCTCAGGTACATACAATGCACTTAGCTTTTCAGTCTTATTAACTCATGCAAGATGTTTTAGTAGTAATCTCCACCTTACATTTTATCCTGTCTTCCACATTTAAGCTCTCAAATTTTCTAATCTTGTCTGATGTAGTCCCCAAAAATCAGTCTTTCCTTCCCATCCTGTGTGGTAAGTCTCCCCTGATCCATGGTTCTGGTGACTTTCCTGAAATGTCCTCCTGTTCCTAGACCTCTCCCGTCTTTTTCCTTAACCCCTGTTCCTTCCGTTTCAACTTTTCTGCCTGAAGAAGGAACCACTGGCTCCAAAAGCTTGCCTAATTATAACCTCCTCTAACATTTTGATGACACGAGAAGCAGTGCGAAACTGGATTGCATTCACAATTCACACCTTACTCTCATCAGTTGACTTAAGCGACGGGTCTAGCCGAACCTCTCCTTGGGATAATCAGCTATGTCGATCTCCCAAAAGCTTCTTTTCCGAAGACTATCACTGGTTGTAGGAATTTATTAGGATATTTCTCTACTCTTGAAATAATTGGGCACTCGTAGAATACCTTCAGTTCAATCATGGTATATTTACACTTCAACACAAAACAACTTTTCCATTTTTCACATAAGTACTTAAACTCTGGCAAGCCAACTGAGTCCTCAAACATTAGACTCGACAAAACACAGTTACTGTAACATATGTTTTAACAACCCCTATAATTTATGAACCCGTCTGCTCTCTACTGAGACCCATATATGAAGTAAGTAAAAGTCTCTATTCAATCTTTGTCCTTCTGATACAGCTTCCAAGGTGCGACCAGCAAACACTTGTTGGTGCCACTCGTCTGACGTAGCTTCTGTCCTCCCATGACAAAGGTCAATCTTCCACACACAGATATGTGTCGTGCAATAAACAGACTCTCTCACACTTATCTTTAAAACATTGTGTGTTCAAGGCAGCAGAAGGTCGAGTGGTTCCAGAATTTACGTGGAAATTCTTGAATCACTACATATCCTCCTCAGATCGAACACGCGATATTATATACAAAATCATTATGTACATTTATGTTGTACCTAGTACCAATCCACATTTTAAAAGTAATCATTTACTACATAAGTTTATATACACAATTTTTTTCTCATACACCCTTGTACTCCATAGAGAAAGCTTCCGCTTTTTGTCTTTCCATTGATTCTTTACTTTACTTTGTTTTTAAGAACATAAGCCTCTACTTATGATTTCATTCTGCATTACTCTTACTTATGAATGAGGACTCTCTCTCTTCAGCTCCAATCTTAAATTCCAGGTGTCATGGCCACTTAAATATTTCATCCTTTATTCGAATTTTTTTTATATACTATTATTTCTTCAGTGCTGGCTAGTATAATCATTTATGAGCAACTGCGGTAAGGAGGGACTCTGGGACAAATGGACATGTTCTTTCCGACATACATAAAACATAATAAAACTAGTAGTATATAGAATCCAAACTTACCAGTATAATCCTACCAAATGTGTGACCAGGCAAGATACTGTCCTTTTCCCTTCAGGGACAGTAACTATACCTTACATATGGCTTGACCCTATGAGCCTAAGAGTGCACTTCCTCCTTCCATTTCGGTAGGTATGCCCCTCTTAATTCCTATTCTCCTATGGTGCCCCTGACTGCACAATATAGCCTTTCTTAGGTCTGCCTATCGGCCTTTTATATCCAATAAATGCTGGGTGTGCTCCCCTTATCCTTCCTGAGTAGGCCTCGTGGTTCCTTACCCAAGTATACATCTTTATGTACACTATAATTAAATATTCTCTGGTGCAGTTAAAATTTACTTCACACTTTACACTTGCTTCTTAACACTTCATTTCATATCCTAGAGTCTTCCTTTACTCAACAATTTCTACACTTCCAGTATACACCATGCCTACATACATTATTCATTATATTTTACTTAAGCTATAAGAGTCCCACTATCCTACCAATATGGAATCATCATTGTTCATGTACCTATATATAAAGGGTGTCCCATTTATCTTGACCACCCTAAATAACTGTTTGCCCAAATGCAAATTACAAAATGTTTCAAGCAAATGTTCTTTAGCTGTCAGGGGAACATCAATCAGCATGATTGTCTTCATTGTAGCTTTGTTTTTTACAAAGATATGAACAGCAGTATGACTTCTCTAAATGGCACCCTGTATTTTTTATTCAGTAATTCATTTCCTCTCCTAAACACCTATTCAAAAATGTATCACAGTGTGCCATTCACTGAAACACAATGTTATTAATTATATAAGGTTTAAGACAAGGAGATTGCTTGGGACCCCTGTTGTTCAACTGTGCTTTAGAATACATCACAAGGGAATGGTACAAGATTAACCCAAAGAACAACCAAACTGGAAGATCCAAAGACAAAATAAGTTTAAATTGTCTAGGATTTGCTGATGACCTTGCTCTCTTGTCCAACACTATTCAGGAAACCAAACAACAAGTTATCTCACTGCAGAAAAAAGCACAGAAAATTGGTCTTGCAATATCCTTTGAAAAAAACAGTCATAATGTTAACTGACCCACCACTCATAAACAAAATTGCCATAGGAAACCAAGTAATCAAAATTGTAGATAAACTTACATATCTGAGAGAAATCATAACATATAACCTTAATGAAAAGCCAACATGGCATAACAGAATAAACAAACTGAAGGGAGCACAATATATCACCAAGAACACCTACAACAAAAAGAGCCTGTCAATAGCAACAAAATTAAAACACTACAAAACAGTCACTCAACCAGAAATAACATACGCAAGTGAAACCATCTTTGAAACAACTAATACTGCACAAATAGACAAAATACTGAAAATAGAGAGAAGAATCAAGAGAACATGCATCAACAAATCGTACCAGAAAGATGGACACTGGAGAGTAGCTACAAATGATACAGTCTACAAGGAAATAGAACCAGTAATGAGTACAATCAGCAAGAAATGCATTTAATTTTTTGGACACCTAATCAGAACATCAGAGAACAGGATCATCTGGAGAATAACAGGAAAATTATGGAATATTAAGTACAACTTAGGTGGATTACAGAAATCAAAGAAGATATGAGTGAGCTACAGATTACATTGGAAGACCTTAGAAACAAAACTGACAAAACCAGGAAACTCACAGACAAACAAACCACACTGCAAACGAGAATCAACAAAGAAACAATAGGAAGGGTGATTTCTGAAGAAGAAAGAAGGATAAGATCTGAGAAAATGAAGAAATACTGTGTTGACAGAAAATTGGAAAATTCTTTGTAAAAAGTTGGCTAGAGTGGTCCAATGAAGGCCATAAAATGTAAATAAATAAATACTGAAAAAACTGTAAATACAAATAGTAATTAAGACTGGTGTGGTTTCTCAATCTGATTACATGTAATTGGCACTGTCTGCTAGATAAAACGAAATATGCCTGCCTAATATTGCAGGAATTGTAATACATGCAAAATAAATGAGACTGTTTTGCCATTTTTTATAGCACCATAGAATATAATTGACAAAGTACCAATATCAAATGCCTATTAGTCCACCTACAAGCAAAAAGTGTTATGTTAGGAAATAGTTTCATATTTCCTTAATACACTCCAGCTTCTGAAGCACGAGATCAAAAAGTAGTAGTACGAAATTTTTAAATAAATTTGGAATCGTCACATTTTTCCATAATTTGTGTGATGTCCCCATTTCATCTCCTTCCTCGTCCTAACAAACACCCTTGTTATCACTAATTCTGTAAATATTCCTGCCAGTGTCAAAACTTATTCTCCGGTTAACTTCACTAAGCCTGCCACAATTACCGGTTTAGTTATCCCACGTTTATTCTCTGATTAGGCATTATTAAGTGTTCTTACAATGCGTTTTCTAAACTACTCCCAAAATACAACTTTAATGGCTGCTATCCGGGGACTGTACAACTGGCCCTTACTAGTGTAACGGTCTGGCTAAAACATTTGTCAAAATTTCATTTTCTTGTATACACCGAGAAGATAATACCTAATCTTTCTTACCTCTTATTACTGTTACTCATTTATTTCCACTCTGGTAGTCCCATCCTTGTATAAAGACCAATCTCCCGTGCATTATCTTTTGAGTCTCCCACCACCTCCCAAAGTCCCACAGTCCGGCCACTGAGGAGCATTCCCCTTGTAACTCAGTACCATCCGGGACTGGAGCAACTGAATTACATTCTCCACCAAGGTTTCGATTACCTCTCGTCGTGCCCTGAAATGAGAAATGTCCTGCCCACTATCCTTCTGCCCTCCACCAAACCTACACAATATACCCGTCCATCCTTACACATCCCCTGCCCCCAATCCCTTACCTCATGGTTCTTACCCTTGTAATAGACCTAGATGCAAGACCTGTCCCATACATCCTCCTACTACCACCTACACCAGTCCAGTCACTAACATCACCTATCCCATCAAAGGCAAGGCTACCTGTGAAACCAGTCATGTGATTTGCAAGCTAAGCTGCAACCTATGTCCTGTATTCGATGTAGGCATGACAACCAACAAGCTGTCTGTCTGCATGAATGGCCACTGACAAACTGTGGCCAAGAAACAAGTGGACCACCCTGTTGCTGAACATGTTGCCAAACATGATATCCCTCATCTTAATGACTGCTTCACAACCTGTGCCACTCTGCCATGCTTCCCCTGCAATACTTTGCCTGCAGGGGAACTTTCCCTGCAATACATCCTACATTCCCGTAACCCTCCTTTCCTCAACCTCCATTAGTCACTGTCTCACCCATCTAGCCCCCGCCCTGTTCCCATTCCAGCCCTACACAGCCATCATTTCACTGCCATATCCAGTCTTTTAATTTCTTTTATTTCTCTCCTTTCTGCTACTTACTCCCTCCCCCCTCCGCACTTTCTCTCCTGCCCTCCTTCTAAACTGCAACACTTGACTGTCCGCCACTCCCACCATACTATCCCTCCCCCTCCCCATCCCAGCCTCCTCCTTACCCCCACCCAGTCGCCACTTCCATCATGCACTGGTGCTGTTGTTCTCAGAGTGGTCTCAGCTCTCTGAGACTGCAGACATGTGTGCAAGTTGCGTTTATATGTGTGTGTGTGTGTGTGTGTGTGTGTGTGTGTGTGTGTGTGTGTGTGTGTGTGTGTGTGTGTGTGTGTGTCTACCGCTGACAAAGGCCTTAATGGCCGAAAGCTTTAATTGTGTGAATCTTTTTATTGTGCCTATTGCGACTCAGCATCTCTGCTATATGGTAAGTAGTAACTTTCCTTCTTTGGTATTGTTACATTCCATCCTGGATTTTCCATTGTTTGATTTTTGCCTGATGGCCTTTCTTCGATCCTAACCCTGTGCTGTTTTCCTTTGTAACTACATTCTTTTGCATCCACTATAAACAATGCCAATCCTTCTTTCTTTCCTTTCCTGTGTTTCTCTTGTTGCCTTACGAACCGCACGGCACGCTCTACTTATGAGCCACACTGTATCAACCGGCTCAGCCGCACGCAACAGACTGCCTCAAGACCATGCTGATTGTTAGTGTAGCATCTTAGGTCCCATATTACTCCCGCCAATATAATGAAGTTTATACCTACAATCTGATCAAACTCCCTGTGTCAATTCTCGAATTTTTGTGTTTTATCTCCCGCAATTTTCCAATGCCACACGAGCTTACATCTCTAAATACGAACCTCTCCCCACCCCCCACACTTTCCCCATTCTATGCCTGTTCACACCCACTAAATCCACCTTTTCCAGTCACATTTGCCGTCCCCCTTACACTTATCCACCCTTAAATCTGCTACCCACAGTAATATAGATATATTTATTATTGATTAGTTATTTTCTAACTTGACCCTTGTGACTTCTTGCAAATTTTAGTGAGTTTTCGCCTTCAACTATCGCCGTCTTCCTCAGATTTCATCTCTTTTTTTGCCCCCCTTGTGCATCCATTTTGTCCTTTTCATACTTTTCACATGTATTTGGATGTATTTTTGCATAATTTTTCGGACGTAATTCTTCTTTATGTAATTTTTCGCATTTTTTGCACCACCATGGATCCTTGCTCCTGCCATCTGTGTCAATAAAGCAAAGTTTCCTTATCCCTAGCCAGATCCCAGTCCCACATACTGTTCCTGCATTGTTGCTTGGCTTATAAAATTCCCCCCTAATGGCCTTACCATCAAATTACCCATCTCTGGTTTCCACCCCTCCTTCCACGATGACCTCCACCTGTTCAGATTCTGCCAATCTTTAGCCCTCACCAACATATTTCTGCAAAACCATATCAACCAAGTCCAATCCTCATTGCAGTACTTTCTCACCATCTGCAAAATTCTCCTGCTATGCGATCCCAAATTCCTGGAACCCATAACATACATTGAAACTCTTGCCATGCAGTAACTTGAGCAATATGCAAAACGCCACCTCAAAAAGCTCTCCATCCTACTCACTTCCTACTTCTGCCTCAGAGTTACACTGTCCACCACTTCTACAACCATCTGAAAACCTCCCCCCACGCCCCCTCATAACTGAAAACCCTGTCTCACAGAGCCAGTCGGAGTGGCCAAGCGGTTCTGGGCACTACAGTCTGGAACCACACGACCGCTACGGTCGCAGGTTCGAATCCTGCCTCGGGCATGGATGTGTGTGATGTCCTTAGGTTAGTTAGGTTTAAGTAGTTCCAAGTTCTGGGGAACTGATGACCTCAGATGTTACGTCCCATAGTGCTCAGAGCCATTTGAACCTGTCTCACAGACCTACTACATTTACCCCACCCTCCAAAACTCCCTCCCACCACCACACAAAACCAGAACCTAAACAGACCCACAACACAGTTAGGAATCTTTCCTCCAGAAGCCTTAGTCCCACAGAAATATCAGTCCTTTCCAAAGGACTCACCTTTTGTCCCACTCCAAAATTCAACCATGCAGGACTAGTTAAAGACCTTCTCTCCTTCTCTCGGTCTCTACAGTGGAAACACTTTTTTGCTACCAACCTGACCAATCAGACTCAACCAAAGATCAATATTGAACCTTGCCTAACTCAGTTCACTCCTCCATCCAACCGTGATCCACCCATTCTGTCTCCAACCCACCCCCTGTTAACTTTCCCGAATTTCTTATCCTCAAACCTTGCCTCAACATGCAAGCTAACCTTACATCTGCAGAAAGAACCACAGTCCACCATCTAAAAACTGGTCCCGACCTTATAATCCTACCTGCTGACAAAGGATCCACCACCGTTGTTTTGAGCCGCAAGGATTACGTGGCAGAAGGGCTCCGTCAGCTGTCAGATACTTCCACCTACAAACCATGCCATAGTGATCCCATTCCAGTAATCCAGTCACTACTCAAATCCTTAGGCCCATCCCAGAACCTCTCCCCAGAATCCATCTCTCTACTTACCCCTGCCACTCCCCACACTCCCACCTTCTACATGCTTCCTAAAGTCCATAAACCCAACCACCCAGGATGCACCATTGTAGACGGTTACTATGCCCCCACTGAGAGAATCTCTGCTCGCATGGACCAACACCTTCAACCTATTACACAGAACCTATCCTCCTATACAAAAGATACCAACCATTACCTCATCTGACTCTCCACAGATCCTGTCACTTTAGCACTATTGATGCCACCTCCCTGTACACTAACATTCCTAATGCTGTCGAACACTACCTTTCCAAACACCCTATGGATTCCAAACCAACAACCACCTTCCTAGTCTCCATGACCAACTATATACTCACCCACAATTACTTCTCCTTTGAAGGCATTACCTACAACCAAATCCATGGTACAGCTATGGGCAACCACTTGGCACCATCCTATGCTAACCTATTCATGAGACATCTAGAGAAATCCTTCCTAAAAACCCAGAATCCTAAACCCCTCACCTGGTTCAGATTCATTGATGACATCTTTGCTACCTGGATTGAAGGTGAGGACACTTTATTCACATTCCTTCAGAATCTCAACAACAACTCCCCCATTTGCTTCATCTGGTCTTACTCAACCCAACAAGCCACCTTCTTAGATGTTGACCTTCACCTCAGTGATGGCTACATCAGTATCTCCGGCCATATCAAACCTACTAACCACCAGCAATACCTCCACTTCGACAGCTGCCACCCATTCCATACCAAGAAGTCCCTTCCATACAGCCAAAAGCTTTAATTGTGTGAATCTTTTTTATTGTGTCTATCGCCACTCAGCGGCAATGGCCTTGCTGCAGTGGTTACACAGGTTCCTGTGAGATCACTGAAGTTAAGCGCTGTCAGGCATGGTCAGCACTTGGATGGGTGACCATCCAGGCCACCATGTGCTGTTGCCATTTTTTGGGGTGCACTCAGCTTCGTGATGCCAATTGAGGAGCTACTTGACTGAATAGTAGCAGCTTTGGTCAAGAATACCATCACAACGGCCGGGAGAGCAGTGTACTGACCCCACGCCCCTCCAATCCACATCCTCCACTGAGGAAGACATGGCGGTCAGATGGTGCCGTAGGCCACTCGTGGCCTGAAGACGGAGTGCTATCACGACTCAGCATCTCCGCTATATGGTGAGTAGCAACTTTCCTTCTCTGGTATTGTAACATGGTATTTTCCTTTTACTGATCCTGTTATAGGATCTATTAAAAATAAGGCTTTGGTAGGTATACAACTTGTACTTGGCTAGGTCCTTCATACTTGAGGCAAAATTTGTGTGTCTCCTTAAGAACAGAGCTCTGAATGCTGTTTTACGAGAACTAGGTCATTTACCTTATATCAAGGTCCGATAGCCTTCTCAATATGTCTACTCACTCGTTGTTGTGCCTTGTCAACTAGGTTTTTTGAGACTATTTCCTGTTTAAGTTGGTAATCGGCAGGTGGTTGTTCAGCACAAATGAAACATTTAATAAGAGGTGCTCCAACAAACGGTTTGCCTATTACTTCTAAAGGCGTTAATCCGGTTGATAAATGTGGCAGTTCATTTAAAATAAGTTCAAAGTCTTTCATTTTCATTGCCCATAACATATGTTTTCATGGCAGAAGGTGTGGCACAATTTTCCAATCCCCTTAATTACTCATTAACATGGTTTCAAAGATGGATTATAATTGGATATTAATACTTTACAAATATCTTCCCATGCTAGAAATTCTTTAAATTCATTACTGACAAACTGTGGATGATTGTCTGTGAGAAATCATTTTTGTTTGCCTACCTCGAGAAGGTGTTGCAGACAGTGAATCACAGTTGATGTATTTGCTTTCTTAATAGGATACAATTTAACACATTTTGACCAACGCTCTACGAGGACAAAAATGTACAACACTCCTCCCTTTCCTTTCGGAATTGGTTCAAAGAAATCTGCAGTTGTTAGATCGTGTAACGCCTTAGGAATGATTTGTATTTAACATGAATGTTACTCTCTTTCACCTTCTGACAGATTTCATAAGTACTAATTAAAGATGCTACTTTATGTCCTAGCTTCTTAAACTAATAGAATTTATTCATATGAGCTATACATTTCTTTATACCAAAGTGTCCATATCCAGTGCGAACATACCACACAATCTCGTTCTCCATTAACTTCGGGTGCATAAACACCAACGTTGTGATATTATACTATATCTCCAAAACAAATTATTCCCTGTAACCTTCATCTCCCTGCCTGATAATGAGGCAGACTTCCTAATACACATAGCAAATATTTCTATTAAGTAGGGATCATGATGGATGTTTTCGGTTATTCTTATGGCCATCTCTCATACCCTGGTATGCAGATATTCTACTGTCATAAAATTTATTGCAAAAATTACGCAGGGTCCTTCTGTACATTTTAATTCGTCCATGCCTACAGGTAACCAAGACAAATCATCAGGTACAATAGTTTCAGTGCCTTTTACATACCGTATTCTAATGTCTCATTTCTGTAGGAATAACATCCATCGCATTAATCTACTATGTAACAATCGACTACTCATTAAAAAAAGGATAGAGCTTGACAATCTGTATACACATGTATTTCTGACCCCCATACTAGTGTTTGGAATTTTTGAATACCCCATACTACTGCAACAGTTCTTTTTCAGTGGCTGTGAAATTTAATTCATGTTTATTAAGACTACAGCTAGAAAATGCTATAGATCTGTGATTTACGAGGGTCGGTCAAAAAGTAATGCCTCCCATTTTTTTCTACTTAAAAAAATTAAGTTACGTGAAAAATTTGAATTTGGCGCCATTCCTCAAACCTTCTTCTGCAATCCACTGCAGTAGTAACTTTCTGTGTCAACAGGTGGCAGCACAGCAGAAGTTTGTAAGATGGCCGACATCGATGTTCGTTTGAGACAGCGTTGTGTGATTGAATTCTTGAATGCAGAAGATGAAACGCCCATACGCATTCATGAAAGACTGAAGAAGGTGTATGGTGTTGTGACAGTGGATGTCAGCACTGTTAGACGATGGATTCGTCGTTGTAAGGAAGCTGAAGGGCAAACACCGTTGACTGACGAAAAGCGGAGCGGCAGGCCGGTGAGTGCAGTGACTCCACACAACATTCAGCAAGTTGATGACATCATTCGTGGTGACCGTCGGGTGACTGCAGATGAAGTGTGTCGCATTATTTCTCTTAGTAAAGGCAGTGTGATCACGATCATTAAACAATTGGGGTACTCAAAAGTTTGTGCACGGTGGGTTCCAAGAATGTTAACCGATCAGAATAAAGAGGCAAGGAAAGCAATAGCCTCCCAACACTTGCAGCGCTTCCGTTTGGAGGGAGATGAGTTTCTGAAAAAAATTGTGACCGGGGACGAAACATGGGTGCATTTTTTTGAACCCGAATCAAAGAGGCAGTCAATGGAGTGGCGTCACACAAGCTCGCCGAGGAAGAAAAAATTCAAAACTGTGCGATCGGCAGGGAAAGTTATGGCAACAGTTTTCTGGGATACAGAGGGTGTGATTCTGGTTGATTTTTTGGAGCAGGGATGCACAATAAATTCTGTTCAATACGTCACAACCCTCAAAAAACTTAAAGCACGTCTTCAGCGAGTTCGCCCAACAAAATCAATGACAGATGTTCTTCTTTTGCATGACAATGCAAGACCACACACCAGTCGTCACACCTCTGACGAGATTGTCAAAATTGGATGGGAAGTTTTGCCTCATCCCCCATGCAGCCCTGATCTGGCACCATCAGACTTCCATCTGTTCGGGCCACTAAAAGAAGCTCATCGTGGGATTCATTTTGAAGATGAGGAGGCCGTCAAAACATCCGTGCGTCAATGGCTTAGGAAGCAGAGCTGTGATTTTTACCGTGCTGGGATACATGCCCTTGTTCAAAGATGGACCAAAACTGTAGAGATGGGCGGAGATTACATTGAAAAATGACAAAATGATCCTCAATGTTGTGGTTTTCAACCTATGTAATTGCATTTAAATTTCCTGACAATTAAACGTAGAAAAAAAAATAGGAGGCATTACTTTTTGACTGACCCTCGTACATTATCTATACACGACTCTCCTTGAAATGGTTCTGCAATCCCATAATGAGATGTGTCAGTTGCAATTTTAAATGATTCGCCCATACTCAGATGATGCAATATGGGTGCTTCTATTAGTGGTTCTTTTACATTTTCAAATGCCTCACTTGCCTCTTGGTCCCAAACCCAAGGTATACCCTTCTTCACAAACGTAAAACTCTTGGGTCGTTCAGTTCTTAACTTCGTATATACTGTCTATAATATTCAGCCATCCCAATAAATCCCTTCAACTGCCTTATGTTTTTAGCGGGGGGGGAGGGGGGGGGGGGGGTTCCCTTGATAGCTTTTATGCATTCTGGATCTGGTCTAATCACCTACACTCCTACAATATGCCCCAAAAACTTAAGCTCTTGCCTCGCAAAGAGTGATTTAGACAATTTCACTGTAATACCTTTTTCTTTACATTTTTCAGAGTTTTGCTCAAGGTTATACAATGTTCTTCCTAGGTAGTGGAGATTATAAGGGTATCATCCACATATATTATTAAATCTTTCAATAATTCTCTCCCTAATGCCTCGTCCAGCACATGTTTAAACACAGATACTGAGGTATTTATTCCGAATGGTAAAACAATGAAATGATACAATTTTCCATCAAACAGAAACGCTGTATGCTTCTTTAAATCAGGATGCAACCTCATATGCCAATATCCTGCAGTCATGTCTATAGTGCCAAAAAACTTTGCTTTCTCAAATTTGGACAGCAATTCATTGATGTTAATAGGTCTGTCTCGTTCCATTTCTATATGCTTATTAAATGGATGCGCGTCAAGTACTAATCGCACACCTCCTGTAACCTTTTTACTACTACTAAAGGGTTATTCATGACACTTGTACTACATTCTATTATCTTACTATCAATCATATTATCTATTTCCCCCTTAACTGCATCTTTCAAGCTTACAGGTATTGATAAGACTTACAAAAAAAATGGAGTATTATCTTTGATCTTAAATTTACATATATAGTCATTAATACTACCCAGAAAATCAGAAAATACCATTTCATATTCCAATAGAACTATAGATAAATCTAATTTCTGATCATTGGTTAATATTGGAGATTCAATTACTTTGTTTTGTATGTCAGCTCGGTGTGATACATGACTTACATTATCGATTTTCAGTGCCAGTTGTGCTGTAGCCATTAATCTCAGACATCGATTCTCTGTTGTTTGTTTACTAATGTAGATGTCTGTCACAAATGATATCCAATATCTAGTGTCTCCTTTATTAAAACATAGAAAATTTTCCTGAAAATTTAAAATGACTTTATATTCTAACATCCAATCTAACTCAAAAAAGATATTCCTGTTAATATTTTCTGCTACTAAAAGTGCCTGACGAAACAGGATAATCGCAATATTGCAGTTCGCTCGGGTTTCGTATTTGACCACTTTACTTTTCGTTCCAGTTATACTAACTATGTACGATTCCCGGCGGGATCAGGGATTTTTCCTGCCTCGAGATGACTGGTGTTGTTGTGCCGTCTTCTTCATCATCATTCATCCCCATTACAGTCGGAGGAAGTGTCGTCTTCATCATCATCATTCATTCCCATTACAGTCGGAGGAAGGCAACGGCGAACCACCTCCACTAGGACATTGCCTAGTAAGGCGGCACCAGTCTCTCGCATCGCTCCACTACGTTCTGTAAAGAGGTTTGGGACTCATCATCATCACACTCCAGTTACTGGCAACGGAAGTAATTGTTGTTTGGACAGTAATGTGTTAAAGAACGCTCTAGAAATCAGTGACACCACATTCCCAGAGTCTATAAATATGTTTATTTCAAAATTCTCCACTATTCCTGCTATTATTGGCTGTGCATTATTGGTAGTCAAGCTTGGTTCTTCTAGTAACAACCATTCTTTTGTTGGTATTTTATGCATGAAATTAGCATACCTTTTATAAAACAGGTCTCCTAATGTATTTCGATGATCTCCGCCCCAGCCCTGGATCCATATCGCACTAGGTTTTCCTCATTACTAGTAATTACCAGTTGGTTACCAAATCAGGGTATTATGTTACCATTTTGTACTCCTTGGTACACACTGTGAAGTTACTGGACCTAAATTTGAAGGTGAATGTTTCTTCTGATCAATTTTTGTTACCATTATTCCAGTTACACTGGTGTATTCTAGCTAAGTTAGCCTCACAACTCTTGAAATTACTATTACCAGTATTACTACCTCTCCTGTCATTCTGACTTTCACTTTGATGTACACTCTAATTGCAGTCTCTGTTTAAGGCATCCAGTGTGTCTACAAAGGATAATAATTCTTCTACAGTTTCACACCAACTACATAATATATCTTTTCTAGCGTAGATGGGTAATCATCTTATTAAAATTCGGACTAACCCCTCTTCCTCCATGGGCTTAACTAAGTACTTCGCCTGTGTCAAATGCCAATCAAAATACCTTCTCATTGTTCCCCATTTACTGTTATAATACTTCGGGTCCCACAAATCAGATATTAGTTTTCCCTGGGCACTCGCTGACCAACACTTCTCCTTAAACTTCTTCTGGAAGTCTCCCCATGGAGACAAATTTTTGATGTTTACTGTACCCCACGTTGAGGCTTCTCCTAAAAGATACCCCACTGCAAATTCAATCTTTTGAATCTTCCCAAGTCTTGGGCAAGGCTTGATTAAACCTAGTCAAAAAATGAGTAGGCTGTACGTCCCCATCAGACTTAACCTTAGGGAACTGCCTAGATAACCCTGAATTTGCTGCCCATTGTAAATCTGACATTACTTCACTAGTTAATACTATAATAGAAGTAGTCATGCTACTATCTACTTTGTCCTGCACATGTTTGAATTCTTTCCACAGTTCATCTACATTTCTCTTGGTATTACTAAGTTCGGAAAATAAGATTGGAGATACATCATTGGAGGTTACTCTCGTGGCATCTTTTCTGTCTATCATCTCTTCTACATGTTCCTCCAGATTGTGTATATTTATTGTGTCTGATGTTGCTAGTTTCTCTTCAAAAGTTCTTTCCACATTATCAACTCAAGTGTTAATGCCTGCAATTTGTGATTGGACTGTTGGCAATAATTTGTCCTGCTTTTCTACACTTCCCTTTAAAGCAAGTAATCTTTGCTTTACCACATCAAACATAACATTACATGTACTTTGAAAGGATCCTAATTTTTCACCAAGTTCAGCTTCTACATTATTATATTTATCTTCTGTATCAGATTCTAACATTTTAGCTTAGCTAAGTCCTGAAATTGGTTACTCTGTGTCTGACTAAAGTTAGTGAATAGTTGGTTTACATGGATAGTCAAGGAATTACTTAATTCATTTTGTAAATCTAACTTCAAATTTTCAACTCTATCATTTAAGACATCGAATTTAGAATTTAAAGCTTCACTCTGTGCATTTAGTTCCTCTCTTAAGGCAGCATTTAGTTCCTTTCTTAAAGTAGCATTTTGATCACATAGTTCTTTTCTTAAAGTAGCAATATGATAATTTGCAGCTGCTGACTCTGCCCTCCAGACTTCGATCAAAGTTATTAATTCAGTCCAGTCTGGCACCTCATTACTCACTGTCATAGCCATGGCTCATTCTAAAGTTTCCCCAGTTTTCTGAGTATTATTCATATTCTGTTTACCCTTATATCTAGTAATCATTAAAAAAAATTCTACACTGAGTATAATAACTATACTTACAGTGTATTATTCAACAGTTTCTTTAACTTTACACTCTAACAATTATTGTTTTGTGCTCATCCGGAGTAGAGTTCTAGCTACGTTGGTGAGCGGATGTGTAATCAGTGCCAGTGAACAGCACTAGTGCCAGCAGGATGTCGGTTTTAGCATCGGCATCTGTGAGTGGACTTGTAGTCAGCACCGCAGATCAGCAGCTGGCGCCGTTGGCGTCGGTTGCTGGTAACTGCGTTGGTGGCGATTCCGATGTGTGTGAGTGCTGTGTACTCTCCCCACCAAATCTTCTTAGTCAAAGTATTCTCGGTTTAACTCTTCTTAGTCTAGAAGGTTGAGGTCTCTTCTCCGTTCTTTTGACATTATTACTTTCTTACGTCTTTTACTGTGTTGCATTTGCAACTTTCTTCCATTTGGTTTCCTGGATTCTATCCAATTACTCAAAACAGTCCTCTTATCTTGTTATGCCTAGTTGGTATGGTAAGTCAAAATATCTTCTTAACTACATTCCATTTCAGAATTCCTATATTCTTCAAGTCCTGTCACGGTCGCCACATTCTAACATTTGATGACACAAGAAGTGGTGCGAAACTGGATTGCATTCACAATTCACACCTCACTCTCATCAGCTGACTTCCGTGATGGGTCTAGACGATACTCTTCTCTGAATAATTAGCTACGTCAATCTCCCAAAAGCTTCTTTTTCAAAGACTATCGCTGTTTATAGTAATTTATTAGGATATTTCTCTACTTTTGAAATAATTGGGTACTCATAGAATACTTTCAGTTCAATCATGGTATATTCACACTTCAACACAAAACAACTTTTCCATTTTTCACATAAGTATTTAATCTCTGGCAAGCCAACTGAGTCATCAAACATTAGACTCGATAAAACACAGTTAGCATAACATAGGTTTCAACAACCCCATGATTAATGAACCCATCTAGCCTCTATCGAGTCATATACATGAAGTAAGTGAAAGTCTCTATTCAATCCATGCTTCATCTATCTCTTCAACAATCATCATCGCGCCACAAACCACAGAATATTACATGAACATTCTTTGTCCTTTTGATACAGCTTCCAAGGTGCAACCGGCAAACACTTGTCGGTGGCACTCGTCTGACGCTGCTCCCGGTACTCCCATGCAAACGTCAATCCTGCACACACGCAGACATGTGTTGCACAGTAAATAGGCTCTCTCACATTTATCTTTAAAACATCACATGTTCAAGGTGGCAGAAGGTTGAGTGATTCCAGAATTTATGTGGAAATTCACGAATCACAACACTCCTTTAATGTGTGTGTTCTGCTGCCACTTAGTGAGTAGATTTTTTATCTATCCAATTAAAAATTCTTTTGTCAAAAATTAACAGTTTTCATTCTAATATACCTATAGAGAGATTGTGATATGACCCACCCTGAGAAAATAACATATCAGTAATGATAGTGGACATGAGGGGTGGGCACTAGTGAAGATATGAGAGAAAGTCATTGACGAAAACCAAGACATACAAAGTGAGAAGATACATCCAGAAGAAAGAATACATCTGGAAGAAAGAAGAGGCAAGAAAGAAGATGAAGCAAAAGCAGTTAAAAAAGCTCAAGAAAAGAAATAAAAGCCTTTAGGGGGCACAGAGAGGGTTTATATGTACAGGTGGAGTTTCCAAGTAGGTGAGCTGAGCAACTGCCAACAATGAGCAGTCTCCCACACTATGAGCAGATGTCGTGGCAACTTGCAGATGACACAGAGTTACTCACATCAGGTCACAGAGCAACTTGCAGCCAATACAGAGCAACTCACAGCCAACGGAGTACAGTGAGGCTGCCGACACACATCACCGCCCAGGATCAATACTAATCAATGCCCTCACAGTGACTCAGCTCAGCGTAGACAATAAATAGATGCAGTGAGTCAGGTTAATAGCTGAAATGTTATTTAGTGTTCTTTAAAAGGTGTGAGTGACTGGAGTGACACTGTTTCAAGGGTTACTGAGAGCAAACTGAACCAATAACAGTTTTCAAACCTTAACTGGCATGGCTAACTGTTACATAATTATTAAGAGTTAATTTGGTGAAGTCTAAATTTCATACAAGATTTAGTTAACATAATAATTTACCATGGAAACTATGTCATTAATGTCAGACTATTCCTGTATAATGACGAAGGTTAAGGGGGTGTTAGAGGCCAATAAGAGAGAAATTAATGATAAAATAGATATAACCAACAATAAAATCAATAATTCTTTGCAAGAAATGAGAGACCTTTCAGATGCAACTAATAATAAAATAGATACAATTAATGATAAAATAGATAATGGTCTGCAAGAAGTAAATAATTGTTTACACACAGGTCTTAAAGAGATGAACCTCAGATAACCACTAGAAGTAATGAAATAAGACCAAAGATGCATCAAACCAGTCTCAGGACTGAAGACCGCAACAACAACAACAAAGCCTCATGAAGAAGTACAGGAAATGTTTAATAAAGGTCAACAGTTTACTTTGGATCACATGAAAAAATTACATGAGGAAATCATATTGTCTTGGGGTAATAACATTATGGAAGGAGAACAGACACTTACTTGAGGGAAGTCATTCACTCCTTGAGAAATCAGAAGTAGTCTAAGCTGCAGAGCGATTGTTGGTGCACATTTCAAGATGTGATGAACTGGAGAGAGAATGTGAAATACAATATGTGGAGGATATGTGTTCCTATTCGTTCAGGGAAACAACTAATTCTATAGGCCAACACACATAATGGCTATCACAATTTTGATATACAAAAATATTTATTACACATGAATAATTATAATCATTATTATTGTAAGATGAAAGATGCCCTGGAGTGGTCCATGTGTTGTTACCGGCCATTGCCACTGCATCTGTTGGCTGCCACCACACCCAATTCTCAGACACTATCCTGCCAGTAGTCAGCTGCGTGCATACTTCCCCTGAGTTAAGCATAAACAATGTTGGCATCTGATTAGCTTAGCTTACCTTTATTTACAGTATGTGCTCACAATGATGTCTCTCTGTGCTAAGAGCAGCCTGACATCTCCTAAACATATTACCAACACTCAAAAAATTTTGGCTGCTGAAATCTGGGAAATGACTAGCCGAATTAAATCTTCCAACTCTTTGAGCTTGTGGGGATTGGTTGCATACATCTTTCATTTAACAATCCCCAAAGATAAAAATCACACAGGTATAGATCTGGAGAAAGAGGAGGCCAGTTGACTATCCTATCACCAAAAACACTTTGTATTGCTGTCACAGGAGCATAGTTGATGTGTGGTCTTGCACTGTCCTGCACAAAATAACCATACATCTTTTCATTAAGTGTTAGTTCTTGAAAAAGAAGAATGCAGTGTATTGTTCACATACCTGTCAGAACCTATTGTTTCATGGAAAAAGATTGGTCCAATAATTTGTCTTTCACTAATTGCTCACCACACTCCTGTTTTCACATCAAGCTGAGGCTGTTGATATAATTCATGAGGATTTTCAGAGCTCCAACTTCTACTGTTCTGAGAATTTACATTCCCTGACAAACACAGCAAATAAATAAATAAATAAATAAATCAGGATCAACTTCCCCATATTGCACAGACTGTAACAGCCAGTTGGAATAACAACAATGAGCAACAGTAACTGAGTTCCTCAGCTCATGACTACCGTTACTTTGTATGGTTTCAATTTCATTTTGTACACAGCTCTTTGAGCAGATGCTCGACACACCAGTCTGAAATACGAAACAGCACAGAGATTTTCACACACTTCTTTCCAAGGCCTCCCCTATCTCATCTAGTTTGAAACAGATCCAAACCCTTGAAATTTCTTCAATAATCCGCATATAATCCAATCATTGGGAACATGCACACCAAGAAATTTTCATATGAATTCAAGCTGACATTCCACATATGATTAATATTGTGGACCTAGCCATGGTTATAGACTAAAAAATTTTACATGAGGAACCAAGGTCCAATGGAAATTGTTAAAACCAGACACCCCAAGGCTATATTACTTAAAGACTCTGGTACTGGAGAGAACAGATGTCTATGTAATGAAGAACATATATGTAAATGTTGATTTCTGCAAACAAAGCAAGAAACAAATAAGATAAATGCAAATGAAATAGCAAAATTAGTAAGTGAGACAATGCGAGATTAGGGGCTCCATTAGTGCAAAATTCGAAAAACAGCATAAAAGACACAAAAGCAAGGAATATATGCTATCAGACACGAACAGATATAAATCAGGGTATTATAACCAATGTAGTAGACCACACAAGTGCCAACTAAGAAAAGTTAATGGTGCATATTTAAATTTGCAAATTAAAAGAAAAAGAGAATAGATAAAATGGTTCCAGGTTTTCAGAAAACGTAAGAAACTGGAGTCCCAGTTACTGAAATACAGGAAGTGGACGCATAATCCCAACTGTAACAGTTGTTGGGTTAGATCACATCTACAAATAAAGAATATAGTATAGGAGTTTCAAAAAAAGGTAGACAATAATGCAGATGCCAGAAATAATTTATGAATTTGCCTGGGAGAAAATTCCCTCATTAATCGTAGCGAAGATGATGAATGTGTACAATCTCCAATCTAGGCGTGGAGCTACAGTGACAGAGTATAGTTCAAGCATGATAAATGGTTGTGTATAGTTTAACTGTAAAGAATATGGCCAAAAGGGATCAGCCTAAGTTACATACTTTCTGAAAATTGATTTAAATCCAACTGATTAAGTTCTGATTGTATGTGTTTTAAAGGCTAATTACAGAAAAAAGTTTCTCACTGTAGTCAGATATTGGTATTAGTTGTGGGAATGTCGCAGATAAGTGGTTCCCACGAGTGATGTTTCCCTGGAGCAAAACGAATTGTGTGGGTCAGGGGAAGTGTCTGTTTAGTGGTCAAATAGTTGACCACAGAACAATTAATCATGGTAAATTCAGTTTATTATAAACGTGAAACACAGGCAGAGAAATCCGCAAAGATATGATATAGGTGTTAGCAGTTAAAATAAATAGACACAAACATTAATAGTCATTAAAGAGAAGTTGATATCATGCTTCATTAACCAAAATATTATCCTTCCTAAAGGTAGCTTAGGAACTGTCAATGTCACGCTCCATTAACAACGGAAAAAGTTAATTGAATATAATCCACTTCTACATCTACATGGATACTCTGCAAATCCCTTTAAGTGCCTGGCAGAGGATTCATTGAACCACCTTCACATTTCTCTATTGTTCCAATCTCGTATAGCATGCGGAAAGAATGAACACCTATATCTTTCCCTATAAGCTGTGATTTCCATTATTTTATCGTGGTGATCATTCCTCCCTATGTAGGTTGGTGTCAACAAAATATTTTTGCATTAGGAGGAAAAAGATGGTGATTGGAATTTTGTGAGAAGATTCCATTGCAACAAAAAATGCCTTTCTTTTAACGATTTCCAGCCCAAATCCTGTATCATTTCTGTAACACTCTCTCCCAAATTTCGCGATAATACAAAACGTGCTGACTTTCTTTGAACTTTTTCGACATACTCCATCAGTCCTATCTGGTAAGGATCCCACACCGCACAGCAGTATTCTAAAAGAGGACAAACAATCGTAGTGTAAGCAGTCTCCTTAGTAGGTCTGTCACATTTTCTAAGTGTCCTGCCAATAAAACGCAGCCTTTGGTTAGCCTTCCCCACAACATTTTCTATGTGTTCTTTCCAGTTTAAGTTGTTCATAATTGTAATACCTAGGTATTTAGTTGAATTTATGGCTTTTAGATTAGACTGATTTACCGTGTAACCAAAGTTTAACGAGTTCCTTTTAGCACTCATGTGGATGACCTCACATTTTTCGTTATTTAGGGTCAACTGCCACTTTTCGCACCATTCAGATAATTTTTCTAAATCGTTTTGCAGTTTGTTTTGATCGTCTGATGGCTTTATTAGTCGATAAATGACAGCATCATCTGCAAACAACCAAAGACGGCTGCTCAGATTGTCTCCCAAATCATTTATATAGATAAGGAACAGCAAAGGGCCTATAACACTACCTTTGGGAACGCCTGAAATCACTTCTGTTTTCCCCAATGACTTTCCATCGATTACTATGAACTGTGACCTCTCTGACAGGAAATCGCAAATCCAGTCACATAACTGAGACGATATTCCATCAGCACGCAATTTCACTACTATCCGCTTGTGTGGTACAGTGCCAAAAGCCTTCTGGAAATCCCTGGTCAATAGCACTCAGCACTTCATCTGAATAAAGAGCTAGTTGTGTTTCACAGGAACAATGTTTTCTATACCCATGTTGACTGTGTGTCAATAGACCGTTTCCTTCAATGTAATAAGTAGAAAAACATAATCTAGTACCTCTAAGGTCCTGAACATCTTGCAACAGTCTCCTAGAAGCCAAATTGTTTAATTATATATGTTACAATAAACTATCTTGAGGTGTAAGTTAACTGTATGCTCCTAATTGCTTCAATGAGGCAGCAGACATTCAATAAAGATACTTTCCATATGGGTCAGAAGAGTAAAATGCAGTTCATGGTAGAAATGCAAAATAAATGGTACACAGGTTGATTTTTTTCCACCATGTACAAACTCTAGGGATTGATGGAAGAGAGGATATGGAACCAGTCCGGAAATGCACGGTTCCCGTGCTAGAGCCCATCTATTCAATCATACATTGTTACAGTGACTGTGGTCTAATACACTCTGTACCATGCAGCCACAGTTAGAGTATACATTGAAAATGAATTCCATGTGCCACAACATGTGCTTATATGCAATGTAGCATGTTCGGTCTCATACGTTCACATCAGCCAGGCTGTATCCGAAAAGTGTTAAAGGCAGCATGAATGCACTGCTCTAGTGTTTCCACATCCAGAAAGGATTTTGCATACACGATACTTTTGAGATCACCCCACAACCAAAAAGTGCACTCGTTGAGATCCAGTGAATGAGCAGGCCATGCAACTGAACCCTCTCATCCGATCCATCAACCAGGGAAGACTCCATAGAGGTTCGTCTGAATGTTAATGGCAATGTGGGCTGTAACATCATCACATGGCAGCCACATAAGTTCTCGAATCATCAATGGTACTTCCTCTAGTGGGGGAGGCAAAGTCACCTGCAAGAAATGCAACATGGAAGGAAGACTGGTCCCATCACACAGTTGCCAATTATCCCTGCCCACATGTTCAGGCTGCACTGACGCTGATGATTTGACCATTGATTGCCATATCATGAAGAGAATAGAAGCTTTCGAAATGTGGTGCTACAAAAGAATGCTGAAGATTAGATGGGTAGATCACATAACTAATGAGGAGGTGTTGAATAGGATTGGGTAGAAGAGGAGTTTGTGGCACTACTTGACAAGAGGAAGGGACCAGTTGGTAGGACATGTTCTGAGACATCAAGGGATCACC
Organism: Schistocerca gregaria; assembly: GCF_023897955.1. Taxonomy (NCBI): domain Eukaryota; kingdom Metazoa; phylum Arthropoda; class Insecta; order Orthoptera; family Acrididae; genus Schistocerca; species Schistocerca gregaria. The sequence continues at coordinate 662,356,526 of NC_064923.1, forward strand.
AATTTAGTATTGGAGGGCAGCATGGAGGGTAACAATCGTAGAAGGAGACCAAGAGATGAATACACTAAGCAGATTCAGAAGGATGTAGGCTGCAGTATGTACTGGGAGATGAAGAAGCTTGCACAGGATAGAGTAGCACGGAGAGCTGAATCAAACCAGTCTCAGGACTGAAAACCACAACAACAACAACTAGTTTAATAGTTAATGATATGAAGCTGTCATTGCACAGTACTGTGAACCATGTCCTACAAGATATAGAAAAAAGGTTTAGTGCTAACAAGCTAACACTGAGTGAAAAAAAAGTAAATCAATAAAATAAAAAAATATTATGTGCAATATGGAAAAATAAGTGAACATGACGACCTAAATCCCACCATGGAAGGCAAATAACTTGAAAGGGTACAGTGTGCCAAATTCCTGGGTATGCACATTGATGAGAAGATTAAATGGAAAGACCATGTGGCTTAGCATTAAAACTAAATTCAGTATGTTTTGTACTTAGAATAATTTCAAGAGTTTGTAGTAATGACTGTACCAGATTAGTATATTTTGGCTATTTTCAGTCCATTGCATCCTATGGGATCGTATTCTGGGGAAAACAAATTGTCGTCTAAGTGAGATTTTCAAATTACAAAAACGCGCTATTCAGATAATGACCCAGAGCCCACCCCAAAAACTTTGTAGGCTTCTTTTTAAAGCATTGAAAATTTTAACAATTCCATCATTATACATTCTGAAAGGTCTGTTGGTGATCAAAAGAAATCAGGACAAAATGAAAACCAATAGAGACTATCATAATAACGATACACGGCAATGTAAAGATCTCCACATACAAGCTATAACAAGGACCCGAAGTCAGAAACATGTATGTAATCAAAGCATCAAACTTTTTAATGCACTACCAAAATATATCTAAGATCTGGAAAATGAGGATAAATTTAAAACTGTTATAAAGAATCACATGCTTGACAAATGTTATTACAGTGTAAGTGAATTTCTATGCTCAACTGTATAGAATATAAAGAACCACATGCTTAACAAATGTTATTACAGCATAAGTAAATAGCTCTGCACAACTGTATATGAATATATGTTTAAGTTAATGTGACAAATGAAATTACATAAGTGAATATGTCTGTCAAGCACATAAGAAATTATGTTATAAAAACAGTTATTAGTTGTATATTGTATTAAACGTAAGATAGATTCATATGAATTCAGCACAGATAAAAAATTTTGTAAAGATATTATGTAGTTGTTAAAATGTATCCTGACAAACCCTGTATCACAACTGTGATCATTGGGATGACAATAAATAAATAAATAAAATAAATAAAAAAGAATCCAGTAACAAAACTGCTCCTGATGTGGAAAGTCCATTGCTAGTAATCCCTCCACATGCTGTAAGTGAAAAGCGCAGTAGCAACTGTCATGGAGAATGTTCCACACAGCATCTGGCTTACCCTGTAATGATGGGGCAAGTGCATGGTACTGACATGGTGGTCACCTTCCACAGTGTTACTCATATTTTGCTCCAAGTCTTGTGACCAAACATTTCGAGTATATCCTTCATGATTTCCTGCTTCCTGAAAAGACCCTGTTGCACGCATTGAATGCTGTGGTTGTTGTCAGTGGGCGTAGGTCACCGATACAACTTTGCTGCCCGCCGCCCATTTCCATTTGCCTTTCTGTAAATAAACACCATGCTGGCCAGCTCAGGACTTATACCGAACCATTGTGTATTGCAGCCACTACAAGGTGAGTCAGCAAGAGAAATGAATCAGACATAACATTACCAATTACTATGACAAGAGAGGGTGCTAGGATATGATGTAAGATGGACAGTGCCACCCTCTAGCAGGAAATAAAGCGTATTTTAACTGTCTCTGCACGGTACAGTATGTGAAAGATCATGTCTCTGTAACAATGTATGATTGAATAAATGGTCTATAGCATGGAAACTGTGCATTTCCAGACAGAAGTTCATTGGCCTTTTTTTATTCTGTATTCTATGATCGATCACAGTCCCTAGAGTTTGGTCATGGTGAAAAAATCAGCCTGTATAATCAGTCATTACTAGTAAATAAGTAATATATGTCATTAAAAAATGTTTAAGAAAAGGTAAATTAAACGGGTAACTCTATTATTATCAACATGTAGTTGAAAGGAAAATAGTCATACATAACTGACAAGTAAGAGGGAAGACATGGCTAGCAAATATGCTAGCTTCTTACAGCTGAATGTTGAGCCTTGAACACACTTTCATCCAAGTGCCAAACATAATTAAATGTAAGTGATTGTACCTACAAAGTTTAAGGTAATTCCACTGGGATGTAAACCAAGGTGCTCCAAAATTAGTACAACATATTATTACTCTAACACAACAAATGATGGATAAGGGCAACCTTCTTATCTTGCAGACAATGAAACAACATATGAGAGATCTATTTTTAGCTTAATTTAAAGAAAAAAGAGCAATAAAAGTTCATCTTGCTGTGTGTAGATAAATATATGATTTTTATTTGCATGTAAAGCTGTGTGTTCTAACAGCATAAGACTGAGAATATTCACAACAAGTCAGATAAAAGGAAATGATTAAAAGCTATTGCCATGTAAGCAGAAATGATAGTTTTCCTGTGATTGAACTGCAGAGAGGGGAAAAAAAAAGAGTTCAAGATGTGTAATGTTATATTATATATGTGTACACTATACTGACTTAAACAGTATCTGACATAAAGACATCATTGCTAAAGAGGAAATGAAAATTGTTATCCTGTTAGTAATATCAGATTTAGTAAGGAATTAAAATAGCTACCGCCATATGTCATCGAGCTGAGGGTGGCCTATGTGATGATACAGGACTTTTTATAGTATTAGTTATCACAGTAACAACTTATGGCAAGAATCCGCAAGACGTTATTCATATCCAGTGTAACACACATAATGTTTGAATAAATTGTGTTAATTTCTGTTTTGAAACCTACAAATGTGTGTGTTTGTTCTTCCTAAAGTTTCATATGCAGTACAGCGGCTAAGTGGCAGTGGAAGGAATCTTCCAACTACATTGGAATGTTGAAGTAGTAGCCGGACGCAGACGTCAGGGAGCCGATGGCCGAGTGTAGGGCGAAGATGCCACAAGATTCCCTTAGATGCTATGGCTTATGTTTTTAACAATGAACTTATGTTTCATAAACGAAAATGTATCCTTCTAACTTCAGTTCTATGTCAGGGGTCATTGTTAACTGTTCTGAAAGAGGCATTCTTGATGGCAGTTTTACATTGAAATACTTATGTAGCACTCATCTGTGTACGGTGTTAATGAAATAAAATGTTTTATGGTTTCTAAAAATAAAAGTGTTAAAGAATTAATATTTTGGAAATTGAGGACCCTAATTTATTTATACTGAGATGTGTGAGAAGATCAGGAAAGGCAGTGGTTTTTATGAATGAAAATTTATCGACCTTATAATGCTAAAAAAAATGGTGTTTAATCCCTGACTTTTCAAGTTTATGAGACGTGATATAAACTGTGAATCGAAGAATGAATTTCTAATTGGATAGATAAAAATTGACTCACCAAGCAGCGGCAGAACACACACACATAAAAGACTGCTGTGATTCGCAAGTGTTTAGGTACATGGTGAAAGAACCCCAGGATATCATAAAGATAAATTTTATTAAAAACAAAAAATCCCTGCAGGACAAAGATGTCAGAAGATTCCCTTAGATGCTGTGGCCTATGTTTTTAACAACAATGAACTTATCTGAAAGAGGCATTCTTGATGGCAGTTTTACACTGAAATACTTATGTAGCACTCATCTGTGTACGGTGTTAATTAAATAAATAAACGTTTTATGGTTTCTAAAAAGAAAAGTGTTTAAGAATTAATTATTTTGGAAACTATTTATACTGAGAGAAGATCAGGAAAGACAGTGGTTTTTATGAATGAAAATTTATAGACCTTATAATGTTTAAAAATGGTGTTTAATCCCTGTCTTTTCAAGTTTATGAGACTTGATATAAACTGTGAATCTAAGAATGAATTTCTAATTTGATAGATAAAAAATCTACTCACCAAGCAGCGGCAGAACACACACACACAACAGACTGTAGTGATTGGCATGTGTATAGGTACATGGTGAAAGAACCCCAGGATATCATAAAGTTAAAATTTATTAAAAACAAAAAATGAAACACTGATTGACCATAAGTGTTGGCAAAGACGTTGACTATGAACGTGCGGTAAGGTGCGGAAAAAAAAAAATCATTCATTTTTCCTTGTACGTGTTTTTGTTTCTCACTCTCTCGTATGTAGAAGTTTCTGTTAAGATGTGCGGCTCAGAGTATGGGGCAACAAGTGCTTTGTATCATATATGTTTCGAAATATGAGAAGATTTGATATCAGTAATAAGTATTTTTTATTGAAGTGGAACCAAGTAAGGACGATTTTCTTATTTTTGACATGCACTGGTGTCCTAGAAGTCCACTGCCTACATCTACATTTGAAATGTAAGGGATGTAGTCCAATTGGCCAAAAATCGTACAAGCACAACATTTCTAATAATGCTATTGCATTTTTTGTGACAGTTGTTGAGAGCAAAATGTAAACATACCCATAACTCCCATAGCTGATTTATTACCAACCGGAATTACCGCTAACTACAATAACACCATTAACACGACCGAAAATACCACGTGTCTATCAACTATTTTTGCAGATGAAGGTTTGCTGAGACATCAACAATTTCTTACATTCACTACCAATGGTAAAATAATGGATCCCGTAGTATTTATCAGTGCTTTTCATCATGTATTTCCACACAACTGGATGGAAGCACAGAAAAGGTGACGTTCTTTAATGGGAAACTGAAGTGGCCGAACGTGGCACCACATCGATCCAATTTGAATGAGCTTTCCTCGACAAATATTCATCTGAGGCAGTGCAAGAAAGATTCAGATGCGAAGTTTTCAACCCCGCACCATTCAATGGCAATTACGGTAGTCTATGTGGATAGTTTGAAAAATACCTGAACAAGACACGCTACTGGATGAACCCAACATCACAGATAGACAAGTTAAAAATTTTGAAAAGTTATTTACAACCGCATATTAGAGAAAAATTACTCACAATGACAGACCACAAAACTGAATTTTTTTCTGTCAGCGCTTGATTCTATCAACTTAATCTATGAGGAAAGACCTGTATCCAATAGAGCAACAGAAAATTAGCCACAACAACAACAACATAATCATGTAAATAAGTCAGTAAAACATGATCTAAACACACAGCATGGATGGTAGACACAACAGCAAAGTTACACAACCAGACGTACTGAGTACGGTAACAGGAATAGAAAAAACAAACCACTTAAAAGAAATTTTCAAAAGAACAGAAGTAATTTCAGTGCATGAGCGAATCCACCATCACAAAGCCGTACATCAAACATAAACAAAAACAGTCAGCCACATCAGTGGCCAACGCGCGGCAACAATGCCATGCCTTGCAATGTACCGTAGCCGACCTTCACGCAGCAAAATAATGGCACAGGAGCTAACAACACAAATTGATGAACTACCCACACAGTGCAACTAACTGAATCTGGGAGTGGGTGCAAAGCAAAACTACAAACATGTTTCATAAGGTTTGACAAAGTGATGACAAGGATAATTTGTATCAGCATGAGTTAGATGCAATAGATAAAATCTGGGAAGAACAAATAACAAGAAATTACGGTGAAAATATTAAATATTGACACACAGTTAATTTTACATACAGGTTCAACTACCAACCTAATGTCACATGCATTTTTCTGTGAATTGTAGAAGAGAGGCAAAGTCCCAACATTTTTTTGTCCAGAACTGCAAGGTGCAAACTACTACAGGCAGCAAGACTAAATTGGTTTAACTTCAGCCATTTATTCCATTACAAATTGAACATTTTACAGTGAAGTGCAATTTTCTTATAGTTGACAAACTTACAGTTAATCGTCTTATTGGCATGGACGTGTATAGAACATACAAAACACAGATTGACAAAGGTAATGGTAAATGACAGTTTTATGTAAAGGATCAGATTTTTTCTATTGATTTAGTCAAAAAACCTGATGAACATAACAAAATCAAACCCAAGTCAAATGTAATAGTACAGTATTCCTTTCCAACTGTATGTTTCACAAACATATTTGATACTGAACAAGAAGCAAACACTGAGATTAGTTATGAAATGGTAGAGCAGAAACTAAGAGAACCACAGATACTAAATGATATGCAACGATAAGAACTTTCTAACTTGTTATTTCAGTATGCAAATGTTTTCGGTAAGGAGCCAGGAGTAATCAAAGACTATGAATACAAGTTTGAAGCCGATCCACATGAAACATTTTGTGTAATGTCAAATCATATTCCATGGGCAAAACGAGGGGCTGTTAGGGAAGAGATCAATCATATGATTAAATGGGGAATTATACAACCTTCATTTTCACACTATTGTAGTCCTATATTACCAGTTAAGTAAACTGGGCAGTTCTGTAAGATTAGTTTTCGATGCTAGAGGTATCAATAACATTATAGTACCAGTGCGCATGAGACCAGATAACTTGGACAAACAGCTTCTAAAGTTTTACAATACAAAATATTTCAGTATACTCGAGCTCAAGATGTCTTATTGGCAAATAAAGATCCACAAAGAAAGCCGAAAATATACAGCATTTGTTTGTGGTGGCAGAATTTACGAATTCCGAGTTCTACCATTTTGACTGAACATTAGTGCAGGTGTGTTTATATCTGCATTAGACAAGGTTTTAGGACCAGAATTGCTTAGCAAAGTCACTATTTCTGTAGATGACATATTAATAACCATACCCACTTGGTTAGAACATATCAGTCTCATTGAACAGGTGCTTCAATGATTTGCAGATTACGGAGTAACAGCCAATTTAAAAAAGTCTGGTTTTGGCAGGGGGCAAGTCAAATTTTTTGGACATGTTATGTCACAACAAGGTATATTACCTGATATAAAAAAAACTTGGTGCTGTACACAACTGCCCAGTTCCAAGGACTAAAAAACAACTAAAAGCTTATTAGGACTAGCATCTTTTTTATGGTAAATTCGGACCACAGCATCTGATGAACAGCATTGCATTACTCAACTTGCTATGAAATAGGCCTTGGTTATGAGATGATAAATGTCAGAAGGACTTTAATAACATTAAGCAGGCATTAGTCAATGCAAACATTCCTAGTAACCCTGACATGTCCAAGGATCTCAGGGGCTGGGGGGCATGCTTGTTCCAGATGCGAGAAGAAGAAGGTAAAGATGTACCCAAGGTCATCAGTTTTGCTAGTCAAACATTGTCAGAAGCAGAAAGATCTTATTCTGTGTCAGAATTGGGAAGTTTAGCTATAATAGGGGCATTTAAAAAGTTTGAGTATTTTTTGGGGGCAAGAATACAAAGGATTACTATGACCATCAGTCACTGTCATTTCTTTTAACAAGTAAACTATTGCACCATAGAATTAGCTAGGTGGTGTCTATATTTACAAGAATTCAATTTTGAGATCAAGGAAGTCAGAATGTTATAGCAGATACGTTATGTAGGTTACAACAAGGTTTAGAGGAATTTGGTGAATTAACAGAGCAGGATGCAGAAATCAAAACATTATTAATGCAAGGTAAAAACCATAAGCAAGATGAAGGTGGAACAGTGAGTAAATGGTATCAGGAGTACAAGGGCATTTTGTTCCAAATGAAACATGAAAAATCTGATCAATGGTGTGCTCAGCTATTAAGAAAATGTGCAATATGTCAAAAATCAAAAGAGTCCAATGTGTCAAAATATACTGAGCTACACCCAATACTCACAAAAAAATATAAATATAGTATCCCTGGACATAGCTAGTCTATATTCGAGAAGTAAAGAAGGAGTAAGATACATAGTAGCACTATACCATATTTTCTCAAAACATATCAAAATGTATGCCATTAAAAATGCAACAGCCACAAATATCAGAAAAAGAAATGGGGGAGACTATTTGTGAAGATTAGGTAAACCACAGGTAATACTAACTGATAATGATTCATATTTCTTTGGGCAAAAGTGGAAACAATTTATGAACTCACGGGGCATAAAGCACATATTAGTAAGCTTTTTTCACCCAGAAGCAAGCCCAGCAGAACGAGTCTTTAAAGACTTTATCCAGGTTATTAGGACATACACCCCTCACAAACACACCCGATGGGTAGAATACATAACTCCTTTCATGCGAGCTGTCAATAACCTTCCACATTCTCCAAAAGGTTTCACGCCGAAAGAATTGATGTTACAGACAAAACAACCGAATAAGTGGGAGTTGCCCATATCAAAGGTACCCACTACAGAAATGACACTGCAAGACAAAATCAAACAAGCCATGGTTACACTAGAAAACAGGGCTGAGTATAGAAAGAAATTTTATAATAAGAAACTGAAACGTGTTATGCAATTTTTTGAAGGGCAACGAGTCCCCTTATGGATGCACCCTAAATCTACAAAATTTGGCAAACTAAATAAGAAGTGGCAATTACTCTATTCAGTACCATATATAATTTCCAAAATACCATGCTCTGGGATGTACAATAAGCCCATGAGAAAGCAGGGAGAAACAAGGGTCTCCATCCTCACAGAGATATAAAAGCTTTTATAGAATGATGAAGGTAGGTAGTATTTTTTCTTTCTATCACAAGACAATTGTACATAGTGTACATAACTCTAAAGAGTAATTTTTCTTCTGGAGTGTATTTTAAGATAAAGTAATGTGTATAGGCATAGTAATTCTTTTGATTTGCACACATACTCATAAAATTAACAACAATGAGAAGTAATACACCGCTTCATGTGAATCGAAAGTATAAACAAAATTAGCTTATGGCTCAGCTGTCCGTGCTCAACAATACGCGCTGACGTCAGTAGTAGGAGAGGAGACATTCACCTGTGCGCATACGCGACAGCCTGGTAAAAGACGCAACCAAATAGGAATGCAATATGTACAGGTACTTAACTTAAATATGAAGTAAATGGAAATACTAAGTAATTGCATCTACTATCTAAGAACTAAGGAACCTATTGCTACATATACACAGAGATTTAATTAAATACTAAGCTTCATACAACGTATTTACAGGGAAAAGGAAGCATTATGAAAAATTGTAGGAGACGCGTAAGCTAAGGAGAAACAACAAAATACCATAAGAAATGTCAAATAATTTTCTTCACAGGGTAAATAACCATAAAGGGTAACAGAATAAACGAATGCCTATGAATTTAAACAAAGTATGGAAATATGGGTGGACGGATGAAATGACCAAATGTATCAGTGGCCACGGAGCTATGCGATGTAGTTAGTTTTAAGTTTTTTTTTCTTTCAGCGACCAATGCATCTTCACAGCACAGATGAAAATTACATTTGGAGTAGCAGGTACCAAATAAAGAAACAGGACGCACCTCTAGTAAACAATTTAATTATAAGGATATTTATACACTATGTGAGGGTCGTAATATGTAATAAGCAGACATCTATCCAGACCATCATACAGGAATACCAAAGTGCATCAGAATCCACTGCAAGTACTATGACAGTTAGGTGGGAGGTGAGAAAACTTGAATTTCATGGTCAACGGCTGCTCATAAGCCACACATCACGCCAGTAAATGCGAAACGATGCCTCCCTTGGTGTAAGGAGCGTAAACATTGGATGACTGAGCAGTGGAAAAATGTTGTGTGGAGTGACGAATCACGGTAGACAATGTGGTGATCCAATGGCAGGGTGCAGGTATCGCAAATGCACGGTGAACGTCATGTGGTAGCGTGTGTAGTGCCAACAGTACCATTTGAGGACGGTTGTGTTATTGAGAGACCGGTTTTTCATGGAGGGAGCTTGCACCGCTTGTTGTTTTGCATGGCACTATCACAGCACAGGCCTACATTGATGTTTTAAGCACCTTCTTGCTGCCCACTGTTGGGGATGGTGATTGCATCTTTCAACAAGATCGAGCACAGCCTGTGGCAGAGCGGTTTCATGACAATAACATCCTAAGTGCAAAGCATACAGTACTAGCCTTTTTGGGTTGTACCAAAAAGATGTAAACTCTGAACAAATGTTCCACTAGTAATTAGATTTCATTCTTGATAATTTAATCCTGTTTTCTTATCAACTGGCAGTCATTGCCTCATCACCTGACGCTAACGTGGTTATTCGCACAAGGTCAGGTGCTGATGCTACACCCATCTGCTTTGACCCATAATGTCATTGCGAGCCTTGATGTTTTTGAGTCTTTGTGTTTGTAGATTGTGTGTTGCAGTATTTGGCAGCTCTCTGTTGTGCAGTATGTTTGTTAGTGAGTAGTTTGACTCGAATTGAATGTTTCATGTTGGTCTTGAAAGAATTTGTGCTGACTTTCTGGTGAATTACTTTCAATTTGCATATTTTGGCTGATGGATTCATTTTTATGTTTGGAAATATCAGTGCGTGTGTTTCTTGTGGTGAGAGATTTAATATTTTTCTTTTTTTTCTGTGGTGAAGAAGATATAGATATTTATGAGTAGCTCATTGCTTGTTGCAATGGGCGAAGTTGTTATTGTACATTTAATTGGTGGTGGTGAAAGTTTTCATGAATTTTCGAGATTTCCTTGTTGGAATGTTATTGGTAGGTATCATGGGTACTGATGTGCCATCGTTGTTTAGGATACGTTTCTGATATTAGTCATGTGAACATGGTTTGGTTTGCTGTACTGAAAACTTTGGTTTAGATAGAGTAAGTGAAAGTGTTGTATCTAGGGCTTTGTTTGAGCTATGTGGGTGAAGTGAAATTTGCAACACCATGTTTTAGAGGTGTTGGTTCATGGTATCAAGGGAGCTTTGTTGGAGCTGTGTAACTCAAAGTGAAAATTGTGTTGAGTTTTTGAGTTCAGTATGGGTTATTGGTATTGAGGTCTTCATTTGAGATATATAGGTCATGTGAAATTTACAACACCAATAGCTTTCATTTTTGTAATTTTATTGTTAAATTTTGAGTATTTTGTGTGCTTCATTTTTGGGTGAATACTTGTTTTGCAGTGATGTCATTACTGCCAGTGAGTGGAAGAAATCACTATTCTTTTGAAATTGTGATTGTTTATTTATGCCATGGCGCATTAGTAAATGTATATATTGTGAAGGTGCTGTGAGAATTCTTTAATGCCTTGAAGATGCACTCACAAATTGAAAGTTGTTAAACACTAGTGTCTATCTCCAGCTTCTCACTTATAGCTTGATGCAATATGTGATCAGATTAACTGGATATGTGCTTCAGCATTTGACAACTTAATATTTGTTCAGATGTAAAAGATTTTACTCGTGGGTACTTCATTGGGTGTTGATTGTATCTTATTGGCAACAGAGTGGTGTACTGTACATACAAAATTCATGTTACTAATCAGTATGTACTTAATACTTTTCTAATTTGACATGTAGTGATGATATTCTACTTATGTTTGATCTTTTCTATACTGTCAGGTTCTATCAAGAAGTATTTGATAGTTCATTCAGTATATCTTTGATTTATTTTCAGAAACACATCAAAAATACAGTACCACACCAGGACTACAGGATTGTACAACCAAACGTTCTCTGCCAGAACCCTATGTTTTTTTGGATGGTTACTAAGGATAGGCCATGGCGTATACCAAAGACCATTATTTTATATTTTACCATCTGTGCCAAATTAATGTGTCTGTTTAATATATTAATGTCATGGCACTGTCAATAGTAGTATGACAGATACACTTTAAGAAAATGAAACAGTTTACATTCCACTGTGAAAACCGACTGTCATATAATTTTATTGACGTGGATGACACTTGTATCTCTTGTGTTGGAGGTTCTTTTTTTTATGTTTGAAAACAACTACAGTAAAATAAATTTGTTTATTGCAAAAGGAGTTATGTCTTTTACATATGTTGTATTGTCCCATTTTATATGTGCGTTGTTCACAATCCCTGCTCCCATTCCCACCCAGAGAAATGAATTACAGAATCATTGCATAATGTTACATCATGTGTGTGTATGTCTTGGTAGGGGGGGGGGGGGGGGGGGAGAGTGCACACACTTTTGAGAAGAGTTTATCGGTCCTATTTACAAAATAGAGATATATGTATATAGGTATATGAACAATGATAATTCCATATTACATATGTGCATAAGTGTAGGAGAACTATGATAATTGCTTAAGTATATAAAACTAGAATGATCCCACATCAAGTACGCATAAGAAGGATGCGTGAGTAAAGAAAGAGGACATAAGCCAGAGAGGAAAGTATCAAAGGAGGTCAGCCTAACAAGTATTCTGACTGGTAGGAGTGGGACTCTTGTAGCTTAAGTAAAATATAACGAATAATGTATGTAGGCATGGTGTATCCTGGAAGCATAGATGTTGTTGAGTAAAGAAGGGCTCTAGGATATGAAATTAAGTATTAAGAAGCAATTGTAAAGGGTGAAGTAGTATTTTTAATTTTACCAGAGAATATTTAATTATATGGTGCATAAAGATGTATACTAGGACGCGAACCATGAGGCCTACTCAGGAAGAATAAGGGGGGCATACTCAGCATTTATTGAATATAAAAGGCAGATAGGCAGACCTAAGAAAGGATAACCTATACTGTGCACACAGGGGCACCACGAAAGGGATTGACCTGTACCATAGGAGAATAGAAATTAAAAGGGGCGTACCTACAGAAACGCAAGGAGGAAGTGCACTCATAGTGTCAATCCATATGTAAGGTATAGGTACTGTTCCTAAAGGGAAAAGGACAGTATCGTGACAAAAGTCACAAATTTGGTAGGAATTATACTGGTAAGTTTGAATTCTATATTTCACTAGCATTATTAGGTTTTATGTGAGTTTACAAGTGTCAAGAAGAACACTTTCATTTGCCCCGAGTTCCTCCACACTAAAAAGAGTCTATAATTAATGAGACTATTACGTACTAAAGAAGCAGTAAAAAAATTAGACTAAAGGATGAAATATTTAAGTGTCCATGACACTTGGAATTTATGACTGGAGCTAAAGAGAGAGTCCTCGCCATTCATAAGTAAGAGTAATGAGGAATGAAATCACAAGTAGAGGCTTATGTTCTAAAAAACAAAGTAAAGTAAAGAATCAGTGGGAAGACAAAAATTGGAAGCTTGCTCTATGGAGTACAAGGATCTATGAAAAAAATTGTGTATATAAACTTATTTTGTAAATGATTACTTTTAAAATGTGGATTATTACTAAGTACAATAGTAATGTACATAATGATTATGTATAAAATATTGCGTGTTCGACCTGAGGAGGGGGGTATGTAGTGATTTGAGAATTTCCATGTAAATTCTGGAACCACTCGACCTTCTGCCACCTCGAACAAGCAATGTTTTAAAGATAAGTGTGAGAGAACCTATTTACTGCACAACACGTGTCTGTGTGTGCAGGATTGACATTTGTCATGGGTGGACAGGAGCTGTGTCAGACAAGCAGCACCGACAAGTGTTTACCGGTCGCACCTTGGAACCTGTATCAAAAGGACAAAGAATGTTCATGTAATATTCCGTGGTTTGTGGTGCCATGATGATGGTTAAAGAGAGAGATGAAGCATGGATTGAATAGAAACTATTACTTACTTCATGTATGGGACTCGATAGAGAGTAGATGGGTTCATAAATTATGTGGGGCGAGGGGAGGGGGGGGGGGGGGGGTTTAAAACCTATGTTATGGTAACTGTGTTCTGTCGAGTCTAATGTTTGAGGACTCAGCTGGCTTGCCAGAGTTTAAGTACTTATGTGAAAAATGGAAAAGTTGTTTTATGTTGAAGTGAAAATATACCATGACTGAAGTGAAAGTATTCTACGAGTACCCAATTATTTCAAGAGGTAGAGAAATATCCTAATAAATTCCTATAACCAGTGGTAGTGTTCGGAGAAGAAGCATTTGGGAGACTGACATAGCTGATTATCCAGAGAAGAGGATCACCTAGACCTGTCAACGTAAGTCAACTGATGAGAGTGAGGTGTGAATTGTGAAAGCAATCCAGGTTCGCATCGCTTCTCGTGTCATCAAAACTGTTAGAGTATCAGACTTAGAAATTTGCTCTAGTGATTTCAAAAAAAAATTTGAGAAGTTGGTGGAATTCATCAGTTATCCATTTAATAATTCCATTGATCATTGTGACATCTATGAAATGGCTAAAAATCTTGCAGATACTTTTCAAATGGACCACATGATACTGCAAAATGAAATTATTATTCTGTGATATATTTCTATAAGCAGTGTCATCCATGGGTCTAGATTTCTGGGCACTGATTTCCAACGAGAAATACTCAAATTTGAAGAAATGCGTTCCACAATTGCATTCATGTTTTAGTTTGACTTATTTATGTGAATCAACATTTTCCTACTCAAAACAAACAAAAAGTCAACACCACTCTCGCTTGACAGATGCTCATACGTTGGATTCTTTATGGCTGGCTATTTCAAACTAAAAATCTGACTCTCCTAATCCAACAGAAGATGCTCAAATGCAGTGCTCATACTAATATGAATAAGTAGTTAGTAAGAATAATTTTCAATTTTATGTTTTGTGTTGTGGTTGGCAGGAGAGGCAACCATGTTAGTAAAGGAGGCCGAAATGCACGTGTTTTAGCTCACGCAGGCTGGAGTGAGGTCTGGAACATGACAAGGGAAAAATGGACGTAGCTGGTGGAATACTTAACTTTAATCCATTAATGGAGAACGTCGCTCTTTATGGTACATGATTAACAATATCAATAGTACGGATACTGGCGCCTTGCTAGGTCGTAGCAAATAACCTAGCTGAAGGTTATGCTAACTATCGTCTCGGCAAATGAGAGCGTAGAAGTCAGTGAACCATTGCTAGCAAAGTCGGCTGTACAACTGGGGCGAGTGCTAGGAAGTCTCTCTAGACCTGCTGTGTGGCAGCGCTCGGTCTGCAATCACTGATAGTGGCGACATGCGGGTCCGACATAAACTACCAGACCGCGGCCGATTTAAAGGCTACCACCTAGCAAGTGTGGTGTCTGGCGGTGACACCACATTTTGCCTCTTACTGAAATTTAAAAAAAAAACACTAACTATATAACTGCATAATAAACTATACTGTTCTATTTAAAATTTCAGAAAGTATGTCAGTGGTAGATTGCCCAGAGTTTCGTCAGTTAACAGTAGATCATGGGTACCATCAAGCTGGCCACCCCTGCTGTAGACAATATCACAAATGGTCAAAGCGTGTGTTGGAGAAGTTCAGGTTATGAAGTGGACTAAAATATGTACCTCCAAAAAAAAAGTTAGAAACAGGTCCAAAAATATAACAAACAATTTTCCTGCCAGTGTAAAGCCTACTGTAAAACAGTTGAACACTCCAGCTGAAATCTGGAAGCCCTTTTTCAGTGACGATATTAGCACAATAGTAGAAGACACGAACCTGTTTATCAAGTACCGGAGAGATAAATTTTCCAGAGACAGGGACTGCAACACTACAAATGCAAGTGAAATTCAAGCTCTAATATATTTACTGTATTTGGCTGGAATAGTGAAGGTGAAATGCAGATGATCTATGAAAGAATGATGGCACAGGTTTAGATGTATTCAGGCTCACTATGCCACTGTCTAGACTTTGCTGCAATTTTATGACAAGTTAACAAGAGACAAAAGACTGATATATGACAAGTTAACTCCAATAAGAAACACTGATGATATGTTTGCCCAAAACTGCGAAACAGCATATACTCCCTTCAAATACCTCCCAATCGATGAGAAGTTAGAGGTATTTTGAGGAAAATGTTGGTTTAGGCTGTAAATACCCTACAAGCCAAGTAAATACAGCATGAAAATATTAGCCCCCGTGAAGCCAGGATGTATTATACTGTGGATATAGAAGTATATGTTGGAACACAGCAGGGCAATATTATGTAAGGAATACTCCAGCTGCTGTAGTTCAAAGACAGTGTATCTCCATCACAGGAACTGGCAGGATTATCACAGTGGATAATTGGTTTACCACATTTTTGGTTAACTTTATTAGGAACCCTTAAATAATAATAATAATAATAATAATAATAATAATAATAATATGAATTACCACTCGAATTCACAAACCCAAATAAGTGTCAAGTGGGTTCAAATATGTTTGCCTTCATAAACTCTTGTTCCCCTGTATCACATATTCCTAAGAAATGCAAAAATGTTGTAGTTGTATCCAGTCCTCACCATGATGTTAGTATTCACAAAGAGAGATAGTTTTGTACAATACGATTGGAAGCGTAGACGTGTGGCAAGTTGTGCGCTGCCTACAATTGCACAAAACACACTTACCTATGGCCTATGGTCATATTTTATTCCCTACTGAATGTTGGACACATCAGTTCTTTACTGATTGATGATGCTAACAACCCAGACAACTGCACTTGACACAGAGATTTTCTGCACCAGTTGTCTGTCTTATGAGCTTGTTCCAGAACATGTGTGAACTGAGTTGCCATGAGTAGTATACTGACATATGTTCCTTCAATGATTAGTGAAATTTTCAAACTGAAGCGTAGGCAAGGCCCACTGAACAGGCTGACAAACAGGGAGGGTGTTGTGTGTACTGCGATGGAAGAAAGAACAGACCTACCAAGCATAGCTGCTGCAACTGAAGTAAATACTCTGCATGGAACATTTAAGAGTTAGATGTTCAGAAGTTTAAAAACAGAACACTGTGGCTGAATTATATAAACTGAAGTAATATAGTAACCAATGTGTGCATTTCATTCAGTTTACAATATTATTATACATTGTTTTCATATCCAGAAATAAATACTGCAACATATTAAGAAACTTACGATTTGAGTGGAACTGGGCAGTTTTATATGAGGTATGTACCATGCAAATTAAAATTCAAACATAGTAAATTGCATATTCTCAATTACTTTGTTGATTCTTACTTATAAATCCATATTTCTCTTCACGCAGACTGACAGTCCGCAGCGAATGTTAATGGTATGAAACACGGCATGACTACTGCTGGGTTAAAAACATGAATAAAAATATTTCTTGAAAATGAGATACAAATTACAACTGTGATTGTACATCAAAGAGAGAAATGATATTAATGCTTCTTAAAATTAGTTTTGAACTTTAAATATTTACTGGTTTTTTAATGTACCACAGTAGTGATGTCATCATTCACATAAGGGCCGGCATCTGTAGTTTAACATGTCATTTTGATGAAGTGATATGTTGCACAAGCATTTTTCAAACCAACTAAAGATGATCGCCCCTACAAAAAATTTATTTTCATGGTATATTAGGTAATCTACTTTTTGCAATCATGTTTTATTTATGCGCAGATGTCTTGAGATGGATGAACACACAATATCTGCAGGTCAGGACAATGATAAATAGCGTACCATGTTCACGGGACCTGCTAGTTGGGCAGTTTATTCTGTGTCATCGGGTCCTGACTAGGAGCTATGGTGCACGTGATAGAGGGAGAGCGACTATGACAATTACTTTGATGTCACAGGGGCAAGAGAAAAACTTGATATACAGGGACTCAATTTAAATCTGTTAAATAGGACAGACCATTTTGGGACTGGTAGTCCATATCAATGTATTCTGATTCCACATGATAATGCACTTTCGTGTCGTATAATGATTGCAAACAAGGGTACAATATGTGATACATTGTGTATCAGAAGCTTCATATTTATTTTGATAATTGGATGTTAGATTTGTACTTTTAACTTCCAGCTGTACAGTCCGTGCAGAATGTTGTGGCTGGTAGATGTGCAGATGGCACGGCATGTGTGGGGAGAGCAGTAGTGGTGGGGGTTATGGGCAGGTGTTTAGGGGAAATGCCAAGTGCTGGAGGGAAAGTGTCATTCTAAACTGAAGCCTACACTCACATTGTTTGTAAATATTAAGTGGGGGCCCTCCATGTCCACAGTTGCTTGGTGACAATTCGAAAAGATCTACTGTCACCCATGCTTTGGTTAGTGTCTAAAAATAATGCTGCTGAAAATGCAGAAATTTATAATTGCCTGGCTTGTTAACCATTTGTAACTTTCAGAGAAGCTACAAAAATGGCGAATTTTGAGTAAAACCAACACATCTCTGGTTGCCATGTTAAAATTTGCTTCTTTTGCCAAAACACAGTGCAGTTTACATAGCCTCACCTCACTAACATGTCGTGCAGACCGACTTGGGACAGAATTCTGAAACAGTGGTATATGAAGTTTATTAAGCGAGGAACTGAGGAAAAGTAAGATTGGTACCTTATGCAAAAACACAAGCTTAGTTCAAAAAACATGTAATGTCTTCACCTACGTTGTTTCAAAACCCATAGCATTTCTCATTTCACCTTCTATAGGGGTCCTAAAAATTACGTTCTTTCATCAAATAAGTCTGTAGTTAGTGGAATAACATGGTATATAATGAAGTTTTACATAATCACAATATGGCAAAATACTCTCCTCTTTGTGTGCTATCATTTGCCAAAGTCTCATTTCGATACCTAAAACTGTCTATGAAATATGAGGAATGTTGTGGATATTTCACTCTGGCTTTATAGCAAATAAATGGGCCACATCAGATCAATTTTCTCGAGATTGGTGACAGATCTCTATCCAAGCCTAAAGAAAAATTCAATATGTTAGCTAAATTTCATATGCGACAACATATTACGTAATGTGCACTGAATGCAAAATCATAGTGACCTGTATTTTTCATTTTAACTTTTCCAAATTTTGTGGAGTTTCTTACTTCCACATAAATATTACAATAACTACGACCATAAATAAAATGATGGGAACATCGCCATAAAACTGACATATAAAGCTATAAGTAAACCAAAAATGAATTTTTATTACTAAATAGTTTCTGTAAAATCGTTTGAAAAAGTTTTCAGGGCGTGCACCTTGATTCTGTCATTGCTGACTGGCCGAAAGCTGGAACATACTTGTCGGCACCCCTTCTGAACAAACAAATGAAATTAGCCATTGTTTTGGATGAAAACTGCTCACTGCACATCAGACACCATATCCTGCATGGATTTGAAGTGCAGCTTTTTAAGAAAAAAAATTCCATCAGAAGAGGTTTCCAAGTGAGCTGAAATAATACGGTGAGTAAAATTAAATAACAGGAAGTCTTAACTCCTGTTTAGACTTTTCCACCCAATATCACAATAAAAACAAGTGGAACATTGCAGCAGGGAATGACATTACAACTGCTTCAGAGGTCTTCATTTTCCAACCTCGAGCTCTTTCCTTCTTGAAAGTCCCTAGTATGTGAATACACATGCAGGTATATTTCCTTATAATGTACACAACACTGACAAGAAATGTGTTGAAGCAGAGGTAATTAACAGTATTGTCTGTAGTACTATTACTGTGTTATCCTGGTAAAATATAAAAGTTCTACTTCGTTTGTTTTACCTTTTAGCAAAATAAATTAACAAATCTAGAACTTCAGCAATAATAATCAGTTTAAAACCACTTCCTTAACAACACAGATCAGGAATATTAGCGGTGTGTAGTCTTGCTATGATATCAAAAATTCTCTACAAGCTGTGAGACATGTGTTTTCTTGTGGTTCCTGAAGTTATGCCAGTGGATAGGCTATCCAATCATTTTTCAGACTTGTGCTTGTGACAGCAGTATTTTATCACCTGATATTTCAGTTGTCAGATGTACAACCATCTTAAAGGTGAGTCAGTAACTGAATTAATATTACTTCACACTGTTACACACACTGTGTCAAGAAGTTTTAATTCAGTCACCAGTTTGCCTTTAGGTGGCTGTATGGTTAACTGGTGAAATACTGAAAGATGAAATGTTACTGTTCCAGACGTGTGCCCAAAAGATGATGAATTGTTCTTTCTTTATTCTCCTCCCCCTCCCTATCATAGCTATTCATTAACTTTTTCATTTCATCAGGTTACCTTCCATTAGGAAAGTGGGTGCACTCAGCGACTGTTACACGATTTATAAATTATAGAGAAAACAATCACTTTTTTTCATGTTTTATTACACAAATCCAGATTTCAGCTAGTGCCTAGCCATAATCAATGCACTATTTTTTAATCTCTATGCATGTTAGTTCCCTCTTGTTCGGGCATCAGTCACAGTTCTTTGGATACTGAAGATACCTGTACACAACAGTAGTTACAAATGATACATAGAGTCAAGAAACTACTCTGTTAAAAATGTAGCTTCATTACAGAACATCTGATTTCCAGTCACTTGATAATTCTGAGGTTTTACTAATGTTAACTGAACCAATTTAGATGATGAAACATGATTTTATGTACCAAGAAGGGCACTGAATTTCCAACTTCCAGTATTTAGTAGAATCCGTCAAGGTAAACATAATTTTATATAATAGAGGGAGACATTCCACGTGGGAAAAATATATCTAAAAACAAAGTTGATGTGACTTACCAAACAAAAGCGCTGGCAGGTTGATAGATACACAAACAAACACAAACATACACACAAAATTCAAACTTTCGCAACCAACAGTTGCTTCTTCAGGAAAGAGGGAAGGAGAGGGAAAGATAAAAGGATGTGGGTTTTAAGGGAGAGGGTAAGGAGTCATTCCAATCCCGGGAGCGGAAAGACTTACCTTAAGGGGAAAAAAAACTTACCTATATGTTCCAGAATCAAAAGTTCCTGTATCTTCATAGCATGTATGTTCAGAATAATGATTGAGCTTACATTAAGCATTACTCCATAGTTTATTGCACTACCTCATATACTCACATAAATGGTTCTATAAGAACTGGTGCAATTGATACTGCTCTTTTTCATTTCAACAAAACATATAACAAAATGAAATTACAAAGAAAATAATATTGAAACAAATTCCATAACTGTGACTATGCAGAAAAAAGTTACATTTTCAAAGCAATATTCACATCAAATCAGTATAAAAACAAGTCACTATTATTATTTCCTTGTGTAATAAAGCTTACATCCATCCAGAATGCACATTTTCATAGAAAATTGCAATTACGTTAATAATTTCCATTTCAGGAGCATAACAAAAATTTTGAAACTACATAAATGGTAATTCTACAGTAAATTTAAAAATAAACATTAATTATAACTTTTTCAATGTAAACAAAATTTCTACAAAAAATTAAAACTCAGAAGATACACTCTTCCTAAAATTAAATAAAATTTTCAGAGAAGATGGCAAAATGCATAAATTAGAAACACTAACTGCTGCACTTCTTTCGATGAGCCATCATGGTAGATCGAGACACAAACCCTTTTGAGCAAATGTCACAAGCGTATGGTCGCTCACCTGTGTGGAGACGTTTATGAATAGTGAGTGGAGAGAACTGTGTAAAGCTCTGTCCACAGACATCACATGTATATGGACGTTCACCTGTATGTGACCGTCGATGGCAGCGAAGTGCATCACGCCTTGCAAATGCTTTCCCACACCACTCACACTGGAAACTCTTTTCACCTGTGTGCACTGTTGCATGGATGCGAAGATCAACACGGGTCAGGAATCCTTTACCACACACCTGTTGATCATTTGAAACTTTCAGTAAAAAAATAAAAACAACTATTAAACAATGTGGTATCAGCCTGAAATAAATTGTCATACAGATTATAGTTCATAATTCAGTGAAGACATGTAAGATAAAACTACCATGAACATCTTGTCACTCAGTGTAACATTTTCTATAGACCTAGAAAGGAAATATGTGATGAATATCTATCTTACACTATTGTTATAACACAGTCTGCCACCAGAAACTGGCCATTGTTGCTAGTTGCACATGAGAGGTTCAGAGTACAAGTGGTGTAACTCCACTTTTAGTTGAAAACGAGTTATAGAGATATTCGTTAACAGGGAGACATCTACAGTTCAGAACTGTAAGTACACATCTCTGAGGTTTCATCATTTGTGCATAGAGTGCAGCACTGTGTTAGTGCTTTAACTGTTTCCCACCTTTGTTCAGAGCACAATGTACATATCTCCATGTGCATTAGTAGAAGATGGAATGTGAAGGTTCTTGTACTGACCATTCTCTAGAGTGTTGTTCAGAATATCCACTACACAGTGAGGAAAATATTCCTATGAATGATGCTATGACAGGTAGGCCACACCAATAATAATTAATAATATTCTACAGTAGACAAAATGAACAAGATACTGTTTCTAACCTAACCCGTTGAAGGGTGCTGCATTTTATCATTATACATACACCTGAAGAGAAGTGCAGTTTATAACAATTACTTATTGTGTATACTATGAACATACAATAACTGCATTGTAGCATGCAACTATAGTTTTTGATGTAACTTTATTTATCATACTGCGCAGGGGATATGAAAGGACGTGAACTCCCAACAAATGGAAATGGAACATCAGTGAGAATAATAGGAACAGCGGACAATCTTATATATCTCATAGTGGAAAGAGCATCCCAGAAAAGATATTTCGGGACAAGGCATAACTGCCAGAAGGAACGTAATGCAAAAATTGAGCCAGTAAAAGCAAAGAAATATTCAAAAAATTTTGGAAATTAGCAGACTACTCCAGACAGAATGTGTACATTCGGGTACTTGTTCAGTCAAACTCAGTACTTCTTAGGGTAGAAAATAATAGCATACAGGTGTGGAAATAAATGAAAGGAGATTATACAGGTGTATAGGAAAGGAGTTCCCTATAACTGATTCATGAGGAAGAAAAACACCTGGAAATAAAATATACGACAATACTGTTCAAGAACATATCACGTTGTTTCCATCTTACCAGAACCATTATACCAGAAAGGATAATCCCGACTGACGATATCTCAGCTAAGACCTCACAATGAGAAAAATGTATGAATTCTATATTCAGTGGTGTAGGAACACTGCCAAAGAACCGGCGAAAGAAAAACATTACTATCATATTTTCAGTTCAAAATTTAAACTACATTTCAAACCTCCATCTAAAGATTTTTGTAAAACATGCAATGAACTACAATTCAAGATTGCAACTGAGGATGATGCACAAAAGAGATGTAGGCTCCAAAACAAAGAAGGATGAACACCTTGCACAGGCTGAAGAAGCAAGAGAGTCAATGAAACAAGATAGACTGATCAGATTTCTCAGGTAAGGGAAAGAGCTTAAAACATTTTAGAAATCCAAACAAGGGTCCAGTGTGTCATACATAATGTCACAAGATCATTCTGGTGACAATTCTACCTAATAAGCCTGAGCAACAAGAGATAAATCTTTATATTTTAGTGATCACTACATGTTTACATTTGATTTACAAAAGGCACTATCCTTTCCAAAACTGCAGATGTCTGTTGCCTACTACAAGAGAAATTTATATGTGTATAATCTGGGCTGTCATTCTTTTAATGATGGAAACAGATACAAGTACATGTGGGATTAAACAGCAGGAGGTTAAGGTTCCCAAGGTAATGTGGCCTGTGTTGTGAAACACCTTACGGAATACAGAAAGATGTACAAAGTATAACTGCATATTCTGATTCATGTACATGGCAGAACAGTAATTGTAACATGTGTGTTTCTTTGATGAAATCAGTGCAGGACCCAGACATGAAAGTGGAACGAATAAACTACAAATTTATGATACCTGGCCATTGCTACCTGCCTAATGATGCAGACTTTGGTCTGATTGAATTAGCCACAGGGGGGAGGGGGGGGGGGGAGGGGGGAATATGCAGCTGATGATTGAGTAGATAATATCCAAGGGAGTAAAAAGAAAAAGCCTTTAATTATTTGCATAATGAATACGACTGTGTGTCAACGAAGAAGCTACTAGACAGCACAGTGATCAGGTAAAGGGCTACTGATGGGCATCTGTTAAATTGGCAGCAAGTCAGATGGATGCAATTTGAAAGGGGAATGCCATTTTCCATGAGGTTTAAATCAAGTTTCCATCAGAGTGAAGAATTTCATGAGGTGGATTTTTGTAAGCACACATTTAGATCTTCTAAAATTTATTCCTCCTGTGTATCATGCATTCTTCATGAACTTGCCTAAGAAGGCATCTACTCCACGTTCAGATTCCCGAGATCAGATTTCAGACCAGGCAAACAATGAACCTGTATTCACACAATGTACTTGAGGCTACAGTGGATGACTGATAAAAGTGTTCAGCGCACAAACTGAGTAACTCCTTTCTTTATTGTTTAACAAGTCATACTATATTTAGAGAGATTTTAGTGCACATTATCCTGTATTCATCAATACAAATAAATAATTAACATTAATAATTGTTCTTAATGAATGCACCTCTTACTGAGAACTATTGTAGGAGGAGTTACACCACTTATGCTCTGAACCCCTCATATTTTAAGTGTAACACTGCAAGAAACCTCAGTGATTAATTTGGCAGTCCTTCTGAGCACTGATCAGATTTCTCGGGTAAGGGAAAGAGCTTAAAACATTTTAGAAATCTAAACAAGGGTCTAGTGTCATACAAATGTCACAAGATCATTCTGCTGACAATTCTACCTAATCAGACTGAGCAAAAAGATGTAAATCTTTATATTTTAGTAGTATAATGTGTTCTTGACGTCTATGTTTCACTACGTTAATAAAAATGAATTTGTCTTTATTCCATGTGGTATTGATGGGTTTTAAGACAACACTGTCATCTTTTGCATTTTGAGACACTCTTTTGTAGTGTCAGATGTGATCATTTAGCCAACGGTGAACAATCAGAAAATGATGATAGTTTCATCTTCAGGATATATTATCTTATGTATTATATCAATAAAATTATAGAAATCATCATTCTATGTGGACAATCTGCGTAATTTGATATAAGAAAATATTAGTCTTCATTCTCTGCAAAATTTAAAGTATAGTATTGAAACGGGTTTGATCGTGACTGAAATTATATGTAATGATGATAAACTGTGGTACAGTAAGAGTCTTTTGCATTATAAAGTTGTATAATGCATACTGTTATTTTCAGAACAAACTGACTATTTCACAAAACTGAAACTTGATCTGCTGATGTTTTAGGTGAAGTAGAAATAAAATATGCCTCTCAGAAGACAAAGCAAGTCACGAGAGGTGGTCAACACCACAATGAAGGGGATGGCCTACATGGGTAAAGTACAGTGGGGATTTTGAGTGCCCCAAGACCGTTACAGTACCTATGAAGATTCTGTAGGAAATCTAAAAGGTGGTGGCTAATTGGGCACTGGTAAAGCTGTTAAGGGCCTAGGTAGCCAACAGTGGATCAACAATTAGCTTTCAACCCAGAAAATAGCCTCAGAAAGAAAGGATATAAAAGGCAGTGACCCAGTACGGGAAACTAACTACAAACTGAAACTCTGAACACTGGAACACTGACAGGAAATGCAGAAGAGATAGCAGATGCAATGAAAAGGATAAAGCTATATATTTTAGGTTTGAGAGAAATAAGATGGAAAGGAGAAGGCAGGAGGGAACTGAGGAAAGATTACAGATTGTACTGGACTGGGAATGAAGAAAGAAGACAAAAGGGAGTGGGGGCTGTTGTGGGGGGTGGTATAACAGAATAGGTACAGAGGATAAGCAACAGGATAATGAAGACGAGAATAATGACAAAGGAAAGAAGTACGGAGGTGGTTCAGGTATACGCCCCCAAGTGGGCTGTACATCTCAAGAGGAGGAGGACTTCAAGGAAGAAATACAAAAGCATTTTAATGGTCAAAGGATCATAGTCATGGGAGGCTTGAATGCACATGTGGGGAGTGAAAGATGTGGGTTTGAACTTTTACTAGGAGCAAAAGAATGGGGAAGTGGAAATGAAGAAGGAAAGGTATTGCAGGAATTCTGCAAGAGAACTGGTCAGATAACTCCTGGTTTTGGACGAAACAGAGCAACAAGTAATGTGCTACAGTAGGAATCTAGTGCATAAATATTCAGTGATTACATGCTCCATGACTGGGAAAGGAAGAGGACTGTAACAGATATAAAGGTACTACCACCTGAGGCAATGGATAGTGACTGCCTGAAGCAATGGATAGTGACCACTGGCTACAGGCGATGAGCACAACAATCATGAAGGAATGGAAAAGGGCAGAGAACCAAAAAAAGAGAATTAGAGTATAGAACCTGAAGGTAAAGAAAGTGAAGGTACAATTCCCAGAAGATTCTTAAGGAAAGGTTATCAAAGGATGAGCATGGTGGAATGAAAGAATCAAGAAGGTAGTGGGAAGGAAGAACAGGGCCTTCAAACTGTGGTTCCAAGAAAGGACTGAATTATCGAGAGAGGGGTATGAGCAAAAGAAGAAAGAGGCAAATGAGATAGTGGCTGAGGAGAAAAGGAAATGGATGGAAGAATGGACAAAGATGTTGGAGGAAGACAGGAGAGGAAGTAAAAAGTACTATACACAATGGTCATAAGTAAGAGGAGAGGTTTGAGAGAGGATGCAACAATAATGGATAGAAATGGGAACAAGGTTAATAACAAAGAGATGTTAAAGATAATGTGGAAAGAGTACTCTGAACACCTGCTAAATCCAAATGGACTTTGAGATGAGGGTAATAGAGTAAAAGAGGTAGAACTAAATTCTGGGAGAGAAGAACCTAAAATGAAAAGAAGTGGAACTGGCATTGGTCAAGATGAAAAGTGGAAAGGCACTATGTATGGACAAAGTAAGTGTCGAAATGGTAAGGGGCAGAAGAAGTTGGGAAACAGTGGTTGCGTAATGTGATGAGGGTGGCGTGGAATGAGAAGACTCCAGAAGATTAGAAGAGGACACACTAATTGTCCCTCTATTCCAGAATGTGAGTAGGAAGGATTCTAGAAACTACAGGAGTCACGCAGATACCACACTGCATCAAGGTACATGAAAAGATCCTTGAGACCAGAGTCCAAACAAGGGTTGAGAACAAACTGAGAGAGTAATAGCAAGGCTTCAGACCTGGGAGGTGAATTGTTAACCTCATACTTGCAGTGAGGCAACTCCAAGAGTACCATTATGAATTTGGGGAGGACCTCGTGATGGTGTCTCTCAGCATATAAAAGGCATTTGATAGATTTTGTAGAATAAATGTCTGGGAAGAAATAGGAAAGAAGAGAGTGGGGAAGCAGAGAGGTTCAGATTGGGAGATGTACAGTGGAAGCCTGCAATCTATGAAAGTGAGAAATGAAAGGACGAATTCGTTCCATCAAACAAATGGTGTAAAACAGGGCTTTGTCATCTCTCCTCTTCATTGTGGTCTTGGATGAGATAATGACTAAGGTGGCAGATGACTTGATGATTTGGGGAAACAGGGAGGAGGAGATTTAGGAACAGTTGGATGCTTGGGAAGAAACTGTGAGGCAGTATGGAATGAAATTTAATGCAAACAAATGGGAGATCCTTGTTGCAATTAGAACAAGAAGGTGGAGAGTGTCAACTACTTGGGAAGTGTGATAGAGGAAAAAGGAAGAAATAAGAAAGAGATCAGTGAACATGGCAGACAGGCAGAAGCATTCCTGCAAAGTATTATGGTGCTTGGAAGATTACAGGCATGTGAAATGAAGTTCCTCAGAAATAGTACAGCAGTAACAAGGCGGTATAGGATGATGAATGGAAGGGCAAGGCAAATAGTGAAAGAGGAAACCTTGCAGAGCAGGACAGAAACATAGAGGTTAAGACTGTATGGGCACTTAAAGAGAACAGAAAACAAGAAGATTCCCATGAAAATACATGAAAAGGAGATGCGAAGAAAATGACCAGGAAGAAGACCAAAGCATAGACGGCTGAAATATCTGGAGGAGTGTGTTGAAAAAAGAGGCGAGGACTGGACCAAAAGAAACACAAAAAGATGTTGGGAAAATAGGACTAGATGGCAAGGCTTATGTGCCAAACAGACCAAGCCTGGGGCTGGAAACTGTTCAGGATGATGACGATGATGAAAAGTGAAATACACATAAAATATTGCAAAAAGGAGTGCTAAATAATGTACAGCAGCAGAATCTAGACAAATTTAACATTTCATTTAAACAAAATATTATTACTAAAAATTTATTTACAAAAAATCATTAGAGACCATTCAATGTATATTTCTTTAGCCAGAATAACGGCATCCACATGTATGCAAAATATAAATGATCTTGAGTTCATTACAGTAAATTCTACCTCAGTGGTGGTCCTTAATGATGTCATGTTGGAATATTGAGATTTTCTACACAACCTTTCAACTATGCTCCACGTATAGTAATCCAGGAGATTTAAATGAGGGCTGTTATGAGGTCAAAGTTCTTCAGACAAAGACATGGACCATGAAGATAAGAGAAATTAGGCCTTGTACGGAAGCATATAGACAGTTGTTTCTCCCTCACTCTATTTGCAAGTGGGACAGAAAAGGACATGTGGTACGGGGTACTCTCCGCCACACACTGTATGGTGGCAAGAGGAGGATGTTTGTAGATGTAAACCTATATACAGATTTCAAACTTGTCTGACATACTGTTGTTTTGTACAAATGGCTCAATTATGCCAGTGTATTGTCTTGCTGAAGAATATATGCAATTTCATACATCACTGTTTCCATCCATGGCTTAGCTGTATTTCAAAAATGTGGGTGAATCACATGACCAACAATGGCCACAACACTTACAATGTGAAGACTGGTAGGACATTTTGTTTTGGCAACAAAGGGGACATCCTCTGAATAGCGTGCAAGGCAGCAGTTATTTCCCTGGTTGTTGGTTGTACCTACCATAAATATGATTGACAGAAATGAATCTGATTCACCCTGCAGCACCAGTTTTCAACATACACAGAAGCAAACTGCAGCAACAAACTCACTTTGCCCTAGCAGCCTCTGAGAGTTTTGTCTTACCCTTCAATCTGTAGGATTTGTAATAAAGGTCCTATTCAGCAGTTATACACATTGTCAGTTTGCTTACACTAATAACTTTGCCAGTTATCACAATTCTTGTCTCATATTCTCTGCAGTCAGTTTTCAAGTTCTATCAATGGCTTCAGCCATTTTCATGATATGGTCTTTGAAATGACACTTGCAGCGAAGCGATCAAGCTTCACCAACTGTACAACATAACAAGAACTCAAGACCTTGGGATTACTTTGAATTTAATATATAAAACTGGAAGACTGGACTGAAAGTTTTTACTCTAATGTGAATGGGCAGATTACTTTAACATGACACTGAAGTATTGCAGTTAAGTATTGTGACTTACGTGTAAATAACATTTACACCAATGAATAATCAATGTTAACTGGAAGTCTGACAACTGCTTATTTAATACATCAAGAAGTTACCATATGCTTTACAACTTGTACTTCAAACAATTTTGAAATAATTACTATTAGATTCAAAGAATATATAAGAGAGAATTTTTCTCAGCAATAAAGAGGAAAAGTCAAGAAATTCAATAGCGAGACCAAACACTAATAATGAAGGTCACACAATATTTGTCAGTAAATATTAAAAGCAAAGAAGTTTTTATGGATATTTAAATTAATTTTGAGTAAACTTGGGCAAAGAAGATTAAAAAGCTGACAGTCAGAGCTACATACAGAGATTCTGTGTGCACAGTTTGTGTGATATGCTTTTAGTTCAGTCTCCGAGAGAGCAATTCAAGACAACAGCAAAAGAGAGTGCAGTAGGCATGCTCAACCTAACCAGCAGCAGTTTAAAGTCAGCACTTCCACACGGCGGACCAGTCTGCAGTCGAAACAGTGACCTTACAGTGGCGATCTAGCACACGCAGTATCTGCAAATGAACAGCAGACGCCGCTTCTACCCATGAGTGGCAAACACAGCCTATATGAACTCCAATGCAGTTCACTTGATCAAAACCCAAGGGGTTTACTTTAAATAAGATAGCAATCATTAACAGTGCATTTAATTTCAATCCATACAGCGACCCTGTTAAGTGAATTCCAACTGATAGTTTCATATGTCAACGGAATGGGAGCAGTGGGACATACCCTTTGCCATGCACTTTGGAGTGGTTCACAGATTATAAAGATGTAGATGTAGAGAGTAAATTTCAATTTATACTTTGAATCTGTTCAATGATTTTCATTGACTTGTTAATAACGCAGTTCAAAGAATGATATATTATTTACGATTAGTAACTTTCTAATAACTATCAACACCACTTCCATGACCCTTTTTAATTACTAACTGAGAGGAGATCAAAGACCTGGCTCATGGAAATGTGCGAAACAAGACATATGGATGTGTTGTCAGAAGTGAATAACACACTGAAAAAGTGGAAGAAAGTGTTTCTCAAATAGATAATGGATTTTGTCAGCTATGTAACACGGTTTCTCAATTGGAAACAGGACTATCTAACATAGGTGGTAAAAATGAACAGTTTTAAATGCCTGTTTAGATTTTGTGGAAGAAATGATACAGAAGAAAAATGAAAATATAGGTACTATTGGTACAGTACAGGATTTTCCAGCAGATAAAGAGAAAATACCAGAAACAGAATTAATAGAACCAGATGTTAATTTAAAACAAGATCCAACTAAGAAAGTAAAATATCTTACATTATTTACATATGAAACAAAGCCACGTTTGAAAATTACAAGGTTATTGGAAGCCTGTGGTAGTGAACTAATTAATCATAAACATATTTGCTAGATGATAAGTTACTGTCATCTGTTACTACTGACAAGTTACTATCTTTATAAATTGAGGTTGGAACCTCACTACATGATGATGGAGATAATAGGTTCTTTTTTTTTAAAAAAAAAAAAAAATAGTATCACCTATTAATACATATTTAAACTTTGAGTACATCAGACATGAGAAAAGCATACAAATAGATGATTTATATCTTGTTCACAAATGGCATATGCTGCACATGGTAAAACTTTACTACTTTACCCCCTTAGTACCCATGGTTACATTAATGGTACACATGACAGGACTGAAATTTTGTTGATTTTTTTGGGCAATGACCTTCTATAATCTTGTTGCGCTTATTCAAGGACTGATGAACATCAAACAGCTGTTCTTTCAGTTTTGTGTTAATAGCTGTGAGAAGCAGTCCACCACTGGAAACAATTTGCAATTGATTTTAAACATGTTTACTGCAGCCTCAATCTTATCAGATCCATGAATTTAAAGTAAGCATAATAATTAAAATATTTTATCATTCATTTGCAAAAACAATAAATAGTGTCTTAATAAGCCAACAATCACATGTCATTTACTGAAATGTATGCAACATTATTTGTATCAAGGGAATACATGCTACATTTTCAGTGTTACACAAAAGTAATACTAATGAGAGCACTTTAATAATTATTACATTTTTGTGCCTTTAACTACAATTTTTCACAAAATTGCCTCCTTCTGGAGAAGATGGATATAGAGAAAGATGAAAGAAGAACTAATCATTCTGCCATAGAAAAGAATAATGTTCTTTTGCTGTATAAATAGCATGACACTTTCATCATTTTGGCACCATCAGATACATAGGGTGTAAATCCAGTAACTGAAAGATACTCTGTCTGGTCAAGGAAACACACTGAATTTCCTCAACCCTCCAATCCGACAAAATACAGCAAGCACATGGGTGGAAATGGTCAAACAGATCAAAATGTGAATCAGTACAGGATAAATATCCATAACAGGAAGTGGTACTGTGCTCTTTTTAGTTGATTACTGGATATCATTGTGCACAATGCCCAGGTACGCTACCACAAAAAATAGAAATATGATCTCTCATATACATTTTCAAGAGAAAATGTGCAGGTGTGCTTGAGGAGGATATGGATGAACACTACAATCCAGTGCCACAGCACACAAGCTTCAGATTGCTGGAATGAACCAACTAATTGTGAAGATGCAGCAACTCAAAAGATGACAAGTATGTGACATTACCACTTACTCAGAACAAGAAATTTAATGTGCAACTGCATGTTGAATTTTTTGGTGCTTATCATACCAAGTCATTTGTTATATGTAAAATAAGGGAAAAGCAACCAGTCATTTATAGCAGATCAATGCAAGGAGCCCAGTAACACACAACAGAAAACCGCATTCCCACTAGCTTTCGGGTACAAGCTCTTTTTCCATCAATACTACACACCTTCACACACAAACCACACAGACATCCACATTCACACTCCCATGGCCACAGCAAGACTTAATTATTGATTCTCAATTATTGAAAGCAGTGATCTTAGCTGAGGGAAATGGCATGGGGGTGAGGAAGGACACAAGGAGGTGGTAGCAGAAAAGAGGCAGTTTTTTGGGCAGATGACTTCATGGCTGCACAACCAGACAAAAGAAAATACAGACAGTACAACATAAAGAGATGGAAGAAGGGGGAGAGGTGGGGAACTGAGGGGAGGGGGCAAAAGGGGAGAAAGGTGAAGATGAAGATGGAGAAAGGGAAGCAAAAAAGATAGAAGAGAAGTTGAAAAAGGGAAAGGGAGGCAGAGAATGACACATGGAGGGGGGGGGGGGGGGGGTTGAAAGCAGTGCATGATCTGGACAGAAAAGGAGTAATATTGACACACAGAAGAGAGAAGGGAAAAGGCAAGATGAGGCAGTGCACACAGGGTAGTGGAGGTTTAGGCCCAAGAGATTGTGAGAGCACAGGATGTATTGGAGAGACAATTCCCATCTGCATATTTCAGAGAAACTTGGGCTGGAAAGGAGTATCCAAATAGCCTGCATAGTGAAGTTATTTGTGTTGTGGTATGCAGCATATTTGGCAACTGAGAGGTCAAGTTTGTAGTTCGGTGGTGGCCATTCATGCGAGTAGGCAGTTGATTACTTGCCATGCCCACACAGAATGCTACACAGTAACTGGGGCATAGTTGATACATAACATGGCTGCTTTCAAATATGGCTGTGCCTTTTATTGAGTAGGAAATGCCTGTGACTGGGTGCAGTAGGAGGTGGTGGGTGCGTGTATGGGACAACTCATAGACCTGGACTGACCAAATGGGAATGACGTGGGACGTAGGATTGGGAGTAGGTTTGGAATAAGAATGGAAAAGGATATAAAGTAGGTTGGGTGGAAAGCAGAACACTACTTTGGAGGATATGGGTAGGATTTTGGATAGGATATCCCTTATCTCATGGCACAACATGAGGTAGCCGAAGACCTGTTAGACGATGAGGCTGAGCTTTTCAAAATCAGGATCATACTGGGTAATCAGAGGAATGCTGGTTAGTGGATTGTTAAAAGGTTTACTGGCGTCAGAGGAGCAGATGGCATGGGAGACTTGTTAATGGATGAGCTGTATAGGAAATTATCTGACAGTAAAGGCTCTGGTGTACAGCTATTGGTATACTTTAACAACTCCTGCTTTCCACTGCAGATGTGGCATCCATGGATGGCAAGGCTATAAAGAAGAGACTTTTTGACATGGACTGGGTGAGAGCTGTCAAAGTTGGGGTACTGTTGGTGGTTGGTGTACTTAATATGGACAGGCATATTTATGGAGCCAACTGAGAGGTGGAGACCAGCATCCAGGAAGGTGCCTTGACGAGCTGAGTAAGACCAGGTAAAGCAGATTTGAAAACAGGTGTTGAGGTTATGGAGGAAAAAGCAAAGGTTGTCCTTGCTGTGACTCCAGATCAAAAGAAAGTCATGAATTAATCTGAACCAGCCAAGAGGTTCGGGTTGTTGACTGTATAGGAAGGATTCCTCCAGACTGCTCATAAATAAGTCTGCATAGGATAGTGTCATGTGAGTACCAACATCTACATCTACATCCATACTCCGCAAGCCACCTGACGGTGTGTGGCGGAGGGTACCCTGAGCACCTCTATCGGCTCTCCCTTCTATTCCAGTCTCATATTGTTTGTGGAAAGAAGGATTGTCGGTATGCTTCGGTGTGGGCTCTAATCTCTCTGATTTTATCCTCATGGTCTCTTAGTGAGATATACGTAGGAGGGAGCAATATACTGCTTGACTCTTTGCTGAAGATATGTTCTCGAAACTTTAACAAAAGCCCATCCCAAGCTACTGAGCATCTCTCCTGCAGAGTCTTCCACTGGAGTTTATCTATCATCTCCGTAACGCTTTCGCGATTACTAAATGATCCTGTAACGAAGTGTGCTTCTCTCCGCTGGATCTTCTCTATCTCTTCTATGAACCCTATCTGGTACAGATCCCACACTGCTGAGCAGTATTCAAGCAGTGGGCACACAATCGTACAGTAACCTACTTCCTTTGTTTTCGGATTGCATTTCCATAGGATTCCCCCAATGAATCTCAGTCTGGCATCTGCTTTACCGACGATCAACTTTATATTATCATTCCATTTTAAATCACTCCTAATGCATACTCCCTGATAATTAATGGAATTAACTGCTACCACTTGCTGACCTGCTATTTTGTAGCTAAATGATAAGGAATCTATCTTTCTATGTATTCGCAGCACATTACACTTGTCTACATTAAGATTAAATTGCCATTCCCTGCACCATGCATCAATTCACTGCAGATCCTCCTGCATTTCAGTACAATTTTCCATTGTTACAACCTCTCGATACACCACAGCATCATCTGCAAAAAGCCTCAGTGAACTTCCGATGTCATCCACAAGGTCATTTATGTATATTGTGAATAGCAACGGTCCTATGACCCTCCCCTGCGGCACACCTGAAATCACTCTTACTTCGGAAGACTTCTCTCCATTGAGAATGACATGCTGCATTCTGTTATCTAGGAACTCTTCATTCCAATCACACAATTGGTCTGATAGTCCATAATCTCTTACTTTGTTCATTAAACGACTGTGGGGAACTGTATTGAACACCTTGCAGAAGTCAAGAAACACGGCATCTACCTGCGAACCCGTGTCTATTGCCCTCTGAGTCTCGTGGATGAATAGCGCAAGCTGCGTTTCACACGACCGTCTTTTTCGAAACCCATTCTGATTCCTACAGAATAGATTTCTAGTCTCCAGAAAAGTCATTATACTCGAACATAATGTGTGTTCCAAAATTCTACAACTTGTTCCAAAATTCTACAACTAACCCATGGCAGTACCGAAATTTGTTTGTAGGTTTGGCCTTCACAAGTGAAATAATTGTGGATCAGAGTTTGGTTGACTAGGAAGATTAGGAAAGAGGTGATGGGTTTTATATTAGGAGGATGTTGGGAAAGGTGGGGGATGATCGTGTATAAGGTTGTCACATCAACAATGACCAAAAAGGGATCTGGTGGTAACAGGACTGGAACTGTGGAGAGGCAGTCTCTTGAATCTACAATAGGATGTGACGGTCAACAGTTTGGCAGTGTTGGTCAGTAAAAGCAGAGGTTCTTACCTGACTGTACCCAGCCACAATGGGACTACAAGTAGCGAGGGCTATGACATTGAGTTTGTAGGGTGTGGATAGTAGGTCAAAGTTAGGAGTGCATGGGATTGCTGATGTGAGGTATGAGACAGATGCAGGTATCAGGTTTTGAGATGGATCTAATGCCTTGAAAAGCTGCTTGAGGTCATGTTGAACTTCTGGAATGGGATCATGGTTACAAATTTTGTATGCAGAAGTGCTGTAAAAGTTGGCTGAGGCCCTCAGCAACTGTCACTAGAATTCATGACCACTGTGGTGGAGCCTTTGTATGCGGAACGATGATAAGTTCTTGATTTTTTTCAGGTTACGGATAGCAGAGTGTTCCATAATAGAAGTGATGTTGGATGCACCAGAGAGAGATTTAGGGAAAAAGAGTGAGGTCTGGTTAGAAGTGAGAAATTCCTGAATGATCACAAGGGGATGACTGGGAGGAAAGTGGGGGGGGGGGGGGGGGGGGTCATGGTTGAAGGGAGACTGGAACTGTTTTAAATGAGGTTTTGTATAGGGTTTAGGTTAGCTGTTGTCAATGGGATGTGTGACAAAGAAATGTTTGCATTACAAGTAAGTAATGAGTAAAGGAAAGAATATCCTTTACAAGTCCATCATGTTTGAAAAGGATTTGGGGCTAAAGGTTAGGACTTTAGAAAGTACTGAGACTTCTGCATCTGTAAGAGTTTTGTGAGAAAGAATGACAACAGTTTCATAGGATGGGAGTTCAGGAGTAGTGTGTTTCCTGGAAGAAGTTTTTTTAGGACATGGAAGGTGGAGCAAGTCAGTAGGGCATGGTTGCGGCGTTATGAGGGGTTGTCAGGGAGGTTGAATCAGAGTGGTTGGCTAATTCTTGATTATCAGTAGTGTTGAAAATTGTTGCTGGTAACATTGCCATTATTTACATCTGAGTGACAAGAAGTAAATATTCATTCCACATTACACTCCACATCCCAGATAATAGTGTGGGATGAAGTGTACTTCTGGTACTGCTAATTGATCCCCCCTTCCCTGTTTCACTCATGAATGGCACACGGGAAGAATGAATGTTGGCAAGCCTTTGTATTAGTTCTAATTCCTAATTGGCTCATGAGATGTATGT
Source organism: Schistocerca gregaria (assembly GCF_023897955.1). Taxonomy (NCBI): domain Eukaryota; kingdom Metazoa; phylum Arthropoda; class Insecta; order Orthoptera; family Acrididae; genus Schistocerca; species Schistocerca gregaria. The sequence continues at coordinate 662,392,940 of NC_064923.1, forward strand.
GGTAGGAAGTAATATGTTGTCTGACTCTTCTCAGAAGGTACTCTATTGAAATCAGAATGGCAAATCTCTCCTTGATGCACAATGTCTCTCTTATGGAATCTGCTAGTAGAGTTCGTTGAACTGTTCTGTAACTCTCTCACGCCAACCAAATGATTCCATGATTAAATGCATCAATCATCGTTGACTCTTCTCTATCAATTCTATATGGTAAGGATCCCAGATTGACAAACAATACTCGAGAATTGCTCGAAGATACACTTCTTTCATGGAAGTGTTGCATTTCCTTCAGTTTCTTCCTACGAGTCTCAGTCTGGCAGCTGCTTTTCCTACTAGATGATTTATGTTGTCATTCCAATTAAGTCTGCTCCATGTAGTTACTCCTAGATATTTTACAGTAGTTACAGTTTCTAGCAATCCATCATTAGTTGTGTTGTGATACAGTAGTGGATTTCTGTTGATATATATATATATATATATATATATATATATATATATATATATATATATATATATATATATGCAATACATTACATTTATTTACATTCAGGGTCAACTTGCAGAGCCTGCACCATTTATCAGTCCTCTGTACATCATTCTGCAAGTTGATACTGTCTACTAGCATTGCTACTTTCTTATTGACAACCCCCATTATCTGCAAACAAGCCTTAAAGGGCTTCCAACACTTTCTACTAATCATTCATATATACTATTAACAATAACTGCCCTATCACACTTCCTTGAGGTACTCCAGAAATTACCTTTACACCTGTCAATTTTGTTCTGTTAAGAATGAGATGCTGAAGTCTATCTACAAGGAAGTCTTGAAGTCAGTCACAAATCTGGTCTGTTACTCAATAAGTTCATATTTTGATCAATGAATGGCAGTGCAGAACAGTGTCAAATGCCCTCCTGAAGTCAAGGAACATAGCGTCAATCTGAACACTGTTGTCTACAACGTTTATAGGAGTGGACACATTAAAGCTAATTATGGCCCTACATAACAACTAATCAGTTTTTGATCAGAGGAAAGACTCATATAGTATGCTGTGGTGTTCTAAAGGAAGTGCAAATTTAGAGATAGTGATAAGTACTTGAGACCAAAGAAGAAAAGTAACTGAAGTATATTATCAGATGCCTCTACATGAAGATCATATCAATAGCATTGCTAGAGAGACTAGTTAGCAAGCTGAAATCATTACAGATTACTAAAATGGTCTTAAATGTTGTAAATAAACAAAAGGTCTTGATGCAAACTAAAATACTTAAAACATGTAGTTATTTAGTGAATACATTTTGTGACGCAACAACAAACAGGTTTCAATTAAAGCTAAGTAGCCCAAACAGATTATTGTAAACATTAACATGTGCAATGACACATTGATTATACATCAAATTCTGTTTTAAAAAAAAGTACATTGTACCATTAAAAAGAATTGCAGTTACTTCCATATCCTGACACCAAAAATGTTGTATCATACGGCAAAATATGCATCTCTTTGTGCACTATCATTTGCAAGGACCACAAGATTCATGTTACACGCAGACAGATTTGGATGCACTGTGTGTGACCTTCCCGTAGGTATAAAAACCAGTACCTACAGAATGGAGACAGATATTGCTCTGCTTTCAAGTTTAAATACAATTTCAATATGTTAGCAGCATGCCATATGCAGCAATGTCTGTCCTAATATGAACCATACACAAAGTCTGTGGAATGCTTTTTTGACCATGCAAACTCGCAAAACTTCATGCAAAGATTTAGTTACTTTCTTGGGCACAGTAGCTATGACAAATAATGGAAAGAAATTCAATCCTTCATCGAGCAAAGATACCAGGCTGTAAGATACAAATTTTTTCACCAAAGAGTTTTCTTAAAATCAGTTGATAAGTATTTCATAATGGTCAGCAAGTGCTTTGCCAAACACAGATCCACTGTACACTTCGGACAGAGTAATCATATCACACTGTTGGACTGCTTGAATATTGATGGGGTCCTGCAGTACATCGTGTCTGCATCAGAACGATCATATAGGACAAGTTGATGGGCTGTGTTGGATTAATACTCAATAAGAGTTATAGCATTAATTAATACTGTGGTGTTGGAACAATTTTCTTTAACCCTTTATGGGGTGAGCACCTGTAGTGTGGTATACTTAAATAGTGTGAAGAAGTGGAGTCTTCGGGGAGGCCTAATCAACAATTACTGTGGTGTAAGTAATCATGCTCTCAGTTCAAGGAAGTAATTTTCCTTTCCTAGCTTCTGGGAAGAACTAATTTACAGGTAATAATTACTGCAGTCATAATACACTTTGTCCTCTGTGCAAGGACCTACCTTTTTTCCATCCCTAAAGGTAACGACCAAGTTACTGGTAATAATTACTGTGGTTATTTATTTATTTACCATATAGCATTATACATTAAACAAAGTGAACAATACACGAAAAACACATAAATACAAACGATATATTTAAAAAATGCTATTGTCCAATCACCTTATACAGTCAAGGCTTGATGTAGCCATAAAAAAAAAGAGGAAGTGGTAGTCACTGTGCAGGGAAGTAATATACTTTTCCCGGGCTAGAACTGAAGTATCAAGGAATTTTTCTCAGATAACAGAATCCACCAGAAATTGTAATGCTGGTATTAGCAAAGCTGGAGGAGAAACAATCATCTGGCAGTGTTTCACTGCGAAAGGAAGACCTGCTCTAATTCACTGATGGCATCATTCCCCAGACAAGTTTCTAGATTAAAGTTACTTCTCTAAATTTATTATTCTGTCAGTTCAATGAGAAGCTTCTAGATAAAGATATTGGAAAATAAGTTTGTTTATCTTTATAATTGGCTTTTATAGATTTAATTTATTAAACAGTGAAAATTGGTTAGGGTCTGTACTTTTTCTAAGGGTGGTATAATTCAATGGCATAGATTTTATATAAAAGAAAATTACTGAATTATAATATGGGTGGATGTGAATAATTTCCTAAGGGTTACTATCATAACAATACTATAGACAGTCAATCTTATACTTATTTTGGTGTACCTAAGGAATCTGAGAATTATTTACACGAGTGACTTATCTGAAGCCATGTCCAAATAGCTTACGCTCCAGACAAATACCTTCAAAAAAAGACTTTCTAACACTCAAATTTATATTAATGTTAACAAATTTATCTTCTTCAGAAGCATTTTTCTTCCCATTGCCAGTCTACATTTGATATCCTCTCTACTTCAGCTATCATTTATTTTACAGCCCAAAATCTAATCTAATTACCTCAGCTTCACCTGATTTAATCTGACTACACTGCATTACCCTTGTTCTGCTTTGGTTAATATTCATGTTATATCCTCCTTTGAAGACACTGTCCATTTCATTCAATTGCTCCTCGAGGTCCTCTGCTATCTCTGACAAAATTACAGTGTCACTGGAAACCACAAAATTTTTATTTTTTCTCCCTGAATTTTAAGTCCTTCTCCAAATTTTCTTTGGTTTCCTTTACTACTTGCTCAATGTACCCATTTAATAACACTGGGAATAGGCAATACCCTTGACTCACTTCCTTCTCAATCGCTGCATCCCTTTCACACCCCTTGACTCTTATAACTGCCAGCTGGTTTCGGTAAAAGTTGTAAATAAGCTTCCATTAACTGTATTTTACCCCTGCTACCTTCAAACTTTCAAAGTGTGTATTTCAGTCAATATTCTCCATGCTTACAAATGTAGGTTCACTTTCTTTAACCTATCTTCCAGAGAGAAATTGTAGGGTCAGGATTGCTTCAAGTGTTCCTGCATTTCTCTAGAATCCAAACTCATCTTCAGCTCTACCAGATTTTTCATTTTTGCAAATTATTTTGTCTCAGTATTTTGCAACCATGCCTTATTAAACTGACAGTTTGGTAATATTCACACTCGTCAGTATCTGTTCAATTAGGAGTTTGAATTAGCTTCCCTTTCATGCCCCTCAACTCTTACAACTGCCATCTTGTTTCTGCAGAAGATGTAAATAACTTTCCATTTCCTTACTTTACCCCCACTATCCTCAAACTTTCAAATCGTGTATTCCAGTCAATATTGTCAAAAGCTTTCTCCAAGTTTACAATTGCTGTAAATACAGGTCCACTTTCCTTAGCCTATCTTCTAGAGAGAAGCTGTAGGGTCAGTATTGCTTCAAGTGTTCCTGCATTTCTTCAGAAGTCAAACTCATCTTCGGCTCTACCAGCTTTTTCATTTTCTGCAAATTATTTTGTGTCAGTATTTTGCATCTGTGCCTTAATAACTGACAGTTTAGTAACATTCACACTCATCAGTAGCTGTTTACTTAGGAGTTCGAATAACATTCTTCTTGAAGAACGTAATTCCGAGTGCAAAAGTTTTGTCATGGCTGAATATCAGTTGTTCTGAGGGAATGTCATCAATACCATGGGCCTTGTTTCAACTTAGGCCTTCCAATGCTTTGTCAAATCCTTCTTGCAGCATCATTTCTACCATCTCACCTTCATCTACGGCCTCCTCCTCTTTTATATTATTACCTTCAAGATCATTTCCTTTGTATAGCCCCTCTACATACTCCTTCCACCTTTCGGCTTTCTCTTCTTTGCTTAGTACTGGTGTTCCATCTGAGCTCTTCCCCCTACTTATATATGCTTCTCTACCCTTACATTTGTCGTCTAACCATTACTGTTTAGCCATTTTACACTCCTGATCAATCTCATTTTTTAGAAATTTGTTTCCCTGTCACCTACTTCACTTAATGCATTTTTATGTTTCCTCCTTTCATCAATACCTCCTGTAAGAACCAAGGATTTCTATAAGTCTCTTTACCTGTTTGATGCTCTGCCACCTTCCCTAGTCCATCTCTAAAGCTACCCTTTCACTTTCTTCTGTATTCCTTTCCCCCGTTTCAGTCAATCATTGCCTAGTGCTCCCTCTGAAACTCTCGACAACCTCTGGTTCTTACAACTTCTGTAGATCTCATCTCCTATATTTCTTACTTTTTCACACTTTTTCAGTTTTAATCTACAGTTCATAACCAATAAACTGTGAAACAAAAGAATTACAGGCATTGATCTTAATCAATGGGGAAAGTTTATAACTACTGTAGGGCAGGATTCAAGTCAAGGTCTCCTGCTAACTAGGTAAATACGTTGACCACTGCACCATTCAGACACAGTGGCCATCGCACTGCATAGCTACACTAGCACACCTTCCATCATACCCAAATTCTCAACTTATCCCCACACTACTAATGTATTGCCCATTACCTTCATTACTCAAAGCAATTCACTGAATCCCATGAGAGTTGAGCCTGATGTGCATCTGCACCGAAGCAATCACTGGCCATCCTCATCTTATTTATATATATTACGAAACATAAATTATGAGACAAAACACACACACACACACACACACACACACACACACACACACACACACACACACACACACACACACACACACCTCTTATCAGACCCAAATTCTCAACTTATCCCCACATTATTAATGTAGTACCGCTTGCCCATTTCCCTCACTGCACCAGCCGGAGTGGCCAAGCGGTTCTAGGGGCTACAGTCTGGACCCGCGCGACCGCTGCCATCCCAGGTTTGAATCCTGCCTCGAGCATGGATGTGTGTGATGTCCTTAGGTTAGTTAGGTTTAAGTAGTTCTAAGTTCTAGGGGACTGATGACCTCAGAAGTTAAGTCCCATAGTGCTCAGAGCCATTTCAACCATTTTCCCTCACTGCTTGCAGTGAGGGAAAATGCCAATGCCCGTAAGAGTTTTGAGCCACACTGAAGAGATCATTGGCCATCCTCATGTCCAAAAGAACAGACACCACATATACACAATTAAGGCGATCTATTCAATGTGGATGAACACTAGACTTGCACTCTAACAGGAATCAGTGAAATGCCACAGGTAAGAGACCAGGAGACAATGGAAGGTTTCAGATTGATTATGTAATAATATGACAGCAATTTCAGAACCAAATTTTAAACTGTAAGACATTGCCTGGGGCAGATGTGGACCTGGACCACAATTTGTTATATACAGGGTGTCCCAGCTATCTTGTCCACCCAAACTATCTCTGGAACAATAACAGCTATTGGAAAATTAATTTCACTGGTATTAATGTAGGGCTGGGGCCCATGAATGTACATATTTGGAAACATTCTAAAACGAAAGCATATGTGTTTTTTAACACAAACTTGTGTGTTTTTTAAATGGACCTCCTATATTTTTTTCTTCAGCAATCCATAGCGTGACAAAGCACATACACAATGGCATTGATTGCATCGCAATATTCCCATTACATCCCAAGATATTGAGATGCAAAGTTGACGCTTGAAACACCCGACATGCGCTGCTAGCGCACGTCCTGAGGCTCAGGCATGAACCCCATGCTGCCCGTAATCGCGATGTGATTGACATGTGTAATCACACCTCCATACTTACCAAGAGGGACACCTAATTGTCAATCACATCGCGATTACGGGCAGCATGGGGTTCATGCCTGAGCCTCAGGACGTGCGCTAGCAGCGCATGTCGGGTGTTTCAAGCGTCAACTTCGCGTCTCAATATCTCGGGATGTAATGGGAATACTGCGATGCAATCAACGCCATTGTGTATGTGCTTTCTCATGCTATGGATTGCTGAAGAAAAAATACAGGAGGTCCATTGAAAAAAAAAAAACATAAGTTTGTGTTAAAAAACACATATGCTTTCGTTTTAGAATGTTTCCAAATGTGTACATTCATGGGCCCCAACCCTACATTGATACCGGTGAGATTCATTTTCCAATAGCTGTTATTGTTCCAGAGATAGTTTGGGTGGACAAGATAGCTGGGACACCCTGTATATGTGGTGTCTGTTTTAGGCATTCTTGGAAGAACAGACACCATTTTTAATCCAGCAGCCATTATGAATTAAGAAACAGAGGAATTATAGACAATGGCTGCGAGTGGGAAAGGGGCACTAAATTATTAGTGCGGGGATAAGATGAGAATTTGGGCCTATCAGGAGGCATGCTAGAGGAGTCCATGAAGTTGCGATGACCACTGTGTCCGGATGTCACAGTGGCCAGTATATCTGCCTATAAGTAGGAGACTTGGGTTGGAATCCCGGTCTGTCCATAGGTTTTCAACTTTTTCCCATTTATTAAAATCAATGTCCACTTGCAGTCAGTGTCCATAATTCCTTTGTTTCTTAATTCATAATGGCTGCTGGATTTAAAATGGTGTCTATTCTTCTGTGTGTGTCTGACAGAACAGACACAACATATATATAACAAATTGTGGTGCAAGTCCACATCTGCCCCATAAATGTCTTACAGTTTAAAATTTGGCTCTGAAATCTATGTCATACTATTACATAATCAATCTGAAACCTTCCAGTGTCTCCTGGCCTCTTCCTATTCACAGCCTCCTTCCAAGATTATTAAACCAAGTCTTAGTGATGATTAAACTAAGCTCCATGCAAAATTTTACTAGGCAGCTTCTTCCTTTTTCACTCCTTCCCCCAAGTCCATATTCTCCACTGTTTCTCCTTCTCTTCCTTTTCCGTTCTACCTGTTATTACTCTTGAATTCTGAATTACCACTGAAGGAAATGATGACTGAGGGAGACTGATAAATTTATCATGTTTTCGTAGTTTAGAATTCCTATCCACTGCTTAGCTAACCCTCTAGAGTCTGTTCGCTAACTGAACTCTCTATGCATGCTTAGCAAGAACTCTGATGTGAGTTACAACAGACTGTCTTGTTTTTGGACCAGTGTTGAAAGAAACAGTTAAACTTCTTTGTTGTTTAATGGTACCATAAAAGAATGTTTACGAGATTTGCTGTAACTACTGCTGCATTACACACCTTCATTGGACCCGTGTGTTTGTGGTTTTGTAAATGTGATTATGAGGGATAGGAAGCTCACAGTCTTTCATGAGAATATTTACACCACATGTTTCTCTCATTTGTTTAAACTTAGTGCTATCATTTACATCATAGTTACATTCCATCATTTTTTACTGGGTTCATTACAAATGGTTTCCAAGGAATGTCCATAACGGGTCTTAGCTTTTTTTCTGCATATGCCATAGGAAACTAGATTTATTTTTGATTTCTCATTTACATGTTTCATAAAAATTATGTTTATGTTATGGGAGCTGCAATATTAATAAAATGTAGACAATGATTTGCAATGTTAGTGCATTTGTATAAGAGGCAATAAAATGAAAATGAAACACACAGAAAAAAGTAAGTCAACTGTCATTATTTCAAAAGTAATCACCATAACTGTTACATATGTATCCCACTTTGAAACATGATAGTCAACATCTTCATGGAAAAAATTTTGCTGTTGCCTATGGAAGCACGAGTGTTCTGAAGCACACACCTCTTCAGTCTAAGCAAACTGATGGCCATGAATGTCTTTCTTCAGGGCTCCATAAACACAGAAATCACATGGGGAGAGCTCGGGACTATGTGGAGGATGTGTATGGGCTTCCCAACAAAATTCTGCAGCATAGTCAAGACAACAGGTCTGCTAGCTGCAGGAAAGTATAGTGAAGAACTTTTTCTTTGAATTCACGGGACTTTTGCTCATTGAATTTCTGGAACAGGGTGCCACAGTTAATCCTCTATGGTAAGCTGAAATTTTGTAAAAATTGAAGTGCACTGTCACATCCAAATGCAGAGTAATGCTGACATATGGCATCATTCTGTTGTTGGATGATACCTGTCCACCTGTTGCTGACACTGTTTCGACTACTCTGCAGAAGTTTTGCTGGGAAGCCTTTACACATCCTCCAGCCAGCCCTGATCTCTCCACATGTAACTCCCGTATTTTTGGAGCCCTGAAGAAGGAAAACTGTTGCCGTCAATTTGCTTCGTACAACATGGTATAAGCCTGGGTACAATCATGGTACTGTAGGCAACCACAAACATTTTTCCAGGAAGACAGTAACCTTCTTGTCTCACAGTGGGAAAAATGTATTTACGGTTATGGCAATTACTCTGAAATAATAAACAAGTTACTTACTTTTTCCATCTATCTCATTTTCATTTGATTGCCACTTATATTAATAGTTTCTGTTTTTACATGACAGTATTGTGAATTTAAAAATTGAGTAACTAATCTTTAAATTTCACCCCATTACTAACAGCATTGTTACATGGTAATTGTAAATGCTGAATGCATTACATTCATATTTTGATTCTGTTTCCCTTTGGGGTGTGAATTTTGTTAGTTTACTCAGTGCTGTCACAGAACTGAGCCAAAATGAAGTGTTATTTATTTTGGATTTACTTAGGCTCATTGTGTAATATACTCTGTGAGGTGACTTAATTGATAAAATTAACTACTATCTCAACCAGCTAGTACAAATCCAGGTAACCATGCTTCTGCTCTAAGCTAACTGTTGTGGGATACAGATATTACAATCATGTCACAAATTTTTTTATACAAATATCCTGTACACGGCAGAATGACAGTGTATTTAAACTTCTTTTGCTTTTCCTTCTACGACATCATTACTGTTTTTGTGAGCACTGTTTTTCCACAGCTGCAACACACCTCCAAGCACGATGTTTAAGAGCAAGTGGCCCACAGCAGGTGGGCTGCAAAACACATTATCCTGTCTTGCAGATATGCTGTACCCATGTACCTTGCATTAGCTGCACACAATAATATACCATTTCCCAGACAACATGCTGTCCAAAACTTAATTACTAATCAAATCATTCATTAAATACCACAATCATCTTTCATAGTTTGGAGGACTGACAGTGTAACCTATCATTTTCCCTAAATGATGTGTAACTTTTTTATATAACTAAGAACAACTTTTAATTTTTTCCTGCCATTTAACATAACAAATCTAAGTCAGCACTTGTTTTTTTTTTTCTCTAATAATTCTGACAGTTTTTCTACCAAAAATAAAAAACTTTCATTACAATGTAAAAAAGGAACATAAGCATAGCTCTCTTTTTAGTTAACAACTAATGTTAATCTCTACTCATTTCTCCAGCTTGATGATTGGCTCTACAGGACGCATGTATGTGGTTAACGTGATTCTGAGCTATGTTAATTTCAGTGTTTCTTTTTTTAAGTTTTACTTATTATATTTAAATTTGGCACTTATTGTTGATTATTAGTGGAAAGCATGCACTTTACCTTATACCTTATGGTAATATGAATTATTAGCCTTTATGTATTTAAATAATCAACAGGTACCATTTTGACTTTGTTAACTGATTGTCCCATCGTCACCACTGCAACATACTACAGTACACATGTGAGAGAAATTAAAACATCTTCTACATATTTTCCACCTCATATTAAATTATCTATGTTGCCTCGTTATGTTTAATAAGGTAATCATCGACTAGCTGCTGTAATTTACTCTAGCTTACACGTAGGGAATTTACGTTACTTTTAAAAACAATCATATCTGGGAAGGTGCAAGCTGTGAGGTAATCACAAGCCTGTACCAACAATAGTGAAGCTCTGACAACTGCTTTTCGTGTTCACATGATTATGGACGTGTCTCTCTCACTAATCTGCACAATCAAGGTAAGTCTCCCTACACTTTCCTAGTTTGGAGAACTCTTCACAAACTGGAAACAAAGACCACTAAAAAAATGCGCCGTAAATCATGGAGCAATTACCTGCATGGGATGGAAATCAGTAGACATGATGTCTATGTACAGATGAGTATATTTTCAGAAATGCTGGATGATTTATTCAAAAGAAAGAGCTTCAAAGGCAACAACATGTAGGTCCAACTCTGGCTCAAATGCAAGCAATTATTTGGCTTGGCACTGATTGATAGTGTTGATGCATAACCTCCTGAGAGATAACATGCCAAATTCTATCCATCTGGCATGTTACATCACCAAAATACCAAGCTGGTGGAGGGTCCTGCCCACAATCCTCGAAACGTTCTCAATTGGGGAGAGATCCACTGAGGTTGCTGGCCAAAACAGGGTTTGGCAATCATGAAGACAAGCAGCAGAAACTCTTGCCATGTGCACGGGGGCATTATTTTGCTGAAATGTAAGCCCAGGATGCATATAATAACATCAAGTTTGCCTTATACTGTAATTATGCCATGGATGACAACCAAAGGAGTCCTGCTATGAAAAGAAATAGTACACCCAACCATCATCACCTGGTTGTCAGGCTGTATGGCGTGTGACAGTCAGGTTGATAGCCCACAGCTGTCTGGGGTGTCTCCAGACATTTCTTCAGACTGGGATTTCATTGACAGGAGTAGAAATGTCTTCAGTGACAAGTCCCACTTCCAATTGATCCCAAACGACCAGCAAAGAGGTGTCTGGAGATGCCCCAGACAGAGGTGGGATAAAAACCTGACTGTTGCCCGCCATGTGGCCTCACAACCAGGATTGACGGTGTGAGATGCCATTTCTTTTCATAGCAGGACCCTTTTGGTTGTCATCCATGGCACCCTTAGACCACAGCTGTATGTTGATGATATTCTACACCCTGTTTGTCGCCTTCCTGGGCTTGCATTTCAGCAAGATAATGCCTGCCTGCACACAGCAATACTTTCTGCTGCTTGTCTTTGTGCTTGCCAACCCTACTTTAGCCAGCAAGGTCAATGGATCTCTCCCCAGTTGAGAACATTTGGATCTTTATGGGCAGGACCCTCCACCCAGATCAGGATTTTGGTGATCTAATAAACCAATTTGGCACAATATCCCTAAGGAGGTATCCAAAAACTCTATCAATCAATGCCATGCCAAATAACTGCTTCAATAAGGGCCAGAGAGAGACCAACAAATTAATAACTTGCTCAGTTTGTGAAGCTCTTTCTCTTGAATAAATCACCCAACATTTCTGAAATTATACTCATTGGTCTATATGTACAGGTACATCACATCTACTGACTTCTGTCCCTTCATGGTACGTTATCATCTCCAAAATGTTACTTGTCTGACAGTCATTTTGTTGCACCTGCCTGCGACTAAACATTTCCAGATGGTGAGTAGCAATCTTTTTCATAATATTTTCATTATTCCATCTCAGATTTTCCATTGTTTAATTTTACCTTTACATAACACAGAACGTCTAATATTACACAGAATCCACTACTCGCAAACCTTTGTTTCATACGTGGTGATTCACGTAACAGATTATTTAATACTTGTTAGTGTTTGGTGCTGATGGGCTTTCAGTGACAAAGTTATCAGTGTTACATAATACATATACCTGGTTTAAACCTGACCCCACTTATCTGTGACTATTTACACTCTCAGTGTCATGAAACTTAAAATTACTATATACTTTCGTATCTTCCTTCCTAATCATTCTTCCTTGACATATACTATGTTCCAAGGTTAAGTAATCACAAGCACATTTCTTAAACAATAAATAATTTTCATATTCCAACTTACGATAGTCATACACTTCAGTACACTCACTAGGACATCTGTCATCATTAATCATTGACTCTGTCTTAACTACAGATATAATGTGAATACAAGGATTAGTTTCTAACTGGCCTAATATAACAGACAGGGTTTCGACTGATTTGTTTATTCGTTCCTCCAAACTAGCAAAGGTAGGTTGGGGATTAATTTTTAAGCTTCAAATCACTAGTCTGGCCTAATACATTCAGCCTTACTTGGGTGTTTGAGATTTGCTCATTAATACTGCTAAATTCCTGCTCCATAAGTTCTTTCATTTGTTTCAAGTCACTATTTAATTCATGAAATTGATCACTGAACTAATTTCATGCTAGATCACATTGATTGCTCACCTCTTCCATTTTTAAAGTACTTACGGGTGTTTGCAATCTGTATTTGTAGTTTCTGTGTAAGTGCTTAATTCATTTCTTTAAAATCAGTGTTAGAGTGGCAAATCAATTCTTCTAATTTTTTTAATATTTCCTGTAAATTGCCCTCCATTCTACTGGTAAACACAGGCATACAGTAAATTTGACAATTTGTTTCTACTAAGAATTAGCCTAGTCTTGTAGCAGTACTAAATCACTAACTTACACTACTAATTAAGAAAAAATAACTCATCATCAAACAGCTCAATACTGAGTTACTATTACACAGCACTCTGAAAGTAATAGAAAAACAAATCCTTTATTTACAGATCCAGCTCACCTGAGTTGTGTAGAAGCATGTCTTGTTGTGGTGAAGTCCTGAGTGAAGGTAACTCATTGCTGTTTACAGCTTGTTGGTTGACTCAAAGGCGTACTAAATGCTGGAACTGTGGCAGATTGTAGCAACGGGGCACAGTAGGCAACTACCAATGCATTGTAGCGAAGCCATAGTGACAGTCAAAGATCCTACGAAATGCTGTCGTTGCTCTTCTAACTTGTGGACTGATCAAATTTCTCAGGTGTTGGAATCCATTGTTACCGTTAAAAGTAACTGTTAATTAATCATCTAGATATAATTTCTTCTCTTTACTCATGAGCCGTGTTTTTTTAACAGTCTTTACAAAGCCAAGTATTGGTGGATGTTGACAGTCGTTGTCAAGGAGAACGGCATATTGCTATAATTTCTTCTCAATAAATTTCATTAAATTCTTATTATTCTTCTTATTACTCTTCTCTAGCACCACCAGATCTGCATCTAGTCACTGTCGCCATACAAAGAGTTTATTTGTTACTTATTCCTGTCGCAGTTGCCAAAAAGGAGTGTATATTTTGTTTGTTTACTCAATCCTGTCATGGAACTGAGCCAAAATGGAGAGTTATTTATTTTGGGTTTAATTCCTCTCATTGTGTAATGTATTCACCAAAGTTTCCGATTTCATAAAATTAACAACTAAGTGGACCAGCTGACAAAAATCTGGATAACCACCTGGCTTCTGCTCTTGCTAGTGGACTTCTCCTTTGCAGTGTTTTCAATGGTAGAGGCGAAAGAAAGCTGGAATCCTCTTCGATTCCATATCTTCACCAACAATATTTCTTCTTTCAACACCAATCTATTTAAGCTTACACCTACACTGAGTAACCCTTATCAGTTGAAAAAATACAGAATTTATCATGGGATATGATGGAGTATTTCTGCTTCTGCACTTACAGCTTCATGAAGTTCCAAAATGTGGCAGTGCCGTACACAATCTTCAAATTGTCGTCTGTAAAGAAGGTGCATTCCAAGCAAAAGCCGTCTGGCACTGCGGCAATTGTCGGGTGTTCCAATGCTCCAGGATGACAAGCAACCACTCCTTGGCATACATAGAGAGGGAACAGCTCAGGTATCAGTAGTGTGATCCCTATGTTGTCAGGGGGCTTGGCCAGATGGGTGCATAACAGGCCCACCACACACACTGGCTACATGTGCTAGTGACCTGGAGGGACAGAGGGGGACTACAGTAGGGAGGGAGTTCTTCCCCAAATGGCTCACATTAAAGACAGAAAATTTAAAAGTGGAAGTCAAACCCCAAAGGATAAAAGAACAGGCAACAGGAACATAATCACAAGTAATACAGGGAACCAGGTGGACATAAATACAAATACCTGGAGGGGAAGGGGGGGGGAGGAGGGAGCAGCTGTGAAAGAGCCAGGGTGGGGAGGGAGGGCCACAGTGAATGAAATGCAGTGCAGGAAGGAAGAATGGACTGCAACAGCTTGGATCACTGTGTGCACGAACAAACAAAAGAACCATGAGCCCTCTGGGCAGGTTGGGGAGGGGGGGGGGGGATCAAGTCACAAAGAACCTAAAGAAAAGTTGACAAAGTAATTTGCTTAAAATTCCTTCTATTGGAAGAATTTGCTAATAATAATATAAAAATGTACCTAGGTTCTTACCTGATATAATTCATAAGCTAGTAGCTTTCAAAAACAAACAATATGTAGTACAAAGTTTTTTAGCAGATTAATGAATGTGAAAGAAAACACAAATGTAATTAATGTAAAAGTATTTGTGGCACAATTGAGAAAAACGATGCTTCTCGTAGTTTGTCATACCTAAATTAAGATTACTTAGGAAGTATAACACGCTTATGCCATTTATACGGTACAGCATATTTGGAGATATACAATTTTACTCAATCAAATTTGGAATATTTTCCACAAGCCTTAGAGGTGTGAAGTTTTCTGACCCTCATTGCCTATAAATGAGCATGTGTGTCTCTAATTAATTTTATTGTAAAGGTTATGATGTTTAAACAACACAAAAAGGTTTAATTTCCATGTACAGGATATTCTTTCTTAGATCAAATAATTCTTTTGCATTTCATTATTCATTTGGGGTATGCCTTGGGTGGCATGAAGTTGTTGGACATTTGTCAGCAGGCATCCCTATATGACAGCAAGTGCTGCACAGAGCTACCAATGCAGCACACAATGCCAGAAGTGCTTCAATACACTCCTCTACAATGAAGACTCAAGACAATAATATAAATGAATATATCTGACATTGTTAGAATAGAAGAAAGCAATCATAAGTAGATAATCAATTTAAAATTACAAAAATTTTCCATAAAACTTACTAAAAGTTTAAAAAATTTTCTATATATTTTCTCAATCACATTTAACATGAAAAAATTATTTACAAAGTGATAGCCACTTTCAGTAACTTAACTACCCTCTTTGGATCTGGGAACAGACGAACCAAAAGAAATATTGCTTTAAGTACCAAAGTCGTGTAAAAATTGTTATTTGCTTTCTTTTTAAAAAAATTACAAGTAATTAACATACTACATGTAATATTACAACAGTGTACAAGATCACTGCAATATGCATAACACTCTTATCTTACATCTCCAGGTAAAATGTGCTATGTACAACCAAAACGAATGTACGGGAAATATATTATGCAATCGCAAACAAATAAGAATAAGAAATATCTATTCAGAGAAAGGCTACTTCGTTGAATATACTACAGTATCTATGACAGCAAATGAAACAAAAAAGCCTGTAACGATTCATAAATTTTTTTTATACACTGAAACATCCATGTGGTTATTTCTGTTGCAGTCAGTAACTGCAAGCAGAGATTTGCCTATGAAAAGGAAGAAAGGGATAAATTTAGCAATTTGTGGGTTAACAAAATAAGTTGTCATGGCTGCAGCTGCTGTTACATTAGTCAAACAGGTTGTGTTCATTTGATTTGAAAGTGGTAGTTCAGGTAGCAAAACTTGTCATCACTTTGTAAATAATTTTTTAATATTAAATGTGATTGAGACAATATGTAGAAAGATTTTGAAAGTTTTAAAATGTTTTTAAATTTTTTATAATTTTACAATTAATTAATAATATAAATATTGTTTATGCTGAAACTCTTTAATTATAATGTGGGTGTTAAGAGTGAGCCTAGTATCTCTCTCTCTCTCTCTCTCTCTCTCTCTCTCTCTCTCTCTCTCTCTCTATTTCTTTCTGTGTCTCTCTGTACAAAGGCATGTGATAAATGTTGACTGATATACATGGTCCCTGAAAATCATTTTCAAACAGTAGAAATAAAAGAATACTTATAAATCTAGATTTTATGAAGAAACCCATACCAATAAGTGTTACAGCCTCCCAATCCCTTTCAAAGATGGTCTTGTCTCTTAATCACAACTTGGCTTCTACTGTACTTGCATTTCTGAATGCTACTGCAAAAGATGTTCAAATATTTGGCACTATAAGGACTTTCTCGATTTTTTTCACCTCTGGATCTGATACGCCATCTGTTACATTCAGTTCGGGATTTTTAAGATTGTTCACGAGGCTGGAGAATTTCCTGTAAGACATTTAATATTTGACCATATAGTTACCACAGAAGCCAGTAAAGGTGTTTATTGTTCTCTCAGCATGAGTGGCCATATGCAGTTTTTTTTCACACATTACTTGGCAATTACGCACCGAAGCATATTGCTGAAATTTCTGTGCTTAAAACAGCTCAGAGTTTGGAATGCATAGTTTACATTAGCCCTATTATCCCAGTCTTAACACAACATGCAGAAACTAGCAAAATGACTATTAAAATAAGTGCTTTTTTCCCACAAAATATCATTTCAATGAACCTTATCTGCCTAATACTTCTGAATATCTGCAGTGTCTATGAGCATAATGCCACAGAATGATACCAAATCTGTCCTACAGTAAAGGGTGTAATGCAGCTCTGCTACAAAGCGCAGCCCCCTCCCCCCCCCCCCCCAATTCTTCAGATTTCATGAAGTTGGAAGATCGATCGCCGCAATGACGCTTTTTTGACCAGCAAAGTTTTCCATTACCCAGAATTTAGAGACCTTGCTAATCCTCCTAGGCCTTTCAGATGTAAAAGGATATAACTTCCTCAAAAGTATCTTCTTTGGTTTAATGATCAATAACATATTTTGACACACTGCACATGACAAGTTACAATATATTGCTTTTAATGTTGGAGGTGCCCTATAAGGAGGACTAGCCTGCTCGGATGACTTTGTTGACTGGGTGTCTTTAGTATCCAATTGCAAAATCAAACTCCTAGGAATGTCGGTAAGTCTTTTGTTTGAAAGGGATGGAGATTGTTTGTGAATGTCAATCTGCTCCCATGAGCAACTGCGAAAATAAATGCGCTCAAGAGCCCAACAGATCTACACAAGCTTAATACAACAGAGGTGATGACAATAATGTTTGGTTTGCGGGGTGCTCAACAGCGCAGTCATCAGCGCCCATACAGAGTCCCAATTTTTTACACAGTCCATTTTATTTTCACAATCCAATCTAGTCACTCTCACAAATGGTGATGATGAAATGATGAGGACAACACAAACACCCAGTCCTCGGGAAGAGGAAATCCCCAACCCAGCCAGGAATCGAACCCGGGACCCCGTGATCCAAAGGCAGCAACGCTAGCCCCTAGACCACAAGCTGCAGACTACAACAGAGGTGCAGCATATGATTGTTTCATCTCAACATCCATCCATACCCTGAGGCTTAAGAAATGGAGGTTTGGACTATTTTTCTGGTGTAGTTAACTAGTAAAGAACCCCATTCAATGTGGCACATAAAATTTTCCTACACCATCAAATGTTGGTTTCTGAAGCATGCCATGGATTACAATGGCAGGAAAATGGAAACACTGACAGCATCCAGCTCAGGACCCCTCAAAATCAGTCCTAACAACAACTGGCTGAGTTCCCCCAGGTGGCTGCCCTTTGGCATTATCTGGAGGCATGTACAGCTAATCAAATGTTAGAGATGTACCACTACAATTATAACTGTGATTGTATCATACAAAAAATATTTCTCATTTCCAACAGAAAAAGTGTGAACGAAAAGATCAGCAAATTTCCACAGGTAAATGCAAATGTCGTGTGACTAGGACCTCGCATCGGGTACACCGTTCATTGGGTGCAAGTCTTTCGATTTGATGCCACTTCGGCAACTTGCGCATCAATGGGTATGAAATTATGATGGTTAGGACAACACAACACCCAGTCCCTGAGTGGAGAAAATCTCTGACCCAGCCAGGAATTGAACCCGGGCCCTTAGGATTGACATTCTTGTCACACTGACCACTCAGCTAACGGAGGCAGACTCAAAAGGTAATAACAACTCATAAGTGGAGCGTGTGATAGATGTGTGCTGCTGCTGCTGTAAGACACAAGGAACATGTTGTTGTTGTTGTGGTCTTCAGTCCTGAGACTGGTTTAATGCAGCTCTCCATGCTACTCTATCCTGTGCAAGCTGCTTCATCTCCCAGTACCTACTGCAACCTACATCCTTCTGAATCTGCTTAGTGTATTCATCTCTTGGTCTCCCTCTACGATTTTTACCCTCCACGCTGCCCACCAATACTAAATTGGTGATCCCTTGATGCCTCAGAACACGTCCAACCAACCGATCCCTTCTTCTCATCAAGTTATGCCACAAACTTCTCTTCTCCCCAATCCTATTCAATACCTCCTCGTTAGTTATGTGATCTACTCATCTAATCTTCAGCATTCTTCTGTAGCACCACATTTTGAAAGCTTCTATTCTCTTCTTGTCCAAACTATTTATTGTCCATGTTTCACTTCCATACATGGCTACACTCCATACAAATACTTTCAGAAACGACTTCCTGACACTTAAATCTATACTCGATGTTAACAAATTTCTCTTCTTCCTTGCGATTGCCAGTCTACGTTTTATATCCTCTCTACTTCGACCATCATCAGTTATTTTGCTCCCCAAATAGCAAAACTCCATTACTACTTTAAGTGTCTCATTTCCTAATCTAATTCCCTCAGCATCACCCGACTTAATTTGACTGCATTCCATTATCCTCGTTTTGCTTTTGTTGATGTTCATCTTATATTATCCTTTCAAGACACTGTCCATTCCATTCAACTGCTCCTCCAAGTCCTTTGCTGTCTCTGATAGAATTACAATGTCAACTGCGAACCTCAAAGTTTTTATTACTTCTCCCTGGATTTTAATACTTACTTCGAATTTTTCTTTTGTTTCCTTTACTGCTTGCTCAATATACAGACTGAATAACATCAGGGAGAGGCTACAACCCTGTCTTACTCCCTTCCCAAAAACTGCTTCCCTTTCATGTCCCTAGACTCCGGTAATTTTCACATCTGTCAACACCTGCTTTCTTTGGGATTGGAATTATTATGTTCTTCTTGAAGTCTGAGGGTATTTCGCCTGTCTCATACATCTTGCTCACCAGATGGTAGAGTTTTGTCAGGACTGGCTCTCCCAAGGCCGTCAGTAGTTCCAGTGGAATGTTGTCTACTCCAGCGGCCTTGTTTCGACTCAGGTCTTTCAGTGCTCTGTCAAACTCTTCACGCAGTATCATATCTCCAATTTCATCTTCATCTACATCCTCTTCCATTTCCATAATATTGTCCTGAAGCACATCACCCTTATATAGACCCTCTATATACTCCCACCTTTCTGCTTTCCCTTCTTTGCTTAGAAGTGGGTTTCCATCTGAGCTCTTAATGTTCATACAAGTGGTTCTCTTATCTCCAAAGGTCTCTTTAATTTTCCTGTAGGCAGTATCTTTCTTACCCCTAGTGAGATAAGTCTCTACATCCTAACATTTGTCCTCTAGCCATCCCTGCTTAGCCGTTTTGCACTTCCGGTCGATCTCATTTTCGAGACGTTTGTATTCCTTTTTGCCTGCTTCATTTACTGCATTTTTATATTTTCTCCTTTCATCAATTAAATTCAATATTTCTTCTGTTACCCAAGGATTTCTACTAGCCCTTGTCTTTCTACCTACTTAATCCTCCGCTGCCTTCACTACTTCATCCCTCAGAGATACACATTCTTCTTCTACTGTATTTCTTTCCCCCATTCCTGCCATTTGTTCCCTTATGTTCTCCCTGAAACTCTGTACAACCTCTTGTTCTTTCAGTTTATCCAGGTCCCATCTCCTTAAATTCCCACCTTTTTGCAGTTTCTTCAGTTTTAATCTACAGGTCATAACCAATAGATTGTGCTCAGGGGAAATGTCTTACAATTTAAAACCTGGTTCCTAAATCTCTGTCTTACCATTATATAATCTATCTGATACCTTTTAGTATCTCCAGGGTTCTTCCATGTATACAACCTCCTTTCATGATTCAGAAACCAAGTGTTAGCTTAGCTATGATTAAGTTGTGCTCTGTGAAAATTTCTACCAGGCGTCTTCCTCTTTCATTTCTTAGCCCCAATCCATATTCACCTACTACGTTTCCTTCTCTCCCTTTTCCTACACTGGAATTCCAGTCACCCATGACTATTAAATTTTCGTCTCCCTTCACTACCTGAATAATTTCTTTTATTTCATCATACATTTCTTCAATTTCTTCGTCATCTGCAGAGCTAGTTGGCATATAAACTTGTACTACTGTAGTAGGTGTGGGCTTCGTATCTATCTTGGCCACAATAATGCGTTCGCTATGCTGTTTGTAGTAGCTTACCCGCATTCCTATTTTCCTATTCATTATTAAACCTACTCCTGCATTACCCCTATTTGATTTTGTGTTTATAACCCTGTAGTTACCTGACCAGAAGTCTTGTTCCTCCTGCCACCGAACTTCACTAATTCGTACTATATCTAACTTTAACCTATCCACTTCCCTTTTTAAATTTTCTAGCTTACCTGCCCGATTCAGTGATCTGACATTCCACGCTCCGATCCGTAGAACGCCAGTTTTCTTTCTCCTGATAACGACATCCTCTTGAGTAGTCCCCACCCGGAGATCCGGAATATTTTACCCAAGAGGATGCCATCATCTTTTAATCATACAGTAAAGCTGCATGCCCTCGGGAAAAATTACGGCCGTAGTTTCCCCTTGCTTTCAGCCGTTCCCAGTACCAGCACAGCAAGGCTGTTTTGGTTATTGTTACAAGGCCAGGTCAGTCAATCATCCAGACTGTTGCCCTTGCAACTACTGAAAAGGCTGCTGCCCCTCTTCAGGAACCACATGTTTGTCTGTCCTCTCAACAGATACCCCTCCGTTGTGGTTGCACCTACGGTACAGATATCTGTATCGCTGAGGCACACAAGCCTCCCCACCAACGGCAAGGTCCATGGTTCATGGGGGGAGGACAAGGAACAATATGAACAACAAGGAACATATTGTTCAATAACTGACTATAAAGAATAAAACAACACAAAGACTGCAGAAGAAATTCATTTTTAGATATGTAATGTATATGGACTGCATAGACAGTAATGTTTTAGTATTCTCTATATGACTGACTTTGTGGTATTCACTGTATGACTTTTCATTCTACTGTGAACTATACCAACCCTGATAACACTAGTCCCTGTTGCAGTTGATAACATCATACATCCAGCTGACCAGAAGTCTTCACCCTCTTTATTTTCACAAATGTCTACTACCACTGTCTACAGCGGACATACATATATATCTTTGGATTTGGCAATACCCTTACACCATTTAAAATTGGACACTTCCTTCAAACTGTTTTGAAACGTAAAATTGTGCAATTCATAAAATACAAAAATGTATTACCTTATGACCACAATATCATTAATCGGAAGCAATCAACTCATAAAAATACAATGCCTGACACAAAACTGAAGCACTCAGAAGGGAGGGAGAAAACAAAATAAAACTTCATGGGTTGAGAGGGTATGTGATTGTTATTTTAATGAATGATACACAGTGAAATTTACAAAGAAGTTGGCAGCATAAGCCAACTTATCAGTATGACATTGTACAGTAACATAGCTGGTGTGATTGCCGCAATACGAACTGAATCTGACAGGTCAGCTGTGGGCTGGTGTGAATGTCTATTGGGGTGACTGGCTGTCAGATGTACTGTGACAGGTGAGCTGAGAACAAGTAAAAGTGACTAGCAAGGCACAAGGCTCAGTGGTCATTATGGTTTTGCCAGGAAGAAAGAGAGGCATGTTTCAGAGGCATGGTCACTGGACAAGCTACACTGGAGGAGCCCCTGACTTGGAATATCACCACTAATATAATTTTAATGAAAGTGTGAAAGATTCATTACTAGCACCCTAGAGAAAAACCAATGACAGCTTTGGAACCCTGGCAATGGGACAGCCCACTGAACATAAATCCATGTATGACGCTTTTTAGTCATTAACATTATTACCTTTAATGTTGATAATAAATTGTGACAACTGAACTGATCACAAAAGTCAAAGAGTTGTGATACACCAGATGAAAGAGGATAAAGCCTGCAATATAATGAATAGATTATTTTTTAATTAAAAAGATATACAAAATGTTATAAACAATTGAGTTTATTTACATAGTGGCGTAACTATGGAATCCTCCCAAACACACAAATGATCTTATCAGCATGAGTTTCCTTCTTTAATATTCCAATAACTTACATTCTGTATTTAATTACAGTTGTGATTTGTAGAACAGGTCAAGTTAGTGTTTTGACCTGAGTGCCTGATGTTGCCATTTATGTGTCTGAGATTTGTTTGAAATTTTAAATAATTTATAACTGAGTTTATTATGAGGTTGTAAATAAATGCAAATATTTCAGTATGATTTATCGTAAGTATTTATACAACATTATTGTGAAAATTATGAATGGAACGGCAAATGGTGAAGAATCAGTCAAACTTGTCTGCAAGGGTTGTCTGAAAGATGTGATGTGTGTGTAGTGTTAAGTCATGTTTGTACTTACACTACCCACCCCTTCCAAAAGTGAAACAAACCCTCCCATTTACATTACAAAATTATACACTACGATAATATAGCTGTTTAGTTATTCCGTTTATGTTATACTTTTATACACATATAAAATCCTCTATTCAGTTCATGTTGCCTCGACATCACTACGCCTCAATAGTACCATCATATTATACTGTCCACTCTCTTTATACATGGATGGCAGAAGAGACTGGCTTGTGAATCGCATTTATATTATATCTTACAAAGCGTAAAATATTATGTTATGTAATGTTTCATACAAATTTCCATCTTCTATTAATCTAATAGGTTAATAGAACAGCTTAGGCAAAACTAAGACCTAACTATACTCTGATACTGGGATTCAAGACACTTGCTGACTAGAGCGGAGCATATGGGTGACTTAAATACTCAAGAACTTCTTCTAACTCTACATTGATGTCGGAATTTAACACTAACTAGAGCGGAGCACATGGGTAACCTAAATACTCAACAACTTCATCTAACTCTATGTTGATGGCGGGATTTAAGACCACCGCCAACTAGAGCGGAGCATACGATCAACTTACATCTACATTGGGCACTAATTGTTATGGATGTAACTGCGGATATATCAAATCAGAATTAAACTGCATTTAGAGAGCATATTAGGAGACCACTAATAGATTCTTCAGTCTTGACATAACACAATTTATTCAGTTGATTACACAAAATGGACCAGAAGCATACGTAACCGCTTTGAGACCACGAATAGTGATACGATCTCTGATTGCTATTACTACAAGAACCGGTATGGCCTTGATATGAGTGATTTGTAACAGCCATTTCTTGTCAGTTAAGTAAAAATAAGATGGAGAAGCAATAGTACCATAAGATAGTAAAAGAATGCTAGTATAGTTTGAGATTTGAAGGGAATTTGGTGCAGGAAAAGTAATTTCAGAAGGAACACCAAAAGCAACTCAGGAGCCGGCGGTCGTCACTCTTCCCGTTCACACAGAATGTTAACATCTCTGGCGGACAGATGTGACTCCACCCGGATCCCATGGATCTGACATTAAGCCCTCTCAATTGCTTATGGACCAATACTTCTCATAAAATTTTATGTGAAAGTCTCCCCACAATAAAACAATTACCATTCTATTAGGAATCACTACATTAATCAAGTTATTTTATGTTCTAATCTGTTCCGGACAGGTTTGAATTCTTTCCACGAGTCGTCTATAACCTTGTTAGTATCGTTAGGTTTGGAAAAAGCAACAGTCACAACATTTCCGGAGATTATACTCTCGATAAATACTCGATATACAATTAGCTCAAAAGGTTCTGCCAGACTATGTTTATAATGTCAAGGTTGACCATTTTTTCTTTGAAATTTTTTTCCACATCGTCAACTCTAGTTCTGACGCCTGTAATTTGCAACTGGACAATAGAGATCAGCTTATCCTGTCTTTCCACACTATCTTTCAAAGTATGCAGCCTTCGTTTTACTGCTTCAAATGTAACATTACACACACACTGAAATGATACAAATTTTTCACTAAATCCAGACTCTATATTGTTACACTTGTCTTCAATGTCAAATTCTAATTTCTGGGTCAACTTCTGAAAGTGGTCATCCTGCTTTTGGCTCAGGTCAGTAAACATTTGGTTCATCTGGACAGTTAAGGAATTACTTAAATCATTCTTTAAATCTAATCGCAAATTCTCCACTTTATCATTTAATACATCAAACTTGGAAACTAAAGCTCCACCCTGTGCTTCCAGCTTTTCACTTAAAGTAGTATTTATTTCATTCCTCAAAGAGACAATATGAGCAGTTGGAGTTACACTCTGTGCTTCCAACTTCTCGCTTAGAGAAGCAATTTGAGCAGTTGAAGTTACACTCTGTGCTTCTAACTTATCGTCTAATCTAGTTAGAGCTTCATTCAGGGCTTTAATTAAATTTACTAATTCAGACAAGTCAGGCCCTTCTTTAGCAATTCTCATAACCATGGCTGGTTCTGACATCTCTCCAAGTGGTTGTATACTGTCCATACTTCTATAGACTTCAGCTCTTGTGAGCATCTAAGATTAATTTCAATTATACCCATTACACAGTAAAAGTTCACCCCACACGCTTCTTACTAGATTAATAAAGTCTTTTTCTTCCATGCTCACCCGGAGCATAATTCTCGCTGTGTAGGTGAGTGAATGTGTAATCAGCGCCAGTGGACAGCACTGGCACCAGCGGTGTCAAATGTTGGTATCAGCATCATCATCTACGAGCGGATGCGGAGTCGGCACCATTGAGCAGCAACTGGTGCAGTCAGCATTGATGGCTGTTTACTGTGTCAGCGCGATGTATGTGTGTGAAGACTGCTTACTCCCCACACCCGCTCTTTTTAGTCAAAA
The DNA here is from genome assembly GCF_023897955.1 of Schistocerca gregaria. Taxonomy (NCBI): domain Eukaryota; kingdom Metazoa; phylum Arthropoda; class Insecta; order Orthoptera; family Acrididae; genus Schistocerca; species Schistocerca gregaria. Next base: position 662,418,390 of record NC_064923.1, read on the forward strand.
AATTTAGGTCTTCTCTACAGTTTTCTTCACTATTACTTTCTCAAGTCTTTTACTGTGTTGCACTCACAACTTTATTCCACTGGTTTATTGGACTCAATACAACTATTTGAAACAGTTCTCGTATCTTGTTATGTGCAGTTGCTATGGCAACTCATATCTTCTTCCCGTTTCTGTTGTAAAATTCCCGTTTTCTTTGGGTCCTGTCACTTAGGTCACCACTTTCTAACGTTCTCCGGACAACATCAAGAACCAGTGTGGTGCTGGGGTGCAAGATTCACATGTCTCTCAATTCAGTTAAGTTGGCCATTGTGTATAGCAGATCCTCTTCTCTGGTTAATCCGCTTTGTCAATCTCCCGACAGCTTCTTCTCCGAAGATATGTTGCTGGTTTCTATTCTTGCAATAATTTGTGTACTCGTAGAATACTTTTCAATTCAATCACAATATACTTTCAACATTCATAAACAGTAACTTCGGCAAGCTAACTCATTCTTCGAACATTAGAATCATTTACACTTCTTCAAAACAGCATACATGTGTCTTGCTTCGATCATAACCGAGACATGAAAAAAATTTAAAAGTCTCTATTCTCATTCGACTCCAACATGAGTGTCCTTAGGAAAACTACTTTCACCTGTCCACTAGTCTTTTTACAATCATTGCAGACATTAAAGAGCACAGAATACTACATAGACTTTTCTTGTTCTTCTTTGCTTGTACATAAAACTCTGTGGACTGTACAGGAAGTACTTGTCTGCAGCATTTGGCCACCGTGTCCATCATTTTCCTCGTGGCTGTGCAGCCAGTTGATTCGTTTCTCCTACTCATAGCTAAAACTTCAAGTGTTCGAAATGGTGGAAGGGGGGGTTGGGTTGTTTCAGGAAGGAGACCAGACAGCGAGGTCATCGGTCTCATTGGATTAGGGAAGGATAGGGAAGGAAGTCGGCCGTGCCCTTGCAGAGGAACAATCCCGGCATTTGCCTGGAGTGATTTAGGGAAATCACGGAAAACCTAAATCAGGATGGCCGGACGTGGGATTGAACCGTCGTCCTCCCGAATGCGAGTCCAGTGTCTAACCACTGCGCCACCTCGCTCACAAAATGGTTGAACTGGAAGATAATGAAGAAAATAGTGAGGGTTTTGCTTCAATGAAGATTACTGAGAATTTTGAAACAGAGCCACTGGCTCTGCTAGATGTAGAAACAGGTATTGATGTGGATATGAAGGCAAACCAAATAATAATGAAATTATTGGTAATCAGGTAATGGTGTGGACATGGAGATGAGTGAAGCAGTAGGTAATGATTAGGGTCCAGAAAACATAGCACCTATTTCTGGCACAATTCATGCCCAAATTCACCTTTTTTTATCACATGCAGAAATTGAAAATGCTGCCACACTACACAACTGACTGTTACAAAAGGCGTTGACTGCAAATGTTTTGACTGGAATGTTTGCTTTTGCAAAAACTTCAACACATTTTTCTTTTGAAATAGCCTCTGTTTCCTTCGCTTGGCTGTATTTATGCTTTCAAAAACGATTTTCTGTTGAAAACCAACAGCATTTTCCCAGCGGTGAACTGAATGTATTCATCGTTGTGGGATCCATGCTTGACAAACACTACAAATAGAACTGACAAGACACATAGCGTAGAAGTAGAAATGTATGTACACTAACTCTATTATAATATTCAGGGAAGAATTTCAGCACTATCAAAAAACTTACGGATTTTGTTTTCCAACCCCTATCGTGCAGAATGCAGACACTATAGGCTATAGTGGCACATGGCCACAAGCATAAACAAACTAGAATTTTGAACTCCAGAGAGGAGAGGAGCAGCGCGGGGAGACAAGCCCGATCTCTTCCTCTTCCAGGGCTACTGCAGAAATGACACACTGTCACAGGTACACCAATGTCATCTCATATTGGAAGGGTCATGATCAAAATCATGATGAACCAGAATTAGTCACTGCACTTATTCCAAAAAAAGAAAAGAAAACAACAAGCAATGTACAACACAAAGCATTCACAGATGGCTATCAAGCAATTGCTTGTTGAAATTAACTGTACACCACCATAAAACTAAGTAAATGAAACAGATATGCCCACAGCCAGATTAAAGAAAAAACAGTCTAGTTATGAATACCTGAGCATAAAATTATGTAATACTTCACCTTTACCGGTGCATCACATCTCACTTAATAACTTTAAAACAAAAACTGAAAAATGGTTGAAAGAAAAGGCTTTCTAAAATATTTCAGATTTGAAAACTGTTCTAAGGATGACCTGAGATCGTAATTTATTTCTAACTGTAAACTATTTTGTATTTACCTTATTATCTCAATAGTTTATCTGATACTTCTGCATACTGCATTATTTTCTATGTACTGTAAAATTAAGAAATTATTCTCTAGTGTTTATTTCATTTCCCTTGTATTATTATTTGTGCATGTACTGTAAATACGTCAACAAAATGTATTTGTACAATATATGATGCTCAAAGATGGATCTAAAAAAATAAATAAAGTATTGATAACAAGTAGTTCACCCCCGACCTCTGGCAGTGTTAGAAGCAACCACATTTCAAAACAACTGCCACCTAATTTGCCACATTAAAAGTGCCCGCATTATACCATCTTTTGAGCTTCAGCTAAACCCAAACATACACATTTCTTTGTTATAAAATGCTAGGTCCCATAGCTGAGTACTATGCTGCATTCTGTGGCATGTAACTTAAAAAGACCATTCAACAGTCCGCAGTTGGTATGACAGCAGATCATTGAGCACATTGATACCTCATTGCATTCATACACTTTTTATTTTGCAACAGATTCTTACGCATGTCATCTTTTCAAATCGGTCTTCGCCAGATGATGTACAATACCAGTAGTGAAAACTGATTACCTTTTCAATATTTATATCCTGAAAATAAAGGTATTTCACACTATCTCTGGTAGAATAGTTCATCTGGATACATTCACTATGAAACAGTGTCCATTAAGTAATTTCACATTTTGAGGCAGAATTCATACCTATTTTGCATTTACTGCGAGATGCGAATTTTTCCAGTCCTCAGTAATGATGTATACATAAATGCTGTGACTATTCCAGTGGGTGCACCTGATACTATCATGTATGGTAATAATGAATTAGTGAGTGACGTTGAGGTTGACTGCCGTAATGAAAACTTTGTTGATTTTTACCCTGAGGAAGAAGTTGATACTTTTTATAGAAGGTAGACAGATTGTTCCAGATATGAATATCAATAATAACTGAATGGAAAAGAAGAAGCTGAGTATGATGTTAATAACTGGGTATCTTATGCTACAATCCATAAAGAATTAAATTTATAAGGAATGCGACAATTTAAAATTTAAAGTGGCACGGAAAACTGGAGAATTAAGGAGTGAATAGGATATAAGGGAAGTGATTAAGGATTGGTTTAAGGAAAGTCCAGACACTGGATATGGGGCATGTGTAAAAGTGTTTGTATACTGGATAGGAAGCACAGGGAAGAAATTGAAGCAGATCAAAAAAGCTCAATCAATTATTAAAAAAGTACTGTACCATTAGATTCTAGATCTAGCATGTCAACTGTATCTGAATCATGCTGAAAACAGATAAGAAGCAGAGATTTGGTGGAGTTGACTCCAACTGAGGGATGCAGTAAGCCAATAAAGAGGGAAATTCTGTTAAATTTTAAGCTTGGGGATCAATGTTTTGAGACAGGTTGCCTCATGCTGCCTGATCTTGCTCAGAAAATTATACTTGGAATGGATGTTCTTGATAAGTATGGTTGCATTGTAATTGTAAAAGGCAGAGTTCTGGTGTTTGATGATGGGGACTGCAGAAATAGAGTAAGGTTCAAAAGAAAACTGAGATGTTGAATGGGAGAACTTGTAATCAGCACAATAATTTATGTGTGCCTAATGAGATGCCAACTTCTAGTATAGATCATGATACCAACATGGATATACATTGTATAGCCCCACTTACTGTATTGAAGGAGGAGATTATGCAATGATGTAAACATGGTATGTTGCTATTCCCTGTATTGCAAATTTTTGGATATAATTATGTTTGCTGTTATGTTAATTACTCTATCCTAGCTTTTTCAGTTCCATCTTTTGCAGATTCGAGGATGGTAACAAAGAATTGCAGAACAGTCATCTATAAGAATAAATGATTTTAACTATCTTGGCAGATGAATATTTAATCAGTGTTACAAATTATTAATAACATGTTTAGGTTAGATGCATTATTTATGTGTGTATATGTTCTTAGTTATAATGCTCACACTGACTGATTTACTGCTCACAAAATTATTACATGAGTTTTGGTACAGTTAAATATCTATGGTAAAACTGGAATTATTTATCATTGTGCGAATAGTAAAATATGGTGCTACTTGATATAGCACTTGACAGATAGGTGATACATGAAATTGGGGTATGTAGCATTACAAGCAGCTGGTTCAACTGCCACAAGATGGACTGAATCTAACAGCTCAATTCTGGGTTTATGTGAATGTTTGTTGGGGCAGCCACCTATCAGACAGACTGTGACAAGCGAGATGAGAACAAGTAAAAGTAACTAGCAAGTCACATGGCAAAGCAGTCATTGCAGTTTTGCCACGCTGAATAAGGGGGTGTGTTCCAGCAACATGGTCATGGGATGAGCTAAGATGGAGAAGGTACTATGACCTTGAATACCATCACGGATACAGTTTCAATTAAAATCATGCTATAGAAAAACCAACAACACTATGAAACCAAGGCAATGGGGCAAGCTCACTGAACATAAATCCATGTATGAAGCTTTTTAGTTATTAACACTATTACCATTAATGGTTATAATAAACTGAAAGAACTGAACTGATCACAAAATTCAGAGTTGTGATACACCAGATGAAAGAGGACAAATCCTGCAATATAATGAACAGATTTATTTTTTAATGAAACAGATATAAAAAATGTTATAAACAATTTAGTTCATTTATGTAGCAACATAACTATAGAGTCCTTACAAAGACGAATGATCTTATCAGCATGAGTTTCCTTCTTTAATATTCCAGTAACTTACGTTCTGTATTTATTTACAGTTGTGATTTATAAAATAAGTCAAGTTACTGTTTTGAATCGAGTGTCTGATGTTGCCTTTTTTCTTTTCTTCAAAGGTCTCTTTAATTTTCCTGTAGGCAGTATCTATCTTACACCTAGTGATATAAGCCTCTACATCCTTACACTTCTCTGCTAGCCATCCCCGCTTGGCCATTTTGCACTTCCTATCGATCTCATTTTTGAGACATTTCTATTCTTTTTTGCCTGCTTCATTTACTGCATTTTTATATTTTCTCCTTTCATCAATTAAATTTAATATTTCTTCTGTTACCCAAGGATTTCTGCTAGCCCTCATCTTTTTACCTACTTGATCCTCTGCTGCCTTCACTACTTCATCCCTCAAAGCTACCCATTCTTCTTCTACTGTATTTCTTTCCCCCATTCCTGTCAATTGCTCCCTTATGCTCTCCCTGAAACTATGTACAATCTCTGGTTCTTTTAGTTTATCCAGGTCCCATCTCCTTAAACTCCCACATTTTTGCAGTTTCTTCAATTTTAATCTACAGTTCATAACCAATAGATTGTGGTCAGAGTCCACATCTGGCCCTGGAAATGTCTTACAATTTAAAACCTGGTTCCTAAATCTCTGTCTTACCATTATATAATCTATCTGATACCTTCTAGTATCTCCAGGCTTCTTCCATGTATACAACATTCTTTCTTGATTCTTGAATCAAGTGTTAGCTATGATTAAGTTATGCTCTGTGCTAAATTCTACCAGGCGGCTTCCTCTTTCATTTCTTATCTCCAATCCATATTCACCTACTACATTTCCTTCTCTCCCTTTTCCTACTGTTGAATTCCTGTCACCCATAACTATTAAATTTTCATCTCCCTTCACTATCTGAATAATTTCTTTTTTGTCACCATACATTTCATCAATTTCTTCACCATCCGCAGAGCTAGTTGGCATATAAACTTGTACTACTGTAGTAGGCGTGGGCTTCGTGTCTTTCTCGGCCACAATACTGTGTTCACTATGCTGTTTGTAGTAGCTTACCCGCACTCCTATTTTTTTATTCATTATTAAACCTACTTCTGCATTACCGCTTTATAACCCTGTATTCATCTGACCAGAAGTCTTGTTCCTCCTGCCATCAAACTTCACTAATTCCCACTACATCTAACTTCAACCTATCAATTTCCCTTTTTAAATTTTTTAACCTACCTGCCCGATTAAGGGATATGACATTCCAAGCTCCGATCCACAGAACGCCAGTTTTCTGATGGTAATGAGGATAAAATACATAGTGCAAAAAGGTTCTTTATGAATAACAAAGAATGGCAGCATAAACTATCACAGGTTTGTTTAACCCACAGGACTGTGTTATACAAAGCTGAAAATCCTGAACTGGCAGATGCTTGAAGATGGAAGCCAACTATCCTATGAAATGCTAATTATAAAGTTTCAAGAACCAGTTTTAAGTGAGTAATCTAAGAATATACTACAACCCCTACGTTACACCCACAATGACCGCAAATAGAAGATCAACACACATGCAGAGGCATTTATAGAAGCCACTCTGATCACACTCTATGTGTGAATGTACCAGGGAGAAACCCCAATGTGTGATACTATGGAAAGTCCCCTCCGCCACATACTTCACAGTGATTTGCAGAGCATGTGATTGTAGATGTAATTTTAATCATTCCCTTCATGACAATCCTTACTATAACAGTCTTACACAGAGACTGAAACAGAAATTTTTTGCTAAGTGGTAAATGCAGCAATGGTTTATATTGCATTCTGTGCCCTGATTCTAATGATCATTCTTGACTCTTCTGGTGTCATGTAAAAGTTCCCCTCACAAGAAAAAAAGAGGCTCACCTGAACATATTATGTCTTCACCATCTTCCATTTAACAAGTATAACACGGAATGAGGTTATCTGTTTTTACCGCACAGCTATGAGTATATCAAATTAAATAAAAAGTAGTTTAGCAATTGGTGCAGTCTAACAAGAATTATTTAGATTAGTAGTTAAAGATGTTAAGCACTAGACTACAGTGATGGTTCACACTTGGAGCAACAGAGTTTGAATGACAATGGGCACACTACCTCTCAGCTTTAAAAACAAAAACAAAAAAGCTGGTTCTTCTTATACTTGTCACTGTAATCTCATAAAACTCTCCTCCTTTCACAATAAATACACACTTGCATACTTTTACTTTTGCCTTGTAATGCTTCAAGGAACGCCTTGGTCGGCTTACAGAATAAAATGACAATACTTACCTTCAGACGGTGACATTCCAGTAGTGCAAATGGATGTTGGGTCTCTCCCAACCTTGGATATGTGTTATCTCTCTTTGGAGGGACATAACAGTTCTTGAAGCTACAAAAGTTTTCTCTACTTTGAAATATGCATATCGCCAGTAATAGAATTTTGCATCCAGAAGATAAGTACTAGAAATCCATTCTATCTTCTAGATAAATAATGTATGTAATACAGTCCTTAAAAATAATCTTAGTGCTGAAAAAATATACTATAAGAGTGACATAATGGCAGAAAAAAACTTCATTAAAGATACACTGACCTCACACATGAATGGCTTTTCCCCAGTATGTATCCGCAAGTGAGTTGCAAGATAGGATTTACTGACAAAGAGTTTTCCACAAACACTACAGGGATGACGACGATTGTCAGTACCAGAATGAATACGCTGATGTGATTTACAGAGACCTTTTGTAACGAAGCGGCGACCACATGTCTCACAAAGGTAAGGTTTCACCCCGAGGTGTCTATTTTGATGATCTAAAAGGCTCTGACGCATCTTGAATCGGCGTCCACATGTACTGCAGGGGTATGGTTTTTCATCTGAATGAACTCGTTGATGCACAATCAAGTATGATTTGCACTGGAAGCCTTTCCCACAAGTGTCACAGCTGAACTCAAACTCTCCCGTATGGCGAGCTTCATGCTGAGCTAAACCAATTTTAGAGCGAAATGCTTTTGGGCACGAAGAGCAGCGGAATGGTCGTTCACCAGTGTGTCGTCGCATATGCTCACGAAGTTTGTAGTTGGTACGATATTCTTTGCCACACTCAGTACACACTTTTGGCTCCCACTTTTTGCGGGTTGCTGGTTGATCAGAAGCTCCATCACCTCCAGATGCATCAGTCACTTCTGAAGCACCACAACCACCTTCTCTGTGCTCTTCTAGTTCATCATGGGTTGGAAACACATCACCACAGGTTGTGCAGCGAACTTCAGTGCTTTTCACCTGAGAACTTGGTGGCCTTCTGGAAAAAGTAGAAATGTTTTGTTTATAATATACCAGAAAACTTGTACACATGCAAACAAAATGTTTCACATCTTAGATGCCCTCACAGAAATGTAAAGGCCTATAAGAATATTAAGGACTGGTACTGCACTGTACCTAATAAAGTAAAATGATCATATGGCATTGTTGGCCACAAAACTTCATCTGGAATTATTCAGCCATGTGGTACAAATGTTTCTATTTGACACCACTTCAGCAACTTTCAGGTCTTTGTGATGAAGATGAAATAAAATGATTATGACAATGAAAACACCCAGACCCAAAGCGAAAAAAAGAAAAAGAGAATATATCTAACCTATCCAGGAATCTAACCTAGGACACTTTGGTCCAGGGACAGTGATACTAACCACTAGACCATGAGCTACAGACATTGGACCTGAAAAATTGAGATCAAAAAACAAAATGTTTGAAATTCAATTTTTCAAACTATGTTTATGTAGAGAATTCTAATTAAAAAGGAGAGGTGTTGTGATTTGACACTCAAATGCAATACACCATTTGTCATAAGAATCAAACAAGTACTATGTTGTATTTGAAATTGCTTTGTTTGAAATTATGAGGCTGGCTGGTGTGGCAGAGGGGTTCTAGGTGCTTCAGTCTGGAACCGCACGAGCGCTACAGTCGCAGGTTTGAATCCTGCCTCGGGCATGGATGTATGTGATGTCCTTAGGTTAGTTATGTTTACATAGTCCTAGGGGACTGATGACCTCAGATGTTAAGTCCCATAGTGCTAAGTCCCATAGTGCTCAGAGCTATTTGAACCATTTTTCAAATTATGACTGCCAAAAGTAAACATTCATTTTTTTAATATTTTAGTGTACTTATGACAATTGACCTCCCCCCATGACCCATGGACCTTGCCGTTGGTGGGGAGGCTTGCGTGCCTCAGCGATACAGATAGCCGTACCGTAGGTGCAACCATAACAGAGGGGTATCTGTTGAGAGGCCAGACAAACATGTGGTTCCTGAACAGGGGCAGCAGCCTTTGCAGTAGTTACAGGGGCAACAGTCTGGATGATTGACTGATCTGGCCTTGTAACAATAACCAAAACGGCCTTGCGGTGCTGGTACTGCGAACGGCTGGAAGCAAGGGGAAACTACGGCCGTAATTTTTCCCGAGGGCATGCAGCTTTACTGTATGATTAAAAGATGATGGCGTCCTCTTGGGTAAAATATTCCGCAGGTAAAATAGTCCCCCATTCGGATCTCCGGGCGGGGACTACTCAAGAGGATGTCGTTATCAGGAGAAAGAAAACTGGCGTTCTACGGATCGGAGCATGGAATGTCAGATCCCTTAATCAGGCAGGTCGGCTAGAAAATTTAAAAAGGGAAATGGATAGGTTGAAGTTAGATATAGTGGGAATTAGTGAAGTTCGGTGGCAGGAGGAACAAGACGTCTGGTCAGGTGACTATAGGATTATAAACACAAAATCAAATAGGGGTAATGCAGGAGTAGGTTTAATAATGAATAGGAAACAGGACTGCGGGTAAGCTACTACAAACAGCATAGTGAACGCATTATTGTGGCCAAGATAGATACGAAGCCCATACCTACTACAGTAGTACAAGTTTATATGCCAACTAGCTCTGCAGATGACGAAGAAATTGAAGAAATGTATGATCAAATAAAAGAAATAATTCAGATAGTGAAGGGTGACGAAAATTTAATAGACCTGGGTGACTGGAATTCGGTAGTAGGAAAAGGGAGAGAAGGAAACGTAGTAGATGAATATGGACTGGGGCAAAGAAATGAAAGAGGAAGCCGCCTGGTAGAATTTTGCTGCACAGAGCACAACTTAATCATAACTAACACTTGGTTCAAAAATCATAAAAGAAGGCTGTATACATGGAAGAAGCCTGGAGATACTGACAGGTTTCAGATAGATTATATAATGGTAAGACATAGATTTAGGAACGAGGTTTTAAATTGTAAGACATTTCCTCTGACCACAATCTATTGGTTATGACCTGTAGATTAAAACTGAAGAAACTGCAAAAAGGTGGGAATTTAAGAAGATGGGACCTGGATAAACTAAAAGAACCAGAGATTGTACATAGTTTCAGGAAGAGCACAAGGGAGCAATTGACAGGAATGGGGGAAAGAAATACAATAGAAGAAGAATGGGTAACTTTGAGGGATGAAGTAGTGAAGGCAGCAGAGGATAAAGTAGGTAAAAAGACGAGGGCTGCTAGAAATCCTTGGGTAACAGAAGAAATATTGAATTTAATTGATGAAAGGAGAAAATATAAAAATGCAGTAAATGAAGCAGACAAAAAGGAATACAGACATCTCAAAAATGAGATCGACAGGAAGTGCAAAATGGCTAAGCAGGGATGGCTAGAGGACAAATGTAAGGACGTAGAGGCTTATCTCACTAGGGGTAAGATAGATACTGCCTACAGAAAAATTAAAGAGACCTTTGGAGATAAGAGAACCACTTGAATGAACATCAAGAGCTCAGATGGAAAACCACTTCTAAGCAAAGAAGGGAAAGCAGAAAGGTGGAAGGAGTATATAGAGGGTCTATACAAGGGCGATGTGCTTCAGGACAATATTATGGAAATGGAAGAGCATGTAGATGAAGACGAAATGGGAGATATGATACTGCGTGAAGAGTTTGACAGAGCACTGAAAGACCTGAGTCGAAACAAGGCCCCCGGAGTAGACAACATTCCATTGGAACTACTGACGGCCTTGGGAGAGCCAGTCATGACAAAACTCTACCAGCTGGTGAGCAAGATGTATGAGACAGGCGAAATACCCTCAGACTTCAAGAAGAATATAATAATTCCAATCCCAAAGAAAGCAGGTGCAGACAGCTGTGAAAATTACCGAACTATCAGTTTAATAAGTCACAGCTGCAAAATACTAACGCGAATTCTTTACAGACGAATGGAAAAACTGGTAGATGCGGACCTCGGGGAGGATCAGTTTGGATTCCGTCGAAATGTTGGAACACGTGAGGCAATACTGACCTTATGACTTATCTTAGAAGAAAGATTAAGAAAAGGCAAACCTACGTTTCTAGCATTTGTAGACTTAGAGAAAGCTTTTGACAATGTTGACTGGAATACTCTTTTTCAAATTCTAAAGGTGGCAGGGGTAAAATACAGGGAGCGAAAGGCTATTTACAATTTGTACAGAAACCAGATGGCCGTCATATAAGTCGAGGGGCATGAAAGGGAAGCAGTGGTTGGGAAAGGAGTGAGACAGGGTTGTAGCCTCTCCCCGATGTTATTCAATCTGTATATTGAGCAAGCAGTAAAGGAAACAAAAGAAAAATTCGGAGTAGGTATTAAAATTCATGGAGACGAAGTAAAAACTTTGAGGTTCGCCGATGACATTGTAATTCTGTCAGAGACGGCAAAGGACTTGGAAGAGCAGTTGAACGGAATGGACAGTGTCTTGAAAGGAGGATATAAGATGAACATCAATAAAAGCAAAACGAGGATAATGGAATGTAGTCCAATTAAATCGGGTGATGCTGAGGGAATTAGATTAGGAAATGAGACACTTAAAGTAGTAAAGGAGTTTTGCTATTTTGGGAGCAAAATAACTGATGATCGTCGAAATAGAGAGGTTATAAAATGTAGACTGGCAATGGCAAGGAAAGCGTTTCTGAAGAAAAGAAATTTGTTAACAACGAGTATGGATTTAAGTGTCAGGAAGTCATTTCTGAAAGTATTTGTATGGAGTGTAGTCATGTATGAAAGTGAAACATGGATGATAGATAGTTTGGACAAGGAGAGAATAGAAGCTTTTGAAATGTAGTGCTACAGAAGAATGCTGAAGATTATATGGGTAGATCACATAACTAATGAGGAAGTATTGAATACGATTGGGGAGAAGAGAAGTTTGTGGCACAACTTGACCAGATGAAGGGATCGGTTGGTAGGACATATTCTGAGGCATCAAGGGATCACCAATTTAGTATTGGAGGGCAGCGTGGAGGGTAAAAATCGTAGAGGGAGACCAAGAGATGACCACACTAAGCAGATTCAGAAGAATGTAGGTTGCAGTAGGTACTGGGAGATGAAGAAGCTTGCACAGGATAGAGTAGCGAGGAGAGCTGCATCAAACCAGTCTCAGGACTGAAGACCACAACAACAACAACAACAACATGACAATTGACAATTATATTTCAATATTTTCATGTAAATTTGTTTCCTCCTTTGTTTTGTGTTGAGTTAACAGGGATCAAGGCAACATTGTATTGATTTTTTCACTTTAAGTGGATCTTTGCTGTGCCAGACAAATTGATATATTAGCTGAATATCCTTTGTTTTTATTGTGAAAATGGCAAAGAAAATAAACACTGTAATGTGATGTACAGTAAAAGTTCCTGTTCATGTATCTGTCAAACATATGTCTGTCGAAAGGTAGTGTTTGTGAATGTTATAGTGACACTAATCTGTAGATGACAGCAATTGTCCATAATGAGATGATGAATAACCAGGAATTCCCAATCAATTATTCAGAATAACACATTCTGAAACGTTGTGTTTTTTTTCTTAAGAAATTTATTTCATTTACAAGTGAAAGTAATCTGTGGGTATTACAAGATAAACCACAAATAAAATGCACATTTGCATGATTGAAATTTTAGCATTTTGATAGAGTGGCAGTTGACTTAAGCGAAAAATTCAAATAATATTTACTGAAAAGAACATTCTGAGAAGGCTTCCGTCATCTATATTTAAACAATGGAAAGTACAGGATGGAAGAACAACAATATTATGGAAAGAATAGTTTGCTGCTCACACATAAAGGAGAAGCTGAGCTATAGACAAGCACAATGAAACAAATAAGTGCTTTGCTTGTAAGATAGCAATCAAAGTCCTCCTTTTGATGAAGACACAAGTGAACATGTGCGAGCACACTTTTAAGCTTGAAGAGGAAGTCCTTCTTCTGAAGTAGAACACACACACACACACACACACACACACACACACACACATGGAGGGAGGGAGAGAGAAAGAGACAGAGAGAGTCACATACACATAGTCAACTGTCTCCAGCATGTGCTGCACCCCAACTGTATCTGCATCTGATGCGAGCAGCAAGCTTATGGAATAGTTGGTGAGGATATCAAGGAGACTTCTGGCATGGAGAGGGAGGGGTAGCAAGTAGGGCTGGGGGAATATGATGTGTGATGTGCTGCCTGTAGGAACATGCAGTGATGTGGCACAGACAGGATAGAGACACGATAGGGCTGCTTTGTGCACTATCGGAAGGTTGTCCTGTGGAAGGGGTGGGGGGGAGGGGGTGAGGGGCTGGGGGAGGGGCTGGGGGAGGGGGGGGTTAGAAAGATAAAAGATTAACCAGTACCTTGCTTTGGCTGGGCAGGAGGGGTGTGTATTGCTGCTGGTGTGAGTGCCGGTAAGGTAACACCCTAGCCTCAGACTTTGCTAGGCTCTGTCCTCCACTTACCCACACCCTTCCCTGCTCCCACCTCAGCACTACATACACACTCCTTCTACCCAGCCCATGAACCTTGTAGTTTGCTATTGTTCCCCCCCCCCCCCCCCCCCCACAAGGCAGCACTGCATCTTCTCCCATCCCTACTCTGCTATCCCTATCCCTCTTACTCCCCACCCCACCCATGCATCCTCCTTACCAGTATCAAGCACCCGAGCAGATTGCTTCTCACGTCAGATGAAGGCAAAGTCGGACCCCAAAGCCCAGTGACAGTGGCCATGTGTATGTGAGTTGTGCTTGTGGCTGTGGTTGTGTTTGTGTGTGTGTGTGTGTGTGTGTGTGTGTGTGTGTGTGTGTGTGTGTGTGTGTGTGTGTTTCTACTTCATAAGAAGAATTTCGATCAACATTTTATAAATAAATATTTTAGTTATCTTTTTCATTGCTCCTCTCTGTGACTCAACACCTCCTCTATGTGACTAGCAATCTATCCTTTCAATAACAGACAAAGGAAAATCCAGATAGGAAGGTCAATAATCTAAGAAAAATAGATTGCTACTTACTGTAAAGATGACATGTTAAGTTGTATTGGCATGCTGGCCTGAGCTACCGGAGTTGGTAGTCATTGGTGCGTGAGGTGTGCTTGCTTGTGAGAATGCATGATGTGTTTTTCTGCTTTTCTGATGAAGGCTGTGGCTGAAAGGTTACGTGTAAGTGTATTTTAATTGTGCCTGTCTGCAATTCAATGTGTCATCTTTATAGTCTATAGCACTCTATCTTTCCCTAAATTGATGATATCCTTTAAATAATTTATATTTAGTAACAAAGTTTATCAAGCATGTGGCCATCAAAACTTAGGAATTGCTGTTATATTTCCACAAGAATACTTAATTATATGAAGAGTAAAGAGTACATAATAATGGTAATTTTTCTCCTTCCGCAAAACAACGAATATTTTTCTCTTCTTTTTATTACCCACATATTTCCACTTCCACACCTATGTGCCAATTTGTATCACTTTCATTTCTGTAAAAATATGTTTTAATTCTAACTTATCTTGAATGTTAACAATGTAGGAAAAGATAAATTGCTACTTACCCTAAAGATAACACACTAAGTTGCAGACAGGCACAATTACAAGACACTTACACGTAAGCTTGCAGCCACAGTCTTTGGCAGAAAAGACAAACACGCACTATTCGTCCACACAAGTAAGCACATCTCACGCACATATCATTGCCAACTCTGGCAGCTCAGGCCAGAATGTAACTATCACGTGGGATGGAAGCAGCAATCTGGAGGGGGCAGAAAAAGGGAAGGGGAAGGGATAACAGTGTACAGGTGGGGTAAGGAAAGACCTCTGGCAGAATGTGCAGGGACGAGAATGTCAGCATGTGCAGCATGAGGAGGTTGTGAGTCAGAGAGGTGGGGGAAATGAAGAAAAAAGGAGAGGAGTGGGGAAAGATGGACATGTGCATTGGCAAGGGTGGCAAACAAAGAGGGTAGGAGATGAGGATGGGGAGGAGGCGACAGGACAGTTGGGTGGAGGGTGTGTGGACAGTACATTACCGTAGGTTGAGGCCAGGATAATTACAGGAATAGAATATGTGTTGTAAGCATAACTCCGATCTGCACTGTTCAGAAAAGCTGGTGGTAGAGGGAATGATCCAGATGGCTCTGGTACTGAAGCAGCCATTAAAATCAAGCATCTTATGTTCAGCTACATGTTGTGCCATAGTGTTGTCTACTTAGCTCTTGGCCACAGTTTAACGGTGGCTGGTCATCCTGGTGTGGTAGTCATACCAATACAAAAAGTTGTACAAAGATTACAGCAGAGTTGGTAAATGACATGGCTCCCTTCACAGGTGGCCTGGACCTTGATGGGGGCAAGATAAACCTGTGACAGGAATGGAATAGGAAGTGCTGGGTGGGTGGATTGGGAAAGTCTTGCACCCAAGTCTTCCACAGGGATATGATCGTTGTGATAATGGGTTGGGATTGGGAGGGGCATAGGGATTGACTGAAATGTTGTGGCGGTTGAGTGGGCAATGGAGCACCACTTTATGAGTAGTGGGAAGAATCTCAGGTAGGATGTCCCTCATTTCCAGGAATGTTGATTGGTAATCAAAGCCCTGATGCAGAATGTGGTTCAGCTGTTCCAGTCTGGGATGGTATTGGGCGACAAGGGGTGTACTCCTTTGTGGCTGCTTCTTGGGAGGTGGTGGGAGGATTGGGGCTGAAACCCTCTGCTCCACAGAAGCTTCATCCCCATCCAAAAGACTCGCCTTTAGCCCCATACCCAAATTTAACCATTCTGGACTTGTCAGAGACCTACTCTCCTTCTCCCAACCCCTACAATGGAAATACTTCTTTGCTGCCAATCCCTCAAACCAAAGCCAACCTAATTCCAACACTGAATCCTGTCTCTCCCAGTTCACACCACCATCCAACCGTGATCCCCCCCCCCCCCCCCCCCCCTCAACTAAACACCAGCTGGTCCCTTCCAGGAATTCCTTACCTCCAACTTAGCCTCACCATCCTTCCTCGGGTCCCTTCCGCAGAATACAAACTTTTCAGCAACAGAAGGAATTGCCATACACAACCTTAAAACTAATCTTGGCCTAATCATTGTACCTGCAGACAAAGGTTCCACCATTGTTGTTGTGAATTGCTGTGACTACGCGGTGGAAAGCCTCCACCAATTGTCTGACTCCTCCGCCTATAAACACTGACAACATGATCCCATCCCAGAAGTCCAACACAACCTCCAATTCCTGCTTAAAGCCTCAGATCCTTCCTGGAACCTCTGCCCTAAATCCATTTCCCTCCTCACTCCTATGACACATCCTGGACACCCCCATTGTGACTGGTTATTGTGCCCCCACTGAAAGAATTTCAGCCCTCGTCAACCAACAACTCCAACCAATTGCCCGTAATGTAGCCTCTCACGTCAAAGACACCACCACTTCCTTCACTGTTTCTCCACCATCCGTGTCCCTTTAACTTCTGGATCCCTACTTGTCACCATTGATGTCACCTTCCTATATTCCTCACACCCAAGGTCTTACTGCTATTGAACACCACTTTTCCCGACGTCCTTCAGACTACAAACCCATTCCCCCATTCCTCATACACCTTACTAACTTTACCCAAATCCACAACTACTTCTACTTTTAAGGGAAGGTATACAAACAAGTCCATGGCACAGCTATGGACACCTGCTTGGCACATTCCTCTGTCAATCTTCTTATGGGCCATGTAAAGGAGATATTTCTAGCCTCCCAAAATGCCAAACTCCCAGCCTGGTTTAGATTCACTGATTATATCTTCAAGATCTGGACTCAGGGCCAAGACACCCTATCTTCATCCCTTCACAATCTTAATGCTTTCTCTCCAATCTGCCCCACAAGGCCTTCCTCAACTGAGCATGCCACCTTCCCAGATGCTTACCTCTTCCTCTCTAATAGCACATCTGTCCACATCAAACCCAGCAACCACCAACAGCATCTGATTTCGACTGCTGTTATCCTTTTCACACCACTAAATCCCTCCCATACAGCCTGGCCATGCAGGTTGGCATAACTGCAGTGACAAAAATTCCCTTGCCCAGTATGATGAGAGTCTCACCGCAGAGAAGCACTAACCCCCATACCTAGTCTGTAAACAGATCACCCGTGAAATTTCCCTTCACACTCCCAATCCTCTCACCATCTCCAAGAATCAGCCACAAAGGAGTGCATCCTTCATCACCCAGTACCAACCTGGACTGGAACAACTAAACCACATCCTTCACCAGGGCTTTGATAACCAATCACCATGGCCTGAAATGAAGGACATGCTACCCAGGATCCTTCCCACAACTTCTAAAGTAGTGTTCTGTCATCCATCCAACCTCCACAACATCCTAGTCCATCCTTACGCCATTCTCAATCCCAATGCCTTGCTACAAGGATCATATCCCTGTAAAAAAGCCCGGTGCAAGGCCTGCCCAATCCATTCACCCAGCACTTCCGGCCCTGTCACTCATTTATCCTATATATCAGAAGCCAGGCCACCTGTGGAAGCACCCACATCATTTACCCGCTCTGCCGCAATAATTGCACAAGCTTTTTATATTGGTATGACTATCACTCAGCTCTCCACCAGGATGAACGACCAAAACCAATCTGTGGCCAAGAGCAAAGTAGACCACCCTGTGACCCAGCATGCAGCTGAGCACATGATTGATTTCAATGGCCATTTCACCACCTGAGCCATCTAGATCCTCCCCTCCACCACCAGCTTTACTGACCTGCAGAGATGGGAGTTATCCTTAAAATACATTCTCCGCTCCTGTAATTATCCCGGCCTCAACCTACGGTAACACACTGTCCCCACAGCCTCCTCAGAATAGTTTCCACCCCCTCTGTCCTATTGCCTCCTCTTCATTCTCATCTCCTACCCTCTTTGTTTGGCACCCTCTGCCAACACATCTGCCCATCTTTCTTTACTCCTCTCCTTTTTTGCTCCATTTTCCCCACCTCCCTGCCCCACAAGCTTCTGATATTGTGCCTGTTGGCACTCTAGTCCCTGCACATTCCTTAGCGTGTTATCTTTATGGTAAGCAGCAATCTATCTTTTCCTACATTGTTGATATTCTTACCTGGAGTTTCTATTATCTTGAATGTTATTATTTTGGGTCTATAAATTTAGGTCTATGTCTATTGGTTGCACACTTAAATAAGCATTTTTTATGTCTTTGAAGTAAGAGATTGACTAACACGCTTTCGGTGTTCAGCCGATCGATTCCATAAAATGGAATTAGCAACTTTTCTGAACACTCAACACTCAGAACACACCATTAATCACACTGAGGAAACCTAAGATATCATGTAAGAGTCTTTCGTGGCTGTAGTCACTGAATGAAAGATGTTTTACGCTGTGTCACATTTTTTCTACATGATTGGCATTTCAATCCCTCTGCTGGGCTCTTCTTCAGGATCTTGCGATGTCCACGGTTACCTGAACACTGTCAGTGACAATTGTTGTGTTCTCTTGTATTACGGTAGTTTCCTTTTGTTTATGCTGAAGACGTGAATGTTGGGTAAATTCCTATGGCTACTATTGGTGGGCCAAGTTCACTGGATAGAAATGGAGATTTCCAGCACTTATGCTGAAGATGTGGTGTGACTGAATAAAATTCTTTCGGCACCATTGGTGGGCCACCATCATTGAAAAAGAGAAAGTTTCCTGTGCTTATGATGAAGAAGTGGGGTTACTAAGTGAAATTCCTGTGGCTACCATTGATGTGACACTATCACTGGATAAGAAGGGAGTTTACCTACAAGTATGCAGAAAAACAGTGATTGGTTAAAATTCTTCCTGGTATTATTGGTGGGCCATCGTCATTTGTCATAAGCAAAATGGATAGGGCATGCCTTCCTGTATGTTGTTTTTTATTTCTTGTGTACCACAGCTGCTTATTCATTTTCTTTATGGTGAATGAACACGAAGCCAGAAGGCTAAAGCTATTCTCTCTATTGAAGTTACTTTCACTCTTGGGAATTTCAGCCGCTTGTTGGACTTTTCTTCTATAAACATTGGTGTATTTGGCCAGCACATGCAGACTGTTGAAACTGAAATCTTGGCTGCATTTCTCCTGATATTCCCCTACCACAAATTTCGCAATGTTTTAATCACAAGAGGCATTTGTTTTCCTTAATACGAGGGTTGAACGAAAAGTAATGCCTCCACCTTCATTAATTGGGTTTGGATGGGAATATTTTAATAAATCTTATGCAGAAATAATACTTAGAATGTGATATTTTTCACTCAATCATGAGCCAATTGGATAAATTTCTGCCAACGATGAACAACTTTTCTGAAGCCGTCACGGAAGAGGTTGACATTCTGTTTCCACAACCACTGTCTCCTAGTTCCCTCAACGTCTTCATCTGAAGCAAAATGATGTCCCCGTAGATCGTCTTTCATTATCGGGAACAGATGGAAGTCAGATGGTGCTAAATCTGGACTGTATGGAGGATGCCATATGGTGCTGAGATCAGTCTCTGAAGTTCTGCTGTGGTGGCACATGAAGTGTGTGGTTTGGCATTGTTATGCTGCAGGAAAACATTTCCCTTTTCCTTTCGAACCCTTGTTAGCCATTGTTTCAGAGTTCGGAGAATTGTGATGTAACACTCTGAATTTGCTGTTGTTCCACGGTCAAGGAAATCAACATGGATAACACCATCTGCGTCCCAGAACACTGTCGTCATGATTTTTCCAGCTGTGGGCTGCGTATTGAATTTCTTTTTATGGGGCAAGTCTTTGTGTCGATGTTCCATAGACCCACGTTTCGTCTTCGGGTCATAATCGTGTACCCACATTTCATCTCCTGGTACAATTGAATGGAGAAAAGCGTCACGTTCATTCTCGTAACGTGAGAGGAGTTCCTGGCAAATTTCAAGGCTGTGCGCATTCATTTCAGGAATCAGCATCTGGGGGACCCTTCATGCACAGATCTTCCAATAGCTGAGCAAAGCAATAATATGAACCACACATTCTTGTGAAATGCCAATAGTGCTTGCAGTTTTTCTCTGTGTGATACAACGATCATCCTGAGTCAATCTGTCAACATTTTGCTTGTGGAACTCAGGGGTTGCTGTCACAGGACGTCCAACTCTTTGTTTGTCATGCAGGTCAGATGTTCCCGCCTCAACATCTTTAAACTTCCTCGCCCAGTGATGCACAGCGCTCACATCAACACAATCACCATAAACTGCTTTCATTCTCTGACGAATCTTCTTTGGGGTGCCACCTTCTGCTGTCAAGAATTCAATGACTGCATGTAGCTTCAATCGCATTGACTGACCATCTGTGCAGGTTTACATACTTTACACTGAAACAACACAACTGTTCAGTGCTAAGGCTTCCCACCAACTGGAGTTGTAGAGAAGAGGCTATGGAACAAGCCAGTACCTGCCACATATCAATGCTGCCAACTGTTGAAGAGTTACAAAGATGGAGGCATTACTTTTCAGTCAACCCTCATACATTCTTTTATAGTCCTTCCCACTTCACCTATATATGCTATACCACAGGCACATATCATCTCATAGACTTCTGCAGTGTGGAGGTGATCATATGTGATCATTTTGTGTCAGAAAAAGTCTTGTATTTTGTTCTGACTGAAAAAAAGATTTGTATATAGCCCATAAAATTAGCCCACAATAGCCTGCAATGCCTGATAATTATGCAAAAGCTGAAAATAATTTTTATAGACATTAGGCATCCCAAATAACAGTTATATGAGTTTGCAATGGTTTCTGGCTTGTGCTAAGCTTTCAAAGGCCGGAAAACCATGAAAATTTTGAACCTTTTTCTGTTTTTTACTTAAAACCCAAAAACAACACATCCCACAGAAAATTTCTTAAATACCAAAATGAAAGTGCCTAAAATTTCACACAAAAAGACCTACTTAAAAGTTAAAAGTGGTTCAGTCATTTAGCCACAATCCATTGGCAGTTTTTACCAACTTGGCGGAAAAGTGAGTTCCACTCATGTTCGAAAGCCTGTAACTCAAAAATGGCTATGCTACTGCCATTCATGAAAGTTGTAGAGTATTACATTCTGCATAGAAAGAGCTCCTAACTATAAAATTCACATACTCCTATGAAAAGAAAGTAGTGAATATGACATATTCATAGTGCTAAATTCCTGCAAAGACTTTTTTGTGAACTTTTCAGAAAACTTTTTGCAGTTCCTGAGAAAGACCTGAGTATCGATACTACGAGACATAAAATGTACAGTCACAATGCATGGTGAACCAGTCCTTGAAAGCCTGACACAATTTTCCATCAAATCCCATTCCCTTGAAGCCACCACAACAGCTCAAGTCATATTTTGCCTTTGATTAGTCCCATATTGATTAACTCTTTTTGATGATAACAGAATAATGGGCAAGACAATAAAACCAATACCTCTTTAAACTGTTCAATCCAACCAAGGTTAAAATTGCTAGCAACATGTGCTTTGTCCTTGATGGTGGGTTCCTCTTATCCCAAGTTGTGTGGAATACTGGTTAAGAGTTTTCCTCCATCCTTGAAAAGTACATGAACCTTGTCAAAAACACTTTGTATCCAGCTGCACCGTAGTGTCTGATGGGTAGCCTGAGGAGGGAGCTAAAAAGCATAAAATTTGCTGAATATGCCTGAAAAACTTGAACTCTGTTTTATTTGATGAGACAATGTCACCAACTACGCCAAAAGAATGTTTCTTACCAAATGAGCTTATAAGAAATGTCTTCTCTCAGTGTTGACAGAAAAATTATGTTGGTGAAGGGTGTCGGGTCAAGCAGGTCATTAAGGATGCAGACCCCTTGATTGTTGGCACAACCAAACAAAAGTCTAGATTGAGGAGGGAGGGGGGGGGGGGGAGGGAGGGAGGGGGGAGGCAAAAATCTTCATTGTCAGGAAAGATACTGATTTGTTGGTCCTGCTGACTGACCATATAGCTGACAGTAGTGAGCAGGAAGAACCTGTCACGAATATCTTTCTTATGGAACCTGAAAAAGGCAATCAAGATACATCCCGTTACACTCCTAAACATTCTAATCTTTCTAAATGGGGGAGGGGATGTTATTTCTTCACCTTCAGTAACTCTGACACCACCTATACATTTTTCGACAGAGCAAAATCAAATTTACAAATGTTTCAAAATAACACAAGCCTCCACTATGTTGCTTCAGACTTCATGCATCCCAACACCACTCAGATAAGGTCGCTGATACAAGAGTGGAAAATATTGTGTATTTGTGTTTGTACACAGGTGGTGGCTCCAAACCTTTGAATTAAATTTATCTACAAATGTTCCAAAGAGCTTTATCGAAAAACAATAACTCCAATTTGGCATGTTTGCCTCCTGCCGACGCCACTGCTTGCCAGCACTCCCTCTGGTTCATATCTGGGGGAACAATCAGCTGGATCCACTGATATTAGGGGATAAAACACCACAAAAAACAGTCTGATCCCCATAGCAACCACCAACCGCCATCACCCCAGGAACTACTCAACACAATAACTTTCACCGAGCAAGGTGGCGCAGTGGTTAGACACTGGACTCACATTCGGGAGGACGACGGTTCAATCCCGCGTCCGGCAGTCCTGATTTAGGTTTTCCATGATTTCCCTAAATCGCTCCAGGCAAATCTTTCAAAGGGCACAGCCGACTTCCTTCCCCGTCCTTCCCTAGTACGATGAGACCGATGACCTCACTGTCTGGTCTTCCCCAAAAAAACAACCCAACAACAACAACAACAATAACTTTCACAAGCAAGAATGGATGCCACGCAGCTTGCTCCTGAAGGAAAGCAGCCAAAAAGTGCTTGGCTATATGCAGTGACTGCAAGTGTTTTTCATGCCTGAACTCTCCAGAAAGAGGATATCTTTCTCGATTTGATGTAAACTGATGGAAGAGATTGCCACCGTCAAGGAAGATATAGATTTACATCCCATGTTATTAGAAGACAGAGAACTGGAAGATGAAGTTTCCTCCCAGCAACCACCTTCTTCAAAATGCAGAAAAAAACATCAAGGAAATAAATTGTAAACGAATGTTAAATACATAAAAATCATTGGTTAAAGAATGTTTGTAAAGAATTTATCTCTCAACAATTTCATATTGACAGTAGCCATACTGGTTATGAATTGGAAATTTTAGCGTCTGGAGTAACTATTTATTTGCATTTTTTGCTGCCACTCACATTTTAAGCATGTTAACTGGCATGATGATTAATTAATATTAATACATAGAGTTAAAGAGCTAGATAGGTATGTACCTATCTAAAGCACCCTTAAAATTGGATATCTGGGCAAATGTGGATGATCTGGAGTTCCAAAATAATTTAACTTTACAAAAAGTGTTGGCAGGAATTTAGAGTTACAAATGCTTCCTCATTTTTATTGGTATCTTTGGATAGGAATGGGTGAATTCTAAACATTAGGAGCTTTTATTACATAAAATATGATAATCTACAACTTTTGTGCCTGACATTTTTATCTGAAGTAGCCTCCTCTGATTTGATGGTACTGGAACGTGAGCATAATTCTCTTTCCCGCCAAGTTGATAAAAATTTCTGAACTCTGATGATCATGCAGTAGCCACCAGAAAGATCGTGGGAGGCGCATTACGGACGGTAGTTGCCGCAAGTAGAGTCCCGTCCACCAGAGGGCACGCGAGAATTCGGACGCGACCTCTGCCGGCGTAACAACAACAACAACAACAACAACTCAGGCAGCACAGGCCGTGCCCAGTCAGTTAACATCGGGCATGCCTAGGACACAGTCCTGGTCTACGCTAAGTGAAGTGCAACGTAAACGTGAACAGTGTTACTACACAATTGGTGACGAGTAGGGTCGTTCCTTCGCGTGTTGCGTCGTTATTCCGGTTTCGCAACTTCTCCACGGCATGGACAATTTAGTGCGGGTTTTGGTTGAGCAGCAGACGGAGCTCATGGCCACGATGAAACAAGTGCTTCCGCCGTTGCTCTCCACGCAGTCTGCTCCAGCGCCGTACCCTTCTCCCTTTCCCCCGTATGACGAGACGGCAGAAGATTGGGATGCGTATGAACATCGCCTTCGGCAGCATTTCCAGGCGTTTCATGTTGCCGATGCAGAGGTATGTCGTGCTCTCTTCTTGTCTTGGATATCTCCCTCACTCTATCAAGTTTTGCGGCACCTAGTGGCATTGCAGGAACCCTCGTCCCTGTCTTTTGATGCATGGTGTTCATTGCTGTCTTCATATTATTGCCGCCGCATGCATGTTGTGGCGGCTAGGGTCGAGTTCTATCAATGCAAGAAACAGCCCCATCAGTCTTACTGGGCATGGACCGCTACCCTGCACGGTCTTAGTCACAAGTGTCATTTAGTCACGGAGCAGTCGCGAGTCATATTCCCATGTTATGGTACACGACATCATTGTTCGTTTGGCCCCTGATAAAGAGGTCCGGCAACGGGCCCTGCAGTTAGAAGACTCTTCCCTTGAGGAAGTCCTGTCTATTTCTCAATCGTATGAAGTCTCTCACGCCGCAGGTCAACAGCTGGAAGCGTGGTGCGCACATTTAAGACACAGATGAAAATGTATGTGCACGCATTTCCTGCAGAGGAGGCATTAATGTTTTTCCTGATGGACCACACCATGGGAGAACGCAGCCCCGCAGAGCTCCTCCGTGGGCGCCAACCTAGGACTCTGCTGCACCTCCTCCGGCCTGGTCCTCACCAGTCTTCGCAAAACGGAGTACCTGGTTTTCCACTGGGTATGTCGGTCTGGGCACGTGGGTTTGGTCGCAATCCATGTTGGATACCAGCGGTGGTCCTGCGCCGAAATGGCAGCCGGCTCTATACTTTGCAGGCGGGAGACCAGGTGGTACGTCGTCACCAAAATCAGCTACGTCCACGTTTGGGCACCCACCCTCCGACCTCTCGGACACCGGTTTCCCCATTGCCGGCACCCGTGTTGGTTTTTCAGGGGACGTTACCGCCTCTCCCCACTGTGACTCTGCCGCACTGCGATGGTTCTCAGCCTTGGCAGCCTACAGTAGCTCCAGCACCGTCATCGCCATCGTTCGAGATGCCCCAGCGAGAGTCGGCCCCATGCACAGGCCCAGTTTCTCAGGAGGCTGGTTCACCTGTGGTCATCCCTTCCCCATCATCCCCGCCACTGGGTCTTGCCCCTCCCAAGGTGGAACAGGATCCACAGTTCGCCAGCTTGTCACCCGTTCTGTCCCAGGGTCAGGTGGTGGGACGACGGGAGCCTCTTCGTGTGGGTCACTTCCAGCCGTATTCAAAGGTTCCAGCTTGAGGGTTGGCAGATCCCCTTGACTCCGGCCTTCCAATGGATGTGGAGGTCATCGCTCCTGCCCAACGCTCCACCTTCCGACACAGTGGATCACAGTGGCTTCACTCCCCGAAGGAGGAGGAGTGCAGTAGCCACCAGAAAGATCGCGGGAGACGCACATCGGCACGGCACGTCAAGGACGGTACTTGCCGCAAGTAGAGTCTCATCCACCAGAGGGCACGTGAGAATTCGGACACGACCTCTGCCGGCGTAACAGCAACAACAACAACAACAACTCAGGCAGCACAGGCCGTTCCCAGTCAGTTAACATCAGGCATGCCTAGGACACAGTCCTGGTCTACGCAAAGTGAAGTGCAACGTAAACATGAACAGCGTTACTACAGATCAGTTGTGGCTAAAGGACTGAACTCCTTAACTTTTAAGTACATCATTCTACGTGAAATTTTATGTTCTTTCATTTTGATATTTTGGGAATTTTTCATAGCGTGCATCATTTTTTACTTATGAGCAGTAAACTGAAAAAATTCCACAATTTCTGTTGTTTTTTGGTTGTCAAAAGATTAGCATTTAAGCCAGAAAACTATTGCAAACTATGACTCTTATTTGGGATGCTCAACATCAACTAAAATTATTTCTGGCTTGTGCATTTTTACTGGACAGCAGAAGTCTAATTTGCTTACAATAATACCATTCTTCCATCAGGTTCTGCTGATGCAATCAGTAATTCCAGAAACGAATGGTAACCTAACAGAGTGAGAAGGCAGTTCATCGTCCTTCCTAGTAGCATAATTAATACACTCCTGGAAATTGAAATAAGAACACCATGAATTCATTGTCCCAGGAAGGGGAAACTTTATTGACACATTCCTGGGGTCAGATACATCACATGATCACACTGACAGAACCACAGGCACATAGACACAGGCAACAGAGCATGCACAATATCGGTACTAGTACAGTGTATATCCACCTTTCACAGCAATGCAAGCTGCTATTCTTCCATGGAGACGATCGTAGAGATGCTGGATGTAGTCCTGTGGAACGGCTTGCCATGCCATTTCCACCTGGCGCCTCAGTTGGACCAGCGTTCGTGCTGGACGTGCAGACAGCGTGAGACGATGCTTCATCCAGTCCCAAACATGCTCAATGGGGGACAGATCCGGAGATCTTGCTGGCCAGGGTAGTTGACTTACACCTTCTAGAGCATGTTGGGTGGCACGGGATACATGCGGACGTGCATTGTCCTGTTGGAACAGCAAGTTCCCTTGCCGGTCTAGGAATGGTAGAACGATGGGTTCGATGACGGTTTGGATGTACTGTGCACTATTCAGTGTCCCCTCGACGATCACCAGAGGTGTACGGCCAGTGTAGGAGATCGCTCCCCACACCATGATGCCGGGTGTTGGCCCTGTGTGCCTCGGTCGTATGCAGTCCTGATTGTGGCGCTCACCTGCAAGGCGCCAAACACGCTTAAGACCATCATTGGCACCAAGGCAGAAGCGACTCTCATCGCTGAAGAAGACACGTCTCTATTCGTCCCTCCATTCACGCCTGTCGCGACACCACTGGAGGCGGGCTGCACGATGTTGGGGCGTGAGCGGAAGACGGCCTAACAGTGTGCGGGACCGTAGCCCAGCTTCATGGAGATGGTTGCGAATGGTCCTCGTCGATACCCCAGGAGCAACAGTGTCCCTAATTTGCTGGGAAGTGGCGGTGCGGTCCCTTACGGCACTGCGTAGGATCCTACGGTCTTGGCGTGCATCCGTGCGTCGCTGCGGTCCGGTCCCAGGCCGACGGGCACGTGCACCTTCCGCCGACCACTGGCGACAACATCGATGTACTGTAGAGACCTCACGCCCCACGTGTTGAGCAATTTTGCGGTACGTCCACCCGGCCTCCCGCATGCCCACTATACGCCCTCGCTCAAAGTCCGTCAACTGCACATACGGTTTACGTCCACGCTGTCGCGGCATGCTACCAGTGTTAAAGACTGCGATGGAGCTCCGTATGCCACGGCAAACTGGCTGACACTGACAGCGGCGGTGCACAAATGCTGCGCAGCTAGCGCCATTCGACGGCCAACACCGCGGTTCCTGTTGTGTCCGCTGTGCCGTACGTGTGATCATTGCTTGTACAGCCCTCTCGCAGTGTCCGGAGCAAGTATGGTGGGTCTGACACACCGGTGTCAATGTGTTCTTTTTTCAATTTCCAGGAGTGTATTTCATTTGAGAGCCCTATCTAAGGACACACCATTGCAACCATTGGCATTCAATGTCTTCTTTAAGAAAACTATCTCTGATTTCAAGTTGTTATTGACACTAATATGGAAGGCATGTGAAAAAAGTGTGTTGAGTACTACTTTCTTCTGGGCTGGGTGGTGGTGTGAAGTGGTGCTCTGGCTAAATGCCTGCTTGTGTTAGTAGGCTTTCCATAGCCTCTGTACCCTGGTGGATTGTCAGAGGTACATACCAACACATTTAGAAATAGAGGATGACCTCACTCTCTCTACTGAAAATTAAAATTGATTTTGGGTTTACTCTTATTTAAGAATCTGGAATCTCTGAGGCTCTTCTGTGTAGCCACGTAAAAATATGTTGTCCATGTAACGGGGCCAATAGGAAGACATTAGCGGCACATTAATTAATGTTTGTCGCTAAAAATGTTCTATAAAAAAAATCACGCACTACTGGTGACACGGGTGAAGCCATAGCAACATTGTCAGATTATTCATAAAATTCTCCTTTAAATTTAAATCAATTGAATTTTAAGAACAGATACAAAAGTTACCTTAATGAAAAGAAATGGTGATTTGCAATCATCGCCCAATTAATAGAATCTACTTGAATACAGACTTATCAAACATGTCTGAAGATCATGTAAATGGACAGCTTAAAAAACTACTCACTAAGTGGCGGTAGGAGAACAAACACTCAAAAAGATTTAACTCTTACAAGCTCTCAGCATCAGTGGTTCCCTCTTCAGGCAGAAGATTTGAAGGGGAAGGAAAAGGACTGGAGAGGTTTAGAAAAAAGGGTACAGTTCAGAAAAGTTACCCAGGAAAGTCTTTCCTTCTCATCCCATCAGGTAAGTCTTCCCTGACCCAGTGTTCTAGGTGACTTTTCTGAACTGTACCCCTTTTTTAAACCTCTCCAGCCATTTTCCTTCTCCTTCACTCTTCTGCCAGAAGAAGGAGCTAAGGCTCCAAAAGTTTGAAGGAGTTAAACCTTTGTATATGTGTGTGTGTGTGTGTGTGTGTGTGTGTGTGTGTGTGTGTTCTTCTACCACCGCTTGGAGAGTAGATTTTTTATGTATCCATTTCCGTTATATTGTCAATAATTGATTATTTTTGTTGTTACATATGAAGATCAGAATTTCATCGTAAACACCACAAGTGATATAACAATAAAATTATTTGACTGGCATGGTAATTAATTAATATTACTGCATAGAGCTTACTACCTAGGTAAATAGGTACCTAAGGATATTTGGACAATTGTGGATGATTTCTGGCTGAAAAGTAATTTGAGTACAAATATTAAAGTATTGTTAGTCCTAGATTTAAGGACCCATTGAGGTCATCAAATTCACATGTGCTGAATTTTTTCTGGGAGAGGGTAGGAGACGTACAAGGTGCTCTTACACCACAAATACAAGAAATTTCTGTTATTTAAATTTTACAAAGAGGTCACTAGTATTGTGTGTCACCTTTCCCCTTATACAACAATAATTAACTGCTTCACATTGGAATGGGCTGAGTCGTCATTGGCAAAGTGACACTACCAATCAAAACACACCACAGGATCACCTGATTTGTGAGATCAAGGGCTTTCAGAGGTGCAGCTGAAAAACATTTCTCACAACAGAATGCTAAATGACTTGGTCTTCTTTACCTTCGCACTTCCCTTTTCCTCTGAGATGGCTATGGGGCAACTACAGCTACCTCCTCCATCGCTGACAATGCCAACCATGTAATCCACATGACCAAATAAGCCTAAATGGTTTCTTTTTTCTGTACATGAGTACCATATGTTAATTACAAGCCCACATTACTTCCCAACACTGATTATGCACACAAGTGGGTGTACAGTATGTAAAGGACCTAGTGGATAATGTAGGAAGTTCCATGAGGCTTTTTATGGATGATGCTGTTGCATACGAAGAAGTTACAACATCAGAAAGCAGTTCATGATTGCAGAATAATCACTGGAAGCAATCATAATCACAACATACCTAGAAGTATGCATATGGAGCAAATTAAAGTGGAACGACCACAAAAAAATAATCATAGGTCAGGAAGATGCAAGACAGATTCATTGAAAGAATCCTCAGGAAGTGTAGGCCTGCCATGAAGGAGGTAGCTTGCAAAACACTTGTTCGACCAATACTTGAATATTGCCTGTCAGTCCGGGATTAATACCAGTTATTACTGATAAGAAGAAATAAAGAACATCCAAGAAGAGCAGTGCATTTAGTCACTGGTTCGTTTAGTGCAAAAGTGTCAAGAGATTCTCATCTAAATCCTGTGGCAGAAAGGCTTTATGTTCACAGTTTGTTCACTGTGGCAGAGAGGCTTTATGTTCACAGTTTGTTCACTGTCAAAATTCAGTGAGCATGTGTTTCTAGAAGAGTCAACCAATACATTGTTTCCTTCAAAGTATAAATTAGAGATATTCAAGCTCAAGGGCTTACCACAATGATTCTTGCAGCATGCCATTTGTGACTGGAACAGGGAAGGTGGGAAATAACAGTGATACATAAAGTACATCCTGTGCCACACACCATAAGACGGCATGTAGAATACAGAAGTAGATGCAGATTAGACTTTATTATAATACTTGCATAATCAGTAAAGACAACTATTTCTGCTCCTTGAAATGTGATAGAAAATCATTTACTTATGTATAAGAGTGGATTCAATACAGATCCCTGGGGTACACTTGTAATGATTATTCCTCATTCCGAAGATGCACACTCTTTGAGTTTCTCAATGCAAGTCTCAGTATCATGTTAGTTAGGTATGAAAAATCTTACCAGCAAGATATACCGCACAATAATATTTGAGCTTCTCTGTGAGAACAACGTTAACTGCACAACCAAATGTTTTTGACAAGTCACAGAAAATACTGGGTAGGTAACATTTTGCCACTAACATTTTATGATGTTGTTGTTGTTGTTGTTGTTGTTGTTGTTGTCTTCAGTCCTGAGACTGGTTTGATGCAGCTCTCCATGCTACTCTATCCTGTGCAAGCTGCTTCATCTCCCAGTACCTACTGCAACCTACATCCTTCTGAATTTGCTTAGTGTACTCATCTCTCGGTCTCCCTCTACGATTTTTACCCTCCACGCTGCCCTCCAACGCTAAATTTGTGATCCCTTGATGCCTCAAAACATGTCCTACCAACCTATCCCTTCTTCTAGTCAAGTTGTGCCACAAACTTCTCTTCTCCCCAATCCTATTCAACACCTCCTCATTAGTTACGTGATCTATCCACCTTATCTTCAGTATTCTTCTGTAGCACCACATTTCGAAAGCTTCTATTCTCTTCTTGTCCAAACTAGTTATAGTCCATGTTTCACTTCCATACACGGCTACACTCCAAACAAACACTTTCAGAAACGACTTCCTGATACATAAATCTATATTCGATGTTAACAAATTTCTCTTCTTCAGAAACGCCTTCCTTGCCATTGCCAGTCTACATTTTATATCCTCTCTACTTCGACCATCATCAGTTATTTTACTTCCTAAATAGCAAAACTCCTTTACTACTTTAAGTGTCTCATTTCCTAATCTAATTCCCTCACCATCACCCGATTTAATTTGACTACATTCCATTATCCTCGTTTTGCTTTTGTTGATGTTCATCTTATATCCTCCTTTCAAGACACTGTCCATTCCGTTCAACTGCTCTTCCAAGTCCTTTGCCGTCTCTGACAGAATTACAATGTCATCGGCGAACCTCAAAGTTTTTACTTCGTCTCCATGAATTTTAATACCTACTCCGAATTTTTCTTTTGTTTCCTTTACTGCTTGCTCAATATACAGATTGAATAACATCGGGGAGAGGCTACAACCCTGTCTCACTCCTTTCCCAACCACTGCTTCCCTTTCATGCCCCTCGACTTTTATGACGGCCATCTGGTTTCTGTACAAATTGTAAATAGCCTTTCGCTCCCTGTATTTTACCCCTGCCACCTTTAGAATTTGAAAAAGAGTATTCCAGTCAACATTGTCAAAAACTTTCTCTAAGTCTACAAATGCTAGAAACGTAGGTTTGCCTTTTCTTAATCTTTCTTCTAAGATAAGTCGTAAGGTCAGTATTGCCTCACGTGTTCCAACATTTCGACGGAATCCAAACTGATCCTCCCCGAGGTCCGCATCTACCAGTTTTTCCATTCGTCTGTAAAGAATTCGTGTTAGTATTTTGCAGCTGTGACTTATTAAACTGATAGTTCGGTAATTTTCACAGCTGTCTGCACCTGCTTTCTTTGGGATTGGAATTATTATATTCTTCTTGAAGTCTGAGGGTTATTTCGCCTGTCTCATACATCTTGCTCACCAGCTGGTAGAGTTTTGTCGTGACTGGCTCTCCCAAGGCCGTCAGTAGTTCCAATGGAATGTTGTCTACTCCGGGGGCCTTGTTTCGACTCAGGTCTTTCAGTGCTCTGTCAAACTCTTCACGCAGTATCATATCTCCCATTTCGTCTTCATCTACATCCTCTTCCATTTCCATAATATTGTCCTCAAGTACATCACCCTTGTATAAACCTTCTATATACTCCTTCCACCTTTCTGCCTTCCCTTCTTTGCTTAGAACTGGGTTGACATCTGAGCTCTTGATATTCATACATGTGGTTCTCTTCTCTCCGAAGGTCTCTTTAATTTTCCTGTAGGCAGTATCTATCTTACCCCTAGTGAGATAAGCTTCTACATCCTTACATTTGTCCTCTAGCCATCCCTGTTTAGCCATTTTGCACTTCCTGTCGATCTCATTTTTGAGACGTCTGTATTCCTTTTTGCCTGCTTCATTTACTGCATTTTTATATTTTCTCCTTTCATCAATTAAATTCAATATTTCTTCTGTTACCCAAGGATTTCTAGCAGCCCTCGTCTTTTTACCTACTTTATCCTCTGCTGCCTTCACTACTTCATCCCTCAGAGCTACCCATTCTTCTTCTACTGTATTTCTTTCCCCTATTCCTGTCAATTGTCCCCTTATGCTTTCCCTGAAACTCTGTACAACCTCTGGTTCTTTCAGTTTATCCAGGTCCCATCTCCTTAATTTCCCACATTTTTGCAGTTTCTTCAGCTTTAATCTACAGGTCGCAACCAATAGATTGTGGTCCGAGTCCACATCTGCCCCTGGAAATGTCTTACAACTTAAAACCTGGTTCCTAAATCTCTGTCTTACCATTATATAATCTATTTGATACCTTTTAGTATCTCCAGGGTTCTTCCACGTATACAACCTTCTTTCATGATTCTTAAACCAAGTGTTAGCTATGATTAAGTTGTGCTCTGTGCAAAATTCTACTAGGCGGCTCCCTCTTTCATTTCTTAGCCCCAATCCATATTCATCTACTATGTTTCCTTCTCTCCCTTTTCCTACACTCTAATTCCAGTCACCCATGACTATTAAATTTTCGTCTCCCTTCACTATCTGAACAATTTCTTTTATTTCATCGTACATTTCTTCAATTTCTTCATCATCTGCAGAGCTAGTTGGCATATAAACTTGTACTACTGTAGTAGGTGTGGGCTTCGTATCTATCTTGACCACAATAATGCGTTCACTATGCTGTTTGTAGTAGCTTACCCGCATTCCTATTTTCCTATTCATTAGTAAACCTACTCCTGCATTACCCCTATTTGATTTTGTGTTTATAAACCTGTAGTCACCTGACCAGAAGTCTTGTTCCTCCTGCCACCGAACTTCACTAATCCCCACTATATCTAACTTTAACCTATCCATTTCCCTTTTTAAATTTTCTAACCTACCTGTCCGATTAAGGGATCTGACATTCCACGCTCCGATCCGTAGAACGCCAGTTTTCTTCCTCCTGATAACGACATCCTCCTGAGTAGTCCCCGCCCGGAGATCCGAATGAGGGACTATTTTACCTCCGGAATATTTTACCCAAGAGGATGCCATCATCATTTAATCATACAGTAAAGCTGCATGTCCTCGGGAATAATTACGGCTGTAGTTTCCCCTTGCTTTCAGCCGTTTGCAGTACCAGCACAGCAAGGCCGTTTTGGTTAACGTTGCAAGGCCAGATCAGTCAATCATCCAGACTGTTGCCCCTGCAACTACTGAAAAGGCTGCTGCCCCTCTTCAGGAACCATATGTTTGTCTGGCCTCTCAACAGATACCCCTCCGTTGTGGTTGCACCTACGGTATGGCCATCTGTATCGCTGAGGCACGCAAGCCTCCCCACCAATGGCAAGGTCCATGGTTCATGGGGGAAAGACACATTTTATGATGCGATTAGTAAATCGGTTAAAAAAAAAAAAAAAAACATGTTCTGTGAAGAAACTCTCTTGAAATCCAAATGGAGACTGACTAAGTATCTTATTTTGAGAGAGGTGTGTCATGGTTTTTACACAACCTTTCCCAGTACTTTCGAAGAGTAGGTAAGTAGAGGACTTGTCAGTAATTATTAATAGCTGCTCTATAACCTATTCCGTACAGGGGTCTGATGATACTATATTTCAGTTCTCCTGGAAAAATCCTGACTGAGACTGAATAAATTGCATGAGTGTGAAGACAGGCTCTTAATATGTCATCTAAAATTTTATCAGTTCCATGAGTTTTCCATTTTCAAAGAGTTACCTGTAATTAAATTCTGAATTTCTTTCTGGCAGGGCATGGAGGAATTGTGATTTTCCTCTAGGTATATGTCATTGCTTCTTGTGTGTATTATAGTGTTTCATCCCTCAACTCACCACTCCAATCTTGTTTTGCATTAGTGTGTGAAGCTAGGTCAATACTGTAACTAGCTGTGCATCGTGATCAGAAAGACCATTCTTAAAGGGATAAATGTTTATTTGATTAAATTTATTTTGATCTATGAAAATACTATCTATTAACGAAAGTGATTTTTCTGTTCAATTACATCTCCTTAAGAGTAAGGGTATTTTGTTTCAGAACTCTTACAATTAAGCATTTTCCTTGCTATTGCACTTCAAATGCCTTATGTTGATATTTTACCTTTTACTACAATCCCTCTAACATCCTGTTCAAGAAATAAACTCTCTTTTCTTTGTTATGCTAATTTTGGAGATTATTTTTGCTATCAAAATATTTAATACATAACAAATTAAAGGCTTGTGTCTGTATATGTATGGATGGATATGTGTGTGTGTGTGTGTGTGTGTGTGTGTGTGTGTGTGTGTGTGTGTGTGTGTGTGTATGCGCGCGAGTATATACCTATACTTTTTTCCCCCTAAGGTAAGTCTTTCCGCTCCTGGGATTGGAATGACTCCTTACCCTCTCCCTTAAAACTCATATCCTTTCATCTTTCCTTCTCCTTCCCTCTTTCCTGATGAAGCAACCGCCGGTTGCGAAAGCTCGAAATTTTGTGTGTGCGTTTGTGTGTTATTGTATTGTGCCTGTCTACAGGCGCTTTCCCGCTTGGTAAGTCTTGGAACCTTTGTTTTTAAAAAATACATAACATTGATTTATGATTGTAAATCTCACCTCTTTTCAGGATACAACTGCCTCTGAGGTCCTGTCACATCTGCTGCTTTCCTGCTTACTGATAAACTTTCTAATGTTGACAATGTCACAGGAACAGCGCCACAGTTGTCGTTAACTGTACATTCAATATTCCGGTCTTCACTCACAATTGCTTCTTGTTGGTTATTGATTTCCTGGTCACTTTCTGGAATATTTTTAACACTGACACTGATACTCAAATCATCACCATCGTTACCATCACCACCACAACTACCACCCTCATCTTCATCACCATTATCATCTTCAACCACTTTATCACCACCAGTGGCATCAATCTCATGTTCTTCAATCTAAAACAAGTGAAATTTTTTATTACAATCATAGTAACTAAAGTAGAAGACAACATTTCATCACACACACACACACACACACACACACATATTCATCTCACCCTCCGCCCCAAATTCCTGTGACTTCAATTATTTTCACTACCTTATATTAGGGTAAATGTTCCTGAAAGACAGTGTTATCAAATACTTAGTTCCAACAATCGGCAGAGAAACAGAACACAAACAGCAGCCTGGACAGCACAATGGAGAGCAATCTTAATACATTTGGCATTTTCAATCAAAACATAAGAAGCTTTATA
Source organism: Schistocerca gregaria (assembly GCF_023897955.1). Classification (NCBI taxonomy): domain Eukaryota; kingdom Metazoa; phylum Arthropoda; class Insecta; order Orthoptera; family Acrididae; genus Schistocerca; species Schistocerca gregaria. The sequence continues at coordinate 662,454,366 of NC_064923.1, forward strand.
CAATAAATATAAGTTTTTAATATGACTATAGGAAAACTGAAAAATCTTAAGGTATTTCTACAGGTATACTATGCATGACAGTGCATTATTGAAGGTAACAGACATTGAGCAGATGCATCTAGAGAGAAACAAGTCGGTACAACATTTCTGTAATAGTTAAACAAAAAATAGGGAGGGCCGGGGGGGGGGGGGGGGGGGGGATGGATACAAGAAAAGGGAGGCGTGGCAAGGTACACAAAAACTGCAACGAAGTCCTAGAGCATAGACCTCAATGAGTGCTGCACTGAACTCGCCTGAGTGCTATACTTTAGTAACAGGCTTGGAAACAAACAAGATACCAGAATGTATTTTTTGCTGTGCAGAGGAGTGTATGCTGATATGAAACTTCCTGGCCAATTAAAACTGTGTGATGGATCAATACTCGAAATTTGGATCCTTGCCTCTCGCAGGCAAGTGCTATACCAACTGAGCTACCCAAGCAGAACTCATGAACCATCCTCGCAGCCTTGTTTCCACCAATACCTCATCTCCTACCTTCCAAAAATCACAAAAGTTCTCCTGAGAATCTTACAACACAAGCACTTCTGGAAGAACAGATATTGCAGAGACATGGTTTAGCCACAGCCTTCACAGTTCGGCACACAGTTTTAATCCGCCAGGAAGTTTTTTTATCAGTGCACACTCCATTCCAGAGAGAGAACTCGGAAACATCCCCCAAGTTTTGGTTAAGTGAACTCTCCGCAGTATCCTTTCTTCCAGAAGTACTTGTGCTGCAAAAAGGAGAACTTCTGTAGAGTCTGGAAGGTAGGAGAAGAGGTACTGTTGGAAATAAGACTGAGAGTGAAGTTTGTGGGTCATTGTTTGGTAGCTCAGTTAGTAGAACACTTGCCTGCGAATCGTACAGGTCCGGCATTCAAGTTTCAGACTGCACACAGTTTCAATGTGCCAGAAAGTTTTATCCAAGATGGCAATTATGACACTTTACAGCCTCTAAGATGATAATTTTAAATTTTGTTAAGCAATCAGAGAGAGCCCTAATTAGATTTTGCGGTAATAATGGGGCAAGTGATTGTATGAAGAGATTTCAATACCGATTTCATCTCGGATACTGATTGTCGAGGGCACTAGAGTTGCTGATGTACACCTTAGGTTTGATCTCCATGGTAACATTCCCAACAAAAACAGGACATGGTGAAAAGAAATGGGCATTTCATTTCTAAATCCAGCCGCGTTTTATAACACAATTGTGAATCCCATGATAAATGGTTTATCTGGTAGTCAAATGGCAGCAAAAGAAAAACCACATCACTAAAGTTTAACCAAGAATGGAAAGAAGATTTTCACAGTTATTAAAGGTATTTGAAATTCATGTTTGCAGCTACTGGTTACAAAGATGGATTTCAAATACATCTGACAACTATAAAGGAATCATGGACACTATGGCTGTCCCGCAGAACTGTAAATTTTGACTCAGTTACACTATTCAGGAAGAATTTACAGGATTAAATAAAGGAAAGAATTCTGCCAAGGACATATAGTACAGGAAAATGTTGATTCTTTTCTTAAAAATATTCTTACAGCATTATAAACCCAGTTTTCCATCACAATGGGTCATATAATAACTGTGAAGGTTGAGAGAAAGGGTGGTTAACATACGGGACCAAAGTATCGTGTGGTAGGAAGAAAAAGCTATATGTAAGACAGAGAACTAAATCTGATGAAGACTTAAAAAATACACTACAAGCATACAGCAAAATTCTTCACTGTCATTCAAAAGGCAAAATCCATGAAGTATGCACAGAAAGTTCAACACTTCAAGAACAAGGCCTTGACAATTTGGAGCATTACTAGACATGAAATGAATATACTCAGTAAAGCAAATGATATTCCATTCTCTGTTGAAAGTAGCAGAGAGACAGATCATAATAAATTCAAATTATTAGCCACTAAAATTCATAATTGTAGCTGAATACACAGTGACAAAAAATAGCCACCAAAGGTGGATCTATCAGATTTACTTCGAAATGCATTATTTACTTTAACATGCATTGTAGACTCAAACATACGACATCAGTTTTGTCAAATCACCTGTTAAAGAGACCACAAAAATCTTTTCATCACTAAAAAGCAGTAACTCATCTTATTATCACAGTATTTTAACCTAGGTGTTAAATCCGTGTGCTGATTTGGTAGCATCTCCAGCGGGTTACTTTTGTAACTGTTCTTAGGTCATTTCATGAAAGATTGCTGTACATGGTAGCAATGCCAATTTGTAAAAGTGAAGATAAGATACTGACCACTAATTATAGTCTCCTCTCCCTCTTTCCCATGTTCTCAAAACATTTTTAGAAGATAGCCTACCACAGAGTACTCCATGTGAGACACTTTTTAACAGTTTGAATTATGTAAATGCTTCTATTCTGAGGAAGCAATATATGGATTCATGAATTCAGTTTCAGTCGAGCTAAACAAGAAAAACTGCCCTCTTGGCATTTCGTTTGGCCAAGGCTTTTGATGTAGATCACAAAATTCCAGTATGGAATGGTAATGTATTAAAAATATTCATCTTGGATGGAGGAAGTATTATCTTAAGAACAGAAAACAGGTGGCACATTAGGAAGTTTTACAACAGGGTTAACAATAAATTCAGAGAGGAGAAACATGGTCTCCTGCAAGGTTCAGGGCTTTGCCCCCTCCTCTTCCTGACCCCTATAAATGATGTACCAAGAACACAGGAGGATTATTAAAAAAGTAATGCTTGCTGATGGCATAATTTTAATATTAACAAAAGATGGAAACAACTACACACTAGCACAATTAGGACGGGGGGACAGAGCAGCTGCAAATATCATTCACACATTAATTCATCATGTTCTGTATATACAATGAAGAAGAAAAACATTACAGGATGTGAGTTGAGTGTTACATTCACTTATCCTACCTTTTTTAAAAAATGTAATACAATACTTTTGTCACAGTGGCATTTTCATGTTAATTCTCTCTACTGTCTGCAAATCATAATGTAGCATAGTGGCATCTCCCATCCACACTGGGGTATAAAACAGTTGAAATAATTCCATGTAAAATTGTCTGTGAGATTTAGATGTATTATTTGCAATAAAATGATCAATTTATTTATTGGATTTAAGGCATATAGTCTCAGATGAAGATTAATTTTGATGAACATTTATTTCGTAAAATGAACAAGAAGATTTGCACTGTCTGAGCAGAACTACACAGACTCAACATTGAAGCAAGCTCCAACATGGCAGAAAAACTCTTCACCACCAGACCAAAATTCTTTTCGAGTCCCACTCAGTGACTCAGCTGCTTTCTTGAAATTCTTTCCAGTAGCAGGAATCTACCTCTGGAATCATCTCCTTATTTATATCAGTGAACCAATAACAGCTCCACTTCAAAAGATAGTTAATGACACATCTACATAAGAAACAATAACGTCAACATTTGTCCCTGTTTTATCCCACTACAGTCTTCTTCATCACAAGCTCTTCCTCATACCTCACTATGGAAAAAATATCACTTTAGTACAACTATAAATACGTTTTGTGCCTGCCATTGTCACTATTATTATTATTACACCAACAGCAACAGCAGCAATAGTAGTAGCAGCACTGTTAGTATTAACAAGTGATCAAGAACGAAGTTCAGAAAGTGTTGCAAGAAGAAAACAGTGTTATGAAGATTAAAATCAAGGACCCAGAAGCACTAATACCTCATTGTGAATAAGATGCAGTGAAAAATCCTTATCATGTTTCATGTGAAAACTCGCAATCTGTTCGGCCTCAAATAACTGCTACAAAAGGAGAAAAAGTGCTTATTTTATATGACAGTCATGGCAGAACCTGTGGGAGTATACTACAAGGCAAATTAGGTAAAAAATTCAATGTGCAAAGTATTATAAAACATGGTGCGCTAATTACAGAAGTTATGAAACATGTGGACAAATTAACTGATACATTAGTTGTTATTGGTGGCACAAATAACACTGAAAAACCTCTGGAAGAATTTCGGAAGAACATGATAGATTCTTTGGAATATATACTTAAACTTGCACACAAAACGAATGTAATAATTCATCCAATACTGTGTAGACATGATGCACAAGGTCTAAATAAAAAATCAGATCTGTAAATTGTGTTATGGTAAAAAAATCAACACTGCCACAGGCGTATGTAACAAGAGATTAGCTGTAAATTTCGAAATTGAACGCCTGAAAAGAAATGAATATACAACTCATAGTTTACATCTAAGCAAACAATGAAAGATTCGCATTTGTAATAGGCCTGCTTCTTTCATACACATGATGAAAACTGAAAAACCAAGTACTGGTGCAGGGGAAAAGCATGCGAAAATGGGCAATCAGATAAAAAGTGCCAATCTTGAAGTGAAAGTGCCACCCACGAAAAAACAGACAGTTACGAACCAGTATATAACAATAAATAAGCTCGAAGGAAGTCACAACAACACACTTCCTAGTTTAAATTTCAAACCATCAAATGCAGCAACAAGGCAGTCATTAATGGACACATGGTTGAGAAATGATGATAAACAGTGGAACTAGGGAACAATTCAACAGAAGACAGGCAGGAACCAACACACAGTGAACCAGGAAGCCATACGTCAAACACCATGAATGCCATCCGTGGAAAACATGACGATTTTTTCCCACTAAGTACACTAGCTCAAATAGTGAGGGAAGTGGTCAGGCAAGAAATGATTTACTCCCTATACCTAATTACAATTACTCCATCAAAATGTCCAATCATCCTCAAATAAACTAAATTACATAAAAATGATCTAAATGATATTTCTGTACTATGCTTCACAGAACACTGGTTCAAACAAGATACGTTAGAACAAACATACATTCCTCAGTTCAAACTTGGAAGCGTGTTTTGTAGGAAAATATCGAGTCATGGGGGTACCTGTGTATATGTTACAGAAAATACAGAATTCGATAGTGGAACTAGACACCATAAACTGTCCTGTGAAAAAGATATACAACACTCTATAGCTGAACTACCAAGACAAAATACAGTTATTATTTGTGTATACAGGTCAACAGATGGAGACAAAAAAGTGTTTTACAACTGCATGGAGGGACTCTTGGAAGAAATATAATTATATGTGGTGACTTTAATATTGATTTCTCGAAATGCTATGAATTCAGAGATGGCATTATAAATCTTCTACAATCATTCAACATCAGTGCAACGGTAACTGAACCAACTTGAAAAATGCCAACCTCTGCATCTATTATTGATCAGATTTGATAAATACACGCAACTATGCCTATAACATGGAAGTTGTAGACACAAGTTTCAGTTATCACAATGCTCAAATTCTTGCTATGAACATTTCAGGACACTCAATTCCCAGTAGAATATGATAGACCGTAAGGAATTTCAGTACAAAAAAATGTGGAATATTTTTCTTTTCTTCTAAAGGGTGAAAGTTGGAAAGATGTATATGACTGTAACAATACCAATGAGAAATACAATAAGTTTATGGCTACATTCAAAAAAATTTTTTTAAATGTGTTTTCCCAAGAAAATATCAACATTTAATTCCACTAAAAAAAAAAAAAAGTGGATTACAAAAGGGATAGGGATATCATGTCAAAATAAAAGGAGCTTAGACGTACTCCAAGCAAAATGCTAATCCTGACTTTGTTACATATTTCAAAAGAATACTAACATGTGTTATTTCAAAAGCAAAACAAAACTAGAAAGTGACAAAATACTGTGTAATTCCAAGAGTAAAACTAATGCAACTGGCAAATTATAGGGAAAGAAATGGGCAGCAGGCCAATTAATCAAAGTAATATAGAGCTGAATATGAATAAAAATAAACTATCTGACCCAAACATGTGGCTAGTACTTTCAACAATAATTTCTCTAATACAGCACAGCAGTAAATAAATACATACCCTGACAAGCAGCCAGCCACTCATACAGATCAAAAAATTCATCCAAATACATTATTCATGTATCCAGCAACACCTAAGGAACTGTCAAGAATCCTAAAAGACTTGTTGTTGCTATGGCCTTCAGCCCAGAGATTGGTTTGATGCAGCTCTCCATGCTACTCTATCCTGTGCAAGCTTCTTCATCTTCGAGTAACTACTGCAACCTACATCCTTCTGAAACTGCTTAGTGTATTCATCTCTAGGTCTACCCCTACAATTTTTACACTCAACAATTCTCTCCTAAAAGACTTACCTAATAAATAAGTATTCAGTGGGTGTTGATGAGATACCAGATGTTATTGTCACAGTTAGCGCAACATTTATTGTGGAACCACTAACTGACATAGTAAATTCATCTTTTGAGAGTGGTGCGTTTCCAAATAATCTAAAAACTGCAAAAATAAACCTTTGCATTAAGAATGGCGCAAAGTGATACTGCTAATTATAGGCCAATTTCAGTATTGTCAGGCTTCAGGAAAATTACGGAAAAAATTTTTCCTTAGAAGTTTAACAGTTTTCTTGAATAAGGAGAGGCTGATAAGTGACTCCCAATATGGGTTCAGAGCTGGATAGTCATCTCAGGCAGCAAATTTTGCCTTCTTAAATGAGGTATTAAAAGCAGTGGGTGATAAGCAACATGTATCTGGAATATTTCTGGATCTAAGTAAAGCCTTCGATGTTACTGATCATGGCATTCTCTTGCGTAAATTAAGTAATTATGGAATTAGAGGCCAGTCTGAAAGGTGGCTCCAATCATATCAGATTAATTGTCAGTACAGAAATAAAACACAAAGATAGTGAAACGCAAAAAATTTCTAGTTTTTACAGTGATGAGGAGAAAATTAAGTATGGAGTCCCACAAGGGTCAGTTCTGGGACTTGCCCTATTTCTGCTGTATATAAATGACTTGGCTAGTAAAATACATTATGGAACCACTGTACTCTTTGCAGATGAGATTAATATTCTAATTAAATCACAGAATGAGGAAAATTTGCAGAAGGCTGCAATATCGGTTATGCACACCATAATGCACTGGTCGACGATCAATAAGCTCATCATAAGTTCTGTGAAAACTGTGGCAGTTAACTTCTATACCACACAAAACCTCCATCCTGCAAACCCTGTTTTCACTGCCGAAAGAAAAAATGTGTCAAAAGTCAGTCATACAAAATTTCTAGGCATTCATTTTCAGGCAGATCTGAAGTGGGAGGTGCACCCAAACATTTTTAATAAGAGACTAAATTCACTAGCATATGCTATTAGGATCCTCACTCAGACTACAAGCTGCTCATCAGTGGTGACAATGTACCATTGCAGTATGCAGTCACTACTTATGTACGGAATAATTTTTTGGGGGAATTCTCCAAATTCTACAAAAACATTTAAAATACAAAAAAAGATTATCAGGGTGATAAAAAAGCTAAATGAAAGGATTCCTGCAGAGCCCTTTTTAAAACTCTCCAAATTTTTGCCACTGCCTTGTTCGCATATAATGAGATACTAATTTTCACAAAAGGGAGCATCTTAAAAAAGAAAGATTTCTTCAGGCACAACTATGATATATAAACACATGAAACTAGCAGAAGATGAACGTACAGATGAACACAGTAAATACAAATGTCTGCAAAAGAGGAGTGTTGTTATATGTTATATAATCATTTGCCGTCTTACCTAAAATGCAAACCAACATTAAGTGTTTTAAAAATAAAGTTACAACAGTTATTGCTTGACTGCTGCTTCTATTCTTTGTCTGAATTTATGTAAACCTCTTTTACCAAATTTTACTTACTGTCGTTTCATAAATAGTTTACATTGTGCTCATCATGTCATCTCACTTAATAACTGCTATTATCACATGTAGAAGCAATGTTGTACACGAACCTACATAATTATGCATTTTGATTATTTAACAATGTAGTCATCAAAATGATTACTGTATTGTAAATTAACTAGGTTTACCACTGTCCTATATCACATGTACAAACAATGTACTAAAATGCTGCTTCGGCTAATAAATAAATAAATATTAGTTCTGAATCAGTACTATTTATCAATCTTATCTTTGCATACATTCAAATCATTTTTAATTCTAGTAATACAATTTCATTATTATTTGTTACATTAAAATTACTGCAATTTCTTAGTTAACTTGATTGTAAAAAATGCTGTATGTATGAAATCCTGGTTCAATGTAAGAGAGGGCACAAAAGCTTTAACCTGATCAGATTAAATAAAGCAATTAATTGAATAAAAATCCACCCCCAACATGCAGTTTGTTTTTTTCAGCACAATGGCATCTCCAGCAGGGCAATGCAATGTGCCACACAGCTTGCTGTGTATAAGCGTGGTGCTCAAAATTTTTGGAAACCGATACCAGTAACGAAACAGTTTGGCAATTATTGATATTTTCTTATCACTTTTCTTGTACTCTTGTTTAACAAGAGTACATTTCAATCTCTCTGGAAAAATGATCAAGTTGTTGAAGCATTACACATTAAGAAAAAACTGTACTTATTACATGGGAACAACTCTCTAGTATTCTACAGGGAACACCATTAGGTCAAGATGAGCTTTTATTTCTGAGAGAGTATATAACTTTCTTAACTTAAGAAGAGGAAGCAAGTGAGACATCCACAAAACTGAATTTTATGTGAATTGCTTTTTCAACATACTTTTCTGATTTTTCTCTTGAACTGTTTGCTCCTACTACATGTCAGATATCTGTGACTTATCATTTATAGCCTGTCCATTTCAACAGTGATATTATCTTGTTCTGTAACCTGTTGCCCTGTCTCCTCACTTCATTGCATTACATATGCACTTAAGTCTGTGTTGAAATTCCTGATTTCTGGCTTAATGTGCATGTTCCTTGGTTTTTTAATAGCTTTTTTTCGGTTGCTGCAACATCTTTACTAGTTACCATCAACAAATATATTTCCCTTTTCCCTTCGCAAGACACTTTAATCCCTCTAGTGATCTACAGTTTTTACATGACTGTTTAAATTTACTTTCTGATTAGTTCATGGGAAAAGCTATTTTCAAATAATGATATGAATTTATCATGGAATAGATTGAATTTTATGTCAACATTTGGTTCACAAAATATCCATGACAGGCCATCACTTGTAAACTATTCTTAAAAATTTCTGTTATGGAGTCATTAATTATTCTAATTGATTTCCACTTACTGTAGGGCACTATCTTCTTTATCCTAATTATCTATGCATCGTGACTGGAAAGAGCATATGTTGCTGGGCACATGGTTACTTTCTTGCTTTGAGCTTTGTCAAAGAAAACATTATTAATCGGAATTCTACGTCTTTAGTTAAACATGTTGGAAAGCTAATTCCCAAAATTAAGCTGTAGGCACCAAATAAGGTTTACAGATAATTTTTCCTACCAGAAATATGTAGAACATCTACAATGAAATCTCCACAGACCATTAATTGCTTCTTGTTGTCTGATGGCTTACAAATGCCTTATAAACAATTCAAAATTTCCCAGCGAGGACCTATATACAGTTAAATTAAAAGTGATTTATTTTCAATATTAATTCACAAGCACTCACTTCTCTGTGCCGATATCTACAAAATTCACTTATTTGAGTGTTCCTGGACAAGTGTTCTATATTAATACATGTAACAACTCCTCCTTTTCCATATTTCTTTTATATGAGTAAGATTTTAGCATGTAATCCTTTATATTTAACTCCTGTAATCACGTGGCTGAGATATACCACTTCTGTCCATGGGTTCCAATGAATATTGTTTTGTTTGAGAAATATGTGGCACTGACAAGAGCATTCTACCAATGAGAACATGGACTACATATGCCGTCAGATATCAAAGCTTATCTGGCTGCTAAAACTGTAGGTATCATTATTACAATTAATGTAAAGAATCAAAGCACTACTCGTCAGCACATTTGGGTATATGTAAGATTTCTGAAGTGAGTTATTCCAGAACCAGTACATCAAGCACGCCTATGTATTATTTTCTGACCTTTCATGTTCATATATGGGAAAATATGAAAAGGTGCATGTTGTGATTCTCAGACATTGACCTGGGTGTTTGAGTATAGTTTGTAAAAATAACAGTGCAAGTTGAATGAAAGTTGGATAACAACACGTAAAAAGGGACAAGGTTTGTTTCTTTTTGGTAGGGATAAAAGTTTCAGTGCCATATAGGATTTGCTCCAATTTTTGTTTGATTCCTTTTGAGTAAGAAGAGTAGGTTGGAAATGTTACATAATTAGTATGATTACTAGATTTTTTTTCCTATGAGTCAATACCACTCCAACCAATGTACTAAATATGCTAAATAAATCATCAGTGGTCTAGAAGCATACATTAAATTTTGTACATGAAAAAAAGTTATTTTCTTACCACTTATGCAATTTTAATGTCAAAATACTTGTTTGAAGGTGGAAAAAAATTAAGTATGAAAAGGGTCAAACAACAATATTAAATATAGATAATAAGATTCAAAAGAAGGTTTTTTCCCAATGAGCTATTTTGCAATACCTCTGAAACAAAGATCATGGTTGAACAGTTAGCCATGTATTAAAAAAGCATTGCCATTCAAATTTCAAGAAGACATTATGAAGTTAAAAATTATAACATATTCACCTTTACAGATAGAATTCAGAGCTGGTGACAGTTTAATGATTTTAATTAGTATCAGAATGCATTGTACTTCGCACATCTCATTACAGAAGCAATAGAAAAAGTCCAAGTGATTTATCAGCCCATGCATGACAGTGCATGGTACCAAAATGTTCCTAAAAGCCATAGGTGAAAATGCGATTTTTCAGGGGGTCATATCTCAGGTTCAATAGATCACAAAGATAAGGAAGAGGTCAAGTATTTTCAATAGTCCTTGACCATTTATAACTTATCGGAAGAACAGGTACACTTTAGCTATCCTACAGTGCAGGCTCAAAATTTTAACATTACGCACTTCCTGCCACCCAGACAAATTGCGTAAGACAGTTGTTTTTTTTGCATTAGGTGTGATCTTGGGTGGACCTGAGGTGACTTATAAAAGCATGATTTGTTCATCGTCAGTACCCAAGAAAACCCCAAAAACAATGATTTTTGGGTATGTAAAGTATCATTTGTGAGGTTGTCCACTCCTAGAATTTCTATTCATGGCAGATCATCGAAAAGTTTAGTGTATGCTGCTCAGAGGATATTCTCCGGTAACTTCAAAACTTTATATATGTTATATGTTATCAAGACCCAGAAAAAACTGGTTATTAGTGGTTCTTGCACCAAGGACCATAATTATCTAAAGAACTAAGATCAGATTAGATTTAGATTAGATTCAGTTACCGTTCCATAGACCCAAAAAATCAGATGATTCTTGTGGGTGTGGAACATGTCTGAAATTATAACAAAAAAACATAAAACATTTGAATATAATATTTACTACCCTGATCATTCATCAGGAGATTGTCGAAATAGGTGAATACAATGCGCTAAACTGGAACAGCTAATATTTACAGAATTAACACACTGTCAGAATGAAACGATGCTATGCACTATTAATAAATTTAGCATACACAAAATACCTAATCTTGACTGTTGTGACCAAGTGCTGACAAAACTGAAATCCAACAGCTGGCTCAACAGTGTCTAATAAGATATTCATCTATACAGTAGAAGGAGTTGCCTATCAGAAAGTCTTTCAAACTCTGTTTAAACTGGGCTTTATCTGAAACCAAGTTTTCAATGGTTGCTGGGAATTTATTGAAAATCTGTGTTCCTGAATAATGGACCCCTTTTTGGACCAAGGTAAGTGATTTTAGGTCTTTATGTAGATTGTTCTTATTCCTAGTATTGATACTATGTATTGACCTATTGGTTGGAAAAAAGAGATAAATTACTTGCAACAAATTTCATTAAAGAATAAATATACTGAGAAGCTGTGGTCAGAATACAAAGTTCCCTGAGGAGGTTTCTACATTATGTTCTTGAATTTAAACCACAAAAGATTCTTATCACATGCTTTTGCACCCAAAAACTTTTGCACACCAAAACCTTTTGCTCTGTTTGATGCGTTACCCCACAAATGAATAGCTCAAATTTTAACTGTACATTCTTTTAGGCATTCATCTCGAAATGACATTTTTCCCATTTGCAAAAATCGTAACTGTTATCATGATACACCCAACAGACCATGATTTTTGGGTACCACAAGAACCAATCGTGGTGATGGCCACTTCTATAATTTCTATTCATAGCAAATAGTCAAAATTTTTTACCGCATATTCTTATGACGATGTTCTCAGGGAACCAAAAATTTTGTCACGAGAACATATTTGCACGCTTTGCTGTGAAAGACAGCAGCAGAGAGACAGTGACAGCAGAAGAAGAGAGAGGTGACAATGGTGCTGGGAGAAAGAAAGTGGCAATGAAAGAGAAAGAGAGATGGATGAAGACAATAGCGGCCAATGAGAGAAGAGATACTGAGGGTCAGTGAGAGGCAGTGGCAGTAAACGAGAAAGAAAGGTGCATAGAGACAGAAGCAGTGGGAGTAAAAGACAGAGGAGACCATGAAAGTGAAAAATACAGACGACTGGAGACCATACATAGGCTTGCGAGGGTCTGGACCCTCCCGGACCAGCAAACTTTAACAAATAGGTATAGGAGAAGGCGCATTTAGAAGAAAAATTTAAAACACATGGGTATGGGAGGAAAGTAAGTTTGACCCCCACACAATTTTCTAGCTGCCAAAGTGTCGTGGAGGCAGTGATAGTTGGAAAGAAAGACAAAAGGAAACAGTGTGAGAGAGGAGACACTGCCAGTGGGGTACACTGTAAATCAATGGGAGAAAAAGAAGGCAAAGGATATATAAAGAAACTTCCACATGGGAAAAATATATTAAAAACAAAGATTCCAAGACTTACCAAGCGGGAAAGCGCCGGCAGACAGGCACATGAACAAAACAAACAAACACACACACAGAATTACTAGCTTTCGCAACCGATGGTTGCTTCTTCAGGAAGGAGAGGGAAAGACGAAAGGATGTGGGTTTTAAGGGAGAGGGTAAGGAGTCATTCCAATCCCGGGAGCGGAAAGACTTCCCTTAGGGGAAAAAAAGGACAGGTGTACACTCGTGCGCGCACACACACACGCACACACACACACACACACACACACACACACACACACACACACACACACACATATCCATCTGCACATACACAGACACAAGCAGACGTATTTAAAGGCAAAGAGTGGGTTTTAAAACCCACATCCTTTCGTCTTTCCCTCTCCTTCCTGAAGAAGCAACCATCGGTTGCGAAAGCTAGTAATTCTGTGTGTGTGTTTGTGTGTTTTGTTCATGTGCCTGTCTGCCGGCGCTTTCCCGCTTGGTAAGTATATATATATATATATATATATATATATATATATAGAGAGAGAGAGAGAGAGAGAGAGAGAGAGAGAGAGAGAGAGAGAGAGAGAGAAACTTCCACATGGGAAAAATATATTAAAAACAAAGATTCCAAGACTTACCAAGCGGGAAAGCGCCGGCAGACAGGCACATGAACAAAACACACAAACACACACACAGAATTACGAGCTTTCGCAACTGGCAGTTGCTTCGTCAGGAAAGAGGGAAGGAGAGGGGAAAATGAAAGGATGTGGGTTTTAAGGGAGAGGGTAAGGAGTCATTCCAATCCCGGGAGCGGAAAGACTTCCCTTAGGGGAAAAAAAGGACAGGTGTACACTCGCGCGCACACACACACACACATACACATATCCATCCGCACATACACAGACACAAGCAGACAGCATATATATATCAACACTGGCAGTGATAGAGGGATACTGAATATAAAGGCTTAACTAAAAAAAGAGATTGGGTAAAAGGATTTAGTATGTCCTTTGCTAAAAGAGTGTGAATATGTTCACATGCAAAATTTTTAGTGAGGAGAGGAGAATGAGGATTGAGGCACTTGATGCCCCACATTTCTGTCAGGGCCTTTAAAAAAGGAACATATTCACCTTATTTTTCTCCAACAAGAGCATTTCGTCACTGGTCAGAGTATCATTCAGCAATTATGACTTGATGGTTCTTCCGACACCATCATTTTTTAAAAGTTACGGTTATATTAATCTCACAGGATGAATCAGATAACACCATTTCAAACTATATGGACCCAGGAATGTTATAAGGCTAGTATGACACATTTAACAGTAGTTGTCATTGCCACATTACATAGCTGACTTTATAAAAATAAACCAAAAAGCAGTACTTATAGTGGACTGATGCGAGGAACACAGAGGCACATAACAGGAAACATTACATGTTAGGTGTCTGTGTTCCACACTTCGCTCTGCTATATGTGAGTAGTTGTCTTCCTTTATTTTAGTATCTTGCTCCATCCAGGATTTTCATCATTGTTATAAAAAAACAATACCTAATATAATTGTTGACTTTCCTGCCATGAGTGAAAATAATAGCCAATATAATCGGTAATTTTTCGGCACAGATATGGTTTAGTCATTAACTGAATTCACAATGTTCTTGATCAAAATCCAACATTAGCAAGGGAACTGCAACTGACTAATTACAAAGTCAGTCAAATGGTGAGATATACATTTATTCATGACTGTGGTCTTAGATTCTATGAAAGTTTATGCAAGGAACATCTACCAGCAATTACTGGTTGAAGAGTAGGACACAAACATCTAAATATGGCCATCAAGTCATGATAATCTACTTTCGTTGGATGTTAGCTGTATGGTGGCACCAAGACAGATGTCAAATCTACACACACACTCTTGCAGAGAATGACAGATTCGTGTGCGATAAACAATTTATTTTTCTCAGTAGTAGTGAATGTAGATGTCTTTGTAGTAGGAATGACTTTTGTTTGTTTTGAAACTGTGAGTGATAATTTTTGCATGGTAGCAATCTTCAGCAAGGGTATCACCACTCGAGGGTGGGAGGAGGGGGAGCCGGGTGGACATGACTCCCATTTTTTTTAAAAATCTATTTCTGAGTTCTGATTTTCAGTTGACGAAAATTTACAACACAGAATGAATATAAGGAAACTTATCTAATTAGACATACTATAGTTCAATTCTTTTATCTTGGCAGCTCACACATGGCCATCCAGACGCGGGAGATTGCTGCGTTGCCAGTTGCACATGACGCGCGCGTCAAGAGAAGCAGGGCCATAGTATAGCATAGTTCGCCAACTTACATTTAGGGAGGAGCGCAGTTCATGAAGTAAAGCCACCACGGCCGCATTAACCCAAAACAAAGACGTGCTTCCTGCATTCCGCGCTGTGCGCGATTTTGTCACTGCACTGCTCACCTGAGCAGACACATGGTGCTCCAACTGCTTTGACACTCTTATCACTTGATTCCACAAAAACTATTTGGCCCAAAAATTAGATTTTTGCACATCTTCTTGACTGATACCTTCGCCCCATAAATTACTTAATTTTGTTTCGATATTCTACGCAGTTATTATGCAGCATTAAATATAGTAAACCACTGCACAAAATTTTGAAGAGTTTGCAGAGGTAAAAGTCCATAGAGTATACTTTCCGTATGGTCAATTTTAGTTGCCACAATGTTGAGAATGAAATGTGGACAAGATGCCTAAATTTCATATAAGATTTACTATATAACAATATCTCATTTAATTTAAGTACCACATAGGTGTCGTATGTAATATTGATAAATATTACATCTTTCGCGACTGCAGTGGCCTTTCTCTGTTACTTACATACTTGGCAACTGCAAAACAGTTTCAATCCAGGCATAAATTAGCATGGTTTTTTTAATCTTAAGTGCCATTAAAATATATGGTATGAGACATCCAGAATGCTCCAAAATATGGCTTCAGGTATCAATTTTTGTCAAATATTTTAAGGGAACCTCCCGTTTCGACCCCTTAGATCCCCTCGTGATCAACACCCTACCTACACTCATGCTCATAAATTAAGGATAATTCTGATACATGGTAAAACAACACTCTGCTGGGAGGTTTCTGAGTTTAAATGGGATGCATTTGACCTGTGGTCATCGCACGGTGGCGCTGGCAGCAGTCCACATACGCAGAGGTGTGTTGGTGCATGTCAGAGTACGGTGCAGCGAGTAAGTGTGCAGAAGTGTCAGACGTGCTGTGTGTTGAAAATTGTTCAAAGAACACATAATGATGACATTATGATGGGTAGAAAACTAGGGCGACTGGAGGCTGGTCAAACACAGCAGGTCATAGCATGGGCCCTCTGTGTGCCACAAAGTATGATCTCAAGATTATGGCAACAATTCCAGCAGATAGGAAACATGTCCAGGCAGTACAGTGTGGGATGTCCACAGTGTACAACACTACAAAAAGACCGATATCTCACCATGAGTGCCCACAGACGGCCGTGGAGTACTGCAGGTAGCCTTGCTCGGGACCTTAAAGCAGCCACTAGAACAGTTGTCTCCAGACACACAGTCCACAGACGACTGAACAGACATTGTTTATTTGCCTGGAGTCCTTCAAGGTGCATTCTACTGACCACTGGTCACAGGAGAGCCCATAAAGCCTGGTTTCAGGAACACGGTACATGGTCACTGGAACAGTGGTCCCAGGTTATGTTCATGGACGAGTCCAGGTATAGTTGGAACAGTGATTCTCACTGGGTTTTCGTCTGGCATGAACCAGGAACCAAATACCAACCTCTTAATATCCTTGAAATGGACCTGTATGGAAGTCATGGTTTGATGGTGTGGGGTGGGATTATGATTGGTGCACATACACCCCTGCATGTCTTTGACAGAGGAACTGTAACAGGACAGATGTATTGGGACGTCATTTTGCACCAGTAGGTCTGCCTTTTCAGGGGTGCAGTGGGTCCCACCTTCCTCCTGATGGATAATAACGCACAGCCCCACCGAGCTCCCATCGTGGAGTACCTTGAAACAGAAGATATCAGGCGAATGGAGTGGCCTGCCTGTTCTCCAGACTTAAACCCCATCGAATACGTCTGGGGCGCTCTCGGTCGATGTATCGCTGCACATCTTCAAACTCCTAGGATACTTCCGGAGCTTTGACAGGCACTGGTGCAGGAATGGGGGGCTGTACCCCAGCAGCTGCTCGAGCAACCTGATTCAGGGTATGCCAACCCGTTATGCAGCTTGTTTACGTGTGCATGGTGATCATATCCCATATTGATGTCGGGGTACATGTGCAGGAAACAGTGGTGTTTTGTAGCACATGTGTTTTGAGGTGGTTTTCTCAACTTATCACCAATACTGTGGACTTGCAGAACATTTTTGTGTGTGTTTCCTATGTGCCTATGCTATTAGCGCCAGTTCTGTGTAGTGCCACGTTGTGTGGCACCACATTCTACAATGATCCTTAGTTTATGAGCAAGAGTGTATAAACCATCATCATCCCTCCCCACTCATTTAATTCTGGTAGTGCTCATGATCTTCAGTCACCAGACTTTAAAGTGTGGCACTATCCAATTCATTTACTGTTTTCAGTTAAGGAAATACAAAGAACATGAACTTACGCAAGTATAGATTAAAATTCTGTCAGTGTATTTGAGGGTCTAACAAGAAGGAGAAGTAGAAGAAGAAGAACAATCAAATCGGGGGAAATGTAGGCAAAATGTTCATGCAAATCATGGAAAGGATGAATGAATTAAAACAACTTCAGGATGATACAAAGATTTAACAAAAATGTAAGTAAGAAGTGTTAAAAAAGATGGTACAGAAATTGTTCGCAGTAAAAAATAAATCAATGCTGTGTGTGTGATGATCACAAAATGAGCATGGCACTCTTCAGAGTGGACACTGAGGACCAGTTAGCAATAATGAATAGTGAGGTATCAAAACATAAATATGGATCTAATAACAAATTTTTCAGTTGGCAGCAAGACTTAGCAAGTCTGCCATGAAATGGCTGAAATGAAACAGCAGAGAGATCAAAATTCAGTCTTGATTAAAATGGAAACAAAAGAAACAGACAACATTAATGAAATGGAACAACAAGTCATAACACATGCTCTGCAATGCAAAGACCGTGTGGACAGAAAAACTGTCCAGACTCAGAGGTGCCTCTTATATAAGTTATGATTGAATAACGAGATGCCTGCCAGTGTGGGTGTGACTCAGACATATAAAGACACAAATTTGCCAGCAGCGATTTGTTTGTTCTTTTTATAGTCTTCTGCTTATTAGGAACATGGGAATTTTAAACAGACATCTCCCACGGAAGTCAGGAAGTTGAAAGAACCATTTTCCCAAGATAATTTTCCAGTGGTGAACAGCAGTTTGGAGGGTAATGAAACTGATGCAGGCAAAACAGGTATTTCAGATGAGCTTAAGTATGAAATAAAGAAGGGAGTTCTAAACAATATTTCCATTTTTAAACAAATGGTGATGTCCATCACATAATATTCTTAAGATATTTTCAGAATGCAATACCAAAAACTTGGGGTAGCCACAAAAGTGTTTGATTTATAGTGGAGACAGTGCCCATTGGGGTACGGCAAACTTGGAAAGTTTTACAT
The DNA here is from genome assembly GCF_023897955.1 of Schistocerca gregaria. Taxonomy (NCBI): domain Eukaryota; kingdom Metazoa; phylum Arthropoda; class Insecta; order Orthoptera; family Acrididae; genus Schistocerca; species Schistocerca gregaria. Next base: position 662,472,887 of record NC_064923.1, read on the forward strand.
CAAGCACACAATTTTCATAGGGATTTAAATCAAAGTTCTGGTCAGAAGGAGCAAAAATAAACTTACAGTTTGAACTTTTTGAAGCCATATACAGAAGGAATGGGTGGTAAATGGCATTTCATAGAATATTATTTGAATAAAACTAAGTATTTAGATGAATCGGTTAATGAATTCCGTTCAATAGAAATACTCGCCAGTCATTCACCTAATAGAGAGAGTGTGGGAGGTAATGGCAGGGAGAAAGAGTTAAAACCAAAAGGACAAATTCTACAGATGTCAGTAGAGAAGGAAACCATAATCACAATAGAAAACAGAGGTACTGAAATAATTTTAACAGAAGGAGTAACAATTAATATAAAAACATATTAAAAACAAAGATTCCAAGACTTACCAAGCGGGAAAGCGCCGGCAGACAGGCACATTAACAAAACACACAAACACACACACAGAATTACTAGCTTTCGCAACCGATGGTTGCTTCTTCAGGAAGGAGAGGGAAAGACGAAAGGATGTGGGTTTTAAGGGAGAGGGTAAGGAATCATTCCAATCCCGGGAGCGGAAAGACTTCCCTTAGGGGAAAAAAAGGACAGGTGTACACTCGCGCACACACACACACACACACACACACACACACACACACACATATCCATCCGCACATACACAGACACAAGCAGACGTATTTAAAGGCAAAGAGCCACTCTTTGCCTTTAAATACGTCTGCTTGTGTCTGTGTATGTACGGATGGATATGTGTGTGTGTGTGTGTGTGTGTGTGTGCGCGCGCGCGAGTGTACACCTGTCCTTTTTTTCCCCTAAGGGAAGTCTTTCCGCTCCCAGGATTGGAATGACTCCTTACCCTCTCCCTTAAAACCCACATCCTTACGTCTTTCCCTCTCCTTCCTGAAGAAGCAACCATCGGTTGCGAAAGCTAGTAATTCTGTGTGTGTGTTTGTGTGTTTTGTTCATGTGCCTGTCTGCCAGCGCTTTCCCGCTTGGTAAGTCTTGGATTCTTTGTTTTTAATATATTTTTCCCATGTGGAAGTTTCTTTTTATTTTATTTACATCATCATTAATATAAAAACAGATAGAATTATGGTCATCAAAGTAATATAATGAATTTGACACCTCAAATAGAAATTAAGGAACAGGGAAGACAGCAAAATCAGCTGCACCAACCAAGTACTTTGAATGGCACCCTGTCATTTATAACAGCTGATTACAAGAGGGTCAGTTGTTCAAGGATGAGTAATTGTAAGAGGTGGAGAGAGAAATCCCTATTGTAAATAATTTGTGTGTGACATGAACAATTATAGATATGGTTGTGTATACTGCAAGTGAAGTTAGTATAATACTCAAGGGATTTTGTGAGGAAAATGGAAGCATGTCCTTCCCAAATAACTAAACTTCATTTCACAGGTGTCACAGCTTCCAAAAGAAAGAAGATTGAGGGGGATGTTTTAATAAGGAAACTAGCCAGCATGTTGACAGTATTTGTGGAAATAAAACAAAAAAAATTATTTCCACTGTTCAAAAGGGACTCATCTAATAACTAAATTCCCTCTTCCTAAAGTGGTAATAAAGGTCACTACGAACTCAGGAAGAACAGAAGGCTTCTACTATATGCAGAATTTTAAGAAAGAACATAAAAGAACTATAGATAAAACAATTTCACTTCCAATCAAAGAAACGGTTAGTGTTAAGTCACATGTAGACTCTGAAAATCGTGGATAAACCAATCACCACCACAAATAAGGAATTCCCAGAGCTTGTAATAATGCACGAATGAACAACAGACACAGCATCTCCAACAAGGTCATATATGTCTATGTTGGACAAATTACTAGTAAAAAATGGGAAATTAACCACTGAGGAAAAAAAATGGATTATACGGTAAAATTAACTGTGCAAGCTGCCCCCAAACCTGAGTAATTTTGATCATTTAAATTTTAGAAAATTGTCCAATGAGGCCTCAACACGGTGTTCATAACGAAGGAAAGGTTTAGTGATAACCTGCAGGAACTATTTTCATTGAATTATGAGGAACCAGTTAAGATAACCTCCACTGGTGAAGACTATAAAGGTGCACATACAAAGAAGTGTGAACTGTCAAGGAAGATTGCTCAAAGAATAAAAGAAGATGACTGTTTTCGTGACAATAACAAATATTTTATAGTAACTACCAGATCACAATGGGATGGAATACACTACACTATTTTGGCTAGGAAACTGTGGTCATAGAAATGCAGTACAAAAAAGGAATACAAATAGCATGGAAGATTTGATCAAAATGTTAGCCGTATCCCATCAGGCTATATGAACTATTTAGAGTGGTCACCTTATATTTTATTTTTCATTGCAAATTTTGTACATATTGCAAAGTGAATTTATGTTATTGCAGGGAATAAACAGATTGGACAGGAAAGGCACTTGCTGATGTATGTACTCAAACTGTAATTTTCCCCCCTTTTATTCCCCCCTTTTTTGTGTATGTCTAACAGTGTGAGACCATATATGTAAACTAAATTAATAATGAGTAGCAGGTTGGTGGAGGCAGTATAACAAGGAGAATGACTGAAAATAAGCCAAAGAGGATAATACAGTGGCTAGAGATGTGACTGTCTTATGGAATGAGTCAAATTAGTGAAGGTTGTGAGAATACGTTAACACCAGCTGATTTTAAATATGGTTGTTGAGTGCATAGGGAAGCAATATAACTGATGGAATGGTTTATGAATAGGCAGTGATGACAATTAAACATTAATGCTTATCAGGTGAACGGTGACATTGTTGTACTGTTGTTCTTTGGGGGAGAATAAAGTGATGTAGTAAATGTCCAGATTGTCAGTAAGGCACATAGTTTGGAAAAAGATATTTTGTCATGAATTAGGTGACTGATAATATATGATGGTAAAATAGTTAGGAAATAATGCCCAGTGGACTTCTGGGTCCATTTTTTTATTGTGTCATCAATCAAAGGATCTTATGATGGTAATTAGAATATGTAGGACCTCTTTCTGAAATTTTTACATCAAACTACAAATTCTTTCCCTGATAAATGTCAATCATTTGCTGGGAAAGTAATGTCATTTTATTGAAAGTAATGTCATTTCATTGAGCTTCTATTTGTGTTAAAATTATAACATGTAGTATCTTCTCTTCAACACTCCCATATACCATGAAGAGGTGTAAGTACTGCATTAATATATTGTTAACACATTGCAGACAGACCCTGAGATTACTCGTGTTTTGCAATAACAATGAAGATGATTCTGTTCATGTGAAAGACCTCATTTTCTCACAATGATTTATAAGAAACTTATTCGACCACACTTGCAACGATTTGAAGATCATCCTAAGGTCATTACATTACCAATGGAATGTGACTCTGAAGCCTCTGTGATTAGCTTGATGTTTGGTGAGAAGTTGTTTGGATTTTTTTGCATGGAGTTGAGCAGCCTATCATTACAAAACCTTAGTGATACACAAAATGTTGCCAAAGCACTCAAGTGGCCTCCTGTTACATGAAGAGACATGAAGAAATTCCTTGGCCTAATTCTTCAAGGTCCTGGGAGTAGACAATATTCCATTAGAGCTACAGATAGCCTTGGATGAGCCAGCCATGACAAAACTCTTCCTTCTGGTGAGCAAGACATTTGAGACAGGCGAAATACCCTCTGACTTCTAAGAGAATATAATAATTCCAGTCCCAAAGAAAGCAGGTGCTAACAGGTGTGAAAATTACTGAACTATCAGTTTAATAAGTCATTGCTGCAAAATACTAAAACAAATTTTTTACAGACGAATGGAAAAATTGGTGAAGCCGCCTTCGGGGAAGATCATTTTGGATTCCTTAGCAAGGTTGGAACACTCAAGGGAATACTGACCCTACGACTTCTCTAGAAGATAAGTCAAGGAAAGGCAAAGCTTCGTTTCTAGCATTTGTAGACTTACAGAAAGCTTTTGACAATGCTGACTGGAATACTCTCCTTCAAATTCTGAAGGTGGCAGGGATAAATATAGGGACCAAAAGGCTATTTACAATTTGTACAGAAACCAGAGTCGAGGGGCACGAAAGGGAAGCAGTGATTGACAAGGGAGTGAGACAGAGTTGTAGCCTATCCCCAATGTTACTCAAACTGTATATTGAGGAAGCAGTAAAGGAAACAAAAGAAAAATTTGGAGTAGGAATTATAATCCATGGAGAAGAAATAAAAACTTTGAGGTTTGCCGACAACATTTTAATTCTGTCAGAGGCAGCAAAGGACTTGGAAGAGCAGTTTAACTGAATGGACAGTGTCTTGAAAGAAGGATATAAGATGAACATCAACAAAAAAGGACAATGGAATGTAATCGAATTAAATCAAGTGATGCTGCAGGAATTATATTAGGAAATGAGGTGCTTAAAGTAGTAAATGTGTTTGACTATTTGGGAAGCAAAATAACTGATGTCTGTTGAAGTAGGGAGAATATAAAATGGAGACTGGCTATGGCAAGGAAAGTGATTCTGCAGAAGTGAAATTTGTTAACATTGAGTATAGATGTATGTGTGTGGATGCCATTTCTTAAAATATTTGTATAGAATGTAGCTATGTATGGAAGTGAAACATCAACAATAACTAGTTTGGACAAGAAGAGAATAGAAGCTATTAAAACATGATGTACAGAAGAATGCTGAAGATCAGATGGGTAGATCACATTAACTAATGAGGCGGTACTGAACAGAATTGGGGAGAAGTGGAATTTGTGGCACAACCCGACTAGAAGAAGGGATCTTTTTGTAGGACATATTCTGAGGCATCAAGGGATCACCCATTTAGTATTGCAGGGAAGCGTGGAGGATAAAAATTGTAGATGGTGACCGAGAGATGAATACACTAAGCAGATCAGAGCAGAGGTATATAGGCTGCAGTAGTTACTCGGAGACGAAGAGGCTTCCACACGATAGAGTCGCATGGAGAGCTGCATCAAACCAGTCTCCGGCCTGAAGGCCACAACAACGATGACGACGACAACAACAACAACAATTTTTCAAGAAAAGAGAGATGGAAAGATTATTAGTAAACAGACCCTGTAATGGCCACCCCAATATTTCCACAGACTATGAGTGATAATTGACTTGTACAGATCTGGACATTCTGGCACTTCAACGACAACATGAAACTGGACAGCTTTGGGAGGCTCTTCAAAGTTCAACCTGTACTGGATTATTTCCTCAAGAAAATTCGATGGATGGTGGCATTGTTTTCTGCTCCAAAAAATCCAGCCTATTATGCTTTAACAACAGTAAGATTCTGAAGTCTCACAATATAATTTTACTGATTCCTTTTTTTCGGGGAGGGGGGGGGGGAGGTGAGTGGGTTGAGGGGCTTGTGGGAGGGGGGGGGGACAGATAACAACACTTACTGATTAATACAGTTAGTAACTGAGATTTCGACTGTGGCAACACTGTAAAGCCTTTTACATGCACTGATACAATGATAATTCAATCATTTATTCTATCACTGTAAATGTTAACCAAATCCATGACATTGCTTCATAGGGGGGTGTGCAGGAGCCAGAAAGATCGTGGGAGGCGCACATCGGCACGGCGCGTCACAGATGGTAGTTGCCGCAAGAAGAGTCCCGTCCACCAAAGGGCACGCAAGAATTCAGCCGCAACCTCTGTCGGCGTAACAACAACAACAACAACAACTCAGGAAGCATGGGCTGTGCCCAGTCAGTTAACATCTGGCATGCCTATGAGACAGTTCCCGGTCTACACTATGTAAAGTGTGACAGAATACGTGAACTGTGTTACTACACAATTGGCGATGAGGATGGGATCGTTCTTTCGCGTGTTGCGTTGTTGTTCCAGTTTCACAGCTTATGCGCGGCATGGAGGATTTAGTGCGAGTTTTGGTTGAGCAGCAGACGGAGCTCATGGCAAGCATGAAACAAGTGCTTCCGGCACTGCTCTCCATGCCGTCTGCTCCAGTGCCATTCCCTCCTCCCTTTCCCCAGTATGACGAGACGGCAGAGGATTGGGACACATATGAACATCGCCTTCGGCAGCATTTCCAGGCATTTCATGTTGCCGATGCGGAGGTATGTCGTGCTCTTTTCTTGTCTCGGATATCTCCCTCGCTGTATCAAGTTTTTCGGCAGCTAGCGGCATTGCAGGAACCCTCGTCCTTGTCTTTTGACGCATTGTGTTCACTGCTGTCTTCATATTATTGCCGCCGCACGTATGTTGTAGCGGCTAGGATCGAGTTCTATCAATGCAAGAAGCAGCCCCATCAGTCTTACCGGGCGTGGACCGCTACCCTGCACGGTCTTAGTCGCAAGTGTCATTTTGTCACGGAGCAGTCGTGAGAATCGTATGCCCACGTTATGGTAAGCAACGTCATTGTTCGTTCGGCCCCTGATAGGGTGGTCCGGCAATGGGCCCTGCAGTTAGAAGACCCTTCCCTTGAGGAAGTCCTATCTATTTCTCAATCGTATGAAGTCTCTCACGCTGCCGGTCAACAGTTGGAAGCATGGTGCGACGTATCAGGACGGAGCGGCCGCGTCCACTGCGTCCGGGGTGGACGGCGTGCGAGCGGTAAAATCCGGCAGAAACAGACGCTCCCGCACGGCGCGTAAACAGAGTTCCGGCCGCTGGCCCCTGTTACCATCCTGTGCGTCGTGCTATATCCATCATGATCGGTCGGAGTGCCCCCAGTGTTGGGCCGTTTGTTGCAAATGTAATAAAAAAGGACACATTAAAGTTCGCCACTCAGCCTCAAAAGAATCGAAGGAAGCAGTTACAGAGGACAGGGACATTGACATTCAGGAAGTTTCATCAGGACAGGCTCCCGACGCATCGGTGTGGTCGCGCCGATTACAACTGCAAGTAGATACGGGCGCAGTAGTTTCTTTGTTGAATGCACAAACTTACTCCAACCTTGGGTCGCCCCCATTGGCGCCAGTATACCGGTGTCTACGCGGTTATGGTAAACAGTTCATTCCCCTACTGGGTCAATTCACTAACGACGTGACTTACAAATCAGTCACTCGGCCTATTACTTTTATTGTTGTCAGTGATGCGAGCTCCACTAACCTTTTCGTTTGGATGCCTTTCAAGCTTTCGGTTTTTCTATCGCTGACACCATACAGTTGGTCTCCGAAGACATTCCTTATCAATTATTGGAATCTCTGTTCTCTGACTTTCTCGATATCTTTGAGGAAGGCCTGGGGTGTGTTTCAGACTTTGAAGTTCACTTAATGTTGAAGGCGTCGGCTCGTCCATGTTTTCTGCGTGCAGGGCAGATCCCATGGCTCTCAAGTAAAGAAGAGTTAGACCGGCTGACAGCCCTTGGGGTCGTTCTTCCCATTTCTTCTAGTGAGTGGGCTTCGCCCCTCGTTATTGTCAGGACACCCTCGGGGAAATTACGTCTTTGTGGCGATTTCAAGGCCACCATTAATTCCCAATTGGTGGTGGACACCTATCCTTTGCCTCATGCAGATGAATTGTTCTCCGCCGTGGCGGGAGGCCAATATTTTTCGAAAATCGATCTTTCGGAGGCTTATCATCAAATACCTCTTGATGAGGACTCCAAACGGCTGGCAGTTGTCAACAACCCGTTTGAGCTTTACCAATACCAGTGGTCGGCCTTTGGAATATCCAGTGCCCCGGCAATATTCCATTGTTATCTTGAGCACAACACGTCGACAATCCCTCATTGTATTAATTACCTGGCCAACATAATTGTCATGGGTCGCAGCAAGAAGGAACACTTGCACAACCTTCGCACCCTCTTTCTCAAATTCAGGTCCATGGGTTTTCGCTGCAACCTGTGTAAGCCAAACTTCTTCCAACCATCCATTGAGTATGTGGGCTACACAATCTCTCGGCATGGCATCCAGCCACTAGGAAGTTTGGTCCAAGGTATCGTCGACCTTCCGCGGCCCGTTTCACTGAAGGAGTTACAAGCTTTTTTAGGCAAGATTGCCTATTACCACCAGTTCATTCTCAGGGCTTCCACCATAGCTCACCCCCTGTACTGCCTTCTGCGCAAGGGTGTTCCTTTTGATTGGTCGCCTGCATGCGAGCGAGAGTTCACCTCGTTGAAGGGCCTCCTCACGTCAGTGCCTTGTTTGGCTACTTTTGATCCCCATAAGCCGTTGGTCCTGGCTACAGATGCTTAGCAGTATGGGGTGGGGGCTGTCCTGGCCCATTGCAACACAGATGGTTCCGAGCAGCCACCGGCGTTTGCATCTAAAACTCTTAGTCAAGCACAGGATCATTACTCCCAGGTGGAAAAAAAGGTTTTGGCCATTGGCACGAAGTTTCAGTTAATCACTGACCATAAGACGTTAATATCGTTATTTGGTTCCGCATCTCAGATTCCGGATAGGGCGGCCCACAGACTACAGTGCTGGGCCTTGTTCCTCTCTAAGTACCATTATGACATTCATTTTCGCCCTACCGGACAGCATGCCAACGCAGACGCTCTTTCCCGTCTCCTGGTGGGCCCGGATCCTAAGTTCGATCGAGAGGAAATTATGTGTTTTCATTTGGATGTGGCGTTCCGCCAAGTGGTTGATGGCTTTCCGATCACTAGTTCTAGAGTCGCCAGGGAAACGGCAGCTGACCCGGTTCTCTGGCAAGTATTTCACCTCATTCAGCAGGGGTGGTCATCCCGACCTCCATGCCGGGCCTCGGATCCTCTTCGTAATTATTTTGTTCTTCGAGACCGCATCTTCACCTTGGAAGGAGTTCTCCTTCTGGCTACTGATGATACAGCTCCTCGCGTGGTTGTTCCTGCAAGTTTGCGAAGGAAAGTCCTCACGTTATTACATGAGGGGCACTGGGGTGTTTCCTTTACTAAAACCTTGGCTTGCAGACATGTGTACTGGCCCGGTATTGACAGAGAAATTGAGCACTTGGTGGCCACCTGTTCCCAGTGTGTGAGCCAACAGGCATCTACCAGGTCAGCGTTCTCTTCATGGCCGCCTGCAACCCAGGCATGGGAACGCGTCCACATCGATTTTGCGGGTCCGTTTCTCCAGGATTTTTGTAGGCGCTTCGGTATTCGGCATATTTGCTCTCCCCCCTCTTGTCCACAATCGAATGGGGAAGCCAAGCACATGGTGCGCAGATGAAAAAGTATGTGCACGAATTTCCTGCAGAGGAGGCGTTGACATTTTTCCTGACGGCGTACCGGACTGCACCAATGGGAGAACGCACCTCCTCTGGCCCTGTCCTCACCAGTCTTCACAAAACGGAGTACCCGGCTTTCCAGTGGGTATGTCGATCTGGGCACGTGGGTTTGGTCGCAATCCACATTGGATACCGGCGGTGGTCCTGCGCCAAAATGGCCGTCGGCTCTGTACCTTGCAGAGGGGGACTGGGAGGTACGTCGTCACCAAAATCAGGTACGTCCACGTTTGGGCACCCATCCTCCGGCCCCTTGGGCATCGCCTTCCCCATTGCCGGCACCCGTGTTGCTTTCTCAGGGGACGCTACCACCCCTCCCCCCTGTGATTCCGCCGCACTGCGATGGCTCTCAGCCTTGGCAGCCTCCAGTAGCACTGGCATCGCCATCGTTAGCGATGCCCCAGCAAAAGCCAGCCCCCCTCGCAGACCCGGTTTCTCAGGAGGCTGGTTCACCTGTGGCCGTCCCTTCCCCATCGTCCCCGCCACTGGGACTTGCCCCTCTCGGGGTGGAGCAGGGTCCGGAGTTCAACGGCCTGTCACCCGTTCTGTCCCGGGCTCCGGTGGTGGGACGACGGGGGCCTCTTCGTGTGGGTCACTTCCAGCCGTATTCCGGCAGGGTTGGCAGTTCCCCTCGACTCCAGCCTTCCCATGGACATGGAGGTCATCACTCCTGCACGATGCTACACCTTCCGACGCAGTGGATCACAGTGGCTTCACCCCCCGGAGGAGGAGGAGTGCAGTAGCCACCAGAAAGATCATGGGAGACGCACATCGGCACGGCGCGTCACGAACGGTAGTTGCCGCAAGTAGAGTCCCGTCCACCAGAGGGCACGCGAGAATTCGGCCGCGACCTCTGCTGGCGGAACAACAACAACAACAACAACTCAGGCAGCACAGGCCATGCCCAGTCAGTTCACATCTGGCATGCCTATGAGACAATTCCCGGTCTACGCTATGTGAAGTGCAATGGAATACATGAACCGTGTTACTACAGGGTGATTCTCCTTCCTTGTAGATTTACAAAGAAGCAGATGCATTTCTTTTTGCCTCTATGTATTGTGAATTATGAAACCAGAATCATTTGAATCTCTCCTACTTGACATCAGTTTTTAATGTGTTATTTCAGTTTAACAAGACATGAGACCAAGATTCTTCAGAACCAAGTGCAATAAAACAATAGTTAAGTGGAACATCACAAAGGCAGCATATCCAGATGGTATTTTTCTGGCTGCACTGTAACTAGCAAGACACGGATTAATCAGATTCCTATGCAGAGTGTTCAGAACCAGTCCAGCAGCAGCAGTCATTCACATTGCTTGAAGAAAAGTGAAGGTTGTTTTCATTCCAAAGCCAGGTACTCTTAATCACACCAAAAAGCACACTTTCGGGTAGTTGCTTTCTGCTTCTTGCCAGATATTGAAGGGGCTTTTAGTAACACAGCCTGAAACCCACACGGATAGACCTGCGGAAGAGCATGGCATTAAGACCATTGCACGTGGGTGGATTAAGACCATGCTGAGTCGACAAAAGGTAGAAGCCACTGTGATGGATTTGAAGATGGTGATCACCACCACTACCAGAGTGTGTCCACAAGATGAGCTTTTGTCCCCACTACTGGAACTAAGTGGTGAATGAACTTATTAAGGAGTTAAATGCTAGACATTATTTTTGCTATGGATTCAAAGACAGCTCAGTCATAGCAATACTTAGCAAATTTGTAAGTAGCAATAAAACAATGGCACAATGCACTCTGAACATTGTGCAAAACTAGTGTAGGAAACAGGATCAAAATGTCAGTTCCAAAAAAATTGTTGTTGTACCATTGATCAGGAAGCATTTCCATGACACATACTGGAATCTTAAGCTGTTCAGTAAAATCCTACCATTAAAGAGAGTAGTGACGTACCAGGGGGTAAACCTGGATGCGAAACTAACAAGGACCCCTCACATAAAGAATATCAGTACCATGACAAAAAGTGCTTTCGTGCACACTATATGGGCCAGTGGTAAAAACTGAGGTCCAAATCCAAGGAGCATGTATGGGATACACACCTATACAGCAAGACTTATGATAATTTATGGGGGCTATACTACAGTGCAATTAAGTATAGCGGTGGTTGCTAAGGATTATAAAATATGTTGTTAAGGAGCTTAGGAAGGTTCAGAGACTGGCCTGTCCAGCCATAACAGCCAGAATTAGCAGCACAACCACTGCCAGGATGGAGACCGTACTTGACATGCTGCCAGTATATCTTTTGAGTTACAAATGAGTCAGCGACAAGGGCATACAGCTAAAAAACTGAAAACCTTTAGGATATATAGGTCTTAAACTAATACAATGAATGTGATAAATAAAGGATTGGTCAGGGAAATGACAGCTCACTATACAATAGCTTCAGCTGCTTCAAAAAACCATTCAATGTAACAATTGGATGTAGGGAAGAGTGGAAGAATGAACCACGATACCATTCAGGAGACACAGTGTGGTTTATTGATGTGTCGAAAACAAAGGTAGAGTGCACCCTACTCTAGAGAGTCTAATTTCTCTAAGGAAGATGGCTACAATACTACAGCAGTAGGTACTCATACTCACAGTGTGCACAGAGCAGAATCTACATATATGCCAGAAAGATCATAGCACCTATATTCATTCAGACAGCCAAGCAACTCTGAAATGTCTATTAGCACCTGCAATGGGATCATGCCATGAACCTCTGGTAAGGCTATGAGAAAGCAACAGTGTAAACCTGCTGTGGGTCCCTAATCACCCACGATTTGGTGGTAGTAAACAAGGATACAGGATGGTCAGGTCAGAGGTGACAACCCAATTTGTTGGACCAGAACGTGTTTCAGTCATCACTAAGTTGATGGTAAAATCTAAAATACATAGCTGGACCAGGAGACAAACATACAGAATATTGGAATAACCTCAAAAACAGAATCATGGCAAGCTAATGATGCCAAAAATCAGGTTTTAAGAGAAGTTCTGTAATCTTGGGCTTGAATGGGAGGCAAATTAAACTCATGATAAATCTAGTAACTGGCCATGGGAGCTTCAGGAAATATCTGCACACAATGAGCATGGAGAAAGAAGCTTCTGAGTGCAGACTGTGTGGTGTGTGGAATGAAACTGTACCACATTTATTTTTCCAAAGTGAAGCACTGAAGGCCAAAAGACACAAAATACTTAAGTTACTAACTGCTTAAGAGATTGTATCTAACAAAAACCTAGTAAAGAGCCACCTACTACTCCACATGGGTACTGACTGGCTTTACTAGAATGGCAGGGATGTATACCACACAATAAATTTATGAATGGTAGAGGCAACAAGGAGCTAAGATGACTGTCATTTTGTTTTCCTGATTAAATCAAAGAAAACAAAAAAACTCAAAGCCACAGTGAAAACATTGAATCAGGCATAGAAACATGAATATGGAAGCTTGACCAATGAAGATGCAGCTCAATGGAAGCTGTCTATAGAACAAGAAAAGAGCTTCCTGTGAAGGACAAAGATGCTAGTGTATGCTCACTAGTAGCACTAGTTGGAGCCATGGAGGGAAGAAATAGAAAGCCTGTACATCCTCCTAAAAGCAAAACTGATACTGACATCCCCTACCCTGTATGGCAGATACTGAACAAGAGAAGAGAGGGAGCACAGAGCTGCACGATCAACAAGCACAAGGGCCATTACATCCACGGTAACAGCAAAAACTGCAGCTCGTAGTAAACAGCAGGAATATCCCAAGTAAGGTCCCAGGATCAGTACCACTTATTAAAGTTAGAATGCCTAGATACTATTAGGATCAGAGCATCACTTTTTAATGTTAAACAACGGAAACTCCAGGTAGGAATATCAACAATGTAGGAAGAGATATATAGATATTTACAGCCAGTAGAAACTTAGTAAAGCTAATAATGACTAGATAATATTAGGAACAGAGAATTGGTTGAAACCAGAAGTACAACAAAATTCTAAATTCAGATTGGAATATAGGCTACATGGAAATCACAGAATGGACATCAATGGTGGCAGAGGATTTCTTGCTGTGAGACATTTGATAATGTCTACTGAGGTTATTACAGATTCTGAATGTGAAACAATCTTGGTAAAGTTAAGCATCACAAGTGGGTCAAACACGCTTTTACAAACTACATACATCATGAACTGTAGTGACAGAGGACTTCAGAAAGAGCTTGCAGAATATTAGAAACAAGTTTACTGACCATACTATGATGATGACCATACTATGATGAAGACTTCAATTTGCAAGCTACAGAATAGGGTAGTCATACTATCAAAACTAATGACAGACACAGGTATTCATGTGACATTATTCTGAGTGTCTTGTCCAAAACTTACTTAGGGCACATAGAGGACAAACTCGTGAGGGTAACATCCTAGACCTCCAAGCAACAAATAGATGCAAACTTTTGGAATCAGTTAAAGTAGGTGATGGCATAAGTTATCATAAGGGTGTGATAGCAACAATGACTACAGGTGTTACAAGGGATGTTAAGAAAGATAGGAAAACATTTTTGCTTAGCAAGTGCAATAGGATACAAACTGTCGGGTACCTGTGCAGTCAACATCAAATTTTCAGTTCAGAGGACGAAGACATGGACTATAAATTGATAAAAATTTAAAGCACCATTCATCATTCAATACGGTGTGGAAGAGGCCCATTGCAGTTTAATAGACATGTTAGAATGTTGCTATGAAAGCAAAAAGAGCTTCATCAAAAATTAAGGAAAATGTATGTGACAAACAAAAGTTGAATGAAGAGAACATGAGCATAAGGAGTGTAACGAGATAAGTGTCCAATGAATTTGAAAGTAAAATTTTGCCACTGATCTGACAAAACCCTGAGAAGTTTTGCTATTATGTAAGCAGATAAAAATCACTTATTAAGTCACTCCATGACTATACGTGCACTAAACACATGACAGAGAGAAGGCCAAAATACTGAATTCGGTCTTCCAAAACCGCTTGACTATGGATGATCATAACATGGTCCCACATCCCAATCATCGCACAAATACCGAAATGGCACATACTGAGATCAATGATTGTGAAATACAAAATCAACTATAATTGCTTTATAGTGGAAAGGCATCTAGACCTGAAGGGATATCCATAAAATTCTACAGAGATTATGTGAAAGAAATTGCTTCCTGTCTAGTAGTAGTTCCAACCTTCCTTAAGAACTGGACCAAATGAAATACTGGTGGTGTAACTTTTCTGATAGATTACTGCAAGACACTGTGTTTAGAGTGGCACATGATGTAAGTGTAAACTGTGTTCTGTACCACACTTGATATTTGTTTTGAATACTTTTATAACAACAATCAATTCATTGATAGTGATTCTGAAAACTGTGCTTCAACAATATTATAATTAATCTGATAAATTCTGACACTGGGATGTTGTTTTATGTGAGAGATAACCTGATTTATGTGCTATTTGTGTTGCAAAGTTAAGGAACCAATTGTTGTCATAACAATTTAACATCAAGTTTAATAAACATGTGAGAAAGCGACTCCAAAACTATGGAGTTGCATACATTATTAAATAAATATTATCCATTGTTTGTTAAGATTTTCAGTTTCACAACGGACTGGTGTGCTACCAGAGAGGCTAAAAGAAGAGACAACAAGGTTGGTTATCTTACACAATGTAGTCAAACTTCAGGAAGACATTTGACACAGTTTCATTTTGTGAACTGTCTTTTAGTGAAAAAAATACAAGCCTACAGAGTATCAAAACAGACCTGTGGCTGGATTCAGAACTTCTCCACTGATGAAATTCGACACATTGCTCTTAATGGAATAAAATCAACAGTTGTTAAGATAATTTCAGTGATACTACCATTACTGCTTACAATTTATGTCAATGATTAAATGGATAATGTCAGAAATTCCATGAGTCTGTTTGCAAGTTGCCTACGAGAAGGTAGCAACACCAGAAGATTGCAGCACACTGCAGGAAGACAATCAGAGGATTAATTACAGATACAAGGACTGGCAGTTGACAATGAATGTTAATACATGTAACATATTGTGCATAAATAGGCAAAGCAATCCACTTCTGTACAATTACATTACTGGTGAAAAACCACTGGAAACAGTAAATACAATAAAATACTGGGGAAAAACCATCTGGAGAAATCTAAAGCAGAAAGCCCACATTAAACAAATAGTAGGAAAAGCACATGCCAGCTTGAGATTCAAAAGAAGAATCTTTCATCCATGCAAGAAGTGCCCTAGAAAATGATTGTGTGGCCAATTCCTGAGTATCACTTATCAATGCATGATCCATATCATTGTTGATTAATAGAAGAGATAGACAAGACCTAATGAAAATTAGTGTTAGTGAAGCCTGACATTGTCAGGAAGGAGACAACAGTCTTAAAATAGTGTTTTAATGCAAAAACTTTCAATGCCTAGACCATAATTTTTTGAATACAATTACAGCATTATGACTAGTTTTGGTTGTTTTCTGCAAGCATCTTCAGATTATTCAAATTGTAAAAAAGAGGGGGGAAGCGAATTGAAAAACACCATCATTATTTGCAGTCATTCAGTGATAGGCACTCACAGAAGGGTCAACAAACTATGACAGTATGTAGCAAAAAACTTCATCATGAGCAAGCCAGGTTGTAAACTATAATATCACAAGACGACAGTAATAAAGAAGGAAAATGAACAGTTACATCACATGTCCATGATTTGTAATGGCAAAGCAGGTATTATATAAAAAATTGTATATGCAATGGTAACACAAACTGTCAGCTGTTCCATAGCCTGGCTAGCAAAGAAGTGATCCAACATGGCATATAAAATAGTCATCTTTATAAAATGTGCACAAGTTAAAGATTAAGTGTAAAAAGCCACAAGTCCAACCTGCCTGGCAAGACAGATCAAAAGTAACTTGAAGTTCAGTCACAGAACTGTCAAGTAGGCATTACAAAGATGCCTAAGTGCAAGGAAGAATTGGACAACATTTCGCTACGCCTCACTCCCCCCACATAGGTAACACAAAATGAGCACAATGAAAAAAATCCAAAAAAACTGGAGTCAATACAAAGGTTTACCAACAATCATCTTCCCACATGCCATTCATGAATTTCATGAATGAAACAGGGATGCGAGGAACAGATAATGGTATCAGAAGTACCCTCCGACACACACCATGAAGTGGCTTGCAGAGTATAAATGTAGACGTAAATTTACATACGTGTTGTTATTGCTGCTGCTGCTGTTGTTGTTATGGTCTTCAGTCCAAAGACTGGTTTGATGAAGCTCTCCATGCAACTCTACCCTGTGCAAGCTTATTCATCTCTGAGTAACTGCTTACTGTATCCATCTTTTCATTTCTATCTACAACTTTCATCATCCACACTTCCCTCCAATACTAAACTGGTGATCCCTTGATGTCTCAGTATGTGGCCTATCAACTGATCCCTTCTTATAGTCTGAATGGGCCACAAATTTCTTTTCTTCCTAATTCTACTCAGTAGCTCCTCATTAGTTACATGATCTACCTACCTAATCTTCAGGATCCTTCTGTTCTTCTGTTGTACCCTGTACCACCACATTTCAAAACTTTGATTCTCTTGTCTAAACTGTTTATCATTCATGTTTCCCTTCAATACACAGCTACACTCCATATAAATACTTTCAGAAAAGGCTTCCTAACACTTAAATCTAGATTTGAATGTTTTCTTCAGAAATGCTTTTCTTGTCACTGCCAGTTTATATTTTATATCCTCTATACTTAATACAGATATTCTGCTGCTCAAATAACTAAACTCACCTACTTCTTTGAATGTCTTGTTTCCTAATCTAATTCCCTCAGCATCACCTGATTTAATGCGACTATATTCTATTATAATTTTTTTGCTTTTGTTGATGTTCATCTTAAATCCTCCTTTCAAGATACTGTCCATTCCGTTCAACTGCTCTTCCAAGTCCTTTGCTGTCTCTGACAGAATTACAATGTCATCAACAAACCTCAAAGATTTTATTTCTTGTCCCTGAACTTTAATTCCTACTCCAAAGTTTTCTTTTATTTCCTTTATTGCTTGCTCAGTGTACAGATTGAATAATATTGGTGATAGGCTACAACCCTGTCTCACTTCCTTCTCAACAACTGCCTCCCTTTCGTGTTCCTTCAGTCTTATAACTGCCATATGCTTACTGAACAAATTATAAATAGTCTTCGCTCCTTGTACTTTACCCCTGCTACCTTCAGAATTTCAAAGAGAGTATTCCAGTCAATACTGTCAAAAGCCTTGTCTAAGTCTACAAATGCTATAGATAAACATTTTCTATCTTCCAAGACAAGTCATAGGGTCAGTACGACTCGCATGTTCCTACATTTCCCCAAACTGATCTTCCCCAAGGCCGGCTTCTACCAGCTTTTCCATTGTTCTATAAAGAATCTGTGTTAGCATTTTGCAACAATGACTTATTAAACTGATAGTTCAATAATATTTACACCTGTCAGCACTTGATTTCTTTGGAACTGGATTTCCTACATCCTTTTGAAGTCTGAGGATATTTCGTCTGTCTCGTATGTCCAGTTGGAAGATTTTTGTCATAGCTGGCTCCCCAAGGCTGTCAGTAATCCTGACAAAACAACGTCTAGTCCCAGAGCGTTGTTTCAACTTAGGTCTTGCAGTGCTCTGTCAAATCTTCTCGTAGGATCATATCTCCCATCTCATCATTGTCTATTTCCCTTTTCATTTCCATAAAATTCCCTTAAATTCCTCTCCCTTATCCAGACCCTTTATATACTCCTTCCAGCTTTCAGCTTTCCATTCTTTGCTTTCGACTGTTTTTCCATCTGAGCTCTCAATATTCATACATCTGCTTCTCTTTTCTCCAAAAGCCTCTTTAATTTTCCTGTAGGTGATATCTGTCTTTGCCCTACTGAAATATGCTTCTACATCCTTACGTTTGTCCTCTAGCCATTTCTGCTCAGCCATTTTTAACTTCCTATTAATTTAATTTTTTAGACTTTTTACTCCCTTTCACCCTGCTTCATGTGCTGCATTTTTATATTTTCTCCTTTCATCAATTAAATTCGATATCTTTTGTGTTATCCAAGGATTTATATTACGCCTTGTCTTTTTCCTATTTGATTCTCTGCTGCTTTCACTACTTCATCTCTCAAAGATTTGCATGCATACACGTAGAAAGTGCAAGACCCGAGAGCCATATGCTATCATTCCACATGCTGGATAAAAGAAGATATGGCTGGATGTGCAAAATAAGTAAAATAACCTGATATATAAGTTTGATGACTAAAGCCAGCCTTACAAACAAATAAAAAAGCACTAGCTTTATTCCCACAAAACAAAAATTTGCCAACTAACAATAATATTCTTCGCACTATTAGTAAGACATCACATTTATTTTCTGATGACTTTTGTTCTCACAGATTACATTTATATCAGCACAGAAAACTAAGTAACATTAGCCGTCTTTGCGCTAATATAAACAGATTATTATCCCTATGGTGTTAAAAATATTTATTCCCAATATTACAAGTTGTAATTTCCTGTACAAATAAATAACTCAGACAGTTATACAGATTACAGAGCAATATATACCTTGATCAACACATCTGGTTCACATTCCACAGCTTGCTGTGGTTGCATAGTGGACAGCCAATCATGCGCACCAGTCACCACCTGCAAATCACAAAATATCAAATTTTTTAAGAAATATTTATGACAAAGCCATAATGAACAATGGAATGAAAGAAATATATAAAAAGAACTCTTCACAGAAGATGGAGTACAAAAATGAATATTACAGTAACACAACTGTTTGTTGATTTATTGATTAAATATCTGCTCATCTCATGTAAAGCACAGGCCTAATTGTTATTTACACTGGTACTTCAAAACAACAAGAAATCCTATGGCTTTACACAATGATGCCTTCCAATATCATAATCACAGAAGAAGTCAGTCTACTTTTGATTAAGAACTGTGATACATGCAACTCAGTGCCCAGTATAGTCTTGTGATGAAGCTATGGACCCTGCCTTTCTCAGAAATTGGGGAATTTCCATCTCACCACTTCAATGGAAAGTTCTAGAACTTGTAGGTAAACTGAGCAGTTAACAATTTATTGTTGGGAACAAACATTACCACAAACTGCATCAAATCAAGATATCAGCAATATTTTGTCATCTGACATTACTTCTTTTTTAAAAAAAAAAAAAATAAATAAACAGACCAAGCTGCCTAAATGACAGTATGCATAACAACTGTCCCTGCTGTTTGTAGTGTCACAAAGTCTCAGGCCATATTGTCATCTTATTACTGGATTACACTTTTGTCTTCTCCACCTGAACAACAGCTAAATATATAATGTATGTTTAATACAAATGAGTCTTCTATGGGTTTTAGAGTGGATCAAGAAGATAAAGTTTTGAAAAGGAACCCCAGTCAAGAAATGCCCAGTTTGGGTGAAAAATAAGACTGAAGATTGGACCACTTTCAAGTCTCCTACACAACAGTGGAGGTAATGAGCTCTGACCTTTGTGCTCTGTGGAAGCCTCTGGCATAGGCAATGTTTCAAGTACTCATCACTGAGTTCTCTTCTATGTGACGAAGGATGTCCTCTTTGCTTCAAAGTCGAAGTGCAGCACATCAGCCAGTACTCCTAGTGGCAAATGTACCTGTTTCTTACAGACGTTGATGTAGTCAGACAAAAATAGTATATTATATCATAATTTATTTTATATTCAAAAATGCAATTCCGAACCTAGGTTCCTTTTGGAAACTTTATCTATTAAGTCCCCTGTGCAGCCACTAGTAGTCTGTAATAGGAAATGTGAAACACCTTGTATATCATGCAAATGGTTTTCTACATACAATGAAAAATCCAAAATGGAGTAACCGACTCATTATCTCTGCTCTGTGGTATATGTTGTACCCCCCACCTCCCCCCCCCCCCCCCCCCCCCGCCCCGATGTGAAGTTTGTAGTAATTACCCTTTCTATTTGAGGAAGAGGTAGAGCCAAACAACACAATCTGTTAGCCAATGGCCAGTGACCACAAGAAGATGGCAGCTACACTGTCAATATATCCTATATTCTTTACCATAAAAATCATCATTATAGGCCAACTTTGTCATGTGATGTAAAGAAAAAGTTAGTACTTGTAACTCTGTTAAAAGATACTGATCATTTATTATATTGATGCTAGCAAACTGATGACATCAAGTTTCTATAATGAATGTTAATAACCTGTGATTCAAGACAATTACCTAAAAAACTAAAAGTACAAAACAGAACCTGAGCCTAATAATCCTAGTGTAATTGAGAATGTTGCATGAGATCTCAAAATTGGTCCACACCATATAAAAATGGATAAATCGAAACAAGTTAGGATGGCAAATGAAAGCAGTAATATTCCAGAAAAAGAAGTCACTACTAAATGCAGGATATTAGCCAAAGAGCAGAAGGGAACAAATAATATTAATCGTAAACTGAAAAACAATGAAGCCTCTATAACAAAGGGATTACTGTAATTGTTGCAATAGAAAGACAATGAAATTTTTTGAGGAAAATGACACCACCAAAGCAGATACAGACCTGACCACAGATCTGTAAAAAGAGATTGAGAACTGCTTAAGTAATACCAAGAAACTTATTAGAAATTTCAAAAGAAATAGATAGTGAACATGGATCCTAAGCCTTCCATTCTGAGAAGTCAGTTTAAGATCCACAAGGACAGACATCCAACTCATCCGATTATGAACAGTAAATGTAACGCTCGTCACAAATTAGCTAGCCATTCACACACAAGTTAAAGAATCCTTTGTTTTTGAAAATAATTTTTCTGTTGCAAATAGTTTATATTTGATAAATAAACTGAAACTGTACAATGCGTGTCTCACACTGCTTTGCTTTCTTTTGATATTACAAGCCTTTATACAAATGCTCATACTGGTTTGATACTCAAGATCATCAAAAATAACCTATTACATCGTAAAAAAATGACAGAATTACAAATCTCTGAACTTGTGAGATTATTGAGCATGGTGCTAAAGTACAACTATTTTATGTTTGATGGTAAATTGTATGAACAATCATTTGACTAAGCCATGTGGGAAGTCCTTTAGCTAGTATTTTATCCATCCCCCCCCCCCCCCCCCCCCCCCAAAGAATAAAGCTTAATCAAAATCCGAGCTAAGTAATAAGCTTCCGGTTATACTGATGATTTAATTTTTGCATTTGATGGCACTAACCAAAGTTTATAACAGTTGTTTGACATTTCCAATAATTTTTGTAAGAAAATTAAACTTACAAAATAATTTCGAAACCAGAATGGTGAATTAAATTTACTAGATTTGATGTTATACAGAATAGTAAAATTAACTGCAATGTTCATCATAAAGCGACTTACTGAGACAACTTTATTCCAGCTGACTCTTTTCATCCACATGCCAATTAAGTAGCTTTCTTCCACTCAGCAACAAATCACGCTTTGATTAAGCCTGATCAAAATGACTGCAAGCAACAATGGCTATTAGCCAGGTGTAGTTGACCAGATCCTAAATAGTAAAACAGCTACAAAATTTTCAATGCTTGGCAATAACAAAAGGACAGTTACAGGGGAAAACAAAAAGTTTATATCAATAGCTTTTTTGGATAAAGTGTCATACAGGGTTAGCCATCTCTTAACTAAAACGTGTGGTTGTAAGGTTACATTTTTCACCAATAATAGTGTGAAGCAAAATCCAATATACACCCTTGGCGTAAATGAATATCCTTTTACCAACTCAGATGTTTACAAAATGTTACATATGTGATAACTGTCCGAGATATTATACAGGACAAACTGGAAGGGCATTCGAAGTTTAGTGTAAAGAGTAATCACTGAGTGAGGGAGGTAATAACGTATATAATTACGCCTATGCAGAAGTTTTGTTAAATTCTGAACATATTCTGAGAAAACTAAAAGAAACAGTAATTTTGCATAAGGAAGGTAATTGTTACGTTATATTTATCGGAGGGACTTAAGATTTTTAAACATTTAGCTAACTGAGAGGGTTTTATCTCAAATGAACAGCTGCAGCTCAGTAATAAGAATTTTCTCAACCGTGTTATGTCCTTACTCACGGCCACTTAACAGCTGTTTACAGGCTGCATGCACTGTGGTGAGGACGTCATTTTCCTCAAACATACTTGCTCTTGTCAGTTGTTCAGCACTAGACAGTTCACATTACAGTTCCGTTGTCATACCGCCAGAAATGAATCCAAAATACACAACTATTTTAAGACATTATGTTTTATTTTCCATCATCAGTTTTCATTACATAGAAAGCTAAACAGTTTTTTAGCTCTACATTTCATCTATTTGGAGCAACGGATTTGGAGCAACAGCCTATGTTGCTACGGAAGGAAGACTTACCCAAAACGCCTGTAATTGTTTTAATGAAATTATGTTTTATAAAATTTTCTGTTATAACGACTTTTAATTGCATTTTTTAATATAGTGGATGTGCCATATCAGACTGCACTGTTAAAGGTAGGCTTGTAATATTCAAAATTGATGCCCTTTTCTTTCCAATGATTAGACATAAGTTACTCAAGATGATAATTAATGAGTAATCACACACAACTTTTATTTGTCTGGTGGTGTTGTGTAAGCAACTCAGCTTGTTTATTTGTGCATTTCTTGCCCATTACACATTTGGTTAACCTCTACACGGAAGCTACCTCGAGTTAAGAGCCTATTACATTAGTTGATCAGTTTTATTCATGAAATTCACACTGATGCTAACTGATGACCATAATTTATTTTATTATTTTTGAGGCAAATTTTTACTTGACAAGAGCAAAATATCCTTATTATAATCTTTACCTTTACAACGCAATATGTAACAAGTGTATACTCTTGGTCTCTAGTATTTTATGTGCATTTCATATTTCTGTTTCACTTGAACCTTTTGCAAAAAAATGTACAATTTCTAGGCATCACAATCTCCTTCTTAAGATGATAATTTTATAGTTGGTCAAGGGTTCTAATAAAATATTCCATGCAACAGGTTGGCTGACTTTTTCATCGTTTCCAAGACAAAAGAAAACAAATGGACCTTCATGAACTTATTTATGAACAAATTTTTGTTTTTGCAAAACTAAAAGTTTGTCCACAGAAGTTTGACATACATGGAAAACAAATTTGCATAAAATGTATCATTCTAATTTTAACATACAGAAAGTTTAATACTGGTACATGCAATTTGTTACAGAAAAGACTGACAACTTTTTTAACTCTTACTGTTTAAGACGTATTTTTTATTGCAGAGTGTTAGTTTTTGTGGCAAACTGCTTTTTGTAAATATCAAATAACACAAAACAACATATAAGAAAAGAAAGAACACACAAAAATTGAAAACTTACTTAGAACAATTTATGTTGAAAAATTATCTCACTGTTGCAATTTCCTACGGGTCATACAACAGTCCAATTGAAGAGATTCTTCAGAATAACATGTTCCACTATTATACTTTAGGCCAACAAAAGATGTTCATGAAAGTAGAAAATGTATTTTAGGTAGTCTACAGGTAACGGACATGCAACTGTGTGTGCTAAATGTTAATATGTGCACAAAAGATGAACGAAGTGTGGATAGGACACTGGCAAAGACGATTGAGCATCTCTGATGTTTTGGTGTCGCTGCTTGGTGGTGCTTTGGATGGCAGAGACAATGGGGCGCTGTGTGCAATGTCAATGGCCAAGAAAACAATTGAAATGTTTACATACTCTTTGAGGTGATGTCATAAGATTCACTTCATCTATGTTGCTTGAGTTAATGTTCACCGAAGTGTGCAATGGTTTTATTTGAGCAACAAAATCAGAAGAGTTCTTTCAAAAGCAGTTATGTAATTTTGTAATAAGTTGATGTATGTAGTTGTCAGCTCTCAGCTGGTGAAAAATCCACACCAACTGTGGAACTTTGTAGAGGGTCCACAGCTTCAAGAAAATACAAAGCAACCACCAAGACTCAATACGCTAACTATTATTACAAACAGCATTGGAGTTCAGATAAATTGAGAAGTGAAAACTTAGTTACAACCCATAACAAGTGAATTCCACATTGTATTACTTCATTTGGTGCCCTATGTGTGAGCTGCACATGAGAGGTATTAAAATACGAGAGCTTCAACAGAAAATAAGAAAACTTTTATGAAACAACACAAAAATATATGATGCTGCCGATCCCCCTAACCAGAAAGTTCCAGGTGCTGTCTTTCACTGAAACTGAAACTGTTTTGTGGAAACTTGCTGAGTCCCATGTCAAGGTAAGGCAAACACAATACAGTAGGGGCCAATTAATCATCAGTAGTTCGAATGAATGGCGAATAATGGTACCCCTTAGGGAAATGGCACAAGGGACAGGAAAGAACACCAGTTGCACTCAAAGTACATACCTTGGGGGTCTCATTCGACATCTTCAACAGGCTATTCCAGCAGCCATTGGGAGAATGGGTGCAACCAACTGCAGATGGTAGCACACACTGGAACAAATGATGTGTGTTGTCTGCAGCAATTGCAGGCAACACACAGTCTGCAATCTGTTATTCCAGCAATTGACAGAGAAGGTTCAAAGTCTTACTAGGATCATTCCAGCGACTGGGAGAGAAAGTTGTAAAGACCAGCCTTAAGCATGGAGTTCCAACAAATCTCACAACATGCAGCACTGTCCCCAGATATGATAGTGGCCTCCTGGTTCTGAGTCAAATGGAAGGACTGAACCAGAGCCTTCAGAGGTTCTCTGACAAGCCAGGCAGTGACTTTCTGGACTTGCACCAAGGATTAAGAACTGTAGGGTCCCCCTAAATGGGTCAGGTGTGAGCTACAAGTCAGAGGCTGCTACCCAGGTAGTGTGTGTGGGGTGTACACAATGGTTTTTTAGATTAAGCAATTCTCCACCCAATCCTGGTAACATCAGCTGTAGGAGACCCATACATATAAATGTAGGATCCAATAGAATGATCTCCCCCCCCCCACCCCAAATTGGTGAAAGTATTAAAGTCACAGTAAATAAGTGCCAAAGCATTCACAATGAAGTGTCAGAGTTTAAAGCACGTCTGAAAACCAGTGAAGCTCACGTAACACTAGGTACAGAAAGCTCGTTGAAACCTGAAACTAACAGTAGTGTAATTTTTGGGGAAAATTTAAGTGTATACCAAAAGGCTACGCTAATGGTAAAAAGAGGTGGTGTATTTGTCACAGTACACTAGAAACTCATATCTACCAAGATAGAAATTGGAACTGCATGAGAGATTGTTTGTGCAAGACTCAGTATCAGAGGTGGGCATAAAATGCGAACTGAATCCTTCTATAACTGCCCAGATTCACCTCCTGATGTTACCAAAAACTCCAGAGAAAACATCAGTCCGCTTACAGATAAGTTCTGCAATCATACTTTAATCATCAAAGCAGACTTTAATCCTGCAAAAATCGGTTGGAAAAGTACAGGTTTGTTAGTGGTGGATGTGAGAAGACATCTGTGAAAGATTACTAAATGCCTTCTCTGGAAACTATCTATAACAGATAGTTCAGAACCCCACTCACCTCCATAATACACAGCCACTATAAAGAAATTTCTAAAGACACAGAGACTACTGCAGAGAAGGCATAGAATGTAGGACTAAATAGAGAGATGCTGAATGGAAAGTGTTTAGCTGTCAAGACAGCAATGTGTAAGGCCTTCAATAATACCATAACAGATTATTGTCCAACGATCTTTCACAAAACCCATACAAATTCTGGGCATATGTAAAGGCTGCTAATTGCACCAAAGTTAGTGTACAGTCACTAGCAAATGAGGCAAGAACTAAAATTGAGAGTGGCAAAGCAAAAGCTGAAATCCTTAACTCTGTTTTCAAATATTCTGTTACAAAGGAAAAGAACTGCTCTGATTTAATACTCGTACCACTGAAACAATGAGTGAAATCAGTATTAGCGCCAGTGGTGTTGAGAAACCGAGAAACAGATTCAAACTATATAAAGATCCAGGCACCTGAGTTACCCCCTCTTCTAAGTGTAATGTGTAGTGGATTGCTCAAACAAAAAACTGTTCCCAGTAGTTGGAAAAACCACATGCCACATCCATTTACAATAAGGGTAGTAGAAGTGATCTACAAAACTACCATCCATTTGCTGTACAACCTTAAAACATATTCTTAGCTCAAACATAATGAGGTGTCTCTAACAGAATGACCTTCTTCATGCCAACCAGTGTGGATTCCGATTACGCGAAGCCCAACTCACACTTTTCTCACAAGACATACTGAAAGCTTTGGATCCAGACACTCAGGTACACGTTGCATAGGATAAGGTGGCTCAAGCGCAGTAACCAGTTTTCATCCAAAGTGCTGGGCGAGTTTATTCATTCGTTCAGAGGGGCCGGCTGACAAGCGTTTGCTACCTTTCGGATAGTTGGCGATCACGAAATCGACATGCTCGTGCTGTAATCTTTCTCAAACAATTTTACAGAAATTATTCAGTAAGAAAATTTCATTTTTGTTTTGCTTGTACCTTTATACACCAGGTTTATTTTGATGTGCCCACCATTTCGTTAATGGTCATAGTTCTTGTGATATTTACGTGGAAATAAGACACTCAGTGAAATTCAAAAATGTTTGCAATGAAAATTAGGGGTACCTATAATTTTGTGTTTGGTGCATATTACATACACTCATTTGCAATCGCACTGCTCCTGCGATAAACCCAGATTGGAATATCCACTACATTACTCACATCTTATAAATGATTTGAGATATCGAAATGAGATTTTGTAAAATGATACCACACAAAGGGACCAGTACTTTGCCATATGGTTATTACCCAAAACTTCATTATCTACCATGTTATTCCACTAACTACAGACTTTTTTGAGGGCCATCGACAGCTGGGGAAACAAGAAATGCTATGGGTTTTGGAACAACATAAGTGAAGACATTACATATTTATTTTGTACCAAGGATGTGCTTTTTCATAAGATGCTTACCTTACTTTTCCTCATTTCCCCACTTAATAAACTTAATAAACCACTGTTTCAGAATTCTCTCACTTTGCATCTGCACAACATGTTAGTGAGGTGAGACTGTGTAAACTCTGCTGAGTTTTGGCAAAAGAAGCAAATTTTAACATGGCAACAAGAGAAATGTGTACATTTTATTCAAAATTCCCCACTTATGGCACTTCTCTGAAAGTTCAAATCATTAACAAACCAGGCAAAAACAAATCACTGCATTTTTCGCGGAATTCCTTTTAGATACTAACCAAATCGGAGGTGACAGATCTTTTTGGATGGTCACAATGCAAGCGTGTTAGTGAAGGGGCCCCACTTAATATTTACAAAAAAGTGTGAGTGTAGGCTTCAGCTGAACGGCACTTCCCCTTCAATATTCAGCATTTACCCTACACGTGCCCACAGCCCCCACCACTACCGCTCCCACAAGCATGGCCTGACATCTGTGAATCTACCAGCCACAGTATTCTGCATGCACTATAGATGCAGTGTTGCTTTGTTTCCAAAAAGCTTTTGACTCAGTACTAAATCTACACTTATTGTGAAAAGTATGATAATGTGGAGTATGAAGCATTACACCACTCTCTCAATCATTATCAATTTTCGTGACCAGTATTGCTACTTTTCAATCAAGTAGCTCTCCACCTGGCCTCACAACAGCTGAGTGCACCCTGCTTGCCAACAGCACTTGGCAGACCAGGACACTGACCCATCAAAGTGCTAGCCAAGCACAACAGTGCATAACCTCGGCGATCTGACGGGAAACAGTGTTACCACTGCGGCAAAGTACATAGGACAACTTAAATAAGTAGAAATGTTTATATGTTCAATCAAGTAGATCAAAAAGCAGTAGAGTCATATCTCAATGAGGAACCAGAAACTTTTTAACACACGGCATGTACAGGAACTGCGGTTCAAGTTTCAAAGAATAGTTGACCGTGCACTGGATAGATATCTACCAAGTATAAAAGTGCATAATGGAACCTCCATGGTATAAAGTCACTGTAAAGAAACTTCTTAAGACACAGAGACTAATGCAGAAAAGGTGTAAAACGAAGCATGGCATTATAGATAGAGAGATGCTGAATGGTATGTGTTTACCTGTCGAGAGGGCACTGTGTGAAGCCTTCAATGACTACCATAATAGATTATTGTCAAATTATCCTTCACAAAACCCACAGGAATACTGGGTGTATGTAAAGGCTGCTAGTTGCACCGAAGTTAGTGTACAGTCACTCTAAAATCAAGCAGAAACTGAAATTGAGAGTAGCAAAGTGAAAGCTGAAATGCTTAACTCTGTTTTCAAATATTCGGTTGCAAAGGAAAAGAGCTGCTCGCGTTTTAATATTCATAGCACTGAAACAATGAGTGAAATCAGTATTAGTGTCAGTGGTGTTGAGAAACAGGTGTAATTGTTAAAACTGTATAAAGCTCCAGGGTCCAATTGAATATCTTACTAGTTTCTATACTGAATTTGCACATGATTTAGTCCCACTTCTAAGTGTAAACTGTAGTTAACCCTGTGGTGGCTCGTAGGTATACATTCTGCCACGTTCACTAATTTTTAAATTCAGAAAATAATGAGAGTCCAAAATTAATAGCATCTGCTGTATAACAGTTATGCTTATCAACATTTATATACAACTTCAGCCACTGTCAAGAGTAGTAGTAGTAGTAGTAGTAACAGTTATTATAATAATTAGCATAACTTGTTTGAAAAATGAAGAATTGTTTTTGTGGAATTTTGTGATTTTGCACGTAATGTAGTACACTTTATGGCAAGAATGATATAATATTTAAGCTTTTACTTCCCTCTGTTTTGCATTTTTCTGAAAGTGTAGTTTTCATGCTTTTTTATTTTTTCAACAAATGTACAAGATTGGTAATTCTTGTATTATTTAACAAATTAACTTCTGGGCTGAAAATCAGGCATTCTTACACTGCACTCAACAAACAACTAATGCTTATTATACACTTCTTTGTTAAATGTTCGCTTGTAGTCACTTTTATTTGATTTTGTCACTTTCCCAGACAACACATCTGGTGTGGAATGCGCTAGTTTCATTGCGGCTAACTTTTTCTGGTAATTTTCTGTTCTGTTAGTGCTTAATGCAGGTTCAACAGAGTTCATGTTGACACTCCACAGGAAAACCAATTCCTGCACAGTAGACAAGCAACACCAAACACAAACTGCCATTTGTGGAAATGATTAAATTCAAGTAGTGCTACCTGACAACAAGGTCACTTGACTAGAAAACAAATGAGGAACTGAAAGCCATAGGGACCAAAAGCACACTGTCGTCGACCCTCTATATTTAAGTGAATATCAGACAAACCAGTGAGACAGATTTTTCACAAATGTTCAGATATACGTACAATGTGGGTCTACAGTACAGATAAATCTGAGCCACTGTAAGACCAGCAGATATAAAAAGCACGAATAACTGCTGCAGTCTCACAACTGGTGATAATGTGCTTTATGGTTCTCAGCACCTCAAATGGATTACTGTATGATAAAATCTAAAACTTAATGTACTGTACCTCACTCAGAATCCCACAAAATATATTTTTTTATCAGTATAACTATAACATATACTGATAACCGGATTTTACTATATAGGAAGTGAATTTGCATTTCTGTGGAATGTGCTATCGCCTAGCAGGATTTATGCCAAGGGTACGAAGGTAAAAGTCTGCTGCAGTGTGCTACCACCTGGTTCATTGACGTAAACTTGTAGTTTAGTTGTAAGGGGTAGCAGTGCGTACCACAAACGGTGCACATTGTTTATCAAATCCATATGCATTTGACCCATAAGGAAATTTCATCACACCAGTTGCGCATGCGCAGAAGCTCCTTAAAATGTGCACACGTGGAGATGTGCTCGTGACCCTGATGCCAAGTTTCACTGAGCCTAGAGGAGCAATAAGTAGCACAGCATGGTAGATTTAGTGTGATGTATTTCAGATCACTGCATCTACATTATGTTTAACAGCATTCAAAGAAAAATAACCAATAAATCTGCAAGGTGTCGTAAGTTAGGGTGTTCACATGCTCTTGTGCACTTACACAGCAGCCGCCACTGAGTAGATCCCTTGAACACAATCCCATGCCCAAATTGGAAAAAAACACAAGTGACACCCATTTACAGTAAGGGTAGTAGAAGTGATCCACAAAACTACCACCCATTAGTTGCAGTATCTTAGAACACACTCTTAGGTCAAACACACTGAGGTGTGCCGGCCGCAGTGGTCTCGCGTTTCTAGGCGCGCAGTCCGGAACCGTGCGCCTGCTACGGTCGCAGGTTCGAATCCTGCTTCGGGCATGGATGTGTGTGATGTCCTTAGGTTAGTTAGGTTTAAGTAGTTCTAAGTTCTAGGGGACTGATGACCACAGATGTTAAGTCCCATAGTGCTCAGAGCCATTTGAACCATTTTTGAACACTGAGGTGTCTTTTAGCAGAATGATCTCTTCTATGCCAACCAGCATGGATTCCAAAAACAATGATCACACAAAACACAATTCACACTTTTCTCACATGACATACTGAAAGCACTGGTTCAAGACTGTCAGGTAGATGAAGTGTTTCTTTATTTCCAAAATTGGGGTATGAAGTGAAATTTGTGATCGGACTGAGGATTTTTTTTGTAGGGAGGATGCAGCATGTTATCGTAGATTGACAGTCAACATCATATGTAAAAGTAAAAGACTTCCTGTTCATGCTGTGTATTAATGACTTTGCAGACAACGTTGGTAGCATTAGACCTTTTGCAGATGATGCAGCTATCTGTAATGAAGTACTGTCTGAAGGATGCTGTGTAAATATTCAGTCAGATCTTGATATGATTTCAATGTGTTGAAAAGATTGACAACTTGCTTTAAAAGTTCAGAAATGTAAAATTGTGCACTTCATAGAATGAAAATATTTAGTGTCCTGTAACTATAACATCACTGAGTCACAGTTGGAATCGGTCAACTCACATAAATAGCAGAGTGTAACATTTTATAGGGACATGAAATGGAATGATCACATGAGCTCTCTTGCGGGTAAAGAATGTGGCGGTCTTCAGTTTATTGGCAAAATAATGGGGAATTGCAATCAATATACAAAATATACTGCTTACAAATCACTTTATGACCCATTTTAGAATACTG
This sequence comes from Schistocerca gregaria, assembly GCF_023897955.1. Taxonomy (NCBI): domain Eukaryota; kingdom Metazoa; phylum Arthropoda; class Insecta; order Orthoptera; family Acrididae; genus Schistocerca; species Schistocerca gregaria. The sequence goes on from NC_064923.1 coordinate 662,504,283, forward strand.
GTCAAGTGTGTGAGATTCGTACCAAACAGGACTAACGGGGTACTGAATGTACATAGAGAAGGGCAGCATGAATGGTAACAGGCTTGTTTGACCCACAGGCTTGACTGACCCTTGGGAGAGTGTCACAGAGAGATGCTGACAAAAATGAATTGGCTGACTCTTGCAAGCAATATGTGCACTATTACGAACTAGCTTTAAATAATGACTCTAGGAATATACTACACCCCTTATGTATCATTCATACAGGGCTTGTAAGGACAAGATTAGATTAATACAGCACACACAGAGGCATTTAAATGATCATTCCTCCTGCTCTCCAAATGTGAATGGAATGGGAAGAAACCCTAATAACTAGTACAACAGGACTTATCCTCTACCATGCAGCTTCACAGTGGTTTGCACAGTAAAGATGTAGATGCAAATAACGCAAATTTATGCAATACCCCCCCCCCCCCCCCCACAAGTGGTGACTGTCATTAGCATCAGGATTGCTAATGGTTCATTACTATACAACTAACTTATATTTCAAGATTAATACAATAATAAATAATATACAACAATATGACAGAGTATTTCAGTGGAAATGATCAGCAGTAGTACCTTAATATTTATGTACGAGGTGCATTCAAGTTCTAAGGCCTCCGATTTTTTTTTTTTTTCTAATTAACTACTCACCCGAAATCGATGAAACTGGCGTTACTTCTCGACGTAACTGCCCTGCAGACGTACACATGTTTCACAACACTGACGCCATGATTCCATGGCAGCGGCGAAGGCTTCTTTAGGAGTCTGATTTGACCACTGGAAAATCGCTGAGGCAATAGCAGCAAGGCTGGTGAATGCACGGCCACGGAGAGTGTCTTTCATTGTTGGATAAAGCCAAAAGTCACTAGGAGCCAGGTCAGGTGAGTAGGGAACATGAGGAATCACTTCAAAGTTGTTATCACGAAGAAACTGTTGTGCAACGTTAGCTCGATGTGCGGGTGCGTTGTCTTGGTGAAACGTCACACGCGCAGCCCTTCCCGGACGTTTTTGTTGCAGTGCAGGAAGGAATTTGTTCTTCAAAACATTTTCGTAGGATGCACCTGTTACCGTAGTGCCCTTTGGAACGCAATGGGTAAGGATTACGCCCTCGCTGTCCCAGAACATGGACACCATTATTTTTTCAGCACTGGCGGTTACCCGAAATTTTTTTGGTGGCGGTGAATCTGTGTGCTTCCATTGAGCTGACTGGCGCTTTGTTTCTGGACTGAAAAATGGCATCCACGTCTCATCAATTGTCACAACCGATGAAAAGAAAGTCCCATCCATACTGTCGTTGCGCGTCAACATTGCTTGGCAACATGCCACACGGGCAGCCATGTGGTCGTCCGTCAGCATTCGTGGGACCCACCTGGATGACACTTTTCGCATTTTCAGGTCGTCATGCAGGATTGTGTGCACAGAACCCACAGAATTGCCAACTCTGGAGGCAATCTGTTCAACAGTCATTCGGCAATCCCCAAAAACAATTCTCTCAACTTTCTCGATCATGTCGTCAGACCAGCTTGTGTGAGCCTGAGGTGGTTTCGGTTTGTTGTCACACGATGTTCTGCCTTCATTAAACTGTCGCACCCACGAACGCACTTTCGACACATCCATAACTCCATCACCACATGTCTCCTTCAACTGTCGATGAATTTCAATTGGTTTCACACCACGCAAATTCAGAAAATGAATGATTGCACGCTGTTCAAGTAAGGAAAACGTTGCCATTTTAAGTATTTAAAACAGTTCTCATTCTCGCCGCTGGCGGTAAAATTCCATCTGCCGTACGGTGCTGCCATCTCTGGGACGTATTGACAATGAACGCGGCCTCATTTTAAAACAATGCGCATGTTTCCATCTCTTTCCAGTCCGGAGAAAAAAAATCGGAGGCCTTAGAACTTGAATGCACCTCGTAATGCTGCTAATAGCTGGTACCCAACTGCAGCAAACGTAAAACATTAAAACATTACAAGTTGTTGTTGTTGTTGTTGTTGTTGTTGTGATCTTCAGTCAAGAGACTGGATTGATGCAGCTCTATCCTGTGCAAGCCTCTTCATCTCTGAGTAACTACTGCAAGCTATATACCTCTGCTCTGAATGTGCTTAGTGTATTCATCTCTTGGTCTCCATCTACGATTTTTATCATCTACGCTTCCCTGCAATACTAAATTGGTCATCCCTTGATGCCTCAGAATGTGTCCTACAAACCAGTCCCTTCTTCTAGTCGAGTCGTGCCACAAATTCCACCTCTCCCCAATTCTATTCAGTACTGCCTCATTAGTTATGTGATCTACCCATCTAATCTTCAGCATTCTTCTGTACACCACATTTCAATAGCTTCTATTCTCTTCTTGTCCAAACTAGTTATTGTCCATGTTTCACTTGCATACATAGCTATACTCTGTACAAATACTTTAAGAAAGAGCATACACACACTTAAATCTATATTCAATGTTAACAAATTTCTCTTCTTCAGAAACACTTCCCTTACCATAGCCAGTCTACATTTTATATTCTCCCTACTTCAACAGACATCAGTTATTTTGCTTCACAAATAGCAAAACTCATTTACTACTTTTAAGCATCTCATTTCCTAATATAATTCCTGCAGCATCACTTGATTTAATTCGACTACATTTCATTATCTTCATTTTGCTTTTATTGGTGTTCATCTTATATCTTTCTTTCAAGACGCTGTCCAGCTGCTCTGCCAGGTCCTTTGTTGTTTCTGACAGAATTACAATGTCATCAGCCAACCTAATTTTTTTTTTTTATTTTTTTTTGTTTGTTCTCCATGGATTTTAATTCCTACTCCAAATTTTTCTTTGGTTTCCTTTAGTGCTTGCTTAGTATACACATTAAATAATATCAGTGATAAGATACAACCCTGTCTCACTCCTTTCTCAACCACTGCTTCCCTTATAACAGCCATCTGGTTACTGTATAGATTGTAAACAGCCTTTAACTCCGAGTATTTTAATCCTGTCACCTTCAGAATTTGAAGGAGAGTGTTCCAGTCAACTTTGTCAAAAGCTTTCTCTAAGTCTACAAATGCTAGAAACATGGGTTTGCCTTTCCTTAACCTATCTTCTAAAATAAATTGTAAGATCAGTATTGCCACGCGTGTTCCAACATTTCTATGGAATCCAAAGCGATCTTCCCCGTGGTCGGCTTCTACCAGTTTTTCCATTTGTCTGTAAAGAATTCACGTTAGTATTTTGCAGCTGTGACTTATTAAACTGATAGTTCGGTAATTTTCACATCTGTCAACACCTGCTTTCTTTGGTATTGGAATTATTATATTCTTCTTGAAGACTGAAGGTATTTCGCCTGTCTCATAGATCTTGCTCACCAGATGGTAGAGTTTTGGCAGGACAGGCTCTACTAAGGCCTTCAGTAGTTCTAATGGAATGTTGTCTATTCCCGGGGCCTTGTTTCGACTCAGGTCTTTCAGTACTCTGTCAATCATGCAGTATCGTATCTCCCATTTCATCTTCATCTACATACTCTTCCATTTCCATAATACTGTCCTCAAGTACATCACCCTTGTATAGACCCTCTATACACTCCTTCCACCTTTCTGCTTTCCCTTCTTTGCTTAGAACTGGGTTTCCATCTGAGCTCTTGATATTCATACAAGTGGTTCTCTTTTATCCAAAGGTCTCTTTAATTTTCCTGTAGGCAGTACCTATCTTATACCTAGTGATACATGCTTCTACATCCTTACATTTGTCCTCTAGCCGTTCTTGTTTAGGCATTTTTCACTTCCTGTCGATCTCACTTTTGAGACGTTTGTATTCCATTTCACCAGCTCCATTTACTGCATTTTTATATTTTCTCCTTTCATCAATTATATTCAATATCTTTTCAGTTACCCTTGGATTTCTACTAGCCCTTGTCTTTTTACCTACTTGATCCTCTACTGCCTTCCCTATTTCATCTCTCAAAGTTACCCATTCTTCTTCTACTGTAGCTCTTTCCCCTGTTCTTGTTAGTCATCCTACATTTTTGCAATTTCTTCAGTTTTAGTCTACAGTTCATAACCAATAAATTGTGGTCAGAGTCCACATCTGCCTCCTGGAAATGTCTTGCAGTTTAAAACCTGGTTCCTAAATCACTGTCTTACAATTTTATGATCTATCTGAAACCTTCGAGTGTCTCCAGGCCTCATCCACGTATACAACCTTCTTTCATGATTCTTAAACCATGTGTTAGCTATGATTAAGTTTGCTCTGTGCAAAATTCCACCATGCGGCTTCCTCTTTCATTCCTTACCCCCTCCCCGTCCATATCCACCTACTAATTGTCCTTCTCTTCCTCTTCCTACAGTCGAATTCCAGACCCCCATTACTATTAAATTTTTGTCTCCCTTAACTGTCTGAACAATTGCTTTTATCATAAATGTCAAGAAAAATGACATATACAAACTTCAAAGAAGAATTATACAATTTATTTGATATTCATAATTCACTTGGATGTTAAATCAAGAGGAAATTTTGTTTAGCAGCAAATAAACAAAATGATGCTAAGGGACTAAACACACAACTGTCACGAAATATTGACATTTCATGAGGATTCATTGAAAGAAATTGAACTTACAACAGAACTGGGACCATTGGATAGTAATTCAAGTGGCTCAAACAGAAATATACAAATAAATAGCTAATGCTACGTCATTAACAGTATGTACAAACATAACGTAAATTGACATGACTACAGCCAATACAACTTGCACTAGAGGCAACCAAGCACAAGTTAGCAACAGGCAACACAGTTGTGGTTCAATGAATTGCTATGAGGCAATGCATCCAGCATGCAGCAATGGCAGCTACAAGAACTACAGCAGTCACAAGTCCGCAAGCTGCTGTCAGTAGCAGCTCAGACAGCATGCAGTGACACCACCACTACCCAACAAACATTCTACAATAACAGTACTATTTGATGGGTGAGATAGAAATATTCAATCAGTTATTACAATGAAGTCATCTGCAGTTAGTTAACATCAAGACGTATGGAAATAGATGAACGGTTACGGCATATATTTTACATTAGTACTTTTATTTCTTTAGCACTATTTTAAAGAAGAATTAAATAGACTATGAACATGGCTTTGACAGAAGACATTAGGATGTTGGAAGAATTTATGTAAACAGTATCAAGCAACTTTGTCTACACTGATAGCAGATTTGTTCAAATAAAACACCAACTTTGGTGTTACGAGTGACAAATTTTCACAAACTGAAACTACGTTAGATACAATGTAATCCAGAATAGTTCAAGCAGGCACAACAACTTAGAACTTTCACCTCCCAACTAAATGGCAGGATGGCCAAATTAGAGAAACAATTAGATATGGGTTTCCAACATGAGGCAGAAATAGATGAACACCTTCAAACAGTAGAAGAAAAGCTAGATAGCAAAGCAGAACATGTACACGCAATTAAATCTAACAGGATAAATTAGCAGCAAGATTCAAAGTTTTAGAGAAAGAGTTATGGGAAACTAGGAATATTTTACAAAAGTAGACGAATAAAAGGTAGATGTTATTTTCCTAATTATTAACAAAATTGAACCTAGATCAGAAAAACTAGAGTCTGAAAGAGGACTTTTTACTTTCAAAGTAATAAAGCAAAGAACTGAGATCCTGACAACCATAATGGCCTAAAACACACTGTCATTGATTTTAAGATTGTAGCATGTATGCATGCTCCTGACACGTGTTGATCTTACAGAGAACAAGCTTTATCTCTGCTCTATCCCTATACCGGTATATATGAATGTTCGTGAGAAGCTCACTCATCGATTTCTCTGATATTCACTTCCATATGGACCTAAATCACAAATTTACATTGCTGTAGGAACACTCAATGGCTACAGCAATGCTCATTTCTTCAAAGAGCTGCAGTCTCTTGAAGGAATACCCCACTACCACTTCACTTTCCATGCCATGGTTTCAGTACTTATGTCTGTAAAATGGACACCGAGGATTTTAAAAACCTTTCAGAGTGTTAATGACCTCACTACCAAATCAGAAGTTGATGTTCATGGTAACAACATACATTTCAGAAATTTTACAATGATGAAGCTTTCAACAAGTTGCCATGAACTTCAAATCACCTCAAGGGAGAACACAATTTATCATTTTCCCGAAGTCTGTACACGGCTTGCAGAATCTAGTGATAAAATACATTCGTGGAAGGCAAACATTAACCTTGACACACAATGGCTTTACTTAACTAATGACGGTGCTCTCCCACCATTGTGATGGAAAGACGCCATTGCACCAGATCCAATTGAAGATGACGAGGAGATGTCGCTTGTAGTCAGATGAGAGGTGTTTAATCATCTGACTGTGGATCCAATCTGGCTCATGAATTGTGTCGGGGCAATGTGCCAGTCAGATGAGAGGTGTTTAATCATCTGACTGTGGATCCAATCTGGCTCAGGAATTGTGTCGGGGCAATGTGCCAGGGCACTGAGGAGCTCCCACTCTGTAAATGGGGCGTTACAGGATTCACTGTGGCGTGTAGTGAAAGAAATCACTTCCCCTTCCAGCTGCCGTTTGAGAGTGCACTTATGGGACACTGGGGGTAATTCTCCAACGCAGAGGCTCGAGCACAGTGTTCAGCAATCGCATTTTCATCGGTAGATAACGCGCCATTTATGTTACCACCGGGAACACCTGTTGGGGTCAGGTACCCGAAAATACATTTAACCTTCGCCCAAACTTGGGAAGGTGACATCTGGCACCCAATGGTTGAGATGTATCTCTCCCAACACTCCTCCTTCCAACGGTTGATGAGATGGCGAATGCAGGCACGGAGACGTTTAAACGCTATGAGGTGCTCCAGGGAAGAGTGCCACTTATGCCGCTGTAGAGCTCACCGACACCCCTTTTTTTATCCTCATATCCACAGCTTCAAGAGGGATTTGAAGGGGTACAGGTTCACTGCATACTGAGTTCAAGACATAGACACAAACTCTACCTACTCGATTATAGTCACTACGGCTCCTGTAATATCCTTTATAGACGTGGACGGCAGGGTTCTGCATTGCCAGGAACCAATTTTCCTGGAGGGCAATGCAGAAAGCAGGTGTAAAGCTTAACAGTTGCCATAGCTCAGCCAGGCGGTGGAAAAAACCGCTGCAATTCCACTGGAGGATGACGTGTTCGTGAGGCTGGGAAGGCATGGAAAATTCAATGAGGCAGTTGACACCTCAGGGTCACCTGCAGCCATCGATTTATTTCCTGAGCAGTCTGTATCCATGGAGTCTGAGGGTCTGGCAAGATCTAGGACCTCAGCAGACACCAGAATCTTCACCACATCCTCAGAAGCAAAACTTGTAGGTAGCAGTGGTGTGGGTGCCACCACAAGTCCCTTGGTCTTGGGGGTCTTCTTTTTGGATTTCTCTCACTGCTCCTTGGGTTTCGCTGGCTGAGAGGGCTTGACTGATTCAGTCTCCAGGACTGAGGATGATCTTGAAGCACTATGACCAGTTACTTTTGGGCACTTCAGACACTGGCAGGAGTCATCTTAGCCACTAGCAGAAACCTGGGAAGCGAGTGACCCAAGGAACCCCTTCCTAGTGAGATGTGCCAAAGAAGACTTATACTTCTCCGGCTGAGAAGTGGGGACTGGTAGGTAGGAGCTGCGGGAGCAATAGGGAGGGAAGTGCCCCCGCACCCACCATCAAGGGGGCAGATGTAGTCTTCCGGCTTGGAGAGCCAACTGAAATTCACGGAATGGATGGGGCTACAACTGTTCTCATAGCAGTGGCGTACGAGGAGGTCATAGCCACAGAATGTAGACACTCAAATTTCCTCTTAGCCTCAGTGTAGGTTAGTCGGTCCAGGGTCTTGTATTCAATGATTTTTCCTTTTGTGCTGTAAAATCCTGCAGTCTGGAGAGCAAGTAGAATGGTGCTCTCCGCAGTTGACACTTATGAGAGGCGGGGCACATGGAGTATTGGGATGTGATGGGAGTCCACAATCTTGACATTTGATGCTGGAAATACAGTGGGGAGACATATGGCCGAAATTCCAGCACTTAAAAGCACCACATAGGGGGAGGGATATATGGCTTTACATCACAGTGGTAGACCATCATCTTGACATTCTCGGGCAATGTGTCACCCTCAAAGGAAAAGATGAAGGCATTGGTGACAACCTAATTATCCCTCAGACCCTGACGGATGCGCTGGACAAAATGAATGCCTCGTCGCTCTAAGATGGCATGCAGCTTATCGTCAGACTGCAAAAGAAGGTCCCCAAGACCATATTTAAGCTCTTATGGGGTGTGACAGTAATGGAAACATCCCCCAGCTTATCACAAATGATTAATGCCTGTGACTGGGCTGAGGATGCTGTTTTTATCAAGACTAACCCTGACCGCATTTTGGACAAGCTCTTCACCTCCCCAAACTTGTCCATTAAATGGTCTACAAAAACACTGTGGCTTCATCAAAACAAAGGAGTCGCCATCAGTTCTCACAGACACAAGGTACCGGTGTGAATAAGGTTCGCTGCCATTCTTAGTCCCGCGTTCCTCCCATGGTGTGGCCAGGGAGGGGAATGATTTAGGGTTATACGTCCTTGCACTGTACTGAGACTTAGAATGCTTAAAGACTGCTGGTGTTTGATCACCAGCAAGTGATGACATGGAACGCTTCATCACGCATCATCCACCCTGATACCACCCACTCCGACCAGGGGCCCTCTCCATGGGCTTCACCCAGCACTGCAAAGGCCACCTGTTTCTCACATGTCACAACTATTGTACAAATGGTTTATGGTGAATAAATAAATAGATAAAATAAATAGCACCTTAGTATGGTCATAATCCAATCCAAGTAATTCTGATGCGCAATGTTCTATATATGCCAACTTGTTAGGCTGTTGCAAACTGGTATGCCGTTGGTGTTCTCGGCAACGATTTTCAGCAGTATTCATCATCTGAACTATACATGATTTGCCACATCGGCAAGATACCTGCTTTCTGTACTTCAATGTGATCTATGACACAGCAGAGCAATGCCCACATTTTAGCTGGTGGGCAGAAAGTGGTCTTCACTTGGTGTTTCCAAAGAATTCATGCTATCTTTCCACAACAAATAGAGTATAAGCCTACTTTTACATTCCAGGAATTAATGTTTTCCCGTCATTTACGACATTTTTTATCAGTTCCGTCAAATTTCCTACAGCCACAATGTTAATTTGCACCTGGGGGTTTGTATCAACATATTTATAATTTCCCCACAATTTACACATTATGAAAAATGTTTGTGGAGAAAAAATGACACTGGTATGATGTTGGCCATCTAGAAGTGTTCACAAACATTACGGCGTTAAGTTTCTTGACACCAGGGCACTCTACTCAGTGTATTTGAACCGGTAAACATGTAAAAGTTGGAACAATTCATGCCATATCTCCTGCCGCTGCCAAGCTCTACTTGGCATGTTGGCTGATGTGAGTAACTACGTTCGTTCAAATGAAGATATCATGACCAATCACAACCATTTCCAAACTGTCTCAATTGCGAAAACACAGTTTCAAGGTTGTTGTGATCATTGTGGCACCTTTGTCAAACCATATTTAGCGTGTTTAGGTGTATGGCCACATGGAGTGCTAGTTGACACAGTAATTCACTTTGTGTTGCTCAAATGATTTTTAGCATAAACATAGTGCCGGTTACGTGTTTTATTCATGCTGAGCAAGACCTGTTTCAAGAATTTATTCTCATTGTCAGGTGCAGTATTTACATATGTAATTTTTGTGATGTTACACAAACAAACAATGTAAGTGACAGTTTGTGTGTGTGTGTGTGTGTGTGTGTGTGTGTGTGTGTGTGTGTGTGTGTGTGTGTGTGTTTCTATATAACTGATGAATAACGGTACATGATAACCTCAGAAAGACGACTAGAGTGCAAGAGAGACAGAATAACACATAGTAAAACACAATACAAAATACTCATTTACATATTTGCACTTGACAATGACAAAAAATTCTCGAAACACATCATGCTAAGCATAAAAAAATATGTACCTAGTGCAGTATTTCATTATATAAATAATGAATGATAACTGCAGGCTTTCAAACACATCGATTATGACATATGAATTTGAGTCAAACGTTTCTACTTCCCAGACAGTTATCAGTTCCAGTTACATCATCAGTTTGTATTAGATAATAAACCTTCATTAGATAATAAACAAGTCTCTGACAATTCTTTTGATTCCTGTTATGTGCATGTATCTGTTATGTGCATGTATCTTACATAAAGTGCATGGGGGTATCCTATACTTAACTTTTACAGCTTAAACATTATTTACCCCATTTTACATTTTCCTGTGTTTTACACAATTTTTTAAGTCCCTTGAAAAGTGTAAAAGTGGTGTTTCACTGTAAATACAATGGCTGCATCTTCTTAAGTTCCTCCTATCTTTTGGCTGGTTGTATGCTAATGGTAGGTGTAAGACTTAGAGATCTTTAAATTTACCATTCCTCAGATGTTAAGTTCTTGTTTGAGCCTACCACTGTCAGAGAGTTGTGAGCCCAGTGTATCAGTGTCTTGAGCATGCCATTCCTCTTTGCCCAGTGGTGTCAGCGGTCCACAAGTAAGTGTAGGTTGGCGCACGTTTTCTTCCAATACGTGCTGTGTGCTGCACCTCCTCTTTTTCCAGGGCATCCAGAAAGAGAAGTATTCCATTCACTTAAGCTTCCATGCTAAAACTGATGTCCTGGTATATGGAATCAAGTTGTATGAGGAAGTCATTCAGCTTTTCTCTTCGATGTGGCCATATGATGAAGGTGTCAGCTGCATACCAGGAGAAACAAATAGGTTTCCGTGGAATGATTCCAGGGCTTCCTCCTCAAAATGTTCCATATACATGTTGGTGACAACTGGTGAAGTCAACTCCCCTGGTTACTCCTCCCACGTGTTTGTAGTAGCCACCACCAAAAAAAGTATGCAGACATCAAGAATTGCCTAAAAAGATTTGTCATCTCTTTGTCAATTTTCTGGGCAATAAGTTCTAAGGATTCTTGTAAAGGCACTCGGATAAAAAGAGAGTCAGTGTCACAGCTTGCAAGGATGACAGTGTCTTAAGCTTGAAGTTGTTAAGATGTCATAGAAAATATGTGAGGTGAGCACTTCTCAATGCAAGGGCCAAGCAAATCCTTCGCACACTTTCTTTGAGAGGCACCATGCCCTTCCTCTTCACACTCTTAGTAGGACTAACATCAATCTTCCAGTATGCAGTCTTCTAACAGGCCACACATTTTCTCAGTGGTGAGATAGGACCACTGTTGTATTGCCTTTATTGACTGATTGGACCACAATTCTGGATATCCAATAACGCTGCCCTCTCCCTGCCGGAGACATTTCGTTTAGATAGGTCTCATTTGCATGAGCTGCCCTCTCCCTGCCAGAGACATTTGGTTTAGATAGGTCTTATTTGCATGAGAGTACAACAGGTTTTGCTATGTACATCTTCAGCTGCTTCCAGTGGTAGCTATACACTACACTGATGATGTCTATGATAGGTGCAGCTTTAGAAGTTGGTGCAAAATAGAGTCCGTTCTCAAGAAATGACACCACTTCCGCATATAGTTGCTTGGCCATAAGACTGATGATAGTGTTCCCGGGAGCATCAGAATGTTTTGTCTTGGATACATGCTTGAATATTGACGTCTGACTTGTGGTAGCCTTCATTTGGGCAGACCCACTGTGGCCAATGTGACTCTATCGATCCATTCCCATGTTCCAGAAGTTGAAGTGGTTGAACAGTATAGATGTAAATTTAAAAGTTATTTGTTAGTTAAGTCCACGCATCAGTGAGTAATGTGTCCTCGCCCCCATACCACGTCTAAGCTTGCACCTTATTCAACTCTTCTAGCTGTCGCTGAGTCAATGTGATTTGTTGCCTTGGCGAAGTTCGGTACCACATGTTCTTCAGGGCATCTTGTGAGTAACATAAATGCACTCAGTGAAAGGCTCCTCCAGTGGCATAGCTTCCAAATCTTTTCATGCTGCCGAACATCTCCATCCTACAGAGGTATAGCACGTAATGCTCACCTTCTCCTGGCATACTTCATGACGATACAGTTCATATGTAAAACACCAGATGCCCTTTTCCAATGGGCACAATATTTTGGTAGGTGACCATGCTGGCATCATCAGGTACATCAATGCACTGACTGCTCGGGGGCCAGCATGGCACTTTTACCTCTTTCCCATCCACCTTTCACCCAATCTGCAGTTCTATCCACCATCTGCACCCAGAATCTCCTCCCCCACTTCTCCCAATACACTGCTTTGTGCAGGTTCATACTCAAGTACATGTGCTGACTCTCAAGTAAACAAGAGCTATGACACCAAACTTCTCTAGAGGGAGAGGGCAGTCATACAGAAACTTAAAGAAGATCCAGATGTCAAGGGCTTACCAGTCGACACAGGAAATGAATGCAGCTGCAGTACTATTTCAACAGGATTACACTGGGAACATGTGGAGTCTGCTAGAAAACTGGGGATCAGGAGACAAACACTGACCCTGCCAAGATGGTGGCGAGGAAGAACACAGCACTTCTCAAAGAATCCAGCTTGCCAGACACGGTTGTTACGAAGCTACAATAATATCAGTTCTACCATTACTTTATGGGCTGTGAATGTTAACAAAAATGTGGTGTCTTTCTGCCTCACTGTTGGGAACACTGGTGCCCTGACATAACCAATCACAAACTATCTGAAGAAATTTTTTGTTTATTTATAGACGCAATCACATTCTTATGATACAGTCATAGCCGGTTTTGGCCATACAATGACCATCTTCAGATTCTAAAGGAGGCATACAATGAACACAGGTTCATGCGTTGTCAGCGCAAATCTGTGTTCGGTTTATGCTGCCTTTAGAATCTGAAGATGGTCATTGTATGGCGGAAACCAGTTATGACTGTGTCATAAGAATGTGTTTGCGTCTATAAATAAACAAAAAAATTTACAAAATAGTCAATCACTCACTCCATTGGCAAAATGTCATGTTTTCCTACCTGAAGAACCTGCTTGGCCTTTACATCGGGAACTGTTCACATCACATCCGCAACTTAATGGGTTTTCTGCGACACCTTAACAACTTTAAGATTAAGGAGTGCAAGGTCCTTCCAAACTCCAACTCTGACTCTCTTTTTACCCGCATACCTTTCCAAGTATCCTTAGAACTTATTGCCCAAAAAATTGACAAAGAGATGACAAATCTTTTTAGGCAATTCTTGATGTCGGCATACTTTCATCAGTGGTGGCTACTATGAACAGGCGGAAGGAGTAACCAGGGGACTCGACTTTCACCAGTTGTCACCAACATGTATATGGAACATTTTGAGGAGGAAGCCCTGGAATCATTCCATGGAAAATTACTTGTTTCTCCCAGTATGCAGCTAACACCTTCATAATATGGCCACATCGAAGAGAAAAGCTGAATGACTTCCTCATACAACTTGATTCCATGTACCAGGACATCAGTTTTAGCATGGAAGCTTAAGTGAATGGAATACTTCTCTTTCTGGATGCCCTGGAAAAAGAGGAGGTGCACCACACAGCACGTATTGGAAGAAGACGTGCGCCAACCTACACTTACTTGTGGACTGCTGACACCACTGGGCAAAGAGGAATGGCATGCTCAAGACACTGATACACTGGGCTCACAACTCTCTGACAGTGGTAGGCCTAAACAAGAACTTAACAACTGAGGACTGGTAAATTTAAAGATCTCTCTGTCTTACACCCAATGTCAGCATACAACCAGACAAAGGGAGGGTGCAGTCATTGTATTTATTCATTTTAGAGATAGATCATCCGGAGAGATAGGATGAATTCTCTAGAAACTGAGTGAAGACAGCTATCTGCCCACCATTTAAAACACAAGTGCTGTTTGGTAGTGTCAAAGATAACGTGAGACTACTGAAATCCAGAGTCGTCTATCAGATACCCTGTTACTGTGGCAAACATATGTAGTTCTGATGATGCATACTGTCAAAGACTGTTGCCAAGACCACTAACGGCACACCATATTGCAGCAGCTTAACTCTTTGGCAGTCACACATTACCTATCAGAATCACACAAAATGGATTACGGTTGTACTAAGTTTCTGAGCCAGTTGTCTCACTTCTGCAACTGTGTCCTTCACAGAATCTATCAAGATTCAAGTAAGGGAACCACTGATCCATCCTGATAGCCTTGTCCATCTGACATTCCATCTGCTTTGGAAGGCCACCGCAGACCGTTTCCTTCTCACATTTTCTCGCATGCGTTGCAACACATCCCGATAATATCATCGATTAACATTTTGTCCCTGTGGCACAAATTCATGATGAACCAATCCTTCAAACTCAAAGAAAAATATCAGCATGGCTTTGGCATTTGACCTGGCCTGATGAGCTTTCTCTGCTCACAACCCATTGCGAAGACTGAACCTCAGTCTCAACATCATAACCGGAGATCCACATCTCATCACTAGTTATGATTCTCTTAAGGAACATCTTGTTCTCATTTGTGCGATATAAAAAGCTCTTCACAGATTGTGAGACAAAGATCCCTCTTGCCTTGACCCATGAGCCATAGGACGAACTTGGTGGCAACAAAATGCATTCCAGGATGCTTGTCAGGATTTCATTGCTTGATCCAACTGAAATGTTACACTCTTCCGCAGTCTATTGGACAGTCAATCTATGATTGGCATGCACACTTTTGTTGACATTCCTGGCATGAGATTCACTGACAGATGACGAAAGGCATGCTGAATGACGGTCATGTTTAACTTCCATCTGGCCATTTTTTAATCATGTGAACTATTTGTAACACCAAGCATGGCTCAAACACTCATCACCATAGGCTTTCTGTATCATTTGGTACATCTCTGTAAAGGTTTTCTTGAGTTTCACACAAAATTGAATGCAGACGCATTGCTCCTCTAATTCTGTCATCTCGAAATCACAAACTGTGCAACAAAACGTTCTACTCAATACAGCACTGAACAGTAACTAACAGACATACAACAGTGAAACCTCCAGCAGTTACACGTTAAACACGTGTGTGCAAGGACATCAACTGCATTTCTCTCCAAGACATACTGGGGCTAAATTACGAATTACATTCAGCGTATTTTGAGTAATTAACTGTAGGATGATTTTATAATAGAACAATCGTAAAGTGGTGGCACATAGCCAAGTTAGCAGTGACAGACAAGACGTGTGCATCTTGCAGTTCCTTGGTTTAGGGCTGCCATGGAACCATGACCAGAAGGTTTCCAACTACGGATACTATATTCATGGATGATAATTTATAGGTACAGATTCCATGTAATAAGTACTTTAGTTATGTAGGTTACCACGCCAAAGTAACACTGACAGGCACCAAGTTTTTGTTAATAACCTTCAGTTACATACAAACTTGGTCTTCTTATTGCAGTTTGGAGTAAACTGTGATCATGTGGGCTCTGATTTTAAGTCCTCTGAGGTCAAGTTTGCTACAAGAGCTACATCTAACATAGAGATATTCATGTTAGAAGTCCATAGAATTAGGCAGGTACATAGGTCAGAGACATTTGTTTTGGATAAATGACAATTTAGTTACTGAACAAAGGTATGGAAAAAATGTACACGAGATCTGCAGTGCAGTATTATACGTAAACATCTGATTCAGAAATAAGATATCTGTTGAATTTTGGACAAATAGAATGGTCATACAATAAATGACATGGAGAATTATATTTCAAAATTTCTAATAAGATAGCTACTGTTTACTCAGAGTCTACAGAATTCTGCAAGGTTGAAATGACAGCCCATAGAACCTTAAGAAACTGAAGTAACTTAAAAAAAATCCCAGTCACTACATAGAGGAAGCACTGAGTGGCACAGTGAAAGTAGATTGCTAGGTATTATAAGTCTTTGAGATGTAGAAAACTACATAATCTATTTGGGTATGACCACTAACAATCCTTTGACCACATGAATGGCCCCCACCAAAATGTGGCCAAGAGACAGATCGACCATCCATTTGCTGAACAAGCTGCCCAACACAGTGTGCTTGACTTCAATGACTGCTTCACAGACTGTGCTGTGTGTATTGTTCCCAACCATAAAGCTTTCCTGAACTGTACAGGTGGGAACCCACCCTGTAACATACTCTTCATTCCTCTAAGCCCCCTGGCCTCAACCTTTGCTAATCTCTAGACCCACCTGCCTTCATCTTCGTCCTGCCTCACACACATCTGCTACATTCCCCATCCCCCGCTGCACCTGCACAGTCCTTTCACTTTCTCTGCTTCTCTTCCCTCCCCTCCCCCCAAACACGGCCTACTGATGTTACACCTAGTAGTGCACCATGCTGTTCCCATCACATCCCAGCTCACTGCCACAAACAGAGCTACAGTACCTTTCCTATACCACCTGGTTATCCCCCTCCCTGCACCATACCCCTCTCCAGCACCACCTCAATCCACCCCAGATCACATTGCTGCTCATCACAGTCTGGCCTTGGTGCGTGGAGACAAAAGTGGCTGTGTAAGTGAGTGAGTGTGTGTGTGTGTGTGTGTGTGTGTGTGTGTGTGTGTGTGTGTGTGTGTGTGTGAATCCAAAGGAATCTGTCTGATAGCTTACAATATGTACTCAGTTCCTTCTCTACGTGGTGAGTAGCAATTACCTATTCCAGATTTTCCACTGTCGAAATTTTCACTCTGCAGTGGAGTGTGCACTGATATGAAACTTCCTGCAAGATTAAAACTATGTACTCAAACTTGGGATATTTTTACTCTTTGCAGGCATGTGTTCTACTGACTGGACTATCCAAGCACAACTCATGACTCATCCTCACAGCTTTACTTCCCTGCACTGTGCCTAAGCTACATCTCTGCAATACCCTTAGGAGTGCTAGAACAGCAATTCTGGCAGAAGAACTTCTGTGAAGTTGGGAAGTGAGGAGATGAGGTACTGGTGAGAGTAAAGCTGTGATAACTGGGTTGGGAGATGTGCCTGGGTGGCTCAGTCGGTAGAACTGGCCCGTGAAAGGCAAAGTTCCAGAGTTCAAGTCTCAGTCTTACACACAGTACTGATCTGCCAGGAAGTTTCATAACATTTTCTTCAATTGCCCGATGATGTATTTAGCAACTCTGTCAGATGTACAAAAGGAAAGTATGTGTAACTTTGACCACAACTGGAAGCGCATATGCAGAGGGGCCAATGCTGAAATTGGAAAGTGGTTATCTGTACTTCCATATTGGGGAAATACACAGCCACCCAGGACTGTACTCATACTCAATTGGTAATGTCCAAATTTGCCTCTACTAGTAAACTACGACAACTGCTGCTGTTTATCTGGGCTGATTTGGACTGACGTTACACAGCACACATGGTTTCTGCTTAAAACCTTAACTAAAATACGCAACAACTGCATATCAATTTTCATTTGGAATTTTGGCTATTACTAATTTCCTTCAAGAACTATTATTATTTGATTTTGTGCACTAGTAGTTCAATTTTAAGTTGTTTTTACAGAAGTTTACTCTGTGCAATAAATCTCATTAGCCTTAAAGTGAGGGTTACAACAAATGTCCACACTTACGTATCTAATGTTAGTGTAAGAATGGTAATATGTCTAAATACAAAACAATGTCCACAACATGAGAAAAAGAAACCTTATGATAATATCCATACACATCATGAGTGATAAACTTCACATTTCATAAATAACTAGAGATAAAACAATGACGTGATAGGAAATGGAATGAACACATTAAACATGCCACGGGGGAGGCTGGGGGGGGGGGGGGGGAGGGGGGGTTTGAAAGTTTAAAATTTGTTTGGAGGATTCCGAAGTCATGCAGTGTACCTATCAAGGGAACTGAATACCAAACCCTCAAGGGACCTACTGATGTACCTAACTGCAGTAATTACAGATACTGAAGAACTTCAAATATATGCTGCTCAGACCATAACAGGTCAGCAGGTCTATACTTCACATGGGAATGATAGTCATCACAGTCATTAGAACAAAGGTGGACAGCTGAAGAGAGTCACTATTAAAAGTAGACTGCGTAAAAATTCCTACTACCCCCCCCCCCCCCTTTCTCTCTCTCTCTCTCTCTCTCTCTCTCTCTCTCTCTCTCTCTCTCTCTCTCTCTGTGTGTGTGTGTGTGTGTGTGTGTGTGTGTGTGTGTCTTTCTCTCTGTCCCTCCCTCACCAGTTATTTGATGTGGTGATTGGTTACCTGTCCTCCTTCCATTACGTGTATTCCACCCACTGGCAAAATTTTCTTGTAAATATATGCCCTATGGTTTGAAATGACCTCTGTCAGCTATTATGTGAAATGCCACAAAGCATGAAGGATAACATCTTGAAAGTAAAACTTCAAAATACAGTATCTGTTAAGAAAGACTTACAGTTTTCTGTGTACATCATCAACTGAGAGGGAATTGTGCCAGATCCAGCAAATTAATATGCCATAGAAGACTTGATGCCACCCAAGAGAAAGAAGTAATTAAATGCCATATTTGGCTTCTATGGGGTTTGTCCTTGATCAACAATTTAGCATTACTACTTTCGATAATAAACCAAGATGAATTTATATGAGGTCTAGGTTCAACTGAAAAGTGACAGTGAAACCAATAAATGTTAGTGGGTTCTGATAGCTATACAGGATTTGGCAACACTTAATAAAGTAAAACTTAATTTTCCCACAACTGGAAGAGTCATCTGATTATTATAACATCTGGTACTGAAAATCAGTCACTAATTTGCCATCTTAAGAACAAAACGAAGGCCCATAATTTAAACTAACAAACAGTTACTTTCATAAGAAAGTTGAAGAGAATTCAGACTTACAAAAAAAAAATCTATAAAGGTGAAATCTTCGGAAAAACTAAAGAAACTGAAGAACATTTCCATCTGTGCCCTAAACACAAATCTGTAAATCTACGGCTATATTTCAAGTAATTAATTGCATTTCCAAATTTTTCTCAATTGTTTCCATCCTGGATTTTTTGTTAAATTTTTCTGATTCAAGAGAGTTTTGTTTTTATGTGTCACAACATTCTTTTCATACTTTTCTTATCTTTTATTCCCGAAACCAAAGTAACTTTTCTCTGAAACGGTCAAAACACTTGAGTATCCTCTAAGCAATAACACACTGACATAATGGGATTTAACATGATACACCACACAGAAACTGAAAAGAGATATGTATCTGTCTCCCACATTTTCATTAAATCAAATAATGGAAAATCGATGATGGAATCATGACAATACTACGAAAAAGAAAGATTGCTACTCACGTATAGAGGAAATGTTGAGTCACAGAAACACACAACGAAACGGCTGTATACATATTGAGTTTTCAGCCAAAAGGACTATTTCTAAAGTAGACAATGCACACACATTTATACCAGCACAACTCACACATACATGACCATCGAATATGGCCACTGTGGTCAAACTGCTAATGACAGAGCCTGATGGAAGAAGCAATCTGGGAGGTGGGGGAAAAGAGGAGGCTGGGGTGGGGAGGAGGAGGGATAGCAGAGTAGGGGGTGTGGGAAGGTAAAGTGCGGCTTTTGGGAGTATGCAAGGACATGGGGTGACAGGTGCAGTTGGGAGGTTTGAGGGGAGGAACAGATATTTTGTTGGTTGTCATGCCCTTGTACAACACAGCACAGAGGTTGCAGCTTAGCCATGTAGATCATATGACTGCTTCACAGGCAGCCCTGCCTTTGATGGGATAGATGATCCTTGTGACCAGACTGGAATAGGTGGAAGTGGAAGGATGTATGGAACAGGTGTTGCATCTAGGTCTACTGCAGGGATGTTAGCCATGAGGCAAGGGATTGGCAGAAGGCATGGAATAGGGATGGATGAGGATATTGTGTAGGTTTTCTGAGTAGTGGAATACCACTATGGGAGACATGGGGAGAATAGTGCATAGGATATTCCTCATTTCACAGCACAATAAGAAGTTATTGAGACACTGGCGCAGAACACGATTCAATTGTTCCAGTCCTGGGTGGTACTGAGTCACGAGGGGAGTGTTCCTTTGTGGCCAGACAGTGGTACTCTGGGAAGCGGGACCTCAATGTAGAGATAATGCACAGGAGATCTGTTTCTGTACAAAGTTGGGAGGGTAATATTGGTCTGTGAAGGCCTTAGCGAGACCCTTGGTGTATCTGGAGAGGGAAAGCTTGTCACTACAGAGGCAGTGGCCATGGGTGGCTAAGCTGTATGAAAGGGATTTCTTGGTGCGGAATGGGTAGTAATTGTTGAAGTGTAGGGATTGCTGGTGGTTGGTATGTTTGATACGGATGGGGGTACCTATAGCAGAGGTCATCATCGAGGAAGGTGGTTTGTTGGGTTGAGGACAGCCAAGAGAAGCGAATGAGTAAGATGAGGTTCTAAAAGAATATAGACAGGGGTCCTCGCCCTTGGTCCACATCATGATGTCATCAACAAATCTGGACCAGGTGAGGGGTTTGCGATTCGGGCTGGTTAGGAAAAATGCCTCTAGATGGTCCATGAGTAGGTTGGCATAGGATGGTACCATGTGGGTGCTCATTGCTGTCCTGTGGATTTGTTTGTAAGCAATGCCTTCTACGATGATGCAATTGTGGATGATACAACTGGTCACAGTGAGCAAGAAGATGTTTGTAGGTCAGGAATCAGGCAGATGTTGGGAAAAGTAGTGTTCAATAGTAGCAAGGCCATGGGCATCAGGGATGCTAGTGCAGAGGAAGGTGGCATCAATAGTGATGAGCAGGGCACTGTGTGGTAAAGGAACAGGAACTGTGGAGATTTGTGGAGGAAATGGTTTGTGTTTTCTACACTGGAGGGTAGGTTATGGGTAATAGGCTGAAGGTATTGGTCCACAAGAGGAAAGATTATCTCAGTGGGGACACACTAACTGGCCACAAAGGGGCATTCTATGTGGTTTGGTTTATGGACTTTAGGAAGAATATAGGAGGTAGTAGTGTGGGGAGTGGTAGGGGAGAGGAAAGAGATAAGACTCAGTGGAGAGGTTCTGGGATGGGGTTACAGATTAGAGGAGAGACTGGAGACCCTGTTGGATTTCTGGAATAGGGTCACTGTGGTAGGGATTGTACGTGGATGCATCTGATAACTGGTGGAGTCCTTCCACCGAGTAATCCCTGAGGTTCAGAACCACAGTGGAGGAGCCCTTGTCTGCAGATAGGATTTTAATGTCAGGATCTTTTTTAGGTGGTGGATTGTGGTTCTTTCTGTGGGCACAAGGGTATGTCCCATGTTGAGGGATTTGGTAAATGATAGTAAGGCAAGGTTTGAGATTAAGAAATTCTGGAATGATAACAGGGAATGATTTAGGGGCAGTGGGGTGGCTCAGGGTTGGATGGAGAAGCAAACTGAGTCAGGCAGAGCTCAACATTGGCTGTGGGTTGAGTCCAGTTGGTAGGTTTGGTGGTGAAAAGGTGTTACCACCATAGGGCCTGGGAGACAGAGAAAAGGTCTTTAACAAGTCTAGCATGACTGAGTTTGGGAGTGGGGCAGGACTTGTTAAAGACATTCTCTCTTTCTCCCAGTCCCTTCGCCACCAAACCTACCAATCAGACTCAAACCAAAGCCAATATTGAATTCTGCCTGCCTCAGTTCACTTCTTCATCCAACCCTGAGCCACCCCACTACCTGTTAACATTCCAGAATTTCTTGACGTCAAACCTTGTCTCACCATCATTCTTCAAATTGCTTAACACTGCTAACCTTACATCTGCAAGAATCACTATCCGCCACCTCAAAACACTTCCCAACCTTACAATCCTACCTACCAACAAAGACTCCACCAATGTAGTTTTGAACAGCAGAGATTAAATGGTAGAAGGACTCCACCCGCTGTCATCAGATGTATCCACCTAAAAACCCAGCCACAATGACCTCATTTCAGAACCAGCCTCTCCTCAAATCCTTAGGCCCAAGACTATAGTACCTCTTAAGCTGCAATGCATTACATACAAGTGAGGCTTGTCTCTAATAATGCTTATCTTGCAATTGTCAATTTAGGTATGAAAACTCACAGAAAAGTTATGGTTCACAATATGATGCAGCGTACATCCATTCTGTAAATTATCAGAAACTTGCATTCTATAATTTTAAAAATCAATCATGTTATTATGTGCATTATATCTGGATAACTGTTACAGCAGAAAAGAATAGGAACAAAACATTAAGCAAAAATAAAATAAAATAATTACAAAGAATAAAGTCTAAGGTACACTGTGGCAAAACTATGAAGAGAATTGCAGTTTTTAAACCAACCTGAGTACAGATACTTTGTTGCATTGACTGTGGTTGAGATGGAATTTGAAGCTGAGGGTCTTGGGCTGGATGCTTCTGTTGCTGATGCAATAATATTTGTTGCTGGTCCTGTCGCTGCTGATTAAGAAGATGCTGACGCTGTTCCTGCAGCTGAGCAGGTTGGTGCAGTTGTGTTTGACAGTGAGTATTAAGATGGTGATGGGACTGAATTTGCTGTGTCTGTTGCCGCAGCCTTGAGGGTGGTGGTGGTGGTGGTGGTGGTGGTGGTGGTGGTGGTGGTGGTGGTGGTGGTGGTTGTGGTGGTTGTGACTGCTGCAGCTGATGGCGATGATGGTGGTGCTGCTGTTGGTGGTGTTGGTTAGGAAATTGCTGCTGATAATGATGCTGCTGCTGTGGATTTGGCGGTGGAGACTCCTGCTGTAGCAGAGTGTGTGGGCCTATTTGTACCTGTGACCTCGTTTGTTGTAGTGATGTCACTGCTGTCACATGTGGTTCACGTGACTCCACAGCACAAGATGGTCGCAAGTGGTTTTGTACTGGTGTTACAGGCTGTACCTGCATTGGTAAAATATGTGCAGAACCTTCAGCTCCGGCTGCAGCTGACGTCACAGAAGCAGATGGCAGTGGCCTTGACACTGACAGAGGTGCCAACAGCAACACCGGTGTTGTCAGTGTGAGTGTGGCAGTAGCAACTGGCGTCACCTGGATGGGAGAGGCAGAGGATACCGTGGAAGAGGATGTCACCAACGTAGGACAGTCTGCAGTGGATGCTGCTGTCAATGTTCCTGCAACCTTGGCCAGTATACTTTCCAGGTAGCGTTCTGTGCGTAAACTCCGCTCGCGGAACTCGAACAGTAGATCTAGCTTGTATACACATTCTTCACAGACCATCTTGGGTAATCGATCAGTACTGGCAACCTACAAAACACACATATATTACATTAGAGGGATGATTTTAGAATCACTGTAGGCCACAGTCAGTTATAGCACACTCACATACAAAATGTGTAATATTTTCAAAAACAATGCAGCTACACAGACTTACTTCATCCCTTCAGTAGTTAACTTAAGACAATTTTTTTTCCTTGCTTGTAACAGGAGTAACTACCTTTTTGGAACTGTATCACATCTCTGTATATATAGCTCAATTATGCACTTATTGCATGTATTATTCACTGACAATAAATTTCATTTTACAAAGAGATCAGTCTCAAGAACTTACCAGTAGGTCTCCATCTCAACCTGTATAGCCCTTCTTACAACAGTTCTCTATATCAAAGACTTTTCCATACCCATGAAACAATAACATCAATGATTTGACAAACAAACAGTGACATGTACCTTGCTGGAGCATTGGGGCCACAGTGGTTACTGATAGTTTGAAGCAACTTCTAAGAAATGGTCAGAGAATTTAAGCAATGCAATGTGAGTTAGTTAGTTACTTACTTGTTCCATTCATTTTCACAGAGAACTCTACACAGCAGAAAAAGGTTCAAAGAGGGGCTTATGCAGGAAATAAATTTATTTTATTATAGATTGTCAATTTCTTAAGCCACACGATCACACATTCTGTCAAGGAACTTCAGATTCCAGAATAACAGGATACTCTTTTGACCACTGGTACTGCACTGACAAGAGACCAGCAGTAGAATAAGAAAAACTTTGTCTCCTCATTTTCAATGGAAAGTTTTATGTAAGATCTCATACATTTGCAAATTTAGTCAAATATATAACACCCTATACTTCGCAGGCAAGAAAACAAATATTGGGGGTGTATAAGAAATTTCGGTTCTGTTAATCCATCAATAGCAAAAATGGATCACTTGAGAGTTTGCAGATTTCTATAATCTTTATCACCTCATTTCATCAACACTTTATTCTCCTAACTTGGCACTGCACTCAGTACATCCATTATTATTCTCATTTCAATGCTATAGGCATACCTCATAATCTTAGCACAAGTGAAATTTGTGAATGTATTTAGGGACTCTTGGTAGTGAGAAAGCATTTGTCTTGGATGGAGAATCATCAAGATATGTAAAAGTAACTTTGAATGTGCCCCAGAGGAGTGTGTTGGAACCCTTGCAGTTCATGTCATATATTAATCAACTTGTGAACATATTAATAGTAACATCAAACTTATCTCAGGAGATGCAGTTATCTGTAATGACGTATTGTCTGAAGAAAGCGGAAAAAATATTAAGAAAGATCATGATAAAATTTCAGAATGGCACAAAGACTGACAACTTTCTTTAAACGTTCAGAAATTTAAAATTGTACTCTGCACAAAAGAAAATAATGTGATATCCTATGAATACAATACAAATTAG
This sequence comes from Schistocerca gregaria, assembly GCF_023897955.1. NCBI lineage: Eukaryota > Metazoa > Arthropoda > Insecta > Orthoptera > Acrididae > Schistocerca > Schistocerca gregaria. The sequence continues at coordinate 662,528,956 of NC_064923.1, forward strand.
TCACAACTAAAATCGGTCAACACATAAGAATACCTCGATGGCATGGGGGGGCACATAGATGCACTGTGTAAAAAGATAAACAAACAGATCTTCATCATGCATAAAACAGCTAAGACTGTGGATGATAAAGTCCTCAGATCAATGTATTATGGACTTGTCTTCCCACATTTGTCTTATTCAGCTCATATATGGGGAAGTGCACAAGCTGGCTGCTTAAAAAGAACATTCACAATTCAGAAAAGGGCAGTGAGATGCATTGCAAAAATACCATCAAGACAGACCTGAAGCAAGTTTTTGTACACTATAATATTATGACAGTATATTCACTGTACATATACCAAAGCGTAATGGCGGTAAGGTCAAGCGATAAACACCTCCTAAATAAAGATGTACACAAACACAGTACAAGAGGAAATGAAAATTACTGCGTAATAAACAGAAATCTAAAACTGCCCATGACTGCCCCTGAAGAAGCAGGCATAAACTCCCCAAAATCATTAAAAAAGAAACAGACCTAAAATGTTTTACAAATCATCTGAAACTATATCTCACAGAGAAATGTATATACAGTTTGAATGAATACTAAGGTGATGTTTAAATATGTTATATCATTACTGAAATATACCTTTAAAAATTATCATTTCTGTAAGTTATTTGGGTTTGTGTGTATATATAATGTAATACCTTTGTATTCTTACAGACTATTTCTGTTTAATTATTTGTATCATTCATATATATAGAAATCAAGTTTGATGTTGATAGCCTATTGTATGACACACCCAATACTCTCAGCTGGATTTTCAGCTGGAGTCCATGGGCAAAGAATAAATAAAAAAATAATGGGACAGTCACGTGGGCTAAAATATAGGTAAAAAGTGTGGCAATCTCCAGTTCATTAGTAGAACAGCAGGAAAACGCAATCAGTCTACGAAAGAGACTAGTTTGTGAAAGACTAATGTGGTATATCCTAGAATACTGTTCAAGTATGTGGGACCCTTACCAAATAGAACTAATGGAGGATACCGAAAACATACAACAAGGGGCATCACAGATTGTTGCAGGTTTGTTTGACCAATGGGAGAACATCAAGGACATGCAGAAAAACTTGAACTGACAAATACTTGAATGTACAAGCAAACTATCCTGAGAAAGCCTACTTAGTTTCAAGAACTAAGGTTAAATGGTGAAGCTAGGAACAATAACAAGTATTTACTACTCCCATAGGTGTTGCAAACACAATATTAGACGATTTAAAGGTATGCACAGAGACATTTACGCCCCATACATAAATAGAACAGAAAAAAAGTGCTAATAACTGGCACAATGGTAAGTACCCTCTTCCCTACACTTCGCATATGGATGTAGATTCAGATATCTACAGATTTTACTGTAAGTTTTCAAACACTAACACCTTTCTCCTACACAATAACCTGATGTTCACAATTCCCATGACTGTGTTTTGTATATTTAGTAGAAATGCACCACCATACAATGTGGTGAATGTCAACTAGAAAAAAATGCACTTGGATGTAAATATTTATTACTAATTGAATAAAATATATGTGCTAAATGTACATAGGGTATTATTCACCTTCTCTATTGGTGATCTTTCATGAGCTGAATTTATTAGCCCGCTGACTAGTTCCTTCTTGATCTCTGCCTTAACGTCATGTAGTTCAAAGATGTGTTTCTTAATCTCATGCCTAGCTGCTAGCTATTCCCTGTATCAAAGAGGTTATCACAAATTTTTATTTCTGTCACTTCTTTGATGGTGCTATCCTGGAAACCATGTGTCTCTTTAACAAGAGATGCTTCATCGAATGCAGTGTCTGTTTTCCAGAGCATGTTCTGCTACCACTGATTTCTCAGGACACCACAGGGGGCAAAAAAAAAAAAAAAACACCCCACTCATGCTCTACATTCACTGTTCAGTAATAAGTAAAGCCTGTCCAATGTAGCACTGTCCACATACGAACACTATTTTATATATCTCTGGTGTTCCAAGGCCTATATTATCTATCACAGACCTCATGAGTTGTCAAATCATTGATGGTGGCCTGAAGACGGAACCAAGTTTATGCTTCTTTAGGAACTATATAATCTTTCACTTGCTGAGCCACAGAACGGCAAAACAACAAGCTTCTTCATGTCCTCCTCAGGGGCCTTCCATGCATGTGCCTTCTGTGAAATGGGTTGCAAAATTTTTTGTTGTAGCTGATTTTCCTTAAAAACTTTTGATAAGAGGCTCAGTTGTTCCAGCAAGTTTTCAGCATCCAAGACAATTGCTGCTTGATGCATAATGGTCCTCAGAGCAGAACTTTACTGTCTGGTAGTCTGCAGGTACCAGTCCTTGTGGGGGGGGTGGGTTTCCAGTAAACACTGTGGCTGAGGCACTCATTTCCTTAGATGAGGACATCAAGAGCCCACAAGGCACCATCCATCTTTATTTCTATTGTGAACTTGATGTTATGATGAATGTTGCTGATGTGATAAAAGAACACTCCCAGCTTTTCACATTCATGTGGCCAGGCAGTAAATGTGTCATCTACATAACAGTAAAAGCAACTAGGCTCTGCAGGAACTGTGTCCAAAGCAATGTCCTCAGAGTACTCTATAAACAAGTTGGCTATAACTGGAGGATGTGTTGTGTTGCACAATGAACATCATCTTGGTGGGCATTAATGTGGGCAACAGCATTGGTGATGCAAGCGACAAGTTCTTCACACGTACCCATCTTTGTTGCATGCACATTCCCCTTTAACCAGCCCCATAAATAAAGGATAATGGTGTTAGGTCAGGTGACATGGCAGGCCAATTAATGGGTCTGCTACGGCCAACCCACCATTGTAGAGACATGTTATTCAGGTAGTGAGATACTTGTCTGGTAGAGTGAATTGGTGACCTAGCATGGTGCAGGTACATCTGCCTTCGCTGGTCTAATGTCACGAGTTCCAAAAGTGCAGGTAGGTCTTCTATCAGGCAATGTGTGCATGCTTTGGCTGACATGTAACTTGGCAGGAACACAACCCTATCACTGGGTCACCATACCATGCTCAGTATTCACTGGAAACCTTCTTGGAACCTTGTTTCCCTGGTGTCATGTGGGTTCTCCAACATCCATGTATGAGAACTGCAGGTGTTCATGATACTTTTGCATGTAAATGTAGCCTCATATGTAAATTAAGTGTACTGCATAATGTTTCTGTGTACAGCCAACAATTCACAAAATTGTTGCCTGCCTACTGAGTCACCTGAAGTCAGATGGATGGGCTGCACAAGGAATGGGTATAAGCCCTTAGAATGTAACATATGCCACACTGATATTTGTGGAATATGGAATCCGTTGTACCATTGGAGTAATATCTTCCCATTCTTCAACTGATTGGACGGCCTCACGTTCTGATGTTATGTGTACAGTGGGTACTATTCCAGATTCACAAAATGTTTGAAAATCCCTAGGAAATGCTCTGGCACAGGGGATTCATGGAACAGGAAAATGTCTCTGGCATTTTCTTACAGCCACACGGCCTCTGCCATTACAATACCTGCACAAAAACAACTAGGCTGCATGGGTGAACGTATTCGCCGTGTCGGTATTCGCATACTCAATGGACTTGCCCAATTAAACAACACTCAAGCACGACATGCACACGGTCTCACAACTGCTCACTGATCCAGCCCATGATCTGTCCCACCATTATTCTGTCCATCACAGCATCTACATAGCATTTCAGCAAGTAATATTCACATTTTTCTTTATAATCATTTATGTATGTGTGCAGTCTTCAACCCGCTCCAGTTCCGTAACAATCAAAAATCGGACACACATTTATAGGACTTTTACAGTTTATTTTCACATGTAGAATCATCTCACAAATTATGAGACATTCCTTCTGAATCACCCTGTATAGTACTGCAGTGAGCACTGGTGACACCATACACAGCAGTAGAAATTACACAACAGCTGCAATTTGACAATGGCCAGAAGCACTAAGCAAAAAGCTCCAATTCACATGGTTGAAAGCTTGAAATAATTTTGTAAGTAGGCCTGTATATCTCCATGAAACCATGAGTTTGTACAGCGAAAAATTGTCTGTTACTGTATTGTTTCTTCCCTGCATACTTGTTAGGAAATTCAAAGTGGAGGAGAAGCAGGAACACAAGTGTATTATTACTATCTTCTCAGTAGTTGCGCATGTAAGTCAATATGTTAAGTCTCCGCAAGACAGCTAACTAATATTTACCCTAAAAATTGCACTTAACACTTTTCCACATTTTATACAGAGAATTACAACTACGAGATTTGAAAAGTGCAGTTCTGTTCCTGCGAGATAACGGGATGTTAAGTCCAACTTGCAAAATTTAAACTTTCCATCATATTCATAATACCCATACATGGCATCATTTTTGGCTGGAGGGCAGCAAGCCTGCTCAAACCCATGACCAATTTAGGAAGTTTTAAATGGATATGCGCTCTTTTTAATACTGCCTAAATCATCCATGGGTTGATGCAATCTGCCACACTAGTTTAAAAAAAAAAAAAACAAAAAAAACCGGCTGTGTGTGTGTGTGTGTGTGTGTGTGTGTGTGTGTGTGTGTGTGTTCAGCTGAACGTATTACTACAGCTATATCAAGCATCCTCTGTCAACACACACACACAAACACAAAAAAGAGGCTCCATAACACGACATAGCACATAAAATTCAACAAAATCTGCAAAAAGAATGACTAAATTCCACATTACATTAAAGTAAAAGGTTAAAAACAGTTCTGCAATGGCATAAAAGAAAAAATTATTTGCAGAACGGTATTGGTTACTAAACACAATTAAGATACTATATTAAAAAAAAAAAAAAAAAAAAAAGATACCTAAACATGATACTGTAAGAAACTCATTTAGAATTAGCACACAACAGAGGGAACTCAGTAGTTCCCATGGCACTGATAGAAAAATCTTAACGCGACACATACACAGCAGTGAAATATTTACAAAATCAGAAGAAACAGAAAATAATGAAACTAATGATAAAAAAGACACAAAAATACATTTACATTTGGCATGTGAAACCACAAGAATATTAACACATTTCCACTCATATTTAGTCAACCTGACAGACAGAACTACGAACAAGAAAAAATGCTCTTGGAAAAATGGTTGAAACTCTGCACCAACAGCAAGGTAAACAACCAATACACAAACATTTCAGAGTAGAAACTGAACACATCCTCACATCGGAACAACAACATAATAATTGTGAAATACACATAGGACTGATGAAAGAATTAGTAAAAGAAATAAAGAGCATAATTTAAAAAATTGGAAAACACATAATAAGAACAACTGAACAGAAGCAGCCACAATGAAAACGTTAAAACAAAAGTTTATAAACAATAACACTGTAAAACAAGATCAAACACTGGAAATGTAACAGTACTTATGGGCAAAGAATAATACATCACAAAAACCAATGGATACACAAACTCCAACACAACACAAAAACTGAAATCAGATCCAAATACATGATTTCAGGCAAACCTGAAATGAACACTGAAAAACATCAAATTTGTAGTTACTGATAAACAGAAATACTACATAACACAGAAAAACCCATAAGCACTGACACTCTGCAGCCAACCAAAAATACATAAAGGCAGCATGCGAGTGAGACCCGTTATTAACTTCAGGAAAGCCCCGACGTATTACATAGCCATACATCTTCCAAAGTTAACCACAAAACACTACAAAACAGAAAACAACAGAACAGTGATAAACAAAGACCTAATAGAACACTTCCAAAACATACAGGTACCACACACAGCATCAATGTTTCATTTGACATAGAAAAAAATGTACAGCTCCACCCTTATCACCGAAACAATAAGCATTGTAGAACGAAATCTCACATTCCACAGCAGCTTCACTACAGAAACAACAAATATGTTGAGACTGACAACCAAACAAAACTAATTCCAGTTTGAAAATTAATATTATCTGCAAAATGATAGACTGCCCATGGGATCCCCAATAACAGGAATATTAGCAAGTATTTTTACCAGTAATCTAAAAAAAACTGTATTTGTAAATAAAACAGTATTTGAAATAAAACTGTATTTGAAAAGATAACCGCTAATAAAAGATTTAAAATCACATATTGGTACAGATATGTGAACGACATTATTTGTCTCGTACATGAGCCAAACAAAAAATTGATGAACTCTACTCTGAAATCAACAAAGCACACCCAAACTTAAAATTCACACACATGAAAGAAAAAGAAAATCAAATATATTTCCCTGATAGAACAATAATAAAAGAAAATGGCAAACATATATTTAACATCTTCAGAAAACCAACAGCCACAGACACAATAATCCATTCCACACCTAATCATCTCCACAACCAGAAGCTTGCAGCACTAAGACATGTGTTGCAATGTTGCATAGATTAAACAGCATCCCATCCAACAAAAGAAACTATGAAAAAGAAATGAGTCAGTCATAAAAAATGACTAGGAACAATGGGTATGACACACATGTAGTACACAGATTCAATCAAAAAATAAAAACACAAATACAAAACACACACATTTCCAGAATATCACAAGATGCAAGCTCACAAACACACTCAACAAACATACTACATAATGACATCATCACACAGAAAAGAAGCAGGTGGTACACTATGACTTACACACATAAATTAACACACAGAGTGGCAAACATACCTAAGAAACAGGGCTTCCAAATAGCATATAAAACTATGCAAAACCCTACAGCCTAACTTAAGCCAACCAAAAATCGAGAGGGATGAATTCCAGGGATCAGGAATGTACGAACCTGAATATCAAAGTTGTAATGCAATATACACAGGCATAACATGCAGGAATTTTAAAATGTGGTACAAAGAACAAATCAGGTGTTGGTAGTACGAAACATGCCATTCCACATTTCCAGAGCACTTTAAACACCGTAACCACCCTCCTGCAAACATGGGACAAGTTTTTAAAATAACCAGAATAAACAACAATGACAAATACCTTAACAAATGCGAGAAAACTTCCACATCCAGAGCCATTTCTGGAAATAAACACATGTTTTCCGTAATATTACACACAAATGTGCCAGTATTGCAACTATAATCTTAAGTTCAAATTTTGGAAACATGACTTACACCTTTACCTCTTTGAAACAGAATCAATGAAAAATTTTAAGTGCTTTGGAGCAATGACTGTTATTCAGCACTGAAATATCTACTCATGTCAATGCAATGCACTCAAAAAGTATTATTTTTAGAATAAATGGTTAGGCTTCCTGTCTAGCAGTATTACCTGAAGAACAAATCAACAAACTTGTTTCACCATAGAGGAAAGCTTACTAACTGTTCAGTTAGTGATGGATACAACCTGACATTCTTTATGCATATAAGAAAAGAAATCAGCTAACATGATCCACAACAGAGGAGGGCTTACCGTCTGCTCATACCAAAAGTGTACCTTTTAAAAGCTACAGACTAGGGCACAATAAAACAATGGAATTAATTGGAAATCCTTGATTAGCGCAACTTGGATTAAGAGAGATGGAAGTACACAATCAGCTACTGTAGGATTTATAGAAACTGAATTAGTGACATTTGTTAAGTCTGAATGTGTAAAAAGCGAATTCGTAGAGCACTCTGAATTATTCGATATAGTTGATCATAAGGTAATATTAAATGAGCTAGAGGTGCTGTGAGTTAGAAAGACAGCTTGGTATAAATGATGTAAATACACAACCCAGAAATAAGTCATTGCAATCTTAAAAATGAACAACCATCTATCAGTAGCTCATTGATATATCCACCCCCAGAACTTTTTTCCTTCTTTCCGTACATCAACCATTTGGTACAATAGTATCGGACATGCCTGAAATACACAAAAATAATAATAGGAATACATATAACACGTTAACAAAATAGGATAGGGTAAGGTGTGGCCCTGGCAGGGCTATAGGAGATGCTATTAAACCAGAGGAAAATAAATTTCAGTACCAATGTGTGCAATACATGGAGCATCCCAGTAGTTTAACTGCATTAAGTGAATGTCTCTTATCAGTTTCTAGAGTTAAGTTAATGGTAACCAATGACTTCCTGGTGTGTCAGATGTAAGTCTGAGGAGCTCAATGCATGTTTGCATAACCTATTGTCATTAGCACAATTCATCATGACATGTTACAACACTCTTTACACATTGAGGTGAAGCAGGTTGGCACTGCAGTACACCACTGTAATTCAACAAGACAAAGCACTGTTCCAGTTTGATGGTGTCATCCATGACTATTTAAATGTTGTCTTCTGAAGGCAAGTGGGTTGGATGAACCTCCCAGGGTTCAATCAATATACTAAATGTCCATGGAAGAAAATTAAATGAAATGAAGAAACTTTAATTGTATGTTTGAAGCTTCATTGAACTTGCAACTCAGCAATGTCTGTTAAAACATACAAAGTGCTGAAATAATAAATACACTACAAGGTGCCTACAAGTAATCAACATGCAGTAACACTAATCTTAAAGAAAACAATCAGCATGAACTCGTCTTTTACTAGGATAAACGGTTACATTAAAAATAAATTATATTTTGAATGTCACATGTTTATTTTAAACGAATAATTAACAGACACATTCCACACATACAGGTCCGTCAATGAACACGAAACAGAAGCCAAACTAAACGTCAAAATGTGCATTTTGGGAGGAAAAATAATCCAGATATCACGAACAGAAAAGTCTCACATTCAATGTGTTACCTGAAGGATTACAGTTCAAAGAGAATCAGGTCCAACAATACAACAACGCCTTAGTGCAAACTTGTCGCTCAAGGTAAAAATTTTGATTATAAAGACACAAGAAAACATGCAGGCTATTCGCTTGCATACTCAAACGGTGTGTACTGTAGACACGCAGCTAGTCTTATATGTAAACAATAAATACCGTATTGTCGTGTGCACGTAAAACAGAGCTTTCGGCACATCATAAGGTATTTGATGGGCTAACGATGAGTACTTTACGTATTCCCAAACAAAGCGAAAAACAGCTGTGAACACGTCTGACAACGAAGCATACAGAATCATGAGCTGTAGATTTTAAGCAACAATCCAAATCAGCACAGTGCGTATGAAGGACCGCGATTGTTTAGATATTAAAGAAGCTAGTGCGATGCAATATGCTCAATATGGGCAGTAGGTTGCAAATTACTTTCATGCATTCTATTTTAAGGCAACTGATAGGTAAGGTTGCAGGCGGGAGGAACACAAATCTTCACTCTTCCGTTACTCTTGAGGCTTAAATTTTAGTTCAGAGCGGGCACTTTTGAGGCAATACTGCTGCGAGTAGTGAAAAGTGTCAGCATACCTGCACCGGTAAACATGCTTTTATCTTTTTGAAAATCTGACGGGTATCTCCCTCATCTTCAAAAATTGGTAACCCGACTAGGACATTTGTCTTCGCCGCGCAAAGTCTGCACAGCTCATTGAACTCCTCGGTGCTTAAAGGCACACTTTCAAGAACGGCTGTCATTTTTTTCTGTCGGGGTCCTTGCTATTGCTACAATTAGGAACATTGCGTCTTGTTCAACACGCGCGCCTCTTTCTCTAGGCGCCGGTCTTTTCTCATTGTTCCTTCTACTCAATGCCCTCGATGACATTAAGTCGTCAATACAACAAACATGTCACTTGCGTTAAACCAAAGATGCTTCTTACAGTAAATTAACCAACGATCTCCTTAAGAAAGAGACGTTGTAGCCTTGACTTGTGTCTATCCCCAGTAGTGCAATTACGGCTCCACGGACCTGAACCCTCAGGGGAAGAGCCGAATGTTGAGAGTTAATTATTTTTCTATGCTTGTTGTTATATTTCGTTTTTATTTGTAGCAATTCTCTCTATTGTATAATAACTAGATTACTAGATCATACCGAACAAAAACTGAACACCTATTTTCTCTTAAAAACAACGTAAGTGCCTTGAAAAACAGTAGATACAAAGAATAAATCCAAGCGCTGAGCTCATTGGCCACCTCACTACTGTCTCTGGGCTACTGTCGACTCTCGACCATCCACATATCACTGTAAAAGCCAATTCACGTTGTACGTCACGTCGCGTACCGCCAAAGCATTCCGCAGTGTATTTCAAGTCGCAGCATCTACATTGACCGTCCCGTTCCTTCACGTCAAGTCACAGCATTTCATTTCACTTCATTTTACTGCTCCTTTTAATCATTTGTTGTACAAAGTTTAAGTATTGTTTAGGACAAGTCATTGTTATTTACAATTCTATTAGGTAGGTTATTGTATAGTCTGTTTCTTACTTGCAGTGGTCCATTCTGTTTTAGTGTTGTGTATGCATGTTGAACATGTATATTCTGCTTTCTCCTTGTGTTATAAGGATGAATACTGTGTTTAGTTGATAAAAGATTGCTACTATTTTCTAAGAGTTCCCTAAAAATATTATTACTTGTAAAATATATAGACAAGATAGTTAAAGAATGTGAAGTTTGTTAAGTAGGGGCTTGCATGAGTTTCTTGAGGCAGCATTTTCTATGACTCTTACAATTGTCTTTTGACGTATAAAACAACTTTTGCTAGCAGATGCGTTTACCCAAAAGACTATGCCATATCACAGTAAGGATTCTGCCTGGGCGAAGTGTACACCTTTTATAGTCTCTTCCTATGTGCAACCAGAAGGAATTTTGATAGTATAACAAATGGTATTCAATTTATTTGTAATGTATTTTGCATCTTTGACCCATCTTAGATTATCTTGGATCCACATTCCAAGAAATTTTGTGGAGACCACATTTTCAGAGGTTCTGATAAACAACTCTATGTCTGGTGTTAAGAAACTTCACATTCTTCAACTATCTTGCATATGTATTTTACAAGTAATAATATTTTTAGGGAAATCTTAGAAAATAGCAGCAATCTTTTATCAACTAACCAGAGTATTCATCCTTATAACACAAGGAAGGAGCCTCCACGTGTGCACTATCTGAGGTAAGAGACCGAGAAACATCTGTCAGATAATGCTGGCGCCCCCGGAAACGTTGCAATAAAAGACAACGGCCAATCCTCCCAACACCAGAAAAGCAAAACGAATGGGCTCTTCTCAGAGCCAACTGTGACGATTGCAATCCTAAACGTAGAGGGTATCACAAAAACACAACAACAAATCATATCACAAGTTTGCCGCACGCACAAATGGGACATACTGTGCATACAAGAAACACACAAGAAAGAAAGGGCAATAAGACCAGAAATAGAAGGAATGAAATTAGCCATAGAAAATTCACATCCTATATATGGCAGCGCTGTCTTCACAAAACCTGAGATGGCCATAATATCAACTAACAGAACTACATACAATAACATAGAATTACTGACTGTCGAGTGTAGCACCTTCACCGTAACATCAGTATACAAGCCGCCCAGAGAGAAGTTCAACATGACTTTGCCGCCAAACTTCAACAACCAGAAAACACAGTTTATCTTAGGAGACTTCAACTGCCACAGCACATCATGGGGCTACAAACATACAGATGACAACGGACATAAATTAGAGCAGTGGGCGGAAATAAATAACTTATCCGTGATCCATGGTCCCAAGCTACCATGCTCGTTCAGCAGCAAAATCTGGAAGCACGAATACGACCCTGATATTTGTTTTGTAAGCGCAAACGTGAAAGACCGATGCTTAAAAACTGCGTACGCACCTCTTCCTAAGACACAACACCAACCTATCGGAATCCAAATATACATTGCTTTGAGAACAACGAAAATACCATTCTGCATTCGCTTCAACTTCAAAAACTCTGAATGAACAGAATATGCTGTGGAAGTTGATGCAGAAATAAAAAATTTACACCCAATTCCAGAAAATTTTCAAACTTTCGTAGAGACCCTCCAAAATATTTCTCACAGATACATACCTGTGGGCTGCAGAGAGAATTTCATCCCAGGTCTCTCTGACGAATCAAAGAACATCCTGAGGGAGTACAAAATGCTTTAGGAACAGGACCCTTTTAGTGACGTAGTAGTCCAATATGGAGAAACACTAATGGAAATTATTAGTGAATCAAGACAAAGGAAATGGGTCGAAACTCTGGAAACAATGGATATGACCCACAGGAGCAAAGTCACTTGGAACTTAATAAAAAAAACTTAATTGTGACTTTGGGACAGCTAAACAATGCTCTTCGGTAACACCCAATCAAATTGCCCATCAGCTCCTACTAAATGGAAAACCCAACAAGAAATGTCAGAAAACAAAAATCAGCAGAATTCAGAGTCAAGAGTCAAGCATGTTCGAAATACCATTTACCATGAAAGATCTTAATCATGCAACGAACTCAATGAAAAACGGGAAAGCAGCGGGAGTCGATGATATATGCGTGGAACAGATCAAACAGCTCGGACCTAGTGCCAAGCAATGGATCCTGCAGCTCTTTAATCATAGCTTCAAAACGTGTAAAATCCCAAAGATGTGGAGGAAATCAAAGGTAGTGGCGCTACTAAAACCTGGGAAAAACGCAGGTCAACTGAAGAACTACCGCCCAATAGCACTCCTGTGCCATCCTTCAAACTGTATGAACGAATAATCCTAAACTGCATAGCAAATATCGCAGACCAAAAGCTCATTCCCCAACAGGCTGGATTCAGAGCCGGGAAATCGTGCACCAGTCAAATCCTAGCACTCACAGAACACACAGAGGAAGGGTTTGAAAACAAACAAATAACAGGTGTAGCATTGGTGGACTTACGTTCTGCATACGACACCGTCAACGACAGAAAACTCATGGAAAAACTGTACTGTACATTTAAGGATCAACAGTTCACTAAAGTCATTGAATCTCTGCTGCAAAACAGACAGTTGTATGTAATGCTGGACGGAAAAAAAAGCCGATGGCGTCGACAAAAGAATGGTCTCGCCCAGGGCAGTGTGCTGGCCCCCATACTATTTAACCTATACACCAATGATCAACCAACACCGGAACGTACTACCCATTTCTTGTATGCCAATGATCTGGCCATTACAGCCCAAGGAAATAGCTTCGAGGAAGTAGAAGGGAAATTAGAAAGCTAGCTACAAGTAATGTCTGAATACTATAAAGAGAACTCCCTCAAACCAAATCCATCGAAGACACAGGTTAGCGCTTTCCACCTCCGCACAAAACAGGCAAACAGGAAGCTGAACGTCAACTGGAATGGCAACAAACTGGACCATACGGACAAACCAACATACCTTAGTGTCGTGCTGGATAGATCACTGACGTACAGATAGCACTGTGAAAAAACCTGCCAAAAAGTTGCTGCCAAGAATAATATTTTAAGAAAACTGACGAACAGTAAATGGGCAACTAGTCCGACTGAATTACGAACAACTGCTCAAGCACTTTGCTTCTCCACAGCAGAATATGCATGTCCTGTATGATCCCGATCCACACATGCCAAAAAGTCACTACAGTCCTTAATGAAACATGCAGGCTAACAACAGGATGCATGAAACCCACTCCACTTGGGAAAATATACAAAGCAACTGGAGTCTCATCTCCTGAATCCCGAAGAATTGCGCACGAACAAACAGAAAAATTTAAACAGATTTTCGACGAGCGCCACCCGCTGCATGGTTCTTCATGTGGACGTAGCAGACTTAAACCCCACAAGAGATTTCTCACTAGTGTATTGAACGAGCCTCTGAAGGACTACCCTTCCTCACGAGACTAGGTCTTTATCTTGTTCCCTACCTGGAAGGCACGCTCAAATAATTGCTCTCTGTTTTGTGGCTATGACTTCATCCATTCATAGGCAGGGACCCTAATACCTACAGATTCAACTTCCTTAACCAAGATGTTGTGACTAATGACATTGAATGCTTTAGAGAGGTCTAGAAATATAGCTGAGAAATGCTCTTTGCTTTCTGTTGCATTTAAGGCATCATTTATGGTTGGAAAAGTAGCAGTCTCAATAGATTTAGATTTTTGAAATCCACATTGTGTATCTGAGAAACAAGTACCTTTCTATGAAATGATTAGTCTTTTAGAATTGACTTTTTCAATTATTTTGAAAAACGAGATAGCATTGAAATAGGCCTATAGTTGGTATTTCTGTTTTTATCCCTTTCTTAAAAAGGAGTTTCCTTTTGCTATCTTCACACAACCCAAATGACAGAGAATATTTACAGATGTCGGCAAGTGGCCTGGTTATGAGAGGAGCACATTTTCTTCAGGACGTAGTCACAGATGCTGTCAGTACCAACAGAGATTTAGGCTTCAGTTCTTTGATTATAGCAGTTCATTAGTGGGGCATAGAAAAATAAATTTATTAGTTATAGTACATGTGGACCGATTTCTGGGACTACAATGTAAATTTTGATTTTATAAGATGTTCAACTATCTGTGTAAAGTAGGAACTGAATTTATTTGTTATTTTTGTGGGTTCAGTTATCACAGATGACTTCTCCATTAAGCAGTTAATATTATGGAAATTTGCCTGCTCTTTTATAGTTTCCTTGCTTACAATATTCCGCACGGCTTTCATTTCATTGGTGGAATATTTTAAGTTTGTGCCATTTGCCATTATGTTTGCTTGTTTGACAACGTTTTTGAAGATCTTTGTAATTAGGTTTTGTAATAAGTAACAAATTCTGATATGTGAATTGTCTGGACTACCAGTGTAGTAATCATTCTTTGTTTCAGCAAATCAGAATCCCAGAATTGATCAAGCGATCCATTTATTTTTTCCTAGTGTATATTTTCCTGTGCCTTGGAGGGGAGCACAATTCAAAATAGTAGGAAAAATTGATAATAAATTTACTAAATTTTCAATGTGTGTGTTTGCAGTTATAAATCTCATTCCAGTTTTCTTTGTTCAAGTAATGGAGAATGCGTAAAGTGGTTTTCCATCTGCCTTGGCAAATGCAAACTGGTTCCCCTTATTCCACCTGTTACAGTATGTCAGCGAATGCTGCTTAAACACTGTCTCCACATACACATATACCATAATTACTCTACCACATAAACACTAGGGGCTACACTCGTCTGATATGAGATGTTCCCAGGAGAGTCCACTGGAAGCCAACGGGACAATAACCCTAGGTTCAGTGTGGGGCAGTGTTGGGAAGGGTAGACTGCTGTGGCCTGTTTGACGTTGTGAACCACTAAGGGCTACAGTGGGACAAAGCCTCTCTGTCGTTTCTATGTCCGTGGTTTTATACACAATACAGAATGGAGAAAGTGATTTATAGTTTCCTTACTGTAGTTCTTACTACTGGTTGTTCAGCAGTGTTTAAATTGCAGCTCAGTTTTTGAGCTGTGTGATCCCCAAAGGCCTTGTTTAATGTCTCTATTTTATAGTTAATTTCTTTATTTAGAAATATCTGGTGATAGTTGAAGTCCTTGTGATACAAGTTGCTGTTTCTATGGTAGATTTCATTTTAAAAGTTTGCAAGAGATTCAATAATTGATTCTTTTCTTTGGTGTCCTTTGCAAAGTCAATATTAAAAGCACCACATACAATAACTCTTTTGATTCTTTGTGTTAGTCCCTAAAGTGAATATTCCATACTTTTTAGTAAAGTATTTACGTCACCAGATGGAGATCTGTATAAACAAATAATGGCTGGTTTAGTGTCCACTATCTCAACTCCTGATAGCTCTTCATCTTTTTCCTTCATTACTTCAACAGGAAATTTTGTATTTACAATGTTTATATTATTTCTCAAGAATAAACAACTGCCACCATGTTTAAGAATTTTTCTACAGAAATGACCACCTAAAACATAGTTAGATAGGGGCACAATATGTAACATCCTCTTCACACGAATGATCTATGAGATGTTATAATGAGGTACTTTTTATTTCGTTTTCTAAGAGGATTTACATTTCACTTATTTTACTGGTTAGTGAGTGCACATATTGATGAAAAAGAACGAAGTTTATATTTTTGTATTTTACTAGTGAGTTTTTATTTTGTGTCTCCACAGAAAATCCTGTCTGTGAGGTGGAGGTCTGCATTCTCCTGATATTTTCCTCCTTGTCTTGTTGTTGTCTAAAGTCGTGGCCTTCACTGTGATGGGTTGGTATCCTTTCGTGATCTTGCTATTTCTGCTGGTGCTGCTACTGTTGTTGATGCTGTTGTTCCTGCTAATATTGGTGAAGGTACTGCTACGGTTATCATTTACTCAGGTGCATTTTTGTTTCTCCTGCTGTTGCTGATGCTATTGTAGCTGCTGTTCCAGTTGACCCTTCTGTTACTTTGGCTTTTATTGATTCTGCTGTTGCTTCTGGGTGAGGCATAACTGCTGCTGCTCTTTCTGCATCTGTCTGTAATCCAATGTTTGCTGCTGCAGGTTGTAAGGCTGATCCTTCTGGCAGTAGAGGAATGGGTCACACAGTTCCAATATTTGATACAGTTTTCAGAAAATCCTTGATTTTTTGGCCTAAATATATTTTGCCATTTTTGTTTCTTTGCATCCCACACTTTGTGAAACGAGCTCTTTCTAAGTGATCTGTGGCGAGAAATACAGCAATTGTGGTTGATTTGCAATTTTTTTGTATTCCTGTTTGCTTTCTGAATTTCTTTGTTTACACAGTATGGAAGACTTAGGTCGTGCCTGTGTGGAATGCCTATAACAACAACAGATTGATTCTGTATATATAACACAGTCTCTATTTCTTTACGATTTATGACTGCATTCTTTGTTTTGTTTACGATATTATTTTCCCGCGCAAATATTTGAACGGAAATTTTGCTTGCAATCCTGTAACATTTTTCCCGTTTGCAGTTCGAAATGGGATTACAGGTTATGGCTTGTGAGTGATCTGCTTTTACAGGTTGACAAGCATTGGTTCACTCAAAGATTAGGGCGAGAATGTTTTTCCGCCCTATGCACCAGTAACTGAAGCAAGTTCTAATACACACTGTGCCATGTGTTCCACCTTGCTGATACATCCCCTTACTGCTGCGATGTCCTGTTTCAGTAGTTCTAACACATTGTCTTCTGGTCCTAAACAGCACATTTCCGTTGCCAGTTCACGGTCGTTACAATAAGATTTACAATTTTTTAAGACGATCTGGGATAAACAATGTGATGATACAATCTATGCGCTTCTGAGCCTTATCTAAGACATTTTCAACATATGATATACCCTTGATTGACTCTAAATAGCGTTTGCCTAGGACTTGTATAAGCGCTGCCACGCCAGGATTTCTCGGGAACAATGTTTTGACAGCTGGAGTCATCCGTCCATTGTTGATCACATGATCCCGATGCTCGTTTCCTAGCGGTATATGGTCTACGGTGAAGCTCACAACTCAACATTTCCTTTCAAAGTGGTTTTTGTGGTTGTTATCAAGTGTATATTGTCCGTTATTTGTTATAAATTGCTTCGTTTCGTTACTTCTTTTGTTAAAATTCATAATAAAAGATGAAAGATTAATTGAATCAGTGAGGCAGCTGTCTGAATTTTTCAGCATGACCGCACTGCGTTTAATATTTTATAGTGTAATGGATAACAATATGGCTGCAAAATGAACTGAAGAAAGTACTGTGGGTAGACTCTGATTAGTATGTGGAATTTATTTGTATATTGTCAGGCATTTGTAGTGCTTCGTAAGGAAGTGGACTTTAACCTTCAGGCACTGCAGCAGAGGTAAAATGCTTTTTTTGCGAAGTATGCATCAACTAATGTATTAGAGTTGTTTGTTTAAATATGTGTTAGTGTGTTACCAAGAGGAAGCATTATCTGCAGAGGGAGCGACTGTTAAAACTAAGTTTTCGTAAACAGCCACAAGTTGCACTTTGTATCTTTTATTATGACCATTTGGAATCAAATGGCCTACAGCTTGCAGAGATAGCTTGTACATTAGAGAACGAAGATACAAGTGCAAAACAACGCAAAAAAGAGTGTGGATTCGAAAAATGTCATTATATGGTACAGAAGGGAAATTCCACACACTATAAAAAGACTAGGAAACGGCTGTAGCACAGTCAAATTAATATTTAGAGACGTCAACTAACTGTTAAGGCAATTTTTTTATGCTGTTAGCCAACTTTAAACTGTATTTTCTGAAGATGCTTGTTCATTTGAAGAGCGAAACTGACCATAATTAAAAAAAACGAAGTGAGATTTGAGGCGATTTTCGAAAATTTAGGTTTATTTATTGTTAAATGACTATCTGGATTGAATATGGAACAGTTTTGCAAGAATAAGTGGGCAATATTTATGTGGTTTCACCACCTAATCACAATACAAATATGGCACTTGAAGTATTAAAAGCCGAATACAAGAGGGACAGAAAAACTACACATCTTGAAGGGAAAGGTATTGAGAGAGATATGACTATTACACAAAAGTTTGCACTGAAATGGCAGCCAGCTCGTAATATTGTGTTCCTTTTATTAATTCTGGGAGCAATTCAACATAACAAATGAAAAAACTAGTGCTTCGAATTTCTAAAATGTAAAATGCAGATTCCTCTTTCTTGAGCTCCTCATATGGTATGCTAAATTCCATTTCTGTACCACATAACGACATTTTTCGGATCCACACTCTTTTTTGCGTTGTTTACCACTTATGTTTTCCTTCCCTAACGTACAAGTTATCTCTGCAAACTGGAAACCACTGATTCCAAAATGTCATTTTCCTACAAATGCGGACTACAATATCCACATATATATGCTACCGCTTTTTGTATGTATCTTTCACGCATAAAAACGGTTGAAAATCATTTTGCGAAGATCACAAGTCCGGTGGAAAAAACATTCGAGAACAGCCATGCGACTTGAGATCATGTGACTTGAATTGACTTAAAGTGTCGTGACATAATGCACAGTGTGAATACACCTTGATGTGGTGGTGCTATGACGTGATAATGCCCTGAACGACAGTGTGAATTGGCCTTAATGTGTCTCCAAAGTCACCAAAAATTCCTAGATGGTGTGAAAACAATCTATTATCCTTGGCAGGTTTACTGTGGGTTAGTTTTCATCAGAAGCCTAGACGCAACACCATATTGTCTCCAATGCCCATGTACGCTAGTAACAAGGATCCCATAGTAAATGTGCAAAGGAAATCAAATACTCTTTTGACAGTGGTAGGGCTTGAGCATGGTGGTAATGTGCTGCCAAAACTAGTCATGTGATAAAATAAAAGATATTTTCAAAGATACAGCTGTAGGGGTACTTCTTCTCATGTACATCATCAGCTGAAGTCCCTCATCCATGCTATAAGCTGGAGATCCATAAACTATAGATTACTGTACAAGTTTGTTGATTGGGAAATTAAAGAAGTTTTTGATCTTGTGTCACAATGGTGGCAGTCCACATCTCTGTCAAGCTTGTTGATGCCTATGTTAGTGAAACATAATATATCTAGTATGTACTGACATGAAAGGGGCAACATATTCAACTTGTTAAAAAATGGTTTATATATTTCTCTTTGCTTTTTGAATAACGTTATACTGACTACTTTGTTTTAAAGTTTAAATAACTTAACTGAGTCAGAACTTTGACCCCAAAAATTAATTCCACAATTAAATATCGAGTAGAAAAGAGTATAATACATTGTTATCAGTTTACAAGTGTTTATAAAATTCCTATTTGATCTGATCATAAAACATACTTTACTGGGGTTTGCCCTAGTTAAATCAGTGTGCTTTTTTCCAAGTAAGGATGTCAATTATGGAAACCCCCAAGCATTTAGTCTCATAGCCAAATTCAACATTATTATTGTACACTCATATAGTTGGTACCAGTGGGTTTCTATTTTGCACAGTGTGAAAAGTTAACCTGATAGTCTTTTTTACATTAAGGAGCAGCCCATTATCTTAAAGCAATGAGTTTAATTGATCTATCTTTCTATGTACAGCAGACTAGAAACTTTGTTCTGTAGCAGACATGAGAACAGTAGACTCATCGGCAACCATGAGGGTTTTGGTGTCTGATAGTCTATGTGGAAGGTAATTTATATAAAGTACAGACAACAATGTGCCTGATGTTGTGCATTGGGGAATTATTTGCTTTGTGTTTTGTGGGGAAGAATGTGCAGCATTGGCTACTCCTGAGAGCTTGATTCCTTTGATTCAACGTGCTATCTTTCAGGTAGCTTTTAAACCAGTTACTCCTCTTATTCCATAGAAATACATCTTTTGCAGCAGGATGATAAAAGCCAAGGTCGTTGTGAAGTCTAGAAAAATACCTGTCACTGGCATTTTTTTGTTGACAAGTTCCAGAGTAATATGTAATATTTCATGTACTGTATCAGCAGTAGTTTTCTTTTCTTGTAAGTCAAATTGAGCAGATGACAAGATTTTTGTTTTGTTTAGGAATGAATTAAGTGGGATGGTCATTATATAGTCGGATACTTTACTAAATATTGAGAGGACCACAATAGGTCTCCAGTTGCTAGGATCTTCTTTACTTCCCTTTTACTGATCAGGTATGATTTTTGCAATTTTAAGCTTACTAGGAAATGTACCATTGAGGAATGAGGAGTTTGTTAGGTGAGCAAGTTATTTACTGATAAGGTTACTTTAATTGTGGAGAATAAGTTATTTTTTCTATCTCCGTTTGTAATGTTGGCATTAAGAATAGTGTGTGAGGACATAAATAATAGTGTTAAAGCCTTCCCTCCATGTTGACTGTCTGCAGTTGCTTGAGCTGTAGGTGTCACTGCATCCTTTTCTTGTGCCTGTTGCTCTATGATAAAATTATGAATCTTACATTCCAAGACTCAGCAAGGTCCCACATACTGGAGGGCACAGTGGTAGTTTGACAGAATCTAGTAATGACCACACAGGTGGACACTCATGAAATCGTTATGAATAAATAGAGGTTTTGTACCATAACAAAGAGAGACCTGTGGACAAAGCTGTTGTGTTGAACATCGTATTTTTCGTGAGAAGTCTTGTAACGCACAAAACGAAGGTATAATTAATTTCTGTCACTCTGCTAAGTCGACCATCTCAGCCAAGTTGTCTGTAATAGGTATGGCTTTGGGGCATCGTGAAGAACAATCGATCATTGTAAGTGCCACCATCATCCAAAAACTGTAAAGGTTCCATGTTGTCTACTTATACTTGAGTTTTCCTTATTGTTGACATATCGATTTCACCAAATGGTGCAAAACATGCCATCTGACATTACTTTGGGATGAGAAGTTCCGCTTTATGCAAGACACCTTTTTTCTTTTGTTTCACCCAAACATGTTTCAGCACTTTTGTGCTATCGTCAGTGGGTTCTATTTTTATTTTTAACTGTAAATTTGTTACTAAAATATTAACATTTGCGTCGTTTACAACATTGTGTAAAAGTTGCATTTATAACTTAATTGGCGAAAAGTAACATACCTTACATTATGTTATTGTCCTCTTGTTTTGGTAGCTGTTATGCTACACAACATACAACATGTCATCTGCAAACAGCAAAACGTAAATTATTTTCTGTTTATTATGCATTTACGAACGGAAATAAGACTGTATCACATTCTCTTTCTGTCACTTACAGTTTTGAAGTTGTGCTACGTTTTCTTGTGTTGTTGGCGAAGTAAATAGGCTCACTTCTTTGCCTGTATTCGCGTGGCAATGCAGTTTTTCGATTACTCAAAACATAGGAGGAGTTTTCGCTGCCATTACGTGTTGTTGTGGCTTTCATTTGTTTCGTAGCGTGTTCTGCTGGGTGAGACGCGCGAGTTTGAATTGTATTTGTATTATTGGTGTGTGGCTTACGTGGGTTTGCGTGTGTGTTATGAATACTGGGGCAGTGAGAGAGAGAGAGAGAAAGAAAGAAAGAAAGAAAGAAAAGAGAATATTTGTGTGTGTGTGTGTGTGTGTGTGTGTGTGTGTGTGTGTGTGTGTGTGTGTGTGTGTTTTACTTATATAGTTCTTCTATTGTGGCGAAGAGAGTTTTGGTGCACAGTGATGTGTATTCATTGAGTACTTTCTTTCTTTGGGCTATTGATTTTTGGATGTGGTAGTTTTCTTCTATAGTTAATTTTTGGTATAGGCGGCTGCTAGTTTTTAGGATGTGAAGGTCAGTTTCAATGTTTGTTGGGTGGTGGTTGTGTGTTACCAGGTGGTCTGCAAATGTTGAGTGTGTGGTATTGCTTTTGAGTGCTCTAAGGTGTTCATTATATCTAGTTCTGAAGGTCCTGCATGATTGGCAGCAATTGCAAGTAAGTTGGTAGATGCCAGACTGGCTGTATTTGTCAGCGTTGGTAGTAATCCTTCCGAGTCTGCTCTCTATTGTGTTGTTGGTTCAGCATGCTATGTTGAGTCCTTGTTTCTTTAGTATATTACCCACCCTCTGTGTGACTTTGTTGTTGTAAGTCATTATGTGCCATTTGTTGCTTACTATCTGCTGATTTGTTGTGTGATGAATTGTCTTTGTACGTGTGTGTGTTTCATGGATATGTGCTGTTTGTTTTTGTATTTTGTGGTTTATTTTGTCTACTCTCTTTGCGTCATGCTTATTCATGGGTATTTTGTTCAGCCTGTGAAGTAAATATCTGAAGCAGGCTTCTTTGTGGCATAACAAACAGAAAATAATTTACGTTTTGCTGTTTTCAGATGACATGTTGTATATTGTGTTGCAAAACAGCTACCAAAACAAGAGAACAATAACATAATGTGAGGTATGTCACTTTTCGCCAGTTAAATTATAAATGCAACTTTTACATATAGTTGTAAACGACGTAAATGTTAATATTTTAATAACAAATTTAGAGTTAAAATAAAAATAGAACCCACTGACGATAGCACAAAAGTGCTGAAACATGTTTGGGTGAAACAAAAGAAAAAAGGTGTCTTGCATAAGGTGGAACTTCTCATCCCATTTTCTTAGCAAGCACGAAGACAACAAGAAGAACTGCTCTA
This sequence comes from Schistocerca gregaria, assembly GCF_023897955.1. Taxonomy (NCBI): domain Eukaryota; kingdom Metazoa; phylum Arthropoda; class Insecta; order Orthoptera; family Acrididae; genus Schistocerca; species Schistocerca gregaria. The sequence continues at coordinate 662,551,851 of NC_064923.1, forward strand.
CAAGATGATTATGACATTATATTGTTGACTGTGTAAAAATCTTTTTGCCAGTTATCGATAATTCTTGCCTGTATTTGTCCAAGTGAAGCACTGTGTAACCACAAGAGCCAAAGCATGAATTCCCAGCTGTGGAAGGACATGAAATATAGTCTTCCGATATCGTAGAGGAATGTAGGGTCGAATTTGGCCACAAGGTTTGTCACAGCACAGTGCACTTTCCGCTGCTGGTACATAAATTTCTCTCAGTTCATCTTTGGAACTCCGTGTTTCATACCAATTCTGACAGTGACAGACTGTCATGGGCTGCCAGTACTAGGCTGATATTTTTTGGAAGACTGTTGAGTCAAATAATACGTACTGTTTCATCCAAAAATAAGTTATGTCCTGTTAAGTTGTGGAAATATGGCAGTAATTATGATGGAGTACACTCTACGATTGCTCCATCACACTAAACACACTGCATACATTACTCCTTAGGCACTGCCAAGCATTTAATGACTGTATATTTGAAAATTGAAAAGACCGCTCAAGAACAGGCTTTGTGATGAGATCTCGTACTACCTTCACTAGCTCTTGGTCTATATTCACGAAAATATAGCTTAACTTGTCACTGACTTCGGAAATGTGCCCTGCTCTTATAAACCATTCTTTTGGTAGTGTAGTGCAAAATTTTGGCAAATATAATGTTGTAGTCATGTATTTTTTTACATAGTAAAATCGTTCATTTGGAAATTAGATGACATTATGCTCATATCTTCATGTTTTTCCGAAATCATCGTGTTAAAATGATTTTGTTTGTGTGTTCTTCTGCTTCTTAGCTTGGGTTCATCAGTGTAGCAGTTATCTCTATTCCATAATAACTAGATTAGCCCTAACTACAAGTATGTGTGCTCTCTGATACCTAAGAATTCAAAAATGGCCCATGTCTAAATCTCTAACAATTTTCTACCAGAAGATAAGAGGACTTAAAAATAAAATAGACCAGTTAGAGTAACGAATATAAATGATAATGAACATGAAAAGCAACCTGGCATATGTTTCACTGACTGTGCCCCTAGTGGAATTCGTATGTTTTGACAGATCCTGTTCAGCATCTTATCATTGTGGGTCAACCTAGGAGAAAGGTGGAGTAATGATTTACTCTAGAAACAATATAGTACCCATATTTAAAACCAAAGACTTAAGCAGTCACTGTACTGAACAACACTTTGAAGTGTACAGCACAGAACTGACAGGAAATGGTACATTAATTGTCATAATATCAATTTAAAGGGCATCTGTAGAGAATCTATGAATCTTTATCAAACCGAGTGAAGCAGTTCTGTCAAAATTGCACAAAAACAACATTTAAATCACAGTAACAGATGACTTAAATGTAAATTTTATGTTTGAAAGCAGTAACAGAGTTGAACTGGAGTAACTGATAGCTCTTACAATTTAGTGCCAGTGGTAAATTTTCCCACTAGGGTCACTGACCATTCTAGTACTTTAATAGATAATGTTTTTGTTGATAAGTCTAGGCACAACAGCTTGACAGTCACTTAAGTCTTAAATGGGCTGCCATATCATAACGCTGCAATTCCTACTATCCCTTAGTTCAATCTGAAGACAGAACCAAAACCTGACTGGAAAACAGTGACATTAAAAAGCAAAGAAGCAGTGGAGACATATAGACAAACTGAAGCTATTTGACAGATGTGAAGTATATAATACAACAGATGTTAACTTAAAACTTAATAGATTTATTGATCAAGCTACAAGTCTTTTTCACGATGTGATTCCCAAGGAAGGAGTTAGAGAAAGCTTGTGTAGTACTACATTTAAATTAAGAACTACTCAGGGCCTAAAACTCTCACATAAAGCAAAAAGTGAATTGCATGTGTCAGCTAGAATGTCTAACAATTCTGAAATGATGAAGCAACATAAAGTGTACTCTAATTATTGATCAAGCTACAAGTTTTTTTCAGAATGTGATTCCCAAGGAAGGAGTTAGAGAAAGCCTGTGTAATACTACATTTAAATTAAGAACTACTCAGGGCCTAAAACTCGCACATAAAGCAAAAAGTGAATTGTATGTGTCAGCTAGAATGTCTAACAATTCTGAAATGATGAAGCAATATAAAGTGTACTCTAAGATATTAAGGAAGGTGATACAAAAACCCAAAAATACCCACTTAAAACACGAAATCTATAAATCTAAAAACAAAGTGAAGACAATATGGAAATACATGAACATGAGATGGGCAATATTTCAGCTGAAAAAGAAATAATTGTTTAAGAAATCGGCGCAAGGAGGTGGATGATCCTGAAAAGGTGGTTAATATTTTCAGCAATCACTTTTTTAAAAGTAACAAATCCAGCACAGTGCTTGACAAATAGTGTCATGTAAGTAGGGGGACGAAATAACGGAAACTGATTAATAATTACTGCTTCGATAGTTAAAAAATAATTGGAAAGAATAATTGAAAGAAATTGGAAGGTACATATATATTGGGTGAACTTTAACTGGTACTAATATCTACAGACCTTCAGTGTCAATACATTTAAGGTTAATATTCATTATTTAACGTTACATACTTCTTCTCATTAGATCCATTGTGCATGGAGCTGATTATCACAATGGTGATACAGGATCGCCCCTCTGCTGCTCCTGCAAATGTCTCTTGTCTGCTTTCTCTTGTCACTTGCAGGATTCTCAGGGCAGGCGAAATGATGAACAGATGGATGTGATTAATGCAAATATATATATATATATATATATATATATATATATATATATATATATATATATATATGAATAAACTTGTCTTCCTAATAACTTTTATAACATTTTAATATATGGTTGGAATGCACAATTTTAAGGAATGCTGGCACAGTGGAGTAAGTCATTTGTCTGTCCATTACCACTTAAAGAAACAAGCAAGTGAGGATATAGAAATTAATCAACTGAAGTGAGTATCTCTTCTCTTTTTATATTAAAACGTTATCTCTGGCATAAAATAACTTTTTACTTTGCTATTGGTTTTGTATATATATAGCTTACATGTATAAAAAGAAAAGAATTAAGAAACAAATAATAATATGATCAATTACATTGAGCTCTGTTAACAAAGTTACAGAATTCTTACTCAACACTATATCTAACAAAATAGATTAGATGCATCTTCGGAACACGGCAGTAAAGGAAATAGAAGGTAAGTAGCGGTCTAAAGAAACAGATCGCAGACGTCAGGCAGTTAGCTTGAAGCTCAGTCAACAAAACCTCATTCAAATGTTAGTCGATTTGTGTCTAGATCATAAAGTTGTTCTTGATTGAAAATGTCAGTTTACGAGGCTAATTCTCGTCATTTGCGGGAGGTGTTACTAATTTGTTTCAATATAAAGAAAACAGCGGCAGAGTCTTATCGAATGTTCTCAGGTACGTATGGTAAGTACGCTAATAGTGAAAGAATGTGTCGTGAGTGGTTTCAACGCTTCAAGAACGGTGATTCTAACCTCGTAGACCGGCATAGTTGTGGAAGAGAGTATGTTTTCTAAGATGCCGAATTGAAGACATTGCTGAATGAAGACTCGTGTCAAACTTCACAAAAATTCGTAAGATTAGTGGGAGTGCCACAGCAAGCCATTTCAAAACGTCTCAAGGCTATGAGCATGATTCAGAAAGAAGTAACTTGTCCTGTGTGAGCTGAAGCCAAGAGACATTGACCAGCGTTTGTGTGTTTGTGAACAGTTACTTCAGAGGCGAAAATGGAAGGGATTTCTGTATCGCATTGTGACCAGGGAAGAAAAATGGGTTCATTAGGATAACCCTAAACGCAAAAAAATCATTGGTATATCCCGGCCAAGCATCCACGTCGACGGTCAAACCGAATATTCACGGCTCCAAGATCATGCTCTGTATTTGGTGGGACCAGCTCGGCGTCGTGTACTATGAGATGTTAAAACCAAGTGAAACAATCACAGGTGCTCGTTATCGAAAGCAACTAATGCGTTTGAGCAGATCATTAAAAGACCAACGGCTGCAATACAGCGAGAGGCAAGATAAAGTCGTTTTGCAGTACGACAACGCTCGACTGCACGTTGCAAAAGAGGTCAAAACGTACTTGGAAACATCAAAATTGGAAGTCCTACCCCAACCACCGTATTCTCCAGACATTGCTCCCTCTGACTGTCACCTGTTTAGATCAATGGCGCATGGCTTTGCTGACCAGCACTTCTGATCTCATGAAGAAGTCACAAATTGGATCAATTCGTGGCTAGTTTCAAAAGATGAACAATTTTTTCGACGCGGGATTCATACACTGTCCAAAATATATCAGAAAGTAGTGCGAGCGATGGAAAATACTTTGAATGATACATGTGTAACCAGTTTGTTTCATTAAAGTCTCAAATGTTGGGGAAAAAACGGCGGAACCAAAGTTGTACACCTTGTAGAAAAAATAGTTCTGGCTTTAAAAAGTAAAAATTCTGCAGGAGATTGTAACACATTCAGTAAATTATTGAAATAGGCTGTGGAGAAATAAGTAAATTCCCTTTCCATATTTTTAATTCATCACATGTGTAAGGCAGGCCCACCAGGGTAGCCGAGAGTACTAATGCACTGCTTCCTGGACTTGGGTAGGCTTGCTGGCCCTGGATCGAATCCGCCCGGCGGATTAATGACGAGAGCCACTATGCTAGCCAGCCTGGATGTGGCTTTTAGGCAGTTTTCCACAACCTGTTAGGTGAATACCGAGTTGGTCCCCACATTCCACCTCAGTTACACAACTCACAGACATTTGACAACATTTACACTATTTCATGGCTTACAATAAATACAAACAGCTGGGGTACACTAACTCGGAGTGGCAACAGGAAGGGCATCTGGCCATCCTCTGACATTTACACTGCCAAATCCATAGTAACAAGGACGGCGACGTGTTGCAGTGGGACAAAGGCCCCAAGGAAGTGACGATGACTTGTGTGAGGCAGCTCTCTCACGTAGTTTTTATCCACCAGAAGAACCCTGTCACCCTATATGTGATTTTCTTTTAATCAGGTGGCCATTGACTACTGTGCTCCAGTAATCCAGCATCAGAGGCCGAGACGAGTGGATGTGCTAGCAGCAATAGCAGTTATGTGATAACACAGTATTTTAGTTTAGTTTCTGTATTTATATATTTCTGCAAAGACGTATACCTCTGCTTTTTACTGTGTAGAGTAATGTTTAACAAATCACTCTTACTTTTTGTTTTTGTGCCAGTCTTTGTGCAAATGCTTGTGTGAGGTGGATTCCTGGTGAAATATTATCAGAGAATGCTCGTCCTCGCAGATTAAATACAGAAAAGTTTAATGTGATATTGGTAAACTGCAGGGGCACCCAGGGAAATGTTCCAGAATTAGTGTGGTTTATTGCAGGTTATAATGACCACATAGCATTAGGAACAGAAAGTTGATTGAAACCAGAAACGAATAGCAATGAAATCCTAAGTTTGGTATTGGAATATTTATTGTAAGGATTAGTTAGAGGCTAATGGTGGTGGCATATTTATTACAGTAAAGAGCCCGAAATATCCAGCGAAGTTTTTATGAATCTGAGATGTGAATTAAGCTGGGTGAAGTTAAGCATCAAAGATCGTTCAAAAATGGTAATCAGATGCTGTAATAGACTGCCTCGTTCAGGAGCTGTAGTGCTTTAGAGAGAACTTACAGAATATCATTAGTAACTTTCTTGATCCTGCTGTTGTAATAATGGGTCACTTTAACTTGCCAGCTATTAATTGCGAGTCATGTTGCAAAACTGGTAGCAGAGACGGGAATTCGAGTGAAGTGCTCTGGATGTCTTGTCTGAGAACAGCTTTGAGCGGATAGTTAGAGAACCAACTCGTGAAGGTTATGTCGTGGACTTCCTAGAAACAAACAGACATTGAATTACCAAACAAAGGGCAGAGGAAGATTTCAGTGATCGTAAGTCTGTGACAGTAACTAAGAGTCTGGATTTTATAAGAATTGTTAAGAAAGGGAGGAAAATAATTTTGTTTAGCAAGGGTGACAGAATTCAAATCTGAGTAGACAGCATTAAATATTCAGTGATGAGAACAAAGATTTGGAGCACAAGTAGAAAAAATTTAAAAGCGTCATTCAATATGCCATAGACAAATATGTTTCCAGCAAGATTTTAAGGATTTCCCATCCTTTAAAGACTAACTGTTTCAAAAAATGCCCAATAAATAAAGAGAACTTCATCTCTTAAACACATTCAAGAAAAGTCAAAATGTAGCTGAGTATAAACAAAAGCTGAACGAAGTGAAAATGAATGTAAGGAGAGCAATGACAGAATGGTTCAATAAATTTGAAAGTAAAATTTTGTCATCTGAACTGATAATAACCCTAAGGGATTTTGATCTTATGTAAAATCAGTAAGTAGTTCGAAATCCTCTATGCACCTATTCATTCACTCAGAAAATCTATTGGCACCAAAACAGATGATAACATAGTTAAGGTAGAAATACTGTATTCTTTCTGAACAACCACCATGTCTTTGCAGCCAATAGGCATGCCTAGATGTGGAAACGAAGGGGCATGTAGTCAGCACATTGCTCTCTTGGCCATTGTCAATTTTCATGACCAGAGCTGCTAATCTCAATCAAGTAGCTCCGCAATTGACCCCAAAAGAACAGAGTGTACCCCACCTGCCAACAGCACTCAGCAGACCCATGTGCACCCATCCAAAAGCTACCCAATTCCCACAACGCTTAACTATGACCAATTGATGGAAACCAGTGCTACAACTGTGGCAAGGCCATTGGCGAAATACTGAATTCGGTCTTCCAAAATAGTTTCACTATGCAAGATCATAGCACAGTGCCTCCTTTCAGTCATCGTACAAACTTGAAAATGGCAGTATTAAGACAATTGATTGTGGTACAGAAATGCAACCACAAATGCTTGGCAGTGTAAAGCCATCAAGACCACATGAGATAATTATAAAATTCAACAAAGATTATACAAAAGAACTTGCTCTTCTTCTAGCAGCAGTTTATTGTAGGTTGCTTGATTAATGAAGGGTACCTAGCAACCGGAAAAAAAAGCTAAGGTTATTCCCATTTTCAAGAGGAACTGCAGGGCAGATGTACGCAGCTGTATACCTATTTCGTTAACGTTAATCTGTTGTAGATTATGGGATATGTTTTATACTCAAGAATTATGGAGAACGAAAAACTATAGAAATCAATATAGATTCCGCAAACGAGATCTTGCGAAACTCACTTGCTGTGTTCCTTCATGAGATCCATAGGGCTAGTTGTACAATTGTACAATCTCCGGGTAAATGCAGGAATAGCTAAACAAGGAATATGCTAACCACAGGGTAACTTGGATTCTGCAAACGAGACCTTGCGAAACTTGCTCTCTGTGTTCCTTCATGAGATCCATAAGACCGGTTGTCTAATCTCTGGATAAATCTGGTAATAGCTAAACAGGTAACCACAGGCTGACTTGGAGTGTGGTTTGCATGATGCTATTTTATTCCCTTGTTTATTATTCCCATCCAGTTAAGTTGGCGACAACTGAACAGCACTCTAGGCATTTTTTCATTTCATATTTACTTGGTCATCATCGGCAGAAATAGCGTGTCAAACATGAGTGCTAAGCGTCCCAGATCGCAAAACTAAATGAATTCAAGAGTGTAGCAGAAAACACGAAAACTGCTGCAAATCTCATTCAATCAAAATATTAGTGTAAAGCATTTAACTAAATTGGCAGCATACTCATATATTTAACAATATAACGATTTATCTGTAGATTGGTTAAAGGACCAGGTATTTGTTGTTTGACCAGTAAGAGATTTTTCTGTATTTCCATACAAAGTAGGGAAAAAATATGCACCAGTTCCCACTCACAGACAACTTCACATAGATCGACAGATAAGCAGCAACAGGCATACCATTTTTTAAGAAAGGAAAACGTAAACATAATGCCAGAAAAGGCAATCGAAGCTACAGATTAGTGACACCCCATATGAGGAGCGTAAGTCCGAACCATGTACGATGAAATGTACGATTTGATAAAGTTGTCAACAGAAGGATGCTTGAGTTGGTTCGATTCAGATGGAACGTTTCTACACACAATAGTACTCTATAAAATGTAGGTGTATGGGATATGGTGAGTTGTAAGAAGGCACATAATATAGAAGAAACTGTGAAATGCAGTCTGCTTTGTGAAATAGTTGGTCTTTTCAGTCTCTCCAACAAACTATGACAATACAGACATCATGGAGATTTGTTTGACTAAAATTTCCGAAGGATATTACTGGCTAGAATAATTAGTGCAGGAATAGTTGTTGTACAGAAAATACCATTCCTGATTAATTGAACACTATTTGCTCATCCACTATTGCAATTCTTGGGCATACATAAATCCGGTTTCTATGATGAATATTAGTATGAGGGTATATATGAAGAATAAGATGCCAACATTTAGAATAAGCAACCATTATCTTCTTTATGACCCTGGGGTAGAAATACACCTAAGTCGCATATCAAACCAGAGGCTGTTATTGTATCTCACCCTAAATGTTTGAGGAATAGTAGCTATTTCATACATAACTTTGGCTTGTGCAATCAGCTCTAGCAGCTGTAGGATAACTATCAGGAAAAGGGATTTGGAAATGATAAGGGAAATATTACACTCCTGGAAATTGAAATAAGAACACCGTGAATTCATTGTCCCAGGAAGGGGAAACTTTATTGACACATTCCTGGGGTCAGATACATCACATGATCACACTGACAGAACCACAGGCCCATAGACACAGGCAACAGAGCATGCGCCAATGTCGGCACTAGTACAGTGTATATCCACCTTTCGCAGCAATGCAGGCTGCTATTCTCCCATGGAGACGATCGTAGAGATGCTGGATGTAGTCCTGTGGAACGGCTTGCCATGCCATTTCCACCTGGCGCCTCAGTTGGACCAGCGTTCGTGCTGGACCTGCAGACCACGTGAGACGACGCTTCATCCAGTCCCAAACATGCTCAATGGGGGACAGATCCAGAGATCTTGCTGGCCAGGGTAGTTGACTTACACCTTCTAGAGCACGTTGGGTGGCACGGGATACATGCGGACGTGCATTGTCCTGTTGGAACAGCAAGTTCCCTTGCCGGTCTAGGAATGGTAGAACGATGGGTTCGATGACGGTTTGGATGTACCGTGCACTATTCAGTGTCCCCTCGACGATCACCAGAGGTGTACGGCCAGTGTAGGAGATCGCTCCCCACACCATGATGCCGGGTGTTGACCCTGTGTGCCTCGGTCGTATGCAGTCCTGATTGTGGCGCTCACCTGCACGGCGCCAAACACGCATACGACCATCATTGGCACCAAGGCAGAAGCGACTCTCATCACTGAAGACGACACGTCTCCATTCGTCCCTCCATTCACGCCTGTCGCTACACCACTGGAGGCGGGCTGCACGATGTTGGGGCGTGAGCGGAAGACGGCCTAACGTTGTGCGGGACCGTAGCCCAGCTTCATGGAGACGGTTGCGAATGGTCCTCGCCGATACCCCAGGAGCAACAGTGTCCCTAATTTGCTGGGAAGTGGCGGTGCGGTCCCCTAAGGCACTGCGTAGGATCCTACGGTCTTGGCGTGCATCCGTGCGTCGCTGTGGTCCGGTCCCAGGTCGACGGGCACGTGCACCTTCCGCCGACCACTGGCGACAACATCGATGTACTGTGGAGACCTCACGCCCCACGTGTTGAGCAATTCGGCGGTACGTCCACCCGGCCTCCCGCATGCCCACTATACGCCCTCGCTCAAAGTCCGTCAACTGCACATACGGTTCACGTCCACGCTGTCGCGGCATGCTACCAGTGTTAAAGACTGCGATGGAGTTCCGTATGCCACGGCAAACTGGCTGACACTGACGGCGGCGGTGCACAGATGCTGCGCAGCTAGCGCCATTCGACGGCCAACACCGCGGTTCCTGGTGTGTCCGCTGTGCCGTGCGTGTGATCATTGCTTGTACAGCCCTCTCGCAGTGCCCGGAGCAAGTATGGTAGGTCTGACACACCGGTGTCAATGTGTTCTTTTTTCCATTTCCAGGAGTGTATTTCTAGCGTTAATGATTTTTTCAGGTCGTTCTGGAGTATGTTATCGGATAAAGAAAGGTTTTCGGCTGTCCAAACAGTCACCACAGCTAGGGAAGAAAAAATTGAACTAAAAGATTTCGTTATTAACACGTAGATACAAAAATTAAACATCTGTCAGCTGAATCTGAAAATGAAGAATAATGTTGTCATACAGACAAGCACATTTCCATCACACATGAGGAGAGGACAGGAAAGGTCTTAATTAAGCAACTTATTAGTTAATCCATTTGTTTAATTTTGACTATTACTAGCTGCCTTCATCTTCAAAAGTTATTCAACTTTTGTTGTACTGAGCGAAAATTAGTGTTGATATGTATATTTTACCATGTTCCCAAGAACTTGTATTCTCATGTCTTAGAGTAATAGAATATTCAGTCATGTATTTCACATTATGTATAATTCAATGTAACACATGAGCAAGAATCTTTTGGTAATTCCTTTCAAGTGATTTACACAGCAGCCAAATCAGTATTGTGTTTGGTGCTTGAAGTTGATGTTAGTATTCCATCACACAGCTTGTCATTAGTGCAACTTTGATCTGCTATTTCCCTTTGGAAGCAGTGCAACACAGTTCAAGCTTACTGCTGCAATGCAAAAGGACAGATGTACTTATCTTGGATAATTCTCATCACCACTCACACACAATCACAAAAACACATACTTATAAAAATGGAATAGGAGGCCCTTCTTGGGCACCTGCTGCCTACACTTAACATTTACTTCAGTTGGGTTGTGCACTCGCAACATACCCTATGTAATATTAATTATTATATAAATTCTTAAATCTATGTGTCATGTCCCATGGGCTAGACATACATACATATACATATAAATTTTGCTGCTGTATACTTCTGCAGATTGTTAGACGCCTCTGTTTATCTGCTTTCCTAAGAACAAATCAAGCTAGTACCTTCCTGTATTAATATTTGACAGTGAATTCACCTGAAGTGATGTGTTTTCAGGATCACGTTTTGTGTAGTGACATTTTAACTTACATCACAGCTCGCTCCCGACCACTGTGTTGCATCGAATACATTCACGTGTATAGTTATCATATCTTTTGGACCTTTAGTATAGTAGTTATTCAATTAGATATAAGTTTTTCTATCTGTAGCTTCACTTATTTTGTAGTTGAGTAGCTTAATCGGTTGTTCATAGCAAACTTAACATGGGGCGGTCTTAGATTAAGTAGGTGTAGCTAGTAAAATGTAAAGTGTATTTGGTTTTAGCATAACTCGTTATTCGTTCGCTTGATAATCACGTTATACACAGTTTTTCCTCCGACTCTGTGTTTCTATGCCTGTAAATAGTTTGCAAGCACTCACTCGCGCGCACGAGCGATGGCTCCTGAAGCTGTCAAGTGTGCCATATTACTTACGATCAATATGTACATAATTTGGTCCATACAATTTAAAGTACTTACCGCTACTTGATACTACATGAAAATGGGGTAGCGTTAGCAAATAGAGCTCTACTTACAACATTTACTCTCGAATGAATTAAGAAATCTTTACTTATTGGTCGGATTATTTGCTCTTTTAGTTGCGTATAGTAGAGTTTGCTGCTTCGTAGGAAGCTGAACAGTAAATCACTGGGGTGACTACAACCACATGTGGTTTTGCCTCAATAAATTCAGAAGGACATAACTATTTGGTAGTCGACTCGACATGAATGTTCAAAAAAAAGTATGCTAATCCTAGAAATACCTTTAAAAATGTTTCATTGTATCTAGCTTGCTGGGATCGGTTCTAATGCCTACAGGTGACATGGTGTGGCCTATAAATTTTCTCTCTTCTCGAGCAACCTCAGATTTTTTCAAGTTAGCGGTAATTTCATATTCAGAGAACCTTTCTAATATTTTTCCAAGTATTTGCACATGAACTTTCCACATGGATATCTCGATAGGAAGATCATTCACATGCACGATGATTTAACTCAAAAGTTTTGGTCCAAGCACTCTATCTAATGCTGCAATAAACACGTTGGCATTTATGTTAAGTCCAAAAGGCAGAACGCAAAATTGGTAACCTCTACCATTGCACATGAAGCCAGTATTCCGGCGACTTTCAGGGTGGAGTAAAATTTGCTAGTACAAGGCCCTAAGGTCAATGATGGTCAAATACTTAACTCCATGAAATTTTAACAATTGCTCTTCGTCATTGTCTGGTCTGGTTCTTGCGGTTATGATGATTTTATTTATTTAATTGGCGTCCTGAACAAGGCGAAGAGTACCAACAGGCCTTTCTATTGTTAAAATTGATCTGCAGTACAGTGAGTACGATGGTTCAATCATATTCCACCTAATCATGCGCTCGATCTCTTTCCTGACAGCCTCTTTTTTTGTCCATGGAATTGCGTATGACATGCTACAGAACGTTTTATGTTCATATGCCTTAATTTGATACACCTACCCTTTATCACACAGGGTTTTTCTTCAAAAACTTGCGAGAATTGTTGCAATAGGGCCTGTAAATCGTGCTTCTACTCTTTTGTAAGTAGGGTTGACTCCTCAACTTTTTTGGTGTACATTTTATGGAATGGTCACCTTATCCAAATGTACATTGTTAAAATGTTTTGACTACATATAAATTTTCAGGATACAGCAATTGAATATTAACCTTGTTTGTCAAGTGACTGTGGACATTTGCCTTTGTTTTCAACAAATCAACTGAATAGGTTTTTCATTAAAAAAAATGGTTCGTAGCTTGCCTAGATCGATCTTTACCTGACACTTCCTGAAAAATACTGTGCCTAGCAGACAGTTAACCATTAAATTTTGGACTACTAAAAACATGCATGTAAATATCTTTTCATTTCTGTTAATAGGTAAACACGTTTGCAGCCTGACAACTTTTGATATACTTCCCAGTGCGGTTCTAATGTGACAATTTTTCAATGGTAAAGTAGAGAAATTGAGTTTGTTCCGCAGCTCGTCAACCAAACTTTGTGAAATTAAATTCGCCACTGCGACAGCTCCTGGCACAACCTGTACCCCTGTGTTGCCAATTTTGTCATTTATAATGTCTTATACTTTGTCCTCTATTCCTTTAATATTACTCATGTCTTCACCTGAACAAAGATCACCCCCCCCCTGTCATTTTCCTAATAATATCTAACAAAATGGTTATTCAAAAGCCTTTATCCCCATTTCCATTCACTGTGATTGGCAGGGGGCTTGGCCTGACCGATCGCTGTTTCCCTGTGGTGTAGGTGGAGGGTTAATCCCTTCCTTCGTCACATCGGCTATGTGTATCGTCGGTTCCGAACTGTTGCATGTACGGCCTCCTATTTGACCAGGGGCAGCACGTCCTCTGTTCTGGATTTTTCCTGCTCCTGTAACCACAGTTGTTATTGTAGTTATTCAGTGGCTGATTATTATTATTACCAAAATTTTGTTGTGCATTGCCATTCAGGCTATACGCATCATCCCATGCATTTTGGTTATTACGGTGTTGAGAACCACAATTTTGTTGATTGTACCCCTTGCCGTTATGGCCCTTGTTTCTTCAGTTATTCCTGAAATTACAGTTCTCACTACAACCCTGGAGGGGGAGGGGATGCATATGGATGATACGCTTGTTGTGCATTACCATATTGGTTGCTGTCATTGTTGTTCTTGTAGCTGCCGCCACTGTCATTACTGCCATTGTTGTTGTAGTTGTTAAAATTTCCACTACGGGGCGCGTCTGCTTGATTACGATTGTAATCGTTTGTCTTAGGGCTGCTTTGATATGTATGAGACCGGTGGAATCGACTACAGATAAAAAATATTCTAACATTTGATATCAGGTTACTCCAATATCTTGTCCTGCTCAAATATTTATCGAAATATTTTCGCAGGCGACTGTGTTTTGCATTTAAAGGTTGCGGGTCAAAACCTCAATTTGAAGTCTCTCTTCTATTCCCTGTGACCAGCATTTCTCTAAAATAGATAGTCAGCTTCTTCTACTGCCCATGAATGGGCGTCACCTTGAATCCATCCAACAACAAATTTGGATTTTTTGTTGTTCTCCTACAGGGTGATAATTATTGAACTATATGAAAAAAAAAAAAATTAGTTACAAACTATGTCGTGCACTAACTTTAGTCAACATGTAAAATTTGGATTTAGGTAATAATATGTTTGCCATTATGGGTATGATGTGGAGTAGACGAATAGCGAAATTCTGCATGACCTGTTGAAGTGTCAGAAAAATGGATGCTGTCAATGACCTCCTGAATGGCTGTTTTCAGCTCAGCGATGGTTTTGGGGTTATTGATGTACACCTTGTCTTTAATATAGACATAATCTTTAATATAGCCTCACAAAAAGGAGTCGCTTGCGTTCAAAGATGAAGAATATGGCTCCCAATTGAGGCCCATGCCAGTGGCCTCTTGGTACTCTAGAGACAGAATATGGATTCCAAAGTGCTCCTCCAATACATCAAGCACTCTCCTGTTTCCATGGGGTCGAGCATCTTGCATTAACCACATATTGTCAAAATCAGGGTCACTTTCAATAATGGGGTTGAAATCACATTCTAAAACCTTCGGGTACGGTAGTCCCCATGCCCGTACTGATTATTCTGTAACTGGACATTGCATACACACACACACACACACACACACACACACACACACACACACACACACACAGTCACCTGTTGAGGATGAAAGACTTTTCGACAGCGAAATGTGGATTTTCAGTCCCGCAAAAGCGCCCATTTTGCTTATTGACGAACCCATCGAAATGAAAGTGGGCTTCGTAGCTAAACCAAACCATACAGTGCATACCAATTCCCATGATGCCACGTGACCAGACGTACAATTTGAACGTCCTAACGCAAACTGTTTAGGAGTTATGACGAATTTATTTCATATAATTCAATAATTGTCACCCTGTAAATGCCCGCACAAATACCGTTGGATGTGTCTTTTTAGATTCCCGTGAAAAGATCGGAAAAAGGCTGTGTTTGAGTAAACCTTCATCAATAAGGACTGACAATATTCCTTGTTCTATTTCATCTGACCTTGATGTCGTTCTCTGCCTCTTTGCTGACGGCATGCCAGTGTCCGACAACACTACCGCATTCGCATAATTATTTGCAAATTGATCCGGTTCACTTGTATCATACTCTGATCGCGGTGACACCTCGTTCGCGCGATTACCTTCTATAGCTGGACGATTCTGGTTCGTAGCTGTAGATGGACCCTTTGAACCATTCTTTTCGGTTTTTACCTCAGCACGAATTTTATCTTCGATCGTTTTCATGTCACTGTCAATTTTAGCAAGCATGTTTAGCCTCGATGTAAGTCCTGTATTTGTGGATACACTTTTCTACGAGCGTTACGTCACTGTCGAACGTTCCCGCTTTCGCGTAATTTCTGTACATCCTTATTAAGCCCTTCACATTCGGGTGTTAGAAATGTATGACCCAGTTTTAAAAAAACAGACATATTGTGAGATTGCACACGCCCTCTGGCAATTCTCCACAAGTCGATACAAATTCGGCTACTTTAGTTTGCGCAGTCGTGACAAATTCGATCACATTTTTGTGCTCATTTTACAAGGCTTCTTGCACCTCTACTACCCTTTGTAATATGTCTTCACCTTTTTTCTGTTCCTCTTTGATGTCTGATAACTTTTGGCTTGACTGCGTATTCATACTAGAAAACTACTGTCAAGTTCGTTGGTGGTCCTGTTAGATCTCTATTCAAAATTCAAGATCACTCTATGTTCTATCACACTGACAAAATTAGAAAGTTTTTGATCGAGACTACTGACTTACGTCACAATAGTCTCGATTTTTTTCGTAACCCTGCGATCCAGTACTTATTTTCGTGTATCTAACCAAACATATATTAGCGATTTCTGAATGTATGTTGCTCATTCTTGTATGCATTCTGGTCATTTCTCAACATATTTTTACAACTACCTGCAATATTTGGTCACTCTCTGTCTCATTCCTACCATTACATATCGATCCATCCACATTAGCAATTTTTGTGAGCTCACTTCGTTTGCTCAAAATCGAAACTGGAAAATTTCCATAGTCTGCTCCACTTCTTATTTCACCATTACTATTAAAAATTTCACCCTCCAACATTGATTGAGGATTGGTCTTATCAAGCATGATCCACATATTATCTCCCAAATGCATATGTGATTTACTAATAATAGTAGAGCTTAATGAAATATTCTCAATGTTTGATAAATTACCATCTTGTTGTGATTCATTATTGTCATCTCTAATTGGTAAATTTCTCGATATTTTGACATATTCATTTTCACTATTATTAGTAGTTATTTGTTTGCTTTTTGTTAGGTTTCACTTTTGACAAATACAAGTAATATTTTATTACATATACATGCTAAATTCCTATAGAAAACTTGATTTTTGTGTCTTTAGAAATGACTGTAATTTAATAAACACTACAAGAATACCCATTACAAGGGTGGACTTTGTTGCTTCTACAAAGGTTGCGAAATTGAAAAAGGTGCGATCGTGAGGTAATTGCTCTCACTTGCAGAAAATTCAACAATACTGTATATCCTACCTTGAACATTGTCTTTTTCACGTTTCCTCATAATTCGGAATTTTGTAATTTCCAGTGTATTTGAATGGTTTACATGTTTCTTGTTCCCATTAATTTTTAATTGGCTTTTCCTTTTTTCTTACTTACATGCCTTAAATATCCAACTAAAATAATAGTTAGTTTAATGTTGATCTCAATAATCCATTCTCATTTTTGCTGTACTGACACACAAAAGTTCTGGAGATCACAGTCACTGTTTAGTCGTCATTTGCAGGATAATTATTAGGAAAAGGGATTTGGAAATGACAAGGAAAATAGTATTTCAAGGGTTAAATGATTTTTAAAATTATTCAGGAATATGTTATCGAATAAAGGAGGGGTTTCAGCTGCCCGAATAGTTGCCATAGCTAATGAACAAGAAATTGAAGCCTAAGATATCGTTATGAATACATAGAATTAAAACTTAAAAATGTTCTTACATCCCTTCTTGAAATAATTATTATACCTCTTCAATACTGTGATGAAATGCTAGTGTTTCCCTCCATTATTACTGTGTCCTTGCAGGGCCTCATGATCGTCCATGCATTTGTTATGATGGACTTACATGGAGTAATAATTAAATATTCAAACAATTTTTTAAAACAGCTCTGAATATATTTTCACGCATTATCTGTACGTAATACATTCACTAGGTTAGTAATACTTTGTGTACATATATGTTTTGCATCTCCATCCAGAGAGATAGACAACTTAGTAATCAGTATGCAATGGATTTCTCATTAATAATCATCTATTCCCCCAGTAGATAGCTAGATAGAGATAATATCTGTGACCATGATAAGTCACAAATATTAATGCTGTCTAGTAGTTAGAGAACACATCTTTTAATCAACTTAAAAATTACCACCACACAGGTATTAATAATCAGTGAGGAAAGTAGAAGTAACTGGAGGCATGACACCTTAACTGTGTTCTTCCTTCTTTTCTATAGTCGTCTCAGCTTACGATTTTTTGCTTCACTTTTCAGAATAAAAATGCCTGTTCTCAAATGTGAAAGAATTAGTAGCTTCAAAAATAGCTTGACAAGAACCAGAGAAGGGAGGAAGAATTGTAATAGTTAAAAATGATCATAAAGCTCAAAATTAGAATCAGACAAAAAATAAAACAAATGATTTCAGAATAAAAATACATTAATCCATATACAAATATTTTATTTTTGTTTAATTAGATAAGAGAACAGAAATAAATTAAAAAACTCTCTCTAGGGCGTGCTGTACAGTGTTATACACATCCTTTTAACAATCCTGCTGACTGTCCCCTTGCCAGTACAAATGAAGTCTCCAATAAACAGAAGGAAATCATCCAAGGCAAAATAAATGAATGTTCATAGTTGCAGGTTCATTGGTGGAAAAGAGTCATTTTTGAAAGAAAGAAAAGAATGGCATGAGGCAACTCAAGAGAAATTTAAAAACATGTCTTGCCAGCTATTCCTTCCACTGTTATGGTTATATAGATTCAATAACTCAAGATTCCTGTTAGCTGAATGACAAGCACCTTATAATGCAAAGATAACAATTACTTTATGATAAATGTATATGTTGATCTGTGAATAATACTAATAACTGAGAAACACAACAGCTGCCTGCTATAGTTTTCTGTAAAAAAGTGATTTTCCTGTTAATTTTACAGTGTTAAACTAAACTTGAGTAAACACGAATAATTTACATCTTAATGGGTGCAGTGCTAAGTCGTGAACAATTCTGTTGTACTGAAGCACTCACTAAAGGATGGAAAGTTGTTATCCCAGTGGGAGATAAGTGTGAACAATATGTTCTGCTGTAGCTGTGACTGAGTGAGCCCAGGACATTACTGTATTATCAGACTTCTTGTTAATTTAACAATCATTATAAGCCAGAAAAATAGTATGTCACACAAGTACAATATAAAATATTTCAATTTAAGGTACTTTCAACTAGCTACAATTTCACATAAAGGGCACAGAAAATAACTCGATATTCAAGGAAAGCTAAATACATAGCATTCCACACAGTACAACTATGCAGTTTCAATAAATATATTCCTGTTCTATTCTTATAACATTCATTACAGCTATTATTTTGTGATAAATAAGGGTAGGTTTATGTGGATAATACTAATGATTGAGAAACACAACAGCTATGTTCCACAGCTGAGGGACCATCAACTTAAAAAAAATGAATAAAACTTGCCTCTTAATCTTACAGTGTTAACCTGTTTAAGCATAAATAGTTCAAAGGTTACAGTGAATAATGGTAGGTCAGATGTAATGTCGTTACTCTGATGCATTAATGGAACTATGGTCCTAATATTTTCACTAAAGGGCGGTACGCTTAAAGTTTGGCTTATTCATAACATGACCTAAATATTCTTATTACAGGTTTGAGTTGCGGTCTGTCAAATAGAATTTCTACAGACGCTGGACAAGGAAACATCAGACTTCGATATTTAAAAGATACATATTGCTGGCCTGAAAGCACACATATTATGAAATGAGACCACTAATAAAATGATGCGAATGATGCTTCATCATTTATCTTCATGCTGACTGCTGCGAAATATTCCTACACAAATACAAATTGTTTATGACAGGAGCAATTAGATTCGGTATACTGTCATTTTAAATAAAACTCTAATGCATTTGATGACTTACTTTAACAACTAAATAACTGTACAGCATCTGGTCGATTACCTTAAGATGTTCCTTGGCAAACTCTGACAGACAGAACAGAGGAATAATAATTCTCGAAAGTTTTTGTATTTTGTTTTACAAATAAAAATTATCTGAGATATGTACATAAATTAATTCTTTGCTGCTACTAGGCATATTTACCCCATACAGAACTTTTATTTTCCCCTTAAAGACCTATTATACTGCTCCCTAAACAGTGAGGCTTACTTCTAAGGTTTGTTTACAATATTATTCAAAAACATATATCTACCAGTGCTCTTTTACATTTATATACAATAATAAAATTTAAATTCTCGTACTGTGCTACTTGGTGCATTATTGTAGTCTGAGTGAGAGCATAATACGTTACGGCTGACGTCATGCAACGTTCATATTTCAACAGTCTCTGTTATGCACAGTACTTGCTGTATGCCAGTCTTTCCACAGGACCGTGTGCAACGGTTTAATACTTGTCACACATTGTAAAATATTTCACTTCTTACATCAAGATCATCAATAGAAGAGGAAATAACAAGATAAATATATAATAGTTAATACAATAACTACAATTCTTTTTTACACAAAATAAATGTTACTTATATTTACAGTGTATATACTGATGTTATCAGCTTAATGATTTTTAATGTCTTTACCAATTGTCCATCATATGCAGTGTCTGCTAAATGGCCAGACAAACTTAAAATTGTTCTAAGGTTAGTGTTTCTGAAGTTAACGGTTCATTCGATGTCATCATTAAGAGAGTCCCATCTCATAATCCATGTCCTTCCATGCTTTAAATACAATTTTTGTTTTGTTTCCTTATGATGCTCCTTTATTGTAGAATAACACACACACACACACAACGATATCTATCTGGTGGTCTTCATAACGGCCTATCATTTGGGAACAAGTGCCACAACACAATCGTTCTGTGCGGAACCATGCGGAAGAGTGATAGAATTTCTGCATCTACTCTTGTTTTGGATGCAGTACTTGGCAGGTGGGTTGTTGTCACGTTTTGGAGAACATTTATCACAGTTTATGGTGCCTTAGAACATTCCTGTCATCATTTATATGATTTTTTTCATTCTTTTAAAAGTTTTCTGTGCAACGACTTCTGTCGTTCTAAACATTCTACAACACATTTGTTTTAGCAGCAATTCTATGTTTCTTTTATGCCATCATAGGATTTATTTCGTTACTACTGAAACCTGAAAGAAAAGATTAAGTCCAACACACACCACACAACAACACATGAACGTAAGCACATATCTATGAATTAAATACTACAGTTGAAGGGCTTATTTCAATAGTGGTACAAGTCCATTACCTCCTCTTTTTTGTCTATAATGTTTCTGAAATTAATGGTCGAAACAAACAGAAAGAAAGGTTCATCTCTAGCAAGAAGCCATATGCTTGAATATTTCTGGTATCTCAACTGTAGATTTTTCAGAGCTCATTTACCTTAAGGACTCTGTATCTCAAAATGAACAAAAATGGACTTGTAACACTATTGAAATAAGCCCTACAGTTAAAATAGGAATTAAAATTATCTTAAATCGAGCTATAACATACAGCACTTGATGTGTTTGTTGATCCTAATCTGTTCCCCAATGCTGTATAATGATTTCATTTATCTACATCATTTGTCTGCTTTTTTTGACATTTTCCACTATATTCTGAAAGTATGTGGTTTCATTCTGTATTTTGAAATATAGTCCATTTCTAGGAATAATTTATTTTTGTATTATGTACATACATGTCTTCTGTCATTATTGTTACATAGGACATTCTTGAGTGATTGGCATTTTCTTCATTATGCAGCACAATAAATTAAATAAATCATTTATTATGTAGAGGTCATTTAAATCATGATAAAATTGTCTTCTTCATTCTTAGATGCTGAACCTGAAATAAAGTATCTTAGACAGTTTTGTATATTTGTGAGCTGTAGACATGGAGTTGTGCTTTACATTTGTGGTTTCTGATTCACTTACCTGCATGTCTCTTAAAGACTTTATTTCTGCTTTTATATGAAACGCACCTAAATATCTATGTTGGTATAATCTAATTATTTTGTTTGTTCCAGGGTTTAGTAAAAACTACGACCCAGCAAGAGGCATGAAAGGAATGATGTATGGACCTTCATGGAGAAGCACTCACTTGGCACTACGTCGCTTCAATGCATAAGATTTTGGGTGAATACGCAAAGTACTTTCATGCCTATTCTAAATTCCTGCGTTTGTTTTATAGTTTTGTTAAATTCGTGTTTTCTGATTCTGGCGTTGTTTGCCAGGGTAATTGACACATGTCATATCTTGTCGTCATATGGTTGTCCAGAAATGATTGGAAGGTTTAAAAGACCTCTTCCTAAGATTTCCACAGTCTATTAGTTGTCCTACTCCTTTGTGCACATGGTGACGTCAGGCACTACAGGAGATTCAAATTTATAGTTCGAGGTCGTTAACAAGCACGAACAGTTTGGTACTTATCTCATATCGATAGCTGCGTTGTTGTCTTTGTGAAGTATAGAGGTGATTCCACAGCGAAGTTCCCGCGGTTTTCTTTGTGTTTGGATGAGACTATCTGGTTTGTAGGACCACGTGGTATTTTGATTTTTAGAGAGCAAACGTTACAGTAGTTTCGCATATCACTATTTAATTCATTTATTCATATTTAACACTCCTACAGTAATATGAAATAAGACATTGTTTTACACCACATCTGTATCACCGCCTCCAACCACCTCTTCCAAAGATCCACCTCCTTCCCGCATGACCAAAGATAACCATCTCTTAGTTGTTAAACTCACAGTCAAAGGCATGGAGGTATACCTCCATGGTCAAAGGCTATTTTACGCAAAACATTACATATAAAGAAATTACTGACATACATGATTTTACGTTCTGTTATAATACCCCCCCCCCCACACACACACACACAAGTCCATGTATGGGATTGTGTGTCACTCTGGAATAAAATATATCTAATACACACATCATAATAAAATTTCCAGTTCCGAAAGTTAGTAATAAAATTGGTTTCCCAAGTGATCTTAGTCATATATATATATATATATATATATATATATATATACTTTCCATGATATAATATTTGCAGGTTACAGTGGCTGTACTGAGTAATAAGTGTAATGAACTTATAGCTAACAATAAAATATGGCACCTTACATTTAAGTGATCATGGAAGCTGTAGATCCATGTTAAGATGGGTACATAATTACATAGTATATGTATAAACTCAAGTTTGCTTCAATACTGACTTAATGCATCTTAGTTAAACTCACTCTTCTTATAGCAGGAAAAATTGTCACTGGTTTCTTTAGAATATATTAAGTGAACTGTGGAATGAAGGCATCTCTCACGATCTTTTAATATAAGTGCTTCAATAAAATGTCTTATGGCATGGCTTGTGCCCAAAACAACCATTAAATCCAAAGAAATCATTATTCTAAAATCAACAGGTTCTTTTAACCACATATATAAAACAGACATTGTAGATGAAGACGAAATGGGAGATAAGATACTGCGTGAAGAGTTTGACACAGCACTGAAAGACCTGAGTCGAAACAAGGCGCCCGGAGTAGACAACATTCCATTAGAACTACTGACGGCCTTGGGAGAGCCAGTCATGACAAAACTCTACCAGCTGGTAAGCAAGATGTATAAGACAGGCGAAATACCCTCAGACTTCAAGAAGAATATAATAATTCCAATCCCAAAGAAAGCAGGTGCTGACAGATGTGAAAATTACCGAACTATCAGTTTAATAACTCACAGGTGCAAAATACTAACGCGAATTCTTTACAGATGAATGGAAAAACTGGTAGATGCGGACCTCGGGGAGGATCAGTTTGGATTCTGTAGAAATGTTGGAACACGCAAGGCAATACTGACCTTACGACTTATCTTAGAAGAAAGATTAAGAAAAGGCAAACCTACGTTTCTAGCATTTGTAGACTTAGAGAAAGCTCTTGACAATGTTGACTGGAATACTCTCTTTCAAAGGGAAGCAGTGGTTGGGAAAGGAGTGAGACAGGGTTGTAACCTCTCCCCGATGTTATTCAATCTGCATATTGAGCAAGCAGTAAAGGAAACAAAAGAAAAATTTGGAGTAGGTATTAAAATTCATGGAGAAGAAGTAAAAACTTTGGGGTTTGCCGATGACATTGTAATTCTGTCAGAGACGGCAAAGGACTTGGAAGAGCAGTTGAATGGAATGGACAGTGTCTTGGAAGGAGGATATAAGACGAATATCAACAAAAGCAAAACGAGGATAATGGAATGTAGTCAAATTAAATCAGGTGATGCTGAGGGAATTAGATTAGGAAATGAGACACTTAAAGTAGTAAAGGAGTTTTGCTATTTAGGAAGTAAAATAACTGATGATGGTCGAAGTAGAGAGGATATAAAATGTAGACTGGCAATGGCCAGGAAAGCGTTTCTGAAGAAGAGAAAGTTGTTAACATCGAATATAGATTTATGTATCAGGAAGTCGTTTCTGAAAGTATTTGTTTGGAGTGTATCCATGTATGGAAGTGAAACATGGACGATAACTAGTTTTGACAAGAAGAGAATAGAAGCTTTCGAAATGTGGTGCTACAGAAGAATGCTGAAGATAAGGTGGATAGATCACGTAACTAATGAGGAGGTATTGAATAGGATTGGGGAGAAGAGAAGATTGTGGCACAACTTGACTAGAAGAAGGGATCGGTTAGTAGGACATGTTTTGAGGCATCAAGGGATCACAAATTTAGCATTGGAGGGCAGCGTGGAGGGTAAAAATCGTAGAGGGAGACCAAGAGATGAATACACTAAGCAGATTCAGAAGGATGTAGGTTGCAGTAGGTACTGGGAGATGAAGAAGCTTGCACAGAATAGAGTAGTATAGAGGGCTGCATCAAACCAGTCTCAGGACTGAAGACAACAACAACACAAAACAGACATAGTTCAAAATATTGTAATACTTATACATAATGTTAAATGGTTGCCTCTTAGGGAGAATTCATGTATACATGATGAATGTAATCACATGGTGAATCCAGTGCAAATTCAATTATGTGTGATCAGCACTGTATTTACAGAGCCAGTTTGGTTTACATATTTATGATTTAATGTTTCCTTTCTAATAAGGTAGCTGAGACGTTCCTTATATGATTGTGACTATCATAGCAGTATCCTCACATTGTACATCTATGTCGGCTTTATAGGTCAAATTATGACAAACTCTACACTTAAATTGTGTAAGATTGTTAGTATTTATACCTTAACTTTACATTATTATTAAACAGTGTTATATTTTGATTTACTCTCCTATGCTCATATAGCATACTGCCATGAATAGAAACTATTTCAAGTTGTGTAACGGAGTATGGGGTAAATTCTAAACAGCTCTGCATTCACTTTAACATTAAATTTTCTAAACGATTACAAAATAATCTCCCACAATATAAACTTCATAATTAGTATCATATAACCTTCAATCCATCACAAGAGTTTCAAATGTAACACATCAAGAACTGTCTCCACAATGCTCTAAACCTCAATACAGTCTTAATTCGTATAATTAAATTTCATGACTACCCACAATATTTTTAACACACTACAGCATACCTGGTCTTTCAAAGCACACTCTAATAATCTCACAAGTACCTCCAGTTTGCTTTATCCATGAAATAATATTCCATCTGACATAGCTTACAAATGACAAGGTTTTGTCTTCTAGCACACAATCATTATTTATATCTTTAAAAGTGTCCATATCATGTACTTTGGTTTCTGTTAAGAGACATTACTATGAGACTGTAGAATGGTTTGTAGTCTGATACACTGATCTCATACCAAATTTAAAGAATGGGTATATTAGAGAACAAGGCAAAATTAGTACAAACATAATTCGCATTAACACAATATCTACATGAAAGGGAAACAGTGGTTGGGAAGGGAGTGAGACAGGTTGTAGCCTCTCCCCGATGCTATTCAATCCGTATATTGAGCAAGCAGTAAAGAAAACAAAAGAAAAATTCGGAGTAGGTATTAAAATCCATGGAGAAGAAATGAAAACTTTGAGGTTCGCCGACGACAATGTAGTTCTGTCAGAGACAGCAAAGAACTTGGAAGAGCATTTGAATGGAATGGACAGTGTCTTGAAAGGAGGGTATAAGATGAACATCAACAAAAGCAAAACGAGGATAATGGAATGTAGTCGACTTAAATCGGGTGACGCTGAGGGAATTAGATTAGGAAATGAGACAATTAAAGTAGTAAAGGAGTTTTGCTATTTGGAGAGCAAAATAACTGATGATGGTCGAAGTAGAGAGGATATAAAATGTAGACTGGCAATGGTAAGGAAACCGTTTCTAAAGAAGAGAGATTTGTTAACATCGAGTATAGATTTAAGTGTCAGGAAGTCGTTTCTGAAAGTATTTGTATGGAGTGTAGCCATGTATAGAAGTGAAACATGGACGATAAATAGTTTAGACAAGAAAAGAATACAAGCTTTCGAAATGTGGTGCCACAGAAGAATGCTGAATATTACATTGGTAGATCACATAACTAATGAGGAGGTATTGAATAGAATTGGGGAGAAGAGGAGTTTGTGGCACAACTTGAGCAGAAGAAGGGATCGGTTGATGGGACATGTTCTGAGGCATCAAGGGATCACCAATTTAGTACTGGAGGGCAGGGTGGAGGGTAAAAATCGTAGAAGGAGATCAACAGATGAATACACTAAGCAGATTCAGAAGGATGTTGTAACATTACAGGACATACTGGAGTGTTCGATGCTGTGGACTTTTAGGGGATGTCGATACAGATATGCAGGTTGTAAGGGAAACTTTGGTGATGTTTAGATATTGTACTGTGTCAATGTTGGGACATTTTGCACAGAAAGAACAAAAGTGGAATTAATGTAAATATATATTAGTGTTAGTGACCTATTTTCGTTCAATTTTGTAATTGCTTATTTTGTAAAGGAAGGGCTCACTGTTTGCAGTAGCTCTGATTGGTTGTATAAATTGTCTGTTTTGAGCTAAATTGTTTCGTATAATATGGACGGGATACTTTTAGAAATTCGCCAGCTAAAGGGAGAGTCTGTGAATGAACGTTTAATACACACTTCTGGAGCTTTCTATGGAGAAATTCTATATTATGATCGCAAAAATGTGAAAACTTGTGAGAGCTGTTTCATAAACTAATTTCGAAAGACGATTTGTGTCAGGAAATATTGCTAAAAAGATTTATTTGCGTTTTGAAACACGATTTGGATCATTTTACATATAAATAGTTGTTCTGAATCACTCAAGAAATATCCAGAATCAAGTGTCAAAATATTTCTGGAAACATCGGTGCAGGTCTGGTCAGGGTTATCCGGAGGCTGGTGGAAAAATGTTATAAAATCTATTTGGAAATTGTGCTTGTAAGAATTTATATGTACTGATCCTTTTACTTGCTTTAATCTGTACTAAGGTTCTGTAATGTCTAATTTAGTTTTAAGTCGTGAATTGCTGTCGTATTGTGGGCAAGACATTGTCAAAGACTCTCATTGTTTGGAAAGATATTAATACACCTAGGAGTTGTCAGTTGCCAGTTCGGATACGCAGTGCGGTTAGCTCTGAGAGTCAGTTGTTGAGTCTGTGAAGACAGTCAGTTCTGTTTGTAAATAAACGTCTGTAATGAAGAATTACTTGTTGTCGTCAATATGAACTCAAGACCTTTTTGCACGAAGCAGACACCTCCTAATGCAACGTTTTAATTTGGTTGAGGAAGCTGGGATCGCTATAAGTGCAAACAAATTGAAGTGGAACGTTTCAATTTGGTGTTGAGGAGCTGAAATGTTATAATGTAGGCTGCAGTAAGTACTGGGGGATGAAGAAGCGTGCACAGGATAGAGCAGCATGGAGAGCTGCATCAAACCAGTCTGAAGACTGAAGACCACAACAACAATAGGTACTCAGAGCGACCTTAAGTGGAATCATAGCATAAAACAAATAGTAGGAAAAGCAGATTCGAGACTGAGATTCATATGAAGTATCTAAAAGAAAAGTAACTCATCCATGGAGGAAGGGGCTTATAAAGCACTTTTTCGATCAGTTCTTGAGTGTTGTTCATCAATATCCAATCTTTACAAGGTAGGACTGATGGAAGAGATAGAGAAGATATAATGAAGAGTCGCACGTTTCGTCATGGGATTGTTTAGCTGGGGCAAGAACTTCACGACGATGCTCAACAAACTCCATTAGCAGAAGTTACAAGACAGGCATTGGGGATCACAGAGAAGTCAGCTATTGAAATTTCGAAAGAGCACTTTCTGGGAAGAGTCACATAACATTTTACTTCCTATCACATACTGTACATCTCTCGTTATGAACATAGTGATAAAATTCGAGAGACACAATACAGATGCTTAAGCATTCTTCCCACGCGCCATTCACAAGTAGAACAAGGTAAGGGGGATCAGTCACTACATTTACATGCGCCACATGTTCTGAAAGACGAAAACTGTATTTGGGAAATCGTTTTTCGCTGTTGTAATACATGTTAAGCCAGGTTCACACACACAACAAATATGTCGTCACAGTTGGTAGCATACTGCAGTTGCAACGTAGGAGCATGTGTGAACTCCCAGTTTTTAGTGGTGCAACTTAAGTGACGCAACTTTTAACATGCCACAGTAAGTTCAGCTTGGTTGTACTTTGTTAAGCCACTTTCCTTCCATCACTGCTCCCTGGTGAGAGTATTTTGAAACAAGAGCATTCTGCTTCAGTTATTGTGGAGTAATTGCTGCTGTACTCCATTCGATTTCAGTGTGTTTACGTTTTATTACTGAAAAAAGTGAAAAAAGTGGGTGGTAGGTACAGTTTGCAGCTTCTGGAACTACAAGAATTTCAACCTATGTCTGATTTTCTGCAGCAGTGTATGTGGGGGTGGGGGTATTTGCAAACCAATGACATATTCCCCAATCTTAAATGATTTTTAGATGACTAAATTAATAAACTTAATATATGTATGCAAAAAAGGAATTTTGAGACCAAGCATTCATAAATGTGGATTATATGCAGAAAATAGCTCGCAAGTGCGATGTGGCAGGTGTTAAACTACAAACAAGTTATTCAAAATGCTTGTGCAACAAATATAGTAAGGCCCTAAAATCTTGGAAGAATGGCATGTCTGCAGATGACATTTACATGCTAGGTGTTGGTTAGTTTGCCACCGCAGACAGAATTTTCGTCTGTGAGTGTTATTGCTTTCATAAATGTGTTTGTGGTCCCTAATTTATCCTTGTGCGAAATCTATTTTCGGATTCAACTCTTGAGTTTCGTCTTCCTTGTATTTAACTGCTGTCGCAGCTCTAATGCCATAACCTGCACTGTAACATTTATACACATCCATATTAGTTCAATTGACGTCATACCAACAGCTGTGCAACTACTTAGAATTGGTGGTTTCCTATGTGTACGGTTGCTCACGATGCCACAACAGAAATCCACAAGCTGTGGCGCCACATTACAGCTTGCATCATGTTAGAAGGTGGTGTTTTTTCAGTCGTTCTGCCCATCCCCCACCATTAACTGTTAGTAGCCAATAAGATTCATTCTCTTTCGGGTGGCTAGGCGCGAGTTACAAACTGGACAGCGAGAATCTCTCTCCTACATGCTGCGCTATTGCCGTATTTTGCGACAATGCAGTTTCATTCAAAGAGCGACCGAATTATTCACTCAGATGTCGATGTTACCTTCTTGTAGCAATATAGTTGTGATTGTCTATTGTAAACGTTGTAGTGTGATTTCCGAATGAAAATATCAGGTGACAGCAATAAACGTGAAGTTCCTCACAAGCAACTTCAATTAAATTGTGTGTCCATGGAGTATCGTCTTAGTCGTGCGACTGGTTTCGTTATTTCCTGTCAGAAATATCGCTAATGTAGTAATTGACGGAAAATCATCGAGTAAAACAGAAGTGATAGAAGTGATACCTGGCGTTAGCAAGGAAGTGTTATAGGCGCTCCTCTGTTCCTGATCTAATAAATGTTTTAGGACACAATCTAAGCAGCCCTCTTAGCCTGTTTGCAGATGATACTGTGGTTTACCGTCTTATAAAGTCATCAGAGATTAAAACAAATTAGAAAACGACTTAGACAAGATATCTGTATGGTGAGAAATGTGGCAGTTGACTGTAACTAGTGTAAAGTCTGAAGTCATCCACATGAGTACTAAAAGGAATCCGATAAATTCGGGTTACAGGATAAAACACACTATTCTAGGGGCTTAGGGATTACTATTACAAATAACTTAAAATGAAGCTATCGCATGAATAATGTTGTGTGGAAAGCAAACCGAA
The DNA here is from genome assembly GCF_023897955.1 of Schistocerca gregaria. Classification (NCBI taxonomy): domain Eukaryota; kingdom Metazoa; phylum Arthropoda; class Insecta; order Orthoptera; family Acrididae; genus Schistocerca; species Schistocerca gregaria. The sequence goes on from NC_064923.1 coordinate 662,581,559, forward strand.
GTATGTGATTTATTGGTAGAACATTTACTAAATGCAACAGGTCTACTAAAGAGGCTACTTACTCTATGCTTTTCCATCATCTTCTGGTGTACTGCGGTCAGGTGTGGGATCCACAGCAGATAGAATTAATCGAAAAGTTCAAAGGACGGCAGGTTGTTTTGTATTTTCGCGAAATAGGAGAGAAACTGTCAGGGATATGATACGCGAATTGGAGTGGCAATCATCAAAACAAAGGCGTTTCTCGTTGTGGCAGGATTTTCTCATGAAATTTCAGTCGCCAACTTTCTCCTCAGAGTGTGAAAATACTTTGTTGGCGTCCACCTACATCGGGAGGAAGGTTCATCACAATAAAATAAGAGAAATTAGAGTTCGCAAGGAAAGATAAAAGTATTCGTGTTTCCTGTGCCCTGTTTCAGAGGAGAACGGTAGAGAAATAGCTTGAACGCTCTGCCAGGAACTTAATTGTGAATTACAGAGTAATCACTTAGATGCAAATGTTTCACATGCAGTCGAAGAGGTTATTCCTGCATTTATAACTTCTTCAAATGTGGTTCTGAAAGCGATACCTCTATTTTTGACATTTTGAAGACTTATGAACGAACTGCAGAAGCACGTGTCTACAGGACAACTGTACAGGGGATAGGCCACTAAACAAAAGTGTTGGAGCTGTATAAATTCAGGAAAATTTGTTTCATGTCGCTTGAAAATCGTCGGTATCGCAAGAAACCTGTAACACAAATAGATGGTTTTGCAATGATGTTTTAAAGCGCTCTGAGTTTGAAATGTATGTAAAAAGGGAATACCCAACATCACAAAATCTTGTTACAATTATGACTGAGCAAATTGGCTTCAAAGGTAGCGCTTCATCAATGAAAATAATTTTAAAATACCTTGATTTTAAATATGATAAGAAGAGAGTTTTTAATAGAAAGAAGTGACACAGAAGCAGCACAAAGAAAAACCATTATAAAGATGCATGATACAAGAAGAGGAGGTAATTCTATAGTGTATTGCCTTGATGAAACTTGAGTGAATCAGAATCATTCCATGAATACCTCCTGGAAAATGAGTGATGGTACTGGCAGCTTTAAAGTTCCTGTAGGAAAAGAGGTCTCAGATACTTATTCTGCATACTGGCTCTTCTTCTGATTTGGTCCCTGAGAGTAAACTTGTATTTGTATCTAAGAAAAACTGTAGTGACTGCCATTCGGAAATGAATGCTATCTCTTTTAAGAAGTGATTCACTGAAGAATTCTTGTCATACCTAGCTTCGAAGTCAGTCATAGTGAGTACCACGCCAGTTATCATTAAGCTGTTACAAAGAAATGGCCAAGTACACGGACCAGGAAAGGGGATATTGTGCTCTGGGTGAGAAATAAAAATATTCCGGAGATTATAAGCCAGACGTGTGCTGATCTATTGCAGCTTGTTAATTTATAAAAGTCATGCGACAGAATGTACAAATTGACTTTCTTTCGTGTGAATGTAGTCATACTATTTTGTGTTTACCCACTTATTACTGCTGCTGAGGATAAACCAACGTTTCGACCACGGTTGCAGGGGCCTTCTTGTGGGTCTATGACGTGATACCATACCCAGAAAACTTCCATGTCGTCTGACTCTGGCTGCAGAAGCCTATGCAGTTATACATATTACTGTTAGTATAATACAACAGAATTAATTTGTGCACAGATTACAAGCTATGTGGAAAAAAATCGAGATAAGACACATAAAGGCTTGTGCATGAAGCAACAGCATCCCCCTTCAGTGTGAACACACTGTGTGTGTCACGTTGAAAAGTTTCAAAAATAGTACTTTCACAGTGACGTGAAGATGGATAAAGGTCTTGGACATATCATCCCAAATTTACTATCAGATACTTCAGATGTGGACTCTGATAGCAGATGGTACTATGATGTATACTGTGAATCAAAGTAAAGTAATGATCTTTCTTGGTTTTAAAGACTCATGATTTAAAAACGTATTTGTCAAGATTTCAGTTGCACACATTATACACGATAGCTTCCAAGCTCGATTAGGAATATGTAGTCTGTGAAGTATTCAGAATATGTGACTTTTCATGCTTTCCCGACGGATCTGCTGCAAATACTCTTCTCGGGTTTGCCGCCGGATTGTATTGTGTAACTCGCACAATATTTCGTCGATGCAACTGCTCGACATCATCAGGTGGTGGTAGCTGCTGTTATCACTGCTGCTGCGAGTTACACAATACAATCCGGCGGCAAACCCGAGAAGAGTATTTGTATTCAGAATATGTTCAACATATTGCCCAAGGCAACCTCAAGACTCAAAAGTAAGATTTCTCTCACATAGACGAATGATCGAAATCGATTTTAAAATGTACTTTTCCCTAATAGATTAGAATGTATAAGATGATGTACCGCAGACAAATGAGCATGACTGTTATCCGCAGCAATTCAGTTCGGCAACACGGATTTCGTTTCCCCTCTCTCTGCCGCCATGCATGTGCAAACATCACCCCCTCCACGCCTCCCTATCGCGCTGCCTCTACGTGCGGAAGTGCCGTCCTGTGTGAAGCGGGCTATAGCTGTGTGTGTGAACCTGGCCTTAAGATCTGAAGCTGATTTGTTAGCCTCCCGAAATATTGCGTTTGGAAAACAGCTGTCCCAGTTTCTGATTTAGTTAGTACAATCACTATTTCTCTTCATTTAAATATTACAGTTGGACAGTTCCATGCTCAGTCTAACATTTCTGCTTCTCCTTCCCCCCACAATACATCCATATTAGTCGAATATTTCAAAAACAGGACGTAAGTGGAGAGTCCAAACACATTTAAAAACGGTTGTGCGTTTATATGGGAGCGAAAATCGATTGTGAAAGTCGATTTAGGAGTGTTTACATCATCACCCACAAACAGTATTGCCAAACAGATTTACGAAAACCGGTTTTGGGAGGGACTTAGTGGTACCACAGATACCCTCTACCACACACCATTAGGTGGCTAGTGGAGAAGGTTGTAGATGCAGAGGAAGAACTAGTCCCTGACAGATTAAACAGATTATACAACGAGTTTGCAAAAAAGGAGAAGAGACAGTTTCTACAAGCTATGGACCTATTTCATTACGCTCAGTTTTTTCTAAGGTACTGGAGAAGCTGATGCATAACTGAATGGTTGAGCATCTTAGTAGATACAGCATCCTCAGAAATAGCCATTTTGGTTTCCGAAAGGGGTATCAATAGGGGATACAATACATGCATATACTGACAAAGTGTTGGAATCCACAATGACAATATGATCACTAAATATTTCTTGACCTGTCACAAACTTACTGAATAAATTTAAAACATTAAGAACGGGTGGAACAGTAAGCAAGTGACCTGAATCTTACTTCTGTGTAGGAAGCAGGAAGTAATCACTGAGAAGGAATGCATAGGCGCAATTCATCATCAGACTGGGGCTCTACTGCTATTGGAATGGCTGAAGTCTCAGTATTAGTAGAAGTGCTCATTCTGATATTTATAAATGATTTGCCACTATACACATAACACGGAAAGCTGACCATGTTTGCTGATGACACCAACATATCAGCTACTAATCTCACAGCAAAAATATTAAGTGAGGTAGTAAATAAGGCATTTGCAAATGTGGTAAACTGGTTTGAAACTAATGAGCCTTCAGTCAATCTAAAAGAGATAAATCATGATCATATGTACTCTAAAACTAATGTTGCAGATGAAATAAATCAAAAAATGGGTGAGTGCCATTTCTTAAGGAATTATACTCCAAGATTTTTGGTCTGCATATAGACAGCAAACTGGAGTGACACAACGATATTCAAGACATGTGCAAAAGATTAAGCACAGAAACATTTGCCTTAATAATTGTGTTTGATAGTAGGGAGATGAGCACAATAAAACAGCAGATTTCAGGTATTTTCACCCACTTATGGCCTAAAGTCTAATATTCTTCAGAAATCAACCATTATCAGAAAACAGAAACGAGATATAGGAATCATGCATGGAATCTATCCCAGATACTCTTGCAGAAATCGTTTAGAAATCTTCAAATCCTTACAATTGTTTAATGTTTATTCCTTGATGTTCTTTGCTTTAAAATACAGCAACTCACCCAAAACTGGTAGTTTGTACCATATTTATAGCCCTTGAGGGAAACTTGATATCCACAGTGATCTATAATAAAAAAAAGGAGACTGTGGTCTATAAGGGGGCTCTGTACAGAGACATCAAGATTCTTGATGCCCTCCCATCATAAACAGCATAAATTAAACTCAAATCTATGTATATCTGTATATTCCTAGTGAAGAATGTATGGTAGCTCGTATGTTAAACTACTCATTTGGTTTTGTTACTTATATATTATTTACATCTTTCATGTCATAACGCCATGTAATTATGTACTAAATAATAATTTTTTTTAAAAGTGGACTTGTTTTGCATCCTGTGAAGTGCTCACATATATAATAAATAAATAAATAAAATAGTTACAGCGGCTCGGGGTTAGCTGAGAGGTCTGGGGCGTTGCAGTCATGGACTGTGCGGCTGAGCCTGGTGGAGGTTTGAGTCCTACCTCGGGCATGGTTATGTGTGTTTGTCCTTAGGATAATTTAGGTTAAGTAGTGTGTAAGCTTAGGGACTGATGACCTTAGCAGTTAAGTCCCATAAGATTTCACACACATTTGAACATTTTGAAAATAGTTATATGTTTCATGTATTTTTTAATACTGCTGTAGTTATCAGTAACGTTCCAGACTGTCTGTTAGTTAAGTTCCTTTCAGAGTAAGCTGATACAATAGCTCCACACTTAGGAATGATATACAACTGCTCACTCGTTGAAAGATCCGAACCTAAAGACTGGAAAGCTGCACAATTCACACCAATACTCAAGAATATAAACAAGAGCAATCCACTGAATTACATACCCATATCACCAGAGTCGATTTGCAGTAGTATTCTGCAAGATACACTGTGTTAAAAAATCATGAATCACCTTGAAGGAAACAGTTTATTGATAAAGAGCCAACATGCATTTAGAAAATATCGTTCCTGTGAAACACAACTAGCCCTTTATTCCCACGAAGTAATGAATGCTATAGGAAGGGGATGTCAAGTTTATTACATATGTTCAGATTTCCAGAAGGCTTTTAACATTGTTCTTCACAAGCAATTTAATCAAATTGCCCGCCTATGGAATAATGTCTCAGTTGTGTGACTGGATCTGAGATTTCCTCTCAGAAAGGTAACAGCTCATAGTAATTACGGAAAGTCATCATATAAAGTGGAAGTAATATCTGGCTTTCCTGAACATAGTGCTATGGGGCCTCTGCTGTTCCTGGTGTACATAAACGGTTTAGAAGACAGTTTGAGCAGCACTCTTAGATTGTCTGGAGATGGTGCCGCCATTAACCACCTTGAATGCCAGTAAATAATCAAATCAATTGCAAAATGATTTAGACCAGATATCTGTATATTGTAATTAGCGCCAATTGATTCTAATGAGTGACAAGTGTGAAGTCATTCACATGATTACTTATAGGAAACCACTAAATTCTGCTTACACAATAAATCACACAAATCTAAAGACTGCGTGTTCAGCTACATATTTAGGGATTAAAATTATGACTAACTTGAATTGGAACAATCACACAGATAATGTTGTAGGGAAATCAAACAAAAAATTGTATTCAACTGGCAGAACACCCTTCTGAAGTGACTGCTTACAAAACGCATTTCCGCCCTCCTCTGGAGTACTGCTGTGTGCAGTGGGATCTGCATCAGACAGAACAGATGGAGGACATAGAAACACTACAAAGAAGGGCAGCTCGTTTTGTACTATCGCGAAATAGTGGAGAGAGTGCTACGGATATGTTATGTGGCTTGGTGTGGTAATCATTAAAACAAAGGTGTTTTCGTTGCAGCACGATGTTCTCGCGTAATTTCAATCACCAACTTTGTCCTCAGAGTGTGAAAATATTTGCCTAGTGCCTACCTGCGTAGGGAAAAGCTAAGATTACATTAAAAGAAGTAAAGTCAGAGACTGGACAGAAAGATTTAAGCTTTCGTTTTTCCTGCACAGTGTTTGAAAGTGGAACAACAGAGAAAGAACTTAAAGTGCTTCAATGAATCTCCAGCCAGGCACTTAATTGTGAACTGCAGAGCAATCACATAACAGTAGACAGAGACCTACTGCTTCCTCAGTCAGTTACTTCTTACCAAGCCTACTGTATGTGAAAAAGTTATACATACATACATACATACATACATTAATTCTTGTTCCATAGATGATGAATACAACATTTCATAATGATGTGGACTGTGTTATTTTAACATATGTTCCATTTACACAAAATAATTAATTTTGTATTTTTTATTTTATTTTTATTTTTACAGTTACTACTTCATATCTAAAAATTCATCTATTGAGTCCAATGAGTAGTCATTCAGAAATTCTTTTAATTTGTTATTAAATATTGGCTAGCCATCTGTCAGAATTTTAATGTTATTTTGCAAATGACCAAAGATTTTTGTGGCAGCATAATTCTTATCTTTCTGAGCCAAAGTGTGTTTTAACCCAGAATGTTGAAGATCACCGTTTCTTCTAGTGTTGTACTATGCACTTCGCTGTTATTTTTGAATTGGAATGGGTTGTTAATAACAAATTTCATAAGTGAATATATCTGTTACGAATGTACTGTGAATATCTCAAATCCCTTAAATAAATGTCTGCAAGGTGATCTTGGTTGGTCTTTAGCCATTATTATTACATACTTTTGTGCAAAGAATACTTCTTCTCTTAATAATGAGTTATCCAAAAATATTAAGACATGTGAAAGCAGTGAATGAAAATAGGTATAGTAGGCTAATTTACTGATATGTTCATCACCAAAATTAGCAATAATCCTAATAGCATAACTAGCTGATCCTAACCGTTTCTGCAGATCATCAATATGTTTATTACAATTCAATTTCTCCTCAGTGTACACACCGAGATCTTTAAAATTATGCCTTAGCAACAGACTAATGTTTATAGTCTATACTTATCAGTGGTGTTATGCCATTTACTGTACAGAATTGTACATAACACATTTTCTCAAAATTTAGTGGAAGCCCATTTGCAGGTAACCACTTCATAATTTTCTGAAAGACATTATTTACAGCTTCCACAGCTGATTCTTGTTTGTTAGGTGTGGTTACTATACTTGTATAATCAACAAAAAGAACTAGCTTTGCATCTTCATGAATACAAGTCATAAATATATACAAGAACAATAATGAACCCAAAGGGACACCATTCTTGATACCTCACCAGTTAGAGGACTGTGCTGAATTTTGCAGACGATCTGTACCGTTAATTTCAACTTTCTCCATTCTTCCTGTTAAATATGAATTAAACCATTTGTGCACTTTACCACTCATACCATAATACACTCCTGGAAATTGAAATAAGAACACCGTGAATTCATTGTCCCAGGAAGGGGAAACTTTATTGACACATTCCTGGGATCAGATACATCACATGATCACACTGACAAAACCACAGGCCCATAGACACAGGCAACAGAGCATGCGCCAATGTCGGCACTAGTACAGTGTATATCCACCTTTCGCAGCAATGCAGGCTGCTATTCTCCCATGGAGACGATCGTAGAGATGCTGGATGTAGTCCTGTGGAATGGCTTGCCATGCCATTTCCACCTGGCGCCTCAGCTGGACCAGCGTTCGTGCTGGACCTGCAGACCGCGTGAGACGACACTTCATCCGGTCCCAAACGTGCTCAATGGGGGACAGATCCGGAGATCTTGCTGGCCAGGGTAGTTGACTTACACCTTCTAGAGCACGTTGGGTGGCACGGGATACATGCGAACGTGCATGTTGGAACAGCAAGTTCCCTTGCCGGTCTAGGAATGGTAGAACGATGGGTTCGATGACGGTTTGGATGTACCGTGCACTATTCAGTGTCCCCTCGACGATCACCAGAGGTGTACGGCCAGTGTAGGATATCGCTCCCCACACCATGATGCCGGGTGTTGACCCTGTGTGCCTCGGTCGTATGCAGTCCTGATTGTGGCGCTCACCTGCACGGCGCCAAACACGCATACGACCATCATTGGCACCAAGGCAGAAGCGACTCTCATCACTGAAGACGACACGTCTCCATTCGTCCCTCCATTCACGCCTGTCGCGACACTACTGGAGGCGGGCTGCACGATGTTGGGGCGTGAGCGGAAGACGGCCTAATGGTGTGCGGGACCGTAGCCCAGCTTCATGGAGACGGTTGAGAATGGTCCTCGCCGATACCCCAGGAGCAACAGTGTCCCTAATTTGCTGGGAAGTGGCTGTGCGGTCCCCTAAGGCACTGCGTAGGATCCTACGGTCTTGGCGTGCATCCGTACGTCGCTGCGGTCCGGTCCCAGGTCGACGGGCACGTGCACCTTCCGCCGACCACTGGCGACAACATCGATGTACTGTGGAGACCTCACGCCCCACGTGTTGAGCAATTCGACGGTACGTCCACCCGGCCTCCCGCGTTCCCACTATACGCCCTCGCTCAAAGTCCGTCAACTGCACATACGGTTCACGTCCACGCTGTCGCGGCATGCTACCAATGTTAAAGACTGCGATGGAGCTCCGTATGCCACGGCAAACTGGCTGACACTGACGGCGGCGGTGCACAAATGCTGCGCAGCTAGCGCCATTCGACGGCCAACACCGCGGTTCCTGGTGTGTCCGCTGTGCCGTGAGTGTGATCATTGCTTGTACAGCCCTCTCGCAGTGCCCGGAGCAAGTATGGTGGGTCTGACACACCGGTGTCAATGTGTTCTTTTTTCCATTTCCAGGAGTGTATGTAAGTCTTATTTTGAAAAATTTCAATGATTCATACAGTGAAAAGCCTTTGAGAGATCACAAAATATACAAATGGATGAAGTTTAATTACTCAAAGCATTTAATATTTGACCAGTCAAAGCACATATAGCATTTTCTGTTGAAAAGCTTTTCCAAAAACCAAATTGACATTTTGTTAGCATTTCATTTTTGCAAATATTTGATGATATTCTTACATAAATTACTTTTTCAAGAAAATTGGCAGAAGTGAGACTGGGTGGTAGTTATTAGCATCAGACCTATCGAATTTTTGCAATGGTTTAACTATAGTGTATTTCAATCTGTCTGAAAACATGCACTGTTTCAATGAGATACTACATATGTGGCTGAGAATCCTACTTATCTGTTGGGAACAAATTGTTAGTAATCAAAATATCCACGGGTGTACTGCTGGTCTATAGTGTCCAACGGGCACAATATTTCGGCTATGAAACATGTCGCCATCATCGGGTGAACTGACGGACTGAGCTCCTGTGAACGCGCCGGCACGGAGATCCGTACGCTATGGCTGCTCAGGGGGAACTGGGTTCGGTCGCGGCGGCGGCCGATTTAAATACTTTCCGCCCGCGGCGCGGTCCATCCGTCGTCCGCGCCCCGCGCCACGGTAGCGCGGTGGAACAGATTGCGAAGGCGTCTGAGATGACGTCAGTGTGATGGCTCTGTCCTCCGTGGTCGTCACAACTATGCGTTTGCTCGATTTACTCTTGATTAACCCAATCGCTGGTTCCCAAGCCTTGCTAAGATTATAGCCACAGTCACGGTTCATGAATTAGGTCTACACTATCTTTTAAACAGGTGTCACAGATTGTTTATTTTTCTCTTTGAAATTAGTAGATTCTAAAGATGTGTTGAAATTGTTGTGTTTTAGCAAGTAGCTGGTGACATTTTGCCTTTTCTTTACATTTTTGGTTTAAGTTGGGTGTGAGAAGCCTGCTTGGGAATGTTCTAGCATGGCCAGAAAATTTCCTGCACAGTCTTTTCCCGGAGCGTTGGGGTTATGAAAGGTCTCTGTTGGATTCCTTTCATGTTAATTTCTTAAATCTGTTGTCATTTACGGCATAAATTCCTCTTCTAAATTTACTGTGGCGTTTCTGACTATCTGGGAGGAGACTGAGCAGTGAAACGTGTTACTTTTACACATAAACAAGAACGATCTGTCACACTACTACACTTTAAACCAGTTTATATGTAATTCATGTCACACAGTCTCGTACGGAACCTACATCCGCTTTCTTTTATATACTGTATATGATAAGATTCTGTCATCCCCCTTCCCTTCTGTGTGAGAGGATGAATGAGCAAATGTATTACTAGTCGCATGCTTGAGGGTAGCAGACCAGCCTGTCTGCTAGAGAACAGTAGGACCAATGTCGGAACAGGTAGCTACGCTTTCTAAAAGCAAAGAGGGTTCTATTCTTAGTATGGTCCTGTCCGTCCCTTGTCATGTTGGCATAGGAAGCTGCCTCTCTGGTCACTTCCGTTTTGTATCGGGAAGCACGCTCGGTAGGAGCGCAGGTCAGTCTGTCCGTGGCGAGCGTCTTAAGTAGTAAGATCTCCGGCTAAGCGCGTGTCTGCTAAGTCCGTAGGACAATGGATTTCTTAAGTTCAGCCTAACTGAAAATTTAATCACCTTTATTTCAGGTTTTAGCTCTAAAATATCTAATGTTATCTTAAATTGCAACGCAGTGTATTTCGAGTGTCAACTTCAGAATATCTTCCAGTAGTTGCTTTGTCACTACTTTGTGAGTAAAGTGGAACCATGTGTTGATCAGAAACTCTAACTAAGATCATCAATCTTAAATGCGAATGTGCATGAGATTATAACGTCTCGTCTTAACAATATTTTTCTATGTAGCAACTTTTCTTTATGTTCAACACACGTGGGGTGTACTTTGTGAGGCCAATACCACGTGCTTATACAATTGTTTCACCCATCAGGTTAATAGTTAGACGATAGTAACCAGTTCGAGGTTTTTCTTTTGTAAATTGCTTATCGATCTAATTTACTTTCATTATCAAAATTCTTTTCGGGAAGAATTCACAGAGTGTTAGTATGAATTATAGTATACCAATGTGTGGTAATTACATGACGGACAGGATTGCGCTACGAATGTAACTTCTTTAGGTGAAAATTGAATCGGTTGGTTGTTGTTAACTTCCTCTTGCATATGTTTCAATGTTCTTCATGTGTTATTTTATGAATGTAGTGTTGTATGCAGTCTCCCAACCTTGGCTCCCTATCTGATGTGTTCCGTAAGATTACAAACTCACATTTTCACAATCCTAAATAAGGCACCAGCTTAGTTATGACTCAAGTTTAATATGCTGAAATTTCAATGATCAATGTTAAAATAAATTTCCAAATATAAACTGATTTATCTCTTTTTATTTAAATTGTCTTTTTTATATATGTATCACCGGTTTTCGTATGACTATTAAGACTATAATTAATGTTAGTCTGGTTGGAAATTTGGTAAGCAAGATTGGATACCTGGTGAAACAGTTGCTCAGTAATGCAACGTTAACTTCCTCAGATAGCTCACAGCTTTTAACCCGATTTTATTGTCTATCAGCACCGCTTTCACATAACAAATTAAAGCAACAACATTACAAGTTGTCCTAGAAAAGCGGCGTTTATGTGTTTTGTTGATGCTGTAAGCATTACAGCTTACTGTTTTCGCTGGTGCGGGATACACTGCAGCCTATATGATTTTTACTGAGGAAATTTCTCTCTTGAAGGTAGAGGAAGATTAAATAATTTTGATTATGGGACCGAAGGAAAACTTGGTTTAATGTAATAACGAGGAAGCAAAACATTTGTCATTTAAACTACAGGAGGATTCGGATCTTTTGTGTCTGTTGTAAGTTCAATATGTCAAGATGAAACTGTTTTACAGAATAGAGGAGACCACAATTTTGCCATTCATGAGAAATGAATTCAGAATAATCACCACAGGCGAAATAACTGATTGGAAGCGAAAGGTAACTTAAAGAATGAACGAAATGGGAGCAAAATGGGTAAGAAAATGTAGTATAACCTGTATAATGAAAATATCTTTACCCCTTTCAGTGTCATCTCTGTGATTAATTGTTGTGATAACGTAATTTTAGATGAAATTGTCTTACTATTTTATGTGTGAATACATGAGTGTGATAAATGTATAATTGCGAGTCTCTTATCAGGTGTGTCAACTGGTATAAATGTTTTGTAGTGTAGATAACAACTGTTCTTTTTACTGTGTATGTTTAAGAAAAGTTTTCCATATTTATCATGTGACAAGACATATGCTGCGAGTGTCAGGAAGAGGACGAATTAGAACGATGTTGTAGTGGTATAAACACTGTGTTGGAGTAGCATTAAAGTAGTTTCTGGGATTAACTAGTAGTGGATTGAAGTAGAATTTTGAGTAATGCATGTTTGTGGGTAGTTAGTTTGTAGAATAGACAACAGGTGTGCATGTGTGTGTGTAAATAACATGTGAACCCTATGCTATCCTGACCTATACTTGCACAAGTCATAATCGTATTCATTTTAGTGATTTATTAAAACGTAAGTGAACCACATTAGTGATGTGGATTTAGATATTATATTGTCAGTTCATTTAATTTTTATTTTTATACTCTCAAGTCATTTCACTTTTATATTTTTATATTGTCAAGTTATATAACTTTTATTTTTATATTGTCGATTCATGTAACTTTTTTATTTAAGAAAAATAAGTCTCACTTTTGTTCTTAAAACATTGTGAAAGACAGTACTAAGCGGTATTACGTATGACATTTTGTAATCACTTAACTATGATGAATAATTTCTGTGAATGCAGTTGAGAACCTGAAAGCGAACCGGCTAAACTCTTACGAGACAGCGGGAGCAGCGAGGAGGAGGACTAGGTGTTAACAGACGGGTTTCCCAGCAGGACACACTGTCAACCGGGCCACTTCCGGAGAGCGGTCGACCACAAAAGAAGGGTACGCGGCAAACACTTTCCCTGGCACCCGGAGCTAATGGCCGGCCGCATCAGTGCGACCCTTCGTGGAGGCGATGACCTGAGATGGGCGAGCGGTCCACCGCGCGGAAATCCATCTGCTGGCAACGCACCACACGCGCGCGACCGTGGCGTGACGGGCGCGGTGAAACGACAGAAGACAGGGGATAAAGGGGCGTGGAGCCTTTGGACAGGTAGTGTCCAGAGAAACTGGCAGACTTCAACGACGCCTATCAACATTTCCTGACGGATGCCCACACTCAAGCGGCAGTAAATCATGGTTCGACGTTCTCTGGTCGCTAAGGGTGGCACAAAGAAGAGCCATTAAGTGTCATCATTGCCCAGGAATATCACACTGGCGAGCCAATTGAGGATAACTCAAGAATGTAACAACACAAGGGGCGTGGAGCCCTTTGACACATACTATCCAGAGAAACTGGCAGACTTCAACGACGCCTATCAAAATTTCCTGACGGATGCCCACACTCAAGCGACAGTAAAGCATAGTTCGATGTTTTCTGGTAGCTAAGGGTGGCACAAAGAAGAGCCATTAAGTGTCATCCTTCCTCAGGAATATCAACCTGGCGTGTCAAACGAGGATACCACACGAATTTGATAACACAAACATGGAACCAAATCGAGATGTACGTGACACAGGCCACCAAGAGAAACTTTATGAGAGGGCAGACACTGCGGGATTGCACGCAACAGATGGAAAAAATCCCTACTGACAGCTGCGGCGACGAACCCCCCCCCCCCCCCTCTTATATTGTGCCTCGGAACAGTGGAACTACTGAGTGTGTCAGTGAACAGTGATTATACAGTTCTTAGTTCAATGCATATACGTGTGATTCTTGAGTTTCTCCCGACGTATTTGATAATCAAAATATCCACGGGTGTACTGCCGGTCTATAGTGTCCAACGGGCACAATATTTCGGCGATCAAACATGTCGCCATCACCAGGTGAACTGACGGACTGAGCTCCTGTGAACGTGCCGGCACGGAGATCCGTACGCTATGGCTGCTCAGGGGGAACTGGGTTCGGTCGCGGCGGCGGCCGATTTAAATACCCTCCGCCCGCGGCGCGGTCCATCCGCCGTCCGCGCCCCACGCCACGGTAGCGCGGTGGAGCAGATTGCGACGGCGTCTGAGATGACGTCGGTGTGATGGCTCTGACCGCCGTGGTCGTCACAACTATGCGTTTGCTCGATTTCCACTTGATTAACCCAATCGCTGGTTCCCAAGCCTTGCTAAGATTATAGCCACAGTCATGGTTTATGAGGTCGCCATTGGTGCGAATGTCGATGGCCTCTCTAACAACGCTGTCCCAGTATCTCGACGTTTGTACCAGAATCCTCGTGCGGTCATACTCCATAGCGTGATTTTCCGACAAACAATGTTCAGCGACCGCCGACTTACTCGGATACATCAGTCGAGTGTGCCTCTGGTGTTCACGGCATCGATCCTCGACGGTACGCATCGTCTGACCAATATACGACTTGCCACATTGACACGGAATCTGGTACACGCCGGCCTTCCTCAAACCGAGGTCATCTTTGGCGCTCCCCACCAGTGCACGAGTGTTATTCGGAGGACAAAACACAGTTCCGACCCGGTGTTTCTTCAGAATGCGAGCGATTTTCCCCGAGAGTGCGCCTGTGTATGGAATAAATGCAGTCCTTATCTCCTCCCTCGTGACTTCATCCATCTCAACAGGTTGTGATGCAGTGGTTGGGCGGAGAGCACGTTGGATCTGCCACTCTGAGTACCCATTTTTTCGAAATACAGTTCTGAGATGTTCCAATTCCTGGGATAGACTCTCTGTGTCAGAGACAGTGCGCGCCCTATGTACTAGAGTTTTAAGTACCCCATTCCTCTGTGAAGGGTGGTGGCAGCTGTCTGCGTGCAAATACAGATCAGTGTGTGTTGTCTTTCGATACACCCCATGACCTAGGGTGCCGTCAGCCCTTCTCCTGACGAAGACGTCAAGGAACGGTAGTTTACCCTCCGTTTCAGTCTCCATAGTGAATTTGATGTTGGGGTGTATGGAGTTTAGATGTGTAAGGAAGTCAAGGAGTTTATCCATACCACGTGGCAAGATGACGAACGTGTCGTCCACGTAACGGAAAAAACAAGTAGGTCTCCATTCGGATGACGACAGGGCTTCCTCCTCGAAGTTCTCCATGTACAAATTCGCTACCACCGGTGAGAGTGGGCTACCCATGGCGACTCCTTCCGTTTGTTCGTAGTATTCTCCATTAAAAAGAAAATACGTGGATGTCAAGACATGCCTAAAAAGTTCAGTGGTATTCTCGTCAAACCTCTGACCAATCAACTCTAGCGACTCTCGCAGGGGTACCCTCGTAAACAAGGAAACGACGTCAAAACTCACCATGATATCTGACTCATCCAACCTGAAGCTATCAAGGCGTTTAACAAAATCCACGGAATTACGGATGTGATGAGGGCATTTACCCACATAAGGACTTAATATTCCCGTCAGGTATTTGGCCAACAAATATGTAGCTGCCCTGATGTTGCTGACAATGGGGCGTAATGGTACCCCCTCTTTGTGAACGTTCGGGAGTCCATATAGTCTAGGCGGTACCGGACCTTGAGGTAACAATTTCTTAGCGTCACCCTCCGGTAAATCTGCGTCCTTGAGGAGAACCCTCGTCTTGTTCTCCACCTTCTTTGTAGGGTCAACGCTGATCTTCCAGTAGGAATCGTCATTTAGCAGACTCTGCATCTTATCAGTGTAGTCCTTACGGGAGACAAAAACTGTAGCATTGCCTTTGTCAGCCAGTAAGACAACAATTTCAGAGCGTTCCCTCAGATCACGAATGGCCGCCCTCTCTTTACTGCTGATATTTGACTTCATCGGCTTGGATTTCGTCAACGCACGACAAGTTTCACGACGTATTTCCTCGGCTGATTCTGGCGGAAGTCGAGCTGCAACCTGTTCAACAGCACTAACAATTTCTGCGACCGGAGTGAACTTGGGGGTGGGAGCGAAGTTGAGACCTTTCTGTAAAACCGAGACCGCATCATCACTCAACACCATGCCACTCAAATTGATGACAGTCTTGCACGGAACCTGCAGAGATGGTTTGTCAAGGAGACGTCAGAACTTAGCTGTTTGACGTCCCGTAGCCTTCTCATGGGCGGAATCAGCTGACACCCAGGCGACACCATCAATCCAATCCCAGGAAAAAGAAGTGAACTTAGTAGCCAGTTGCAAATGTAATTTGAGTAATTCCTGTGAGATAAACTCAAGGCTCCGGCGGGTGAATTGCACTCTCTCACGTACCAATGCGAGGCTGGCTCGTTTCTTGATTCTCTTAGCTGCTGCAGAATCGATGTGATGCATAACCTTAGCAAAATTTGGAACAACATTCTCGGAACGACATCTCTTTAGAAAGGCAAGAGTACTTAGCATACGACATCTACGGTTGCGCAACTTTTCAAATTTCTTCATGCTGCGATACATCTCCTCCCAGTAAAGGTGTATGATGCGATTCTTGAGTTTCTCCCGGCGTATTTGATAATCAAAATATCCACGGGTGTACTGCCGGTCTATAGTGTCCAACGGGTACAATATTTCGGCGATCAAACATGTCGCCATCATCAGATGAACTGACGGACTGAGCTCCTGTGAACGTGCCGGCACGGAGATCCGTACGCTATGGCTGTTCAGGGGGAACTGGGTTCGGTCGCGGCGGCGGGCGATATAAATACCCTCCGCCCGCGGCGCGCTCCCTTCGCCGTCCGCGCCCCGCGATACGGTAGCGCCATGGAACTGATTGCGACGGCGTCTGAGATGACGTCAGTGTGATAGCTCCGTCCGCCGTGGTCGTCACAACCATAATCAAGAGACGGCGGAGGGAGCGCGCCGCGGGCGGAGGGTATTTAAATCGGCCGCCGCCGCGACCGAACCCAGTTCCCCCTGAGCAGCTATAGCGTACGGATCTCCGTGCCGGCACGTTCACAGGAGCTCAGTCCGTCAGTTCACCTGATGATGGCGACATGTTTGATCGCCGAAATATTGTACCCGTTGGACACTATAGACCGGCAGTACACCCGTGGATATTTTGATTATCAAATACGCCGGGAGAAACTCAAGAATCACATCATACACCTTTACTGGGAGGAGATGTATCGCAGCATGAAGAAATTTGAAAAGTTGCGCCACCGTAGATGTCGATTGCTAAGTACTCTTGCCTTTCTAAAGAGATGTCGTTCCGAGAATGTTGTTCCAAATTTTGCTAAGGTTATGCATCACATCGATTCTGCAGCAGCTAAGAGAATCAAGAAACGAGCCAGCCTCGCATTGGTACGTGAGAGAGTGCAATTCACCCTCCGGAGCCTTGAGTTTATCTCACAGGAATTACTCAAATTACATTTGCAACTGGCTACTAAGTTCACTTCTTTTTCCTGGGATTGGATTGATGGTGTCACCTGGGTGTCAGCTGATTCCGCCCATGAGAAGGCTACGGGACGTCAAACAGCTAAGTTCTCACGTCTCCTTGACAAACCATCTCTGCAGGTTCCGTGCAAGACTGTCATCAATTTGAGTGGCATGGTGTTGAGTGATGATGCGGTCTCGGTTTTACAGAAAGGTCTCAACTTCGCTCCCACCCCCAAGTTCACTCCGGTCGCAGAAATTGTTAGTGCTGTTGAACAGGTTGCAGATCGACTTCCGCCAGAATCAGCCGAGGAAATACGTCGTGAAACTTGTCGTGCGTTGACGAAATCCAAGCCGATGAAGTCAAATATCAGCAGTAAAGAGAGGGCGGCCATTCGTGATCTGAGGGAACGCTCTGAAATTGTTGTCTTACTGGCTGACAAAGGCAATGCTACAGTTTTTGTCTCCCGTAAGGACTACACTGATAAGATGCAGAGTCTGCTAAATGACGATTCCTACTGGAAGATCAGCGTTGACCCTACAAAGAAGGTGGAGAACAAGACGAGGGTTCTCCTCAAGGACGCAGATTTACCGGAGGGTGACGCTAAGAAATTGTTACCTCAAGGTCCGGTACCGCCTAGACTATATGGACTCCCGAACGTTCACAAAGAGGGGGTACCATTACGCCCCATTGTCAGCAACATCAGGGCAGCTACATATTTGTTGGCCAAATACCTGACGGGAATATTAAGTCCTTATGTGGGTAAATGCCCTCATCACATCCGTAATTCCGTGGATTTTGTTAAACGCCTTGATAGCTTCAGGTTGGATGAGTCAGATATCATGGTGAGTTTTGACGTCGTTTCCTTGTTTACGAGGGTACCCCTGCGAGAGTCGCTAGAGTTGATTGGTCAGAGGTTTGACGAGAATACCACTGAACTTTTTAGGCATGTCTTGACATCCAAGTATTTTCTTTTTAATGGAGAATACTACGAACAAACGGAAGGAGTCGCCATGGGTAGCCCACTCTCACCGGTGGTAGCGAATTTGTACATGGAGAACTTCGAGGAGGAAGCCCTGTCGTCATCCGAATGGAGACCTACTTGCTTTTTCCGTTACGTGGACGACACGTTCGTCATCTGGCCACATGGTATGGATAAACTCCTTGACTTCCTTACACATCTAAACTCCATACACCCCAACATCAAATTCACTATGGAGACTGAAACGGAGGGTAAACTACCGTTCCTTGACGTCTTCGTCAGGAGAAGGGCTGACGGCACCCTAGGTCATGGGGTGTATCGAAAGACAACACACACTGATCTGTATTTGTACGCAGACAGCTGCCACCACCCTTCACTGAGGAATGGGGTACTTAAAACTCTAGTACATAGGGCGCGCACTATCTCTGACACAGAGAGTCTATCCCAGGAATTGGAACATCTCAGAACTGTATTTCGAAAAAATGGGTACTCAGAGTGGCAGATCCAACGTGCTCTCCGCCAAACCACTGCATCACAACCTGTTGAGATGGATGAAGTCACGAGGCAGGAGGTAGGCACTGCATTTATTCCATACACAGGCGCACTCTCGGGGAAAATCGCTCGCATTCTGAAGAAACACCGGGTCGGAACTGTGTTTTGTCCTCCGGATAACACTCGTGCACTGGTGGGGAGCGCCAAAGATGACCTCGGTTTGAGGAAGGCCGGCGTGTACCAGATTCCGTGTCAATGTGGCAAGTCGTATATTGGTCAGACGATGCGTATCGTCGAGGATCGATGCCGTGAACACCAGAGGCACACTCGACTGATGTATCCGAGCAAGTCGGCGGTTGCTGAACATTGTTTGTCGGAAAATCACGCTATGGAGTATGACCGCACAGGGATTCTGGTACAAACGTCGAGATACTGGGACAGCGTTGTTAGAGAGGCCATCGAAATTCGCACCAATGGCGACCTCATAAACCATGACTGCGCTATAATTTTAGCAAGGCTTGGGAACCAGCGATTGGGTTAATCAAGTGGAAATCGAGCAAACGCATAGTTGTGACGACCACGGCGGACAGAGCCATCACACCGACGTCATCTCAGACGCCGTCGCAATCTGTTCCACCGCGCTACCGTGGCGCGGGGCGCGGACGGCGGATGGACCGCGCCGCGGGCGGAGGGTATTTAAACCGGCCGCCGCCGCGACCGAACCCAGTTCCCCCTGAGCAGCCATAGCGTACGGATCTTCGTGCCGGCGCGTTCACAGGAGCTCAGTCCGTCAGTTCACCTGATGATGGCGACATGTTTGATCGCCGAAATATTGTGCCCGTTGGACACTATAGACCGGCAGTACACCCGTGGATATTTTGATTATCATATATGTGTGTTTCTCTCAGAGAAAGTTTGACTCGTGGGTTTTGCAGGGGTTCGATTTATTGGTGTTTATTAGACTGACTCTTGTATTTTGCAGATGTTCTATTTTTTTTTAGACTTTGACTCTTGTATTTTGCAGATGTTTTATTTATTGGTGTTTTTGTTTTTAGACGTTGACTACTGTACTTTAGGAGCTGTTTTATTTCTCAATGTTTGTTTTTGTGTGTTGTATTAGATTTGTGATATTTTGTTTCGGAAATTCATTCCTGTGGCACTGTTTTGTTTATCAGTCAGATAGCTATTCATGCTCATTGGACAGTGATCTATTAGCCTTTTTCATGGGGCATATTTATAGTGAGGAACCCCTTAAGCGTAACAATCACATAATTAATTGTAGTTTCAGTATAATGACACAGTGATCACTGTTTGATAACTAAGTGAAATGCAGTAGAGTGATTAAATTAGTGCCACAAAGTTATTTTAATTCTACAAATAATTAGTTTTATAAGATATAGAATTTTTTTGCGATAACCACTTTATAAAACATGTTTTTTCTCTTATCTTTTTCTTGCTTTTGAGGATTGTGCAGTGTAATGTTCTGCTTTATAATACTGATGTTATTTTCATGTTTTTTTTTAAAAATTTTTTGTAAATTGCTGTGGCACCTTTGCTATTTTCATAAATTTTACTCGTTAATAAACAGTCATAAAATTTCCTGTGATCAGTTGGCTCTTGCAATGAGCAAATACTGGTGAACTCCATAAGGGTAACAACCAGAAATTGTTTTCATATTAATGATACAAGAACCATTGTTTTTACTTGCTGACCGAATTTGGTCTACAATATCTTTTAAGCAGGTGTCACAGATTGTTTATTTTTCTCTTTGAAATTAGTAGATTCTAAAGATGTGTTGAAATTGTTGTGTTTTAGCAAGTAGCTGGTGACATTTTGCCTTTTCTTTACATTTTTGGCTTAAGTTAGTTGTGAGAAGCCTGTTTGGGAATGTTCTAGTATGGCCAGAAAATTTCCTGCACAGTCTTTTCCTGGAGCGTTGGGGTTATGAAAGGTCTCTGTTGGATTCCTTTCATGTTAATTTCTTAAATCTGTTGTCATTTACGGCATAAATTCCTCTTCTAAATTTACTGTGGCGTTTCTGACTATCTGGGAGGAGACTGAGCAGTGAAACGTGTTACTTTTACACATAAACAAGAACGATCTGTCACACTACTACACTTTAAACCAGTTTATATGTAATTCATGTCACACAGTCTCGTACGGAACCTACATCCTCTTTCTTTTATATACTGTAAATGATAAGATACTGTCATCCCCCTTCCCTTCTGTGTGAGAGGATGAATGAGCAAATGTATTTCTAGTCGCATGCTTGAGGGTAGCAGGCAAGCCTGTCTGCTAGAGAACAGTAGGACCAATGTCGGAACAGGTAGCTACGCTTTCTAGAAGCAAAGAGGGTTCTATTCTTAGTATGGTCCTGTCCGTCCCTTGTCATGTTGGCATAGGAAGCTGCCTCTCTGGTCACTTCCGTTTTGTATCGGGAAACACGCTCGGTAGGAGCGCAGGTCAGTCTGTCTGTGGCGAGCGTCTGAAGTGGTAAGATCTCCGGCTAAGCGCGTATCTGCTAAGTCCGCAGGACAATGGATTTCTTAAGTTCAGCCTAACTGAAAATTTAATCACCTTTATTTCAGGTTTTAGCTCTAAAATATCTAATGTTATCTTAAATTGCAACGCAGTGTATTTCGAGTGTCAACTTCAGAATATCTTCCAGTAGTTGCTTTGTCACTACTTTGTGAGTAAAGTGGAACCATGTGTTGATCAGAAACTCTAACTAAGATCATCAATCTTAAATGCGAATGTGCGTGAGATTATAACGTCTTGTCTTAACAATATTTTTCTATGTAGCAACTTTTCTTTATGTTCAACACACGTGGGGTGTACTTTGTGAGACCAATACCACGTGCTTATACAATTGTTTCACCCATCAGGTTAATAGTAAGACGATAGTAACCAGTTCGAGGTTTTTCTTTTGTAAATTGCTTATCGATCTAATTTACTTTAATTATCAAAATTATTGTGGAGTTACACTCTTTGTGTAAACCAAGTTGAGCACGTGAAGCCTGTGGTGTAATCATCAAAGTAGCCCTCAGCTATTCTTTTTGGGAAGACTTCACAGAAAGTTAGTATGAATTTAGTATACCAGTGTGTGGTAATTACATGATGGACAGGATTGCGCTATGAACGTAACTTCTTTGGGTGAAAATTGAATCAGTTGGTTGTGGTTATTTTCCTCTTGCATACGTTTCAACGTTCTTCGTGTGGTTTTTTTTATGAATGTAGTGTTGTATGCAGTCTCCCAATCTTGGCTCCATATTTGATGTGTTCCGTAAGATTACAAA
Source organism: Schistocerca gregaria (assembly GCF_023897955.1). Lineage (NCBI taxonomy): Eukaryota > Metazoa > Arthropoda > Insecta > Orthoptera > Acrididae > Schistocerca > Schistocerca gregaria. Next base: position 662,603,605 of record NC_064923.1, read on the forward strand.
CTCACATTTTCACAATCCTAAATAAGGCACCAGCTTAGTTATGACTCAAGTTTAACACGTTGAAATTAAAATGATCAATGTTAAAATAAATTTCCAAATATAAACTGATTTATTTCTTTTTATTTAAATTCTCTTTTTATGTATGTATCACCGGTTTTCGTATGCCTGTTAAAAGATTATAATTAATGTTAGTCAGGTTTGAAATTTGGTAAGCTAGACTGGATACCTGGTGAAACAGTTGCTCAGTAATGCAAGATTAACTTCCTCAGATAGCTCACAGCTTTTAACCCGCTTTTATTGTCTATCAGCACCTCTTTCACATCAAATTAATGCATCAATATTACACAGTGGTAACTACTGTGGGACTCATGACAATTTGTGAATAGATACCAGCAAGTTGTGGTTTGTTCGTCGGTGGTCTCGCGGTTCTAGGCGATCAGTCCAGAACCATGCGACTGCTACATTCGCAGGTTCGAATCCTGCCTCGGGCATGGATGTGTGTGATGTCCTTATGTTAGTTATGTTTAAGTAGTTCTAAGTTCGAGGGGACTAATGACCACAGCAGTTGAGTCCCATAGTGCTCAGAGCCATTTGTGGTTTGTTCACTGCAGCCTGTGTATTATTCACCTTTCGAGATCCAGTAATATTTTCTTCTAAAAGATTGTGGGTCCTATTTTCTGCAGCTTCTATGTTTAATGTTTACCTTGTTCACTATTTCACTTTCTTTTTTTCTCAGTAGCTTTTTCTACTACATATGTGCGTAACTTACAATCGGTTACTAACTTCTTTGCAATGGTGTTACCCTTATCTGGCGTACCTGCCTCAGCTTGACTAATGATATGACTCAGATTTTCATTAATCTTTTCTCTCTCCTTCTTAGCACATGATGAATCAACTTCTAATGTTGCTACCCTTAACGTAAGCTCTTCTACAGCTAGAAGTACACCTTCGTAGTCTCTGTTTATTTTGTTAATGACATTGGTTACCTTTTTTACTGTCGAACAGAACTGATTTTGTGTGACATCAATGTTTGTGTTTGCGTCATTAAAAGAATATACCTACTGTTTTAACTCCGTAATGTTAGTGTTAACTTCAGAGAGTACTTCATGCCTTACCTATGTTTTCATATCATTCAATTTTTCGTCGATTTCAGTGCGAAATTTTTTGGTTAAGTCATCGAATTTCTGCGAGACCATGTCTTGCAAATCCTTGAATACTTGTTTCTGCTCTTGCTTCATTGCATTTAGATCTTGTGTAACAGTGTTCGTATCTTGTGTAAAATTCTAAAATTGATATTGATACCATCTTATTTCGTGTTCGTGTTAGGTAGTGACTGCCATAGGAGTGCATTAGTTCTACTACTGTGGTTGCTATCAGCTGTACTTTCCAAGTGAAAGTTTGTGTTGTGAGCAAGTGGTGTTTGTAACGTGTTGTCAAGACTCATATTTAGATCGCTCTCCGATGCTACATTCATGGGCGGTATGTCGCTTTGGGAGATGCATGACATTTTCTCGTCAGTTGTTAACATTGTGTCGTCAAGATTATTCTCTTGTGGAGCGACGGTATCCTTTGTAATAGTGGTGGGCAGGAAATCGCGTAACTATTAGAAATCACAGAGATTGAGAAGTCACAGATATCACAATAACAACTTTACAAAATCTAACTGCGATTTCAGTCACAGTTAGCAGTCGCAAGTAGCATTTCTCATTCAATGCCGTGAGCCATCTGTTGGCCGAATTCCGTACTGCTTTCTGCGATTTTAGTGACAAGTCGCAATTAAGAGTCGCAAGTAGCAACTAAAAAGCGCAGTTAACAGTGCCATCTGGTGGCCAAAGTTCGTACTACTCTCATCTCTGCGACACGCTATCGAGTCTAACTGCGATTTCCGTGACAAGTCGCAACTAAGAGTAGCAAGTAGCAACTAAAAAGCGCAGTTAGCAGTGCCATCTGTTGAGCAAAGTTCATACTACACTATTCGCTACCGAGTCAAACTGCGATTTCCGTGACAAATCGCAACTAAGAGTCCCAAGTAGCAACTAAAAAGCGCAGTTAACATTCTTTTCATAGTGCCATCTGTTGACCGACGTACGTAGTTCGTTATGAGAGCCTTGTGCCTCACGAGATCGATGTGCCCTGTGTGCACATGAAGGGCTTATTTCAGTAGTGGTACACGTCCATTTTTGTTCATTTTGAGATACTGAGTCGTTAAGTTAAATGAACGCTGAGAAATCTGCAGTTGAGATACCAGAAATATTCAAGCATATGGCTTCTTGCTAGAGATGAACCTTTATTTATGTTTGTTTCGATCATTAATTTCAGAAGCATTATAGACAGAAAAGTGGAGGTAATGGACTTGTACCACTATTGAAATAAGCCCTTCACATTATATGACGACATGTACATTCAGTATCCGTTTTGGTTGGTCAAACACAGCTGTGACTCCGAATGTATTATATTAATAAGAAGCAACATTGCCTTTTCTCCTGAAAATATCAAGTAACATAATAAATGTGTTTGATTCTGCTTCCAATATGACAGTTTTGGTTAATACTCCACATGCCTACAGGACTTTGCAATGTTAATACAGCAGAACTCAGACATCTGTATAAGTGTAGTGAAATGAAAACAGTATTATTGAGTCATATGAATGCCTCAATTTTGTTCAGACACAGTTTAAGACTCGGGATAAAAGTTTTACATCTGGTGTTCTACATGGCAACTTCACACACAAGAAATTTTTGCCCACACTACTGCCACCTACATAAGTAAGCTTTTCCTGTGTTACTTTCAAGTAATGCACTTAAACTATTCCTGATTTAACTGGAAGATCTGTACTTCCCACTTTCATATCAACAACCTCAAAATGCATATTGTAGACTTTGGGATATGTTACAGGTAAGTGTCACACCAAGATTGTGGCATGTCACTCTCCAACTAGTTACTAGTGTTTACCAGCAAATAAGTGACGGAAAATTACGGGTATAGGACGGCTTAAACATGTGGAAAATGAGATTTTCATTATTCACTCACTGTATTTAACATTTATTATTCCTTTAAAATCGCACAACAACTTCAATAAAACACAGTTTAATCACTCATCTGCACACTTATGTCAATTTTAAACTGCAAATCCTCTAAGAGCTGTCTTGAATCTTCACGAGTCTCTCTCAACGGCCTTGATGTGGATAGATACGTACAGCAACCAGTAATCAGAGTCAGAACTGTGTCTGCAAAATCACTAGGATTATTTGCTGTCACTAATTACAAGCAATATAATTGACAGAGTAGATTACCTAATATTTGCTGTAATGAAAGCCACTCAATGGGGTAAATTTCACATTTGCAGGAACGATCTCACTGAAGTAATTAAGTCCATCGAAACACTTAGAAACTAACCTCTCGTCTGACGAAAACGGTCTAAAGATGCAGTGGCAATTTCTCCAGATCTGTTGACAATGATATTTTGAGTTATCATTTTACTGAGTGACTGAAATGTAGTTCTGGTACCTGTGAATATAACAATATGTTAGAATTCATTTTATAAACACGACTTATTACGCTACTGTATTGCTACTTACATATTAATGACACTATTAATATTTTCACAGTTGTTTCTTTAATACAAAATTAAAGCCAACTGAAGAACAAACGTGAAACATACTTACCAATGACAGGTAATTTTCTGTGTGGATCGATGTAACTTTTTCATACGGTGGTAAGTCGCAGAAATCGCAGGAGTCACAGAAATCGCGGAAGTAGCAGAAGTCGCAGAAATCGCGGAAGTAACAGAAATCGCAGAAGTAGCAGTGGCGGAGGGATACACGACCTTTGTTCCTTAACTGCGACTCTGAACTGCGACAAATCACAGTTAAGAATAACAGATACTGAAAAGTAGCATTCACAGAAATCACTGATATCGGAAAATCGCAGTTTAGCCCATCACTAGTTTGTAACTCCTGCGACACTCATCTCCGATCTACTTAAACTTTCTGCAGTGGCATGCATGGCGCCTGAACTGCAGTTGTTCGATCTCGCAGTTCTACGCCATATTGGCTGATTGCATTTTCGCCATCGTTATCAACAATGGGCATATATTTTTCGACCATTTTATATGAATCCGTAAAAAATGGAAATTTCACAAATATGTTAAAAATTTCATACACTAATTATTACACTTGATAAATATAAATTACGTAATGTAAAAGCCTGTTTTGTCTATTATGATACTCAAACTATTGTGCCGCAAAGCTTTATGTTTTACTGACAGTGTGTATCACACTGAAAAATTTCTGTAAATTTTTCGCCAGCGAAAGGAAGGAGAGTTTCTATCTACATCAAAAGAGGTGCTACCAGGCTTAATCATACAAGCAACTTGCGTAGCTGTCCTACCATTGCTGTACCGACCAAAATAGCTTACTATGGAAAATTTTATATGAGTTAGGTCCAGTTCTTGTTCCTTTCAAAAATTTTCTCCTCAACCTTTGCCTTTTTGTAATACTTGCTCCCCATCGTGTTTCATGCAGACAAAAAAGCAGGCAATTAGTTTTTATAATTCATAACAATGTCATAGAAATTTCTTACTATAACAATATTTAACAAACACTACTCATGACTGGTGCCCAGAAGCCCTGGCACACAGGTCGCCAGTTGTAATATAAAAAAATAATTTTCAAATAAGTATAATTTATATAAATATAATGGAATATGGTTGCATTGTTAAAATGTTTGTGCTTATCGCATTTTTCTTGGCGATCGGACTTCGCTGACCTAGATGAAGCTGCAAGCGGCAGAGGGATACCGGCGCTTTTCGTGATCACGAAAATGCTCTTCATTTCAATATAGTGCTTGATACAGTTTTTTAACATTATGTAATTCACTCACACTTATAATACTTCGAGATCGCAACACTTCATCTCTGAAATCGCACGTCCTCATCGTCCTAAATACGAGAGTGTCTGACTCTGTCTGTCTAAATCAAAAAACTGTACAACAAATTAAATGAGAAAATGTTTTCGTTTGTCTGCGCCTTACTGCACATTCTTAACTGACGTCTTTGAAAGTTATTCATTGTTTCAATTTTTTATTTTTAATTAATCTTAATTTTACGGCATCCTGGGGGCCTGTCATCATATACAGGGGAGGGGTGTTTTACTTTTATGAAAAGCTTTTTTACTGTTTTAGACAAAAGATCGATTTTTCGTGTTGCAAAACTTTTTGATAAAACAGTAGTGGCCAAATTTCACTCAGTCACATTGCGTCAATATCAGAAATATTGTACTACTTTGTTTTCTATTGGGGATGCCCCCCTTTTTTTAAACGCCATAGAAGTGTCAGAAAAAATTCCCGTCTTGTAGTGAAAATATTAGGATCACAGGGCCATTAATGCTTCAGAGCAACAATATTGTCTCCGACCTACCATTATTCACTGAAGCCTGTGAACTATTTATGCTTACTTGGGCTAAGTTTATCACAGTAAGATTAAGAGGCAAGTTAGCATTTTTAAGGTAATGCTTCCTCAGCTGTAGATCATAGCTCTTTTGCTCTTCAGTTATTAGTATTATCCACATAAGTCCACCCACATTTATCATACAATAAGAGCTATATATCTATGTTATAAGAGCAGAATAGGAATCTAGATACTGAATATGCACAGTTGTAGCACGTGGTAGGAGTGTCTGGAATTCTATATTTTTTTAACTTGGATGAATTCTAGTGTCTGATTACACTAGTCAGCTTTTGAGCAATGTCATCATACTTGAGGCAATTGTATGAAAGGAATGCATCATACTCATAATCAAACGAATACAGCATGTGACAAAATTAAACTCACATTTAATGTGATTATTTACTTACGCAGGCATTATCTGATTAGAATTATTATCGTAGTTTACACGAGTATAGGAGCACTAAGAATGATTAAACTGCGTTATAAAATAATGTATGGTGAAGTCGTACTATTATAAAAAATGTTAATTTTAAATACTAATTATTCACTCAAATGGGTGAAGCTCAGAAATGTTGGGGTTTTGAGCGGCGAGAAACTAAATTACAACAGAACAGTGGAAAAATAAAGTGAATGATAACAAATACACCTGCTTCTATATGGTAGATCCCATTGTACCAGTTATTAGTGTTTATTTCTGTTCCATTCACGTATGGAGCAGAGGAGGAATGATTGTTTGAATGTCTTTGTGCATGCAGTAATTATTCTAATCTTATACTCATGATCACAGTGTGAGCAATATGTAGGGGGTTGTAGTATACCCCTAGAGCAATCATTTAAAGCCAGTTCTTCAACTCCATTAATAGATTTTCTCGGGATAGTCTGCGTCTGTCTTCAAGAGTCTGCCAGTTCAGTTCCTTCTGTATCTCTGCGACACTCTCCCAGGGATTAAACAAATCTTCACCATTTGTGCTGCCTTTCTCTGTACATGTTCAATATTCCATATTAGTCATATCTGGTATGGTTCCCACACACTTGAGCAACATTCTACGATGGGTCTCACGAGTGATTTGTAAGCAAGATTGAGTGTATTTGCCCAGTATTCTTCCAATAAATGGAAGACTACTACCTGCTTTACCCACGACTGAAAGTATGTGAGCATTCCATTCTATATCCCTACAAAGTGTTACACTTAAGTATTTGAATGAGTTCACCGATTCCAACAGTGACTCATTGATATTATAGTCATAGGATACTACGTTTTTTCGATTTTAGAACTGCGCAGATTTACATTTCTGAACATTTAGAACAAGTTACTATTCTCTGCACAATGTTGAAATGTTATCAAGATCTGATTGAATATTTATGCAGCTTCTCTCAAATGGTACTTCATTATAGATAACTGCATCATCTGCAAAAAGTCTGATGCTACTAGTAATATTGTCTGCAAGGTCACTAGCATAAAACATGAACTGCAAGGGTTCCAGCACACTTCCCTGCAGCACACCCAATGTTACTTCTACATCTGACAATGACTGTCCATCCAAGATAACAAGCTGTATCTTCTCACCAAAAAGTCCTCAATCCAATCACAAATATCACTTGACACCCTGCATCATTGTACTTTTGACAATAAGCGTATTTATGGTACCAAGTCAAAAGCTTTTTGGAAATCAAGGGACACAGTATCTATCTGGTTGTCTTGAACGAAAGCTTTCAATATGTCATGTAAGAGAAGTGTGAGGTGGGTTTCACATGATTGATGTTTTTGAATTCCTTGCTAGTTGGCACTAAGGAGGTCATTCTGTTCAAAAAACCTTATTATGTTTGAGCTCAGAAAATGTTCTAAGATTCTACAACAAATCGATGTGTAGGATATTGCACGGTAGTTTTGTGGATCACTTATACTACCCTTCTTGTAGACAGATGTGACCTGCGCCTTTTTCCTAAAACTAGGCAAGGTATTTTGTTTGAGGGTTCTTCAATAGATTATAGTGAGAAAAGGTTCAGTTTTAAGTGGCGCAACTTAAGATACGCAACATTTGTCACACCACAAAAAGTTGAGCTTGGCTGTACTTTTTTTGCGACATTTCCCTATCACCCACACTCCCTGACCACAGTATTGCAAAGCACAAGCATCCTGTCGCAGTTATCGCACAGTAATTTGTTTTTACTTTATTTCTGAAAAAAGTGAAAACAGTAGTCGGCAGGTACACTTTCGCAGGTTCTAGAACTACAAGAGTAGCAAGTGTGTGTGTATAAACCAATGACATATGCCACAAAGTAATAAATACAGAAACTTAATATATGTAACCAAAAAAGCGAGTCGGATAAACTTTGTAATTTGTGGGTCAAAGCATTGGGTAAACTGTGGATTATATCCAGGAAACAGCCCCAAAGTGTGACGTAACAGCTGTTGAATTAAAACTTAAGTTATTCAAATTGCCTAAGTCAACAATACAATAAGATTCTGAAATCCCAGATGAGTGGCTCGATGATATTTACATGCCAATTGTTGGGTAGTTTTTTATAGCAGACAGCATTTTAGTCTCCGAGTGTCATTTATTTTATAAATATATTTGTTTTCGTTGATTTATCCCTGTGCGAAATCTGTTTTCGGATCTAGCCTTTGGGTTTCATCCTCCTTGTACTTAACTCTTGTCACAACTCTAAGGCCGTGACCTGCATTATAATGTTCATACCCACCCATATGATTTCAACTAACACCAATTGAAAACTGTGCTCCTACGTAGAATTTGTGGCGTCCCGTGGGAAAGGTAGCTCACGAAGCCACTACAGCAAGCCAAAATCTGTGACGCCACATTAGACGCGTGTGTGAACCCAGCTTAAGAAATTGATCTCTAATTTTTATTTTATGTTCCTTGTATCATTATTAGTATGCGTACTCTACTTATGCCAATACAGTATATTTGTACAATATATGTAAACTCCCTAGGACAACATTGGTTGCATAAAAATGCTCAAAGATGGATCAAAATAAATAAATAAGTACAGTTCGTAATTTCAGTGGCGCCATGCGAATAGCGGCTAAGACACACTGTACTATATCAAAATATATTTCAACGTGATTATCTGAAGCTCAGGTGGTATGGCAAGGAGGTGGGTAAATTCCGGGTCAAACAACTCGTCATTATCAGTGGTCTAGTTTGGACCTTACCGAATCTAGATTCATGTTAAGCCCGACTGTAGTTCCTTGATTTTCCTCATAAAACTTAATGCCGTTTTAAAAATACCGTTTTACGTAAAATTACGAAACCAAGAATATTAGATACGAAACGGAAGTTCATTGTGGTGTAATTCTACATAAATTGTTTCCAAAGCAGCAGACAAAATGTTGAGGTCTTCTTGCTGTTTGATGATGAAAAGTGTGATTGTGGTTGTTGTTGTGACCAGAAGTGCTAAACTTGATTTGATGCAGCTGTCACACTAGTCTCTCCTGTTCAAGCCTATTTATCTTTGAGTATCCACTGCATCTGCCATTCATTTGAACCATCTCACTCTATTCATGCTTAGGTCTTCTTCTGCAGTTTTACACATACATCTTCCTCCATTACAAGCTTGGTCATTCAGAGATGCTTCAGGATGGCTCTTATCAACCAATCCATTGTTTTTGTCAATTTGTACCATAAATTTCTTTTTTCCCCCCAAATTCTATTCAGTATCCCCTCATTAGTTATTGAGCCTGGTGCCTCATATTTTGCATTCTTCTCCAGCACAACATTTCAGACTTTCTATTCATCTCTTGACTGAACTGCTTGTATACATTTGATTTTTGTACAAGGCTATACTCCACGAACGCCTTCATAAAAGACTTCCTAATTTTTAATTAATATTGGGTGTCATCAAATTTATCTGTTTCAGGAGTGCTTTTCTTACTGCAAGCAGTTTGCATTTCATATTGCCTCTAAGTCTTTGTTGCCCAAATAGTTAACTTTTAGTGTCTCCTTTACTAAACTAATTCCCTCAGCATTACCTAATTTAATTCGATTACGTACAATTACCGTTGTTTTACTTTTGTTGAAATTCATTTTATAACCTCTTTCTAAAATGCTATCTGTTCTGTTCAACTGCTCTTCTGAACCTTCGCCATCTTTAGCAGAATTTCAGTGTCATCAGCACTCCTACAAAACTTTTAATTCTTCTCGCTGAACTTTAATTCCTTCTCCAAATTTCTCCTTGTTTTCCTTTACTGGTTGCTCATCATACAGATTGAATAACATAAAGAATGCAATCCAACACTTCACAAAAGTATGTTAAAAGAGCTAAACGAGAAAATTTGTCCTGTTGGTAGATTCTGTGTACTTGTCAAAGCTTCAGGTTCTGTGGAACAAAAATTTCTACTTCACAAGGTGAAGTGTGTCATTAGTGGCATACCTCTTGCATAGATGGGATATAATCTCCTTAACAAAAAGGAAGGTGTCTCATCACAAGACTGTATCTTGGGCATGTAAATAACTTCAGAATTTGGTGCACAACATGGGGAGTGCCACAGGGACCAGCACTGGCCTCATACTTGGTGCTGACTTGCATAAATGATTTTCCAACGACTTTAAAGGGCTGTTCAAAACATGTAATGTTTGCTGATAGCAAAAGCAAACCAATAAAAGGTCCAAGCTCAATACTGAGAGATAGGGCTCAAATAATAAGTGAAAAGGCCCACAAATGGTTCATAGCTAACAGTTTAAGTATTAATCTCACAAAGAATCTTGCAGTTTCAAACAATCAATAATGACTTTTAGCATAAGAGGTAGACACTGACAGCCACATGCTGTATGAAATACAATATATAAATTCATGGGATCCAGTTGGATACGTTAAAATTGTCAACACAAAGATAAACTAATCAAGAAGCTTAATTCATCATGTTATGCCCTTAGAATCATCATCCACTGGGCTGACTGAAAGACAATAATGTAGACTTATCTTCCATATTTTCACTCCCTACTGTCTTATGGAGTTATCTTCTAGGGTAGCTTACTTTGTTCACACACCAGAAGCAAGCAGTAAGAATGTTGTGTGAATTAGATACCCACATATCTTGCAGAAGCTTTGTTAAGGATTTTAGCTGCGACGTAAGTGAATTAAAAAGGAACCACCCAAGTAAGACGTTCGGTAAAGCCTCAGTCCACCCAGTTGCATGGCACATCAGGGCTGCTTTTAGGGTGTGATGCCATCACTCTCCATTTCATTGCTTGCCGGGTGGCAGCTGGTTGTCCATAGATGATTCATGCCGCAAGGTACTGACAGTTTTGTGAACAATTCAGAATTGTCTACCTCTATTGGTGGTGATGTGGACCAATATCCAATGTGATACAAAGGCATGCGTCAAGGTTTTGGCCAAGATATTATCTATTGTTACTGCTTATGGCCAACGAGTGAATCTGTCGAGTATGGTGAGCAGCTAGCGTTGGTTCTTTGAAAGCTGCAGCAGTCCAATGATGTCAGTGTGAACATATGCGAATCATACTGTGACATCGGGAAAATTACCTACTGGTGCATGTGTATGTCCACAAACTTTAGTGTGTTGGCACTGGAGACAACACTTTGTCCACACTCTACAATACTTCTTTGCTCCTGGCCACACAAAGCGATCTAGAACCACACAGAGGGTAGATCTCATACCTGGGTGGCTCGGTCTATGTAGGGATTGGAATGATTGCTGTCAGAAGTTCAGAGGCAGGTACGGACGTGGCTTCGCCGTGGTCACATCGCAATGCAGTTGTTTGCCAGTGCCAGGAATGTCTACTGGTCGCACTTGCAATGAAGTCTGTGCATATTGTAACAGGTCTTGCAGCTTTCGGTCTGACCTCTGTGCTTCTGCAAGTGCCACGCAGTCCAGTGTAGAGATGCTGCCAATGCGAGAGAGGGTCCACCATGATATTGTCGACACTGGAAATGTGTTGAAGATCTGTGGTGAATTGGGCAGTGTATAGCAGTTGACTGTGTTACCTTGGCGAGCAGTTCAGATTATTTTGCCAGAAGGTGAATGTCAGCAAGTTGTAGTCTGTAAATATTATGAAGCCGCAAGCCTCGACATGACGACGAACGTATTTGAAAGCCTCGTACATCACCAGCAGTTCGCGGTCATACGCACACCATCTCTTTTGCAAGGTGGTCAGCTTTTTAGAAAAGAAAGTTAGCAGCTGCCAGGCCTCATCAACGCATTGTTGAAGCATGCCGCCACCTATCGCTGTCTGGCTCACATCTACAACCACAGCCAACAGTGCATTCGGCTCGGGATGTACCTACAACCCATGTCTGCTATTGTCGTCTTGTTTTTTCACAATCATGTCATCCATCCAGGTAATTGTCGTACTGCCTTTACCCTTTGGGTCCACCAGCATGGCTGTTGGCAGCTCTTGAACTACTGCTGTAAGCAACAGATTCCACTGATAAAAGTTCGGCATGCCTAGGTAGCTCCACCGTGAGTCCATATGGCAAAGATGTCATCAGTGTATCTAAACCAAACCAAGAGCCGAAGACATGGATCCCAGGAAAACCTCCTCCAAATGACCCATGAAAAGGTTGGCATAGAAAGGAGCCAACCTGATTCCCATTGTTGTGCCCCTGATCTGTTTGTGTCTGCTTCTCAAAAGTAAAATAGTTGCTCATAAATATGAAGTTGCTTAATATGAGCACAAAGGATGTCATTGGTTTGGAATCAGGTGGGGAATGGTTAAGACAATGTTCAGTGGCAGACAGACCACATACCCACATACATGGGGAACATTAGTATAGTGTGGTGTGGCGTCAGTGGTGACAAGCAAGACATGTGGTAGGAATGGGATGAGCACAGATTTCAGACAATATATGAATTGGTTGATGTCTTTAATATAAGAGGGAAGTCTTGCACTATAGGGTGCAGTAGTTGATCAACTAAGCCAGATATATGATCAGTGGGTGCTTTGAAGCCAGCAACTATGGGATGGCCAGGGTGACTGGATTTATGGTCCCTTGGAACAATGTAAAAGGTGAGGGTTTGTGGTTTGGGTGGGATAAGGATTGAGGCCTTAGTCCTGGTGTATCACAGCAATGGGATCTTAATGGCAGATGCTGTAGGCAGAAGTGTCAAAAAGCTTGCATAATCCATCACATACGTACTCCAGTTGGTCAAGTATCACTGTAGTATATCCTTGTCCAACAGGAGTCAATAGTTTTTTTAGGGAATGAAGAGTACAGATTTCGTTTTAGGATCATGTTGTAGGCCGTGAGAAAGAAGTATGAGGCAACACTGAATGTTGGGAATTCTTGAAATGTATGTAAGGGGTGATTTTGAGATAGTGCTCGTTGATGAAGTTGGGATTGTGACTGATACAGGTTAAGACAGGGTTCAATGTCAGGCTCGATCTTGGAAAGGTTTTTAGACTAGGTTGCAAAGTAAAATAGGTCCTTAACTAAACCAGCAGGGTGAAATGCAGGTTTAGGACTGAAAATGATATCCTTGGATAATACAGAAGATTCAGGAGGGGAGAGGACATTAGATTAGAGGTTAACACTGTAGTGTTAGGGCTCGTTCTTGTGATCATGGGTTACTGTAGCTTTGGGAGGCACTTTTGAGGGCTGGAGATGTTAAGAAGCCTGGCCAAACCCAGGTTGTATGAGAGGAGTAGCAGTTGGTGTGGCTGCATAGGGAGCTAGTGGGACAGGAATGGAAACACAGCTGTTGAGGTAGTTTAGCAGATGGGATAGCTTTTTGAGATGAAGTCTGGCCTGTTGTTGCACTTTGATGTTGGCTTGGCAGATTATACCAACTAAGGAAATGTGAGGGGCAGATAACAGTAGGATTTTGTAGGAGACATATGGTGGAGTGGAAATTGGCAGATGAGGTAATTACATCCAGAAAGAAGGACTTTCAGTGTCAGGCCTTTGCAGGTAACTCTCAGGATCAAGTTCGAGAAACAGAATGTGTATGAAACAATATATGAGTCTAAGTACTATAAAGTACTGTTCTTGTACCCCAGCCCACAAAATTCACTGCTGCTTTTTATCACTATGAACTTACTGACATTGCAGGCAAAAAACACATCAAATGTTGGTTAACTTATGCAGTACATACTACATTTCTTATTACCAAGTACTGCACCATACACAAATTCTCCAGGCAATCAATGTGAACATGGTTCCATGCATCAGGTAAAATATATTTGATAGATAATCATCTGAAAACATTACAGTTGGTATTAGCACATACACAGACCACTGTCAGTAGTTTGTGGACTTTCCTGGTGACATGTTGGTCACTTGCAAAGTGAACATTGGTAAGTGTGGAAACATAGTACTATGAAAATTTCTCACACAAAATCTGCCCAGGGAGCTATAGTTAGCCGAGATTTAGAGAAAACTGACACTTTTATCAATAACAGACATAATGTGGTTCAATGTTCAAAGGTACATTTGTGATCAAAAGTAACCGGACACCCCCAACAACAAATGTTTTTCATATTTGGTGCACTGTGCTGCTACCTACTGCCAAGTACTCCATATCAGTGACCTCAGTAGTCATTAAACATAGTGAGAGAGCAGAATGGGGCACTCCACGAAACTCACGGACTTTGAACATGGTCAGGTGACAGGGTGTCACTTGTGTCATACATCTGTATGCGATATTTCCACACTACTAAACATCCCTATGTCCACTGTTTTCAATGCGATAGTGGAGTGCAAACGTGAAGGGACACATACAGCACAAAAGCATACAGGCCAACCTTGTCTGTTGACTGACAGAGACTGCGGACAGTTAAGGAGGGTCGTAAACTGCATCACGATCCACTGCAAGTACTATGAGAGTTAGGTGGGAGGTTAGAAAACTTGGATTTCATGGTCAAGCGGCTGCTCAGAAGCCACAGATCACACAAGTAAATGCTAAAAAATGTCTCACTTGGTGTAAGGAGCGTAAACATTAGACAATTGAACAGTGGAAAAAAATTGTGTGGAGTGACGAGTCATGGTACACAATGTGGCGATCCGATGGCAGGGTGTGGGTATAGCTAATGCCCAGTGAACATCATCTGCCAGTGTGTGTATTGCCAACAGTAAAATTCGGAGGCAGTGGTGTTACGGTGTGGTCATGTTTTTCATGGAGGGGGCTTGCACCCTTTGTTGTTTTGCATGACACTATCACAGCACAGGCCTTCCTTCATTGATGTTTTAAGCATCTTCTTGCTTGCCAGTCTTGAAGAGCAATTCGGGGATGGGGATTGCATCTTTCAACACGATCGAGCACCTGTTCATAATGCAAAGCCTGTAGCAGAGTGGTTACACGACAATAACATCCCTGTAATGGACTATTCTGCACAGAATCCTGACCTGAATCCTATAGAACACCTTTGGGATGTTTTGGAATGCCGATTTGTGCCAAGCCTCACCAACTGACATTAGCACTCCATGAGGAATGGGCTGCCATTCCTTAAGGAACCTTCCAGCACCTGATTGAACATACGCCAAGAGCAGAAGCTGTCCATTAGGCTAAGGGTGGGCCAACACCATACTGAATTCCAGCATTACCGATGGAGGGTGCCACGAACTTGTAAGTCATTTTCAGCCAGGTATTCAGATACTTTTCATCTCATAATGTATATAATTTGACAAAGATTTAAGCCTCACAAGAACTTGAGGTACTTGTATACCATCACTTGTCAGAGATCACTGTAAGAAACATGTAGCGTCAAGGTGGTCTCTAGCCCATTTCCCTCATTAATTAAAAGATTTGGAACCCAAGACTGCATAAATAATGCATTAGTTCACTAAACATTCAGATATTTGCAATGGATTTCTTTGTGAAGTCTCTGCGAGTTGATTACGTGTTGTTTTTTAGCTCAGCTCCCCATAATTGTTTAAGATGGAGTTACATTATGTGACTAAAAGTATCCGGACACCCCCAAAAACATATATTTTTCATATTAGGTGCATTGTGCTGTCAGTTACTGCCAAGTACTCCACATCAGCGACCTCAGTAGTCATTAGACATCGTGAGAGAGCAGAATGGGGTCCGTGGAACTCACGGACCTCGAACTTTGTCAAGTGATTGGGTGTCACTTGTGTCATACGTCTGTATGCAAGATTTCCACACTCCTGAACATCCCTAGGTCCACCGTTTCCAATGTGCTAGTGAAGTGGAAACGTGAAGGGACACATACAGCACAAAAGTGTACAGGCCTCCCTTGTCTGCTGACCGACAGAGATCGCCAACAGATGAAGAGGGTCATAATGTGTAAAACGCAGACATCTACCAGAGCATCACACAGGATTCCAAACTGTATCAGGATCCACTGCAAGTACTATGATAGTTAGGCGGAAGGTGAGAAAACTTGGATTTCATGGTCGAGCTGCTGCTCATAAGCCACACACCATGACAGTAAATGCCAAACGATGCCTCACTTGGTGTAAGGAGTGTAAAACATTGGACAGCGGAAAAACGTGTTGAGTGCCGAACCTCGGTACACAATGAGGCGATCCGATGGCAGGGTGTGGGTATGGCGAATGCCCGGTGAACATCATCTGCTAGTGTGTGTAGTGCCAACTGTAAAATTCGGAGGAGCTGGTGTGGTCATGTTTTTCATGGAGGGGGCTTGCACCCCTTGTTTTGCATGGCACTATCACAGCACAGGCCTACAGTGATGTTTTAAGCATCTTCTTGCTTCCCACTGTTGAAGAGCAATTCAGGGGTGGTGATTACATCTTTCAACATGATCGAGCACCTATTCATAATGCACGGCCTGTGGCAGAGTGGTTACATGATGATAATATCCCTATAATGGACTAGCCTGCACAGAATCCTGTAGACATTTTTGGGATGTTCTGGAATGCCAAAATCGTAGGCCTCACCAACTGACATCGATACTTCTCCTCAGGGCAGCATTCCATGAAGAACGGGCTGCCATTCCCTAAGAAACCTTCCAGCACCTGATTGGAAGTACACCTGCGAGAGCAGAGGCTGTTATCTAGGCTAAAGGTGGGCCAACACCATATTGAATTCCAGCATTACCGTTGGAGGGTGCCACGAACTTGTAGGTCATTTTCAGCCAGGTGTCCGGATACTTTTGGCTATCAGTTGTGAGATATGTCACAACACAGAAAGTTTGTGAATGTGTCCCTACAATGTTTGGCAGGTTTTGGAAAGGGGAAATCCACTGATATAATCTCAAAGATTGTCAAATCTCTTGCCCTTGTGTCTCATGAATAACTTACTTTATTCAGTGCTATGGCCTCATTGGTTTTATCACCATGGCATCAATAGCAATTGGAAGACCACCAAGAATCTTTTCCCCTACAATATAGTTTTACCTGACTGTGCTGTTTGCATTGACACAACAGACTTCAGTTCAAACATCTGCAACAGACATGTTACATTATACATTATGTGCAGCTCTGCCATGTACTATTCACATTTCTGTTTCAAGTCTGCAGTAATTTCAACTGAAATCATTAACAGGTGTCATTTAATTCTTTCTACTGGTTCTGCATTGAATTTTACTGCACTCTTAATATTTTGAGCTGCTGTAGTTCAACATTTCCTGGTAGCAAGGCCAGTTGTATATTTGTTGTGGAGGATGTGCTGTTATCTATTAAACATATAAAGTAATTTGTGTGTGTGTGTGTGTGTGTGTGTGTGTGTGTGTAACTGAAACTGACAACACAGGCAACTTATAAGAGTAAAAAACGGAACTTGCTAGACAATGTCGGTTAGTTTCAACATTTTCTTTGAATGATATTAGGTTGCTGCTAAGTGGAACACAACATAGTGTTTTATAACAAATTTATCCAGTTAGTCTCTTGGTGAATAGGTAAAGTGGGACTATGGTTGAGATGATGCCAGACCCATATTATTCAGGAACAGTGTCCAGACATCCCGATTTTGATGTCCATACATTCCATCAACTTAAGGATTTGTTTCCAGAGTGTAATTTTCACTCTGCAGCAGAGTGTGCAATTATATAAAAAATGTTTCATATCAGCACACACTCCACTGCAGAGTGAAAATTTCATTCTGGAAACAATCTCCAGTCTGTGACTAAGCCATGTTTCCACAATATCTTTTCTTCCACGAGTGCTAGTTCTGAAATGTTCACAGGAGAGCTTCTGTTAAGTTCGGAAGGCAGGAGACCTGGTACTGTCAGAATTAAAGCTGTGAGGACAGGTCGCGAGTTGTGCTTGTGTAGTTCAGCCGGTAGAGCACTTGCCCGAGAAAGGCAAAGGTCCCGAGTTCGAGTCTCGATCCAGCACACAGTTTTAACCTGCCAGTAAGTTTAATAACTTGGAAGTTACACTTTCTGCCACAAATGTGAAGTACCCAGAAGGGGAGGAGGAAACAAAATAAAACTTTATTGGTTGAAAGGGTATGTGAACTTATTTCAGTGATTACATAGGGCAGTATCAACCCAGTTATCAGGCTGAAAGTACTCTGTCCTGGATGCATGAATGAATCAGCATGATGTCATAAAGCTGTTGTATACTCTAGTGAGGCCCACCGACCCATAGTAGTTGCAATTTGTCCTTAACTGGCAGTGGGATGGTGGTGTTGTCCGAGTTAGTCACACATGTCCTTTCGGGGACAGATCTGGGAATCTTGCTGGCCACAGAAGTACTTCAACATCACTTATACAGTTTACAGACAAACGTGCTTCGTGTGGACAGGCATTGTCCTGTTGCAAAATGGTGACTTGATAATGTCACTTGAGAGGAAAAACATAACCCCACAGGATGTCCATGATATAACATTTTGCTGTCAGAGTTCCCTCAGTCAATATCAGCTCCAATCTTAAGTAATACCTGATGACGTTCCGTACAATGACACTAAAAGTAACACCAAAACATTGGAATAATGGAAGTTGCCACCATACTCATTGATGATTGTCATCCAGGTTAGTGCAAAGCCAGAATTAATCACTGAACACAATGTGATACCATTAATCAGCAGTCCATGCTTCCCAGTCATGGTACCATTTTAAATGAAGCTTTTTGTGAAGTGGTATTAATGGCAACATATGCACACGATGGTAACACCCTAGTCCGACTGCTGCCAGTAATGCTGGACAATACAGAATGTTACAGGCCATCCATTACTCATTTTTGGTTGGTGTGTGTAGATGTGAAGGAAATGCAGTACGCTTGGTGCACAGTACGGCAATCCTTCTGTGTAGTTGTCAGATGTGGTCGACCAGAACCTTGATAGTATACTGCCCTCGCCTTCCCATGCATTCCAACACTGGGCTACTGTTACATCTTCATGCCTCAGAAATCTGAGTATTGTATGGTTTAATCAGTTGGCCAAATGGAGACCAACAAGGCCCCTTTGAACTCCGTCTCTTGCTGATAACGCTGTCTTACATGAGTATGTAGCATCTCCAATGTCTTTCACAGTGATCAGTCAACATCTCAGTCCCATGGCATTAAAACATTTATCCAGAATATTTGGAAATGTATTAGCTTATTCTGTTTAACATAAAATAAATTAAGCAAAATTTGACAGTGTGGTAATTCTTGTGTACATAGTGGTATTCGTGGATTTAAATGTACTTTACTTAAATGATTACATTGATGCTTGTGCATCGCACTGGATTCACACAGCCAAATTACTAAACTTTTTCTTCTTTCTTGGAAGACAAAAGTTAAAGAATATGAAGTTTTGTTTAATCAACTGCCTGAGATGCAAGTTTACAGCATACACTGGCTATAGTGCTGATGCCACTACCACACTACAAACTCAACTTCTGTCTGATTAGACTTGTAAACCTAAAATATTTATTACATGTTCTGTATCATTCACTAATAAAGCTATGCAAGATAATACTTTTTATTTAATTTAGCTCCACTGAACTACTCTCAAACCACACGAGAAATGCACGTGTTGTACCAATAGAAACTGCTGATTTCTAACACTATTATTATTATTTATTTGGAATTATATGTAATTATTGAACCGTCTAATGAAACTTCTTTGCTATCAAGAAATACATTTTTTTGTGTTAGTATAAGTAACATGAAATTTTGCTCAGTTTGAACACACTATATCTTAAGGTAAAAAAATTATGCATGAATTATTGTTAAGAAAATTTGACTCTCCTGAGAAGACTGGTAGGCCATTAATACATAAATAATAACGATGTGATACTGATGAATGCTTATGAAGTATGAGTTATATTGGCAGAAACAGTGAAATTGTTAAGCACAGTTTATCTTAAACAAACTAGGTACACTGCCTTCAGGGAATGTAATGACTGCCTCGTAATTATTATTCTCGAATCAGAAACATACAAATTTACAGTAGCCACACACATCAAGCGCCGGCAGACAGGCACATGAACAAAACACACAAACACACACACAGAATTACGAGCTTTCGCAACTGGCAGTTGCTTCGTCAGGAAAGAGGGAGGGAGAGGGAAAAATGAAAGGATGTGGGTTTTAAGGGAGAGGGTAAGGAGTCATTCCAATCCCGGGAGCGGAAAGACTTCCCTTAGGGGAAAAAAAGGACAGGTGTACACTCGCACACACACACACACATATCCATCCGCACATCCATATATATATATATATATATATATATATATATATATATGAAGCCTAATTTCTTCAGGTTGTCTCTGGATCGTCCAACTCCTGATCATAATCTGTTTAAAGATTTCCACACCAGCCAGCTCTAGTTGTGTCCCGGTGGTAGTTCTTCAGCTTCTGGCGTCTGCAGGTGAGGCGTCGACTTCTTCCATAACTCCAGCCTTGTCTTCTCTGGTGAAATCGTAGTCAAAACTTTTTACTGTATTTTTCTGCCTCAGGTATCACAAATGGTATAATAATTTCTCTGCTCAGCACTTCAACACAGCAGATATCACAGTAATACTGAACCATAAATTTCCTATTTATTTCACACTGTGCACGGATATGACGACGTTATTTCACTCCTTGTCAATTATCATTCTCACGACTGAGTGTACCATTGCAGATAAATGTTACCACTCAACATTTATGATGTAATAATTATGTACTGTGAACTGAGACCTGCAAGAGGACTTAAAGAATTATTATTAGATTATTTTGTTTTTGTATTACAGCCTGTATCACATCTGCAAACTTAACGTGAGCAAGTCAATATTTTATGTTCTCTGTAGACGCTGTTAATACCACTCAAGCATTAAAAATTATATGTGAACCTTCTGTATTTTCACAACTGACCAACCCAGGAAAGCAGCGAAATGTGATTGTTAATCCAAAGGATTGATAATATAGTTTCTTAAATTCATTCATCAAAATCACAGCTTAATAAATCAAAGCAATCTGCATACACTCCACAAAGCCAGAATGCAGTGCTTGGTGGAGAGCAGCTTGTACCATTGCTAGTCATTCTGTTTTCTGTTCTACTTGAAGTCCAGTGAAGGAAAAATAACTGTATATATACTTCCATATATGCCCTGATTTCCCTTATCTTGCTCTCATGGTACATATGCAAGATGTACATTGATATCAGTACGTATGCAAGATGTCTATTGGTCTTGGTACAATTGCACTGCAATCTGTGTCAGATACAAGTTGTCTAAACATTTTCAACAGCATTTTTCAAGAAGAATGTCTTCTTCCCTCCAGCAATTCCCATTTAAGTTCACAGAGCATTTACATAACATTCCTGAGTTGATCGTACCTGTCATCGTTGCCGTTGTCGTCATTGTGGTGGTGGCGGCAGCAGTGGAGGAGGTAGTCTTCAGTCCAAAGGCTGGTTTGATGCAACTACCCATGATAGTCTGTCCTGTGCAAGCTTCATCATCTCTGCACAACTACCACAACCTACATAGTTTGAACATGATTGCTGTATTCAAGCCTTGGTCTCCAACTACAATTTTCATCTCCCCCTACCCCACCATTTCCTTCCATTACCAAATTGATGATTCCTCAGTGCCCCAGGATGTGTTACCAAAGGATCCCTACTGGTAACAAATCTCAGTCTCACAGCATGCCTCTGAATTACTGAATTATTCACAAATTAGCCATTCTAAATACAACTGAACAAAGCCACAACTTACAGAGTGCAGTAACCACTGTAACTAAAGCACTGAGAATCTGCAAAGGTACCTGCACAACTAATTTAGAGCACTCCATTTTCATAGTACGAACAATTCTGCCCAACCCTTACCCTACTATCCCTCTCACTCCCTGCCTCAGCCTCCTCCTCACTCCCACCACCCAGACTGCTCCTCCCATCAGGCACAGCTGCTGTACGCAGAGCAGCCTAAGTGGCCAGAGACAGTTGTTGTTGTTGTTGGTGGTGGTGTTGTTGTTAAAAAAATAATGCATGCTGAAGAAAATCCAGAATGTAGAATGTACGATTATGTTGAGTCAAAGGAAACACAAGATGAAATATTTGGACTAGTCTATTTACTTATCCAAATTTTATTCACTGCATTTGATGCAATACATCATCAAAATAATTTACTCATTAAAAAAAACCATAAAATTTATGTTTTGAACAAACCAATGTGTGTGTCAGTCAGAGGATAGTTTAAGTTGAATGACTTGTTCTTAAAGCTTGATGGTGCTGAAGCAAATCCAGCTATTAAGTACTAAAAGATCTAATTTATTGTGACTGTATGCTGTCACCAAATTAAAATTATAGCAACCATACAAAATAACATTCAACGAAGCATGAAAAAACAGAAGATAGGTAACTGTGAAAATCAACTTTTATGTTATCTAACTGTTCTGAAGGTGGTAAGATAGTGAGCAAAAGAAGCATTTACACTCTTTTTGCAATTGGTAAAATCTTAAGACAAGAATGATCTGATGGCTTTAGAATGCATTATTTTTCCTCAAAACAACTACCAGTTGTATTTGGTGGTATCTATCTCTCCTACAGCAGCATGGCAGATGAATTTTAAGTGAAAAGGATGCTGTTTCTCAGCTGCACACACAAATACAAAAACTGTAAGTATTAAACAAAAAGTAATACAAAGTAATACACAACAATACTGATGCACAAACTGCAGTGCTGTTTTGGCACTTATTGACAATGGAATGTAAAACAACTCAGGCCAGCTGAATACAACTATACAGTCTTGTTTGTCGAATGTGACACAGCCCATATCATTTGAGACTGTTCTCATAATGTTGATAGTGAGGGAAGGCACATTATGACTTGGTTATGCAATGCAAAGTTCTCAGATTTCCTTGTGAGGGTTTAGCACTTAATAGATTTCTCGTACGGTCACTCATGCAACCTTGCACAATTCCTCTGTGTAAAATAGTTTCTAAAATCATGGACAGCTATTTTCCTACAAAAATATATACAAAAAGTCTATATACACTATTTACAGCAGTTTTGCTTATCTAGTACTTGCAGAACATTTAAATAAGGAAGTCGTAATAACAGTTCTTCAGACCACACACTACTACAGTACTAGGTAACATCCCATGACTCCACACTGGAACTATTAGAAAATGATTTAGTTTTCATCCGAGAAGGTAAACTAAAATGTAAGGCATCATCTCCACTAGCTGGCCATCTTCCTTCTGAAAACTTGTCAAGCGGTGGCCGAGCCCTTATTCCAAACGTTGTTGGTCGCTCTTCAGGTATGTGGGACAACATAAGTCGTAACAGCATGTACTGAAACAATAAAGAGCAGTGTCTTTGACTACTTCATTTAGAAACTATTCTCTGTCAAATGTAACACTGACTTAAGGACAGTTTTTTTGGAGTCTTTCATTTAAGAAATTTCTGAATTTGCCAAAAATGAGATTGTCACTAAGCAAAGTCCCAAAAAGATTGTAATAAGAGTTCACTAGACATGCCTTCACATGAAATGAAAATGAATTCCACAAATATAACTTAACTGATATCACTATTAATTACAGTCAAATGAAGATGACAAATATATGCCTACATGACAGAAGGCATTATTAAAAGGCGAAAGGTAAACCTTTTGCCACCTTTCTGATCCTGGGCCTCATATGTTATGTAGGGGAGGGGGCAGAGCGAGGGAGGGGGCAGAGCGAGGGAGGGGGCAGAGCGAGGGAGGGGGCAGAGCGAGGGAGGGGGCAGAGCGAGATGTTTAAATCTTTTTTGTTTATAAATCTGGATAGGGGAAAGCATCCAGCGCACAGTTTTACGAGTACTAGTTGGTTTCACAAGTAACTACAAAAGAACAATGGCATGTGAGCGATCAACAAGAGCCAAAAGTTACACAGTAAAATAGCAAATAAAATGAATTTACCAATTATGGTGAATGTTCAGTAAGTGGGTGATCAGGAATTTTAATTCATTTTTATGGGCTATATGTGTCTGCTTGTGCCTGTTGTGTGTGTGTGTGTGTGTGTACACCTGTCCCTTTTCCCCCCCAAGGTAAGTCTTTCCGTTCCCGGGACTGGAATGACTCCTTACCCTCTCCCTTAAAATGCACATCCTTTCGTCTTTCCCTCTCCTTCCCTCTTTCCTGATGAAGCAACCGCGGATTGCGAATGCTTGAAGTGTGTGTGTGTGTGTGTGTGTGTGTGTGTGTGTGTGTGTGAGAGAGAGAGAGAGAGAGAGAGAGAGAGATTTGGGGGGGGGGGGGGGGGGGGACAGTAAGCAGCAGCATTTCTGTGAAGTGTCAGAACTTGGTTCAGGATAAAGATTCCCCACAGAAAAATCACGGGAATAATGTATTGATCTTGATATGAGCCTATCTGGTTCCAATTTTCTGAAACACGGAAAGTCAGAAAGAAAGATTTAGGCATGGTACATACAGATAATAAAGCAATTAGACCTACAAGATCAGATAGAATCAACAAAGCTCAAGCAGCACAGACATGGAAGGAGAATGAAATATGTTGGAACACCAAGGAAGATGCATGAATAGAGGCTTTGAGGCAGAAGACAAAGTGACAATTGGCTAAAATGTGTGGAGGAGAGTATTTGGAGAAAATTAGAATATTGGAACAGGTTAGTGGCAGACTGGTGGTGGGAGTATAGAGGAAACTGGAGAGATCTCTGTGCAAACCAGTCCCACACAGGGACTGTAAATTGTTCTTGGTGATGCTGATGATACAACAAGTATTAAAAAATTTTGAATGGTGTTCCGACAGTTACTATGCACCAAACCTAACCTGTGCCAAGAGAAGTTTTAATGTCAGCAGCAGTGATTCACTTCCCACACTGACAGAAAATCGCTGTGTGTAATGTGTTTCTATTGTGCTCAAGAGCTGCTTGAAATTATAAAATAAACATTTCCTTCAAACCTAATGGCAGGAGATAAGAAATGGATTTATGGCGGCAATGTGGACGATGCAGTTTTGAAACTCCCTGGCAGATTAGAACTGTTGGGACTCCATTTTGGAAATGTGCCTTTAATGATTATGCTTTTCCCAATTGAGCCAGCCAGGCCCTCTTAGATCAGTTCGGCCAGTGCTCTCTCAAAATTCTACCATTACTCTCAAACTTCTCAATCGTTCAAGGCATGGTTCCAAGTTCCGGTATTTATTTCTGTAAACCAGACTTTTAAAGAATTAGTAAGAATTAGTATAGAAGTTTTGTGATTTATTTTTTTCTTTGTGGCAGACACACTACATGGTGGGATTTGTCAAAATTTACATTTACATTGATACTCTGCAAACCACTGTGAAATGGTAGAAGGTAATTTCCATTGTACCACTTATTAGGGCTTCTTCCCATTCCAGTCATGTATAGGGTAAGGCAAGGATGACTATGTAAATGTGTCTCTACATGTTGTAACTAATTTTGTTCTACAATCTATACTGGAGTGATATGCAGACACAGTCACAGAATACAGTTGGGCCCCAGTGCCTGGAGGTGTGTGTGTGTGTGTGTGTGTGTGTGTGTGTGTGTGTGTGTGTGTGTCGAAAGAAGGGCTTTTCTATCCAAAAGCTTAAATATCTGGCAGTCTTTTTCATTGTGACTGTCTGTGACTCAATGGCTCCTGTATATGGTGAGTAGCAAACTATACTTTTCAAATAAATATTAGGTCTACATACTTGCATGAGTCCAACTGTGACTCACTGATACTGTAGTCATAGGTACTACATTTTTTTATTTTGTGCAGTGCAAAATTTTATATTTTTTTTAACATTTCAAGCAAGCTCCCAATCTTTGCACCACTTTGAAATCTTGTACAGATCTGACTGAATATTTGTATAGGTTTCTCAGACAATGTTCCATTATAAATAACTGCATCAACTGCAAAAAGTCTGTGGTTACTATTAATATTTCAACATGAACAGTAACTGTTGCATGACATACCCTGAGTCATACCAGAAATTTCTTCTGCAGCTATGAATGACTCCATTGAAGATAACATGTTGTTCCTCCCTATCACAAAATTCTCAATCCAGTCACAAATTTCCCTTCATACCCCATACAAATTTATTTTGGACAATAAGCACAGACATGGTACTGAGTGACATGCTTCACAGAAATTGAGAAGTACTGCATCTAAGTGACTGCCTTGATCAGAGGCTTTCTGGGAGTCGTGTGAGAAAAACCTGACTTCGGTTTCATATGATCGAGTTTTCAGAAACCATGTTGGTTGGCATGGAGGAGGCCATTCTGTTGAATATACCTCATTACATTTGAACTCAGTGCATGTTCTAACATTATACAACAAATGAATGTCAAGGGCATTAGACGATAGTTTTGTGGATCACTCCTGCTATCCATCTTGCAGACAAGTGTGACCCGCATTTTTTTGTTCAAGGGGTTTACACTAGATTATAATTAAAAGAGGGGCTAACTCAGATGCAAATTAGGTCTAGAATCTGGTAAGGATTTCATCATATTCTGGAGCTTCTTTCAATTTTAAGGTCTTCGTCCAATGCCACTGACACTAATATTGATATCCCTCACCTTTGCAGTGGCAGATTTTTGTTTGTACAGGCACATTTGAAAACTGAGTTCGGCATTTCTGCTTTTGCTTTGCTACCCTCAATTACAGTACCCGTCTCGTTCATGGGTGTTTGGACACTAACTTTGGGACCATTAACAGCCTTTACATACGACCAGAATTTATTTGGGTTTTGTGATAGATCCTTCGATAAATTCTGCTACGGTAATCACTGAAGGCTGCATGAAGTTCCCTCTTGACAGCTAAATGTGTTTCTTTCAGCTTCTCCCCATCTATAGCCATAGGCTTTGTTTTACGGCTACTGTGCAGTAGTCTCTGTTTCTTTAAGAGTTTCTTTACAGTTACTGTATACCACGGAGGTTCCCTCCCATTATTCTGTTAGGTACATATCTATCATCCATCATGGTTAACTATTCTCTTAAACTTGTTCCATAGCTTCTCTATATGCTTCAGTACTGAGCTAATAGTTTGAAGATCCTCACTGAGATATGACACTATTGCTTCTTTGTCTGGTTTCCTGAACATATAGATATTTCTACTTGTTTTAGTGTCCTTTGTAGTTTTGTAATCATTGCCACTGCAACTGCCTCATTGACCCTGAGCCCAGTTTCTACTTGGACACACACAAGAGGGTCAGGTCTATTTGCTCCTATAAAGTGCAATATATTTCCATTATGAATGAGCTGTCAAACAATCAATTCTACTTGTTATCTGAGAATATATTTAGTAATGCTTCACAGGATATCTTGACACACACATAACTTACAAAACTGCAATCCCCATAACTGATTGTTGGACGATTATAGTATCCTCCAATGATTACAGTATATTGGGGAACTTATGTACTAGTGAACTTATGTTACATCTGGAGGCGAATCTGGTGGTTGAAATTAGGATCCATTTATGCCTATCCTTGCCCACACAATCTCGTATGCAATTTCAATTTCTATCCTGGTGGATTTGAGTTTCTTGTCTACTGAAAAAAATACACCACCTCCATTACCCGCCTCCATGACAGGTTGCTAACACGTGCTTGTGCAGCGGTGCTCAACTCCGAGGTAAGCTGGTTCAAATTGTGGTGGCGGATGAAGTGTCCACTGCCAGTATTCGGGTAGAAAAGAGAGAAGTGCTGGCTTGAAGTTCTCAACCACCAGTCTCTGCACCGCTGTCCTGGATTAAAATCAAAACTTCTTCGCAGTGTTTCATGAAGTTAGGGCATGTGACACTACTGATGGGGATTCACACATTCGATGGGGACGTTAAGCTTGGTAGCCCCCTTGGTGCTCCTCGAGAGCAGTAGACTATGTGCTGGTACTGTGTTTCATCCTCTCCCTTCTCTTAACATCTCTAACGCCAACATGACACCACATTACACATGCATCCATTACAATCACCTACATTTAACAGTTACAATAACATAGCCAGTTCATAGTTCATGATGAAAAGGTGCCTGCGGGCATTAAGGATAAGGAAAATCTTTCCAGTTTGGTGACTAAGACTGCTTTTCATGATCTCCCACCCATTCATGATATAAGACTTTAGTTTTATCATGTCTATTTGCATTTTGCCTATCCTTTCGATAAATGCTTAAATTTTGCCCAGCTATCTAACTGCTATCAATTTTGAGTTTTAACCAACTTTCTGTATCTAGTGTAACGTGAACTCCACAGCTTTTTAGGAGTGCTTCAAACTCTGGTATTTAGTTGCAAATGCTTCAACAAATCATTACTAGGATGTTAATACTCTCCCCTGTAGAGGGCTTATTTTTTTTTCCGATCTTATGTCAACACTTCCATGTCATCACAGCAGCTATCTCGACTAGACGGAGAGTCACCTAATCTAAAAAGAAACCTTGTGTGAACCTCACATGCAGTGGGTAGCATCCACAGATGTATAGTGCATCCCTGTCCAATTTGGGGGGACTCAACAGTTCTCAACACAATGGTGCAGGTCCAGGAAGATGCAGCCAAGCTTGTTGCAGAATCTTCAATGTCTCTAGTTCAGTCTTTCTGCTTGACTCAGAACCAGGGGGCTGGGAGCATTTCTGGCGATGATGCTGCAAACTGTCAACATCACTGAAATTCTGTACACAAGGCTGCTTATAATGAACAAGATTATCATTTACTGTCCCCGGCTGCTCTGTTTACGTGAGTTGTCAAATAGTTCATGCTCTGGTTGCCAGAGGCTCTGGGTTTTGGGGTTTGTTATTTGTGTGCAGTGTAACATTCCATGAATGTAACAGAGGATGATATTTCTTAGTAATGACAGTCTATTCTTGTCAAACTCTTTCCTAGCACTAACTGTGTTTATTGGTTAATAAATGTTTCTTTGTTTTGGTACACCAGAGCTCATATTTCGTACAAGTGACTGAGTATCACGAACACACAATTATTGTTGTTTGGATGGCTAATGTCTACTCATGCTGACATGGTCTTCTGAAACTTTTCTGCCAGTTGCTCGAATGAGCCAAGTATGACCTTTGTGTCCCTACAAAGGGTACTGTTTGTTCCAATGTGGGCCACAATCTGCAACTGGTTGCACTCTGTTCCCTTAATGGCTGCTGGAATAGCCTCTTCAACATGTTGAATGAGAAGGCACACACAGAGTGCATCTGGTGTTCCTTTCTGTACCTTGTTGCCATTTCCCTACATGGTACCATTATTCATCATTAACTTGAACTGCTGACAATTAATAGAACCCTGTGGTTTCATGTTTGTCACCTCTTGTCACAGGATGGATGGATATGGTGTTATGGGCGTTCAACAGTGTAGTCTTTAGCACCCGAACGGAAACAACAACGGACGAGTACTTGTCACAGGAGACAGCAGGTTTCCCAACAGTTGAAGTGAGTCTCCCTGGTTCAGTTTCAGTTTCTCAGTTTCTTTGGTCAGAACAGATCAGCATAGTTCCCTCAGTTTTCCCTGGTCCCCGCCTTCCCCACAGGAGGCACCTAGCCATACGTCACTCACCGTCAAGTGGATGGGTAATGATAAATCCTGCACTTCCTATAGAGGAGAATATAGTACTAGAGGTACCTTTGGCACATCTGGAACATCACTCTCAGGAGTTCTGCCAAAACAAACAGCATTCACAGCAGAGCTGCACTGAGCCTCGTGCAATGTTTTACAGTACAGCAATCAAATAACATTAAAATAAGCCTACTGATTCTCTTTTAATCAGTTAAGATAAAAATAACCCTAATACCCTCTAAGAACTGAAACAGTTAATATACAAAATGAGATTTTTAATAAGGTAACAGTAGGTTAGTAGTTTCCTGAAACTTTTTTGAGGTTATAGTCACTAACAAACACAAAAATACCGTCATTTTATGATAAATGCTGATTATATGTCCTCCTGTTGAAAGGGAAAATTAGAAGTAACATGATACTTTAGTTATAATCTGCTACAGTAACTATGTGACAAATGCCGATTTACTACAAAGTAGCTTACGCACACAACACTCTTAACTTCCAAAATTTTCTCAAAATATATGTTTGCAAGCATTCAAACATTCTCAAAAACATGCCTTTTTTCACATAATTATACAATGAAATTAAGGAACAAGGTGTTTTTAATGAGGTGGCTGTTATCAAAATTTTCTAAAAAGTTCAATTCATGTTTAGGCCTACAACTGACAACAACAGTATGAGTTTTTCACAGCGCTCTCAAATGATCAAAATTTCATGATATATCACAATACACACGAGTGTTGACACAAGCAATGAAAGATGATGTGGAAATAGTAAAAACAGTGAAATATTAAGAGTCTATAATTTCAAACTGGCAAACAAATGTGGCAAAAGTTGTCTCAATCAAATGAAAATTTGGAAATTGGCTTATGTATGTAAATGAAGTTGCTAACTGCACAGATTTTTTTACTTCACTGAGGTTGTGACACTTTCTATACTGACATGCTAAACACTTTCTACACGGACATGCTAAAGATAAACACTGCAGTGCCAGTTTATAACAATGAAAACTGTGAAAATGTGTGTTGTTGCAGAGTTTAACTGAAATAAAAGACACTTCATACTACCACAACAACTTGAAAGGATTTGCATTTTTTTAGAACACCTACAGGTTCTTTTAGTAGCCAATCACAATTATACTCCATCTGAGCGATTGCAAAGAGTGTTACAGCCGGTAGGACTTCATCCACCAAGCCACTGAATAAATGGACACTTTAGGATTGTGAGTGTAATATCCCCCGCCCCCTTTCACTACACACACACACACACACACACACACATATATATATATATATATATACTCAACACACAAATCACACACATCTGGAAAGACATGGTTGGTAACGTAGTAAAATATGAAATACCTGAAAGAAAGACATCCAAATATAATCATAATAATCGGAAACTCAGGATGGAACAACAGCAACAAAAACATGAAAGGGGCAGATTGCTGCTCACCACACAGAAGAGGAACTGAGTTATGACTGCTAGATATTAATTTAGCTATTGGTCTAAGTCCTACATCAGATGTAAACAAATAGTGGCTGTGTGTGTGTGTGTGTGTGTGTGTGTGTGTGTGTGTGTGTGTGTGTGTGTGTGTGTGTGTTTTTGTACGCTTCTCATGTTATGCATGTGTGAATACAAGTTTTGTCTCGTCTATGTCTGATAAAGGACTTAGTCCGAAAGCTAAATAGTATCTAGCATCCTTTTTTTCAATGTGCCCATCTTCCACTTCTGTGATGAGTAGCAAATATGTCCTTTTCGCATTGTTGCCCCACAATTGTCACAACAAAGACGTAACTAGTAAAGCAGATCATATATGTAAGCAGATTACCTCAGCTTGAAATTTCTTCTGGAAGTCAGTTGGAAATTTATTTTCACGCAAATTCATCAATGTCCTGTGCCTTTCCATCTGTGTTGCAAATGGCACCAGGAGTTCAAAAAATATCAGACCCAAGGAGTATATATCTACCTTGTAATCATATGGGAGGCCTTTCAGCTATGGTAAAAGAAATAAATTATTAAAACATTTTTCAAATGTTTAATAACAAATTAATCTCTCTTATGTTAGGAGATAGAAAGTAACTTTTAATAGGGGAATTTTCTTGTAGTTAATAGCTTAGATCTTGCTACAAAAATTTAAATTTAGCTCCCAGTAAGCCTCACTAAAAACTGATTAATAGGACTGCTTACTTATTTTGAAAAGTGACTGGGTGGTTGATTCACTGTTAATACACATTCTTTGGTGCCCTGTATAAAAATAAATTACACTCCCAAATAAGAAAACAATTAGGTACACAAAAGCCTAAAAGCAGAACAGGGAACATTCCTCACACACAAAGAAAGAAAAGATGTTACGTGGACATGTGTCCGGAAACGCTTAATTTCCATGTTAGAGCTCACTTTAGTTTAGTCAGTATGTACTGTACTTCCTCGATTCACCGCCACATGTGTGGGCTGACGAGAATCCGCACACAATTGTGCAATCACGTCATCAACACATATTTTCTGTGAGCGTTTGGGCAGGCATTGTTGGTGATGTCTTGATTGGGCCCCATGTTCTTCCACCTACACTCAATGGAGCACGTTATCATGATTTCATACGGGATACCTCTACCTGTGCTGCTAGAACATTTGCCTTTACTAGTACGACACAACATGTGGTTCATGCACGATGGAGCTCCTGCACATTTCAGTCGAAGTGTTCATACACTTCTCAACAACAGATTCGGTGACCGATGTATTGGTAGAGGCGGACCAATTTCATGGCCTCCATGCTCTCCTGACCTCAACCATCTTGACTTTCATTTATGGGGGCATTTGAAAGCTCTTGTCTACGCAACCCCGGTACCAAATGTAGACACTCTTTGTGCTCGTATTGTGGATGGCTGTGATACAATACGCCATTCTCCAGGGCTGCATCAGGGATTCCATGCGACGGAGGGTGGATGCATGTATCCTCGCTAACGGAGGACATTTTGAACATTTCCTGTAACAAAGAGTTTGAAGTCACGCTGGTACGTTCTGTTGCTATGTGTTTCCATTCCATGATTAATGTGATTTGAAGAGAAGTAATAAAATGAGCTCTACCATGGAAAGTAAGCGTTTCCGGACACATGTCCACATAACATATTTTCTTTCTTTGTGTGTGAGGAATGTTTCCTGAAAGTTTGGCCATACCTTTTTGCAACACCCTGTATATGAAAACCAGCTCATATTGTGAAAGGATGAGCCAAACAGTTTACAATAAATACCTTCTCCTTATTAATCCAGGAATCATTGTTGAACAATTCACAAAACTTTAATTTTGTATTACACTAGTTTTTCTCACAACCTGTTGTTGTTGTGGTCTTCAGTCCAGAGACTGGTTTGATGCAGCTTTCCATGCTACTCTATCCTGTGCAAGACTCTTCATCTCCGAATAAGTAGTGTGACCTACATCCTTCTGAATCTGCTTGGTGTATTCATCGTTTGGTCTCCCTCTATGATTTTTATCCTCCACGCTTCCTTCCAGTACTAAATTGGTGGTCTCTTGATGTCTCAGAATGTGTCCTACCAACTGATCCCTTCTTGTAGCCAAGTTGTGCCACAAATTCCTCTTCTTCCCAATTATATTCAGTACCTCCTTATTAGTTACGTGATCTACACATCTAATCTTCAGAATTCTTCTGGAGCACTAAATTTAAAAGCTCCTGTTCTCTTCTTGTCTACATTGTTATCATCCACGTTTCACTTCCATACATGGCTACCCTCCATACAAATACTTTCAGAAAAGACTTCCTGATAAATCTGTACTCGATGTTCCCAAATTTATCTTATTCAGTAACATTTTCCTTGCCATAGCCAGTCTACACTTTATATCCCCTCTACTTCAACCATCATCAGTTATTTTGTTCCCCAAATAGCAAAACTCATTTACTACCTCAAGTGTCTCATTTCCCACTCTAATTCCCTCAGCATCACCTGATTTGATTCAACTACATTCCATTGTCCTTGCATTACTCTACATCACCAAGATGTTACACAGTTATGGTGGCGCTACGCATTCTACATTACAGCACTTCACGCTGCACGACAGAATCTGGTGAGCTGTGTTTTTGCCAAAACTTTTATATGTTAAGTGAAGACTGAGCTGGGTTTTCATAGTCTCTTCTAAGAAAATGTTAGTAACTGTTGAGAGCTGGGGAACTGTTGTTCAGATATTATTATTATTATTACTATTTTGACCAAATATCTATATTAACTAGGAATATGAAGGACATTTTTGAAAAACTTTAGCTGATAATCTAAGGCAGATCTGATAGCTTAAAAGGGGCAGATAGTACTGATCCAAAAGCACAAGTAGAACAAACTAGTGTTAACGAGGCCAAATTAGATACAACAAATGTTAAAATATACCAAAAACTAAATTAGTTAGAATAACATACTATTGAAAAATGTAAGCCAAAGATTCAAATAAATTAAAGAATGCCTGATTTAAAAACCATCATACTACATTTACAGGGCAAATTATATTCTGAGATAATTGAACACTGTCATTTGGTGACGAATGAAGTTAATGAACAATTCAGAGATGCCAATACTGTTACAAACAAATTAAGAAATTTACTGAAGTACTTGAAGTTCAGAAATGATTGCGAGACTTAGGACCAATTGTACAAAAGCATTTAACCTCAGATTAAGACAGAAAATGATCTCAGATCAAGCCTAACCTGGAAATCTACATTGTATACATGTTAAACCTAGATCATATTTGATTGGCAAAAATTTGTGGTTCAAAGTCAGGTTCAGCTCTAATTGTCAGTTTATAGTGTAGTGGCACTACGATTCATCACTTTTGTGTTTAGCAGATACCAATTAAAAACATTGTTATTAACACAAAAAAATGGCCAATAAATATAGGACTATGCCATTTTCAAGCTGTTGGTGCTCAAAATACTTTTTTTTCCTTTTTCTTCAATCTGCAAGGCTAGGTTAAGGAACTTGCCAGCTACAATGTGTAGTTAATGATCAATCTTTTAACGCCTCTTGGGAGATGACTCTTAATGTATGTGATTAGTTCACAGGCATTTCAATGACAATTAGCAGCAAGTGAGAAAGGGAAATTTGCTCGAGCAACAGTGAATATGCAATTCGTTTTAAATCTTTAACTACTGAACATGTCCTTAAACTGCTACACAATTCCATGTGCATTGATGAATACAATATAAGCAAGTATTTTGAAATAAACTAACCACATAACCCTGTTTCATTCATTTCGGTTGGTCAGAGATTCCATTGTGGACTGCAGTGCAGAAGACCATATGCTTGAACCCATGTCAATTATTGTAATTTTTTTCTATTTGTCACTACTTTCTGTACTTTATTGGTCGTAAAAACAATTACAACATTACCATGCTATTCCATGCCTCTAAAACTACACCATACTCTCTGTTTTTTGAGCGTTCTGGAATACTGCTGGGCAAAACTCTGTGTGCAACAACCCTACGCAATGTGAATTACATTATTTCGTTTCCTTTACATTACAAATATCTGAGCATTCAGTTGTATCCACAGAGGGCAACGATGATGAGACCCCACGAGCTCCCCAAACGTTACGTGAGAGTGAAACCACACTCTAAGTTCAATAACAAGTCACTGAAGCTGAGGTTTCATTTTGAGAAAAGTACTGTAGAGCAGTTGCGCTTGAGACTTAGAAACAATGCTTGAGACTTAGAAACTATCTGATGAAACCAAGCAAAAGAAAAAAACCACTGACTGAAATGAGCATGTTGCTGTTACAGGGTGTATACACAGATAAGGAAAAAAATTCCTGGACTTCTGCTGGATATCCCAGTTAAAAATACACTTTCTCCCAAACAAAAATACATTTTTTGTGTGTCAAGCAACAGTACACTTTTCCTGGAAACTGTAAAACTTGTCAATCCTTTGAATGATTATGGTTTTATAGACCAGCATAGAATTTTTCGGCACTTTAGAAAACGAAACTCAGGGGGAAAAAAACATGGTTTTGGAAAGTCGTCAGATGTGCAGCAACATTCACACTACATATTTTTGTATTAAGAAAGTATAAATTTGAATTCCACCAAACACTGCATGTTACTTTCCGAAGCACTGAAATCGAGACTGCGATGCACTTTTGTAAGCCAGTCATAGATCATGTCACGTCATCTCACCAGCCCATGACAGGACATTCAGAGCATAGGACATGTGACGTAGTCGGCCAATAGCAACATCACTGTTAAGAAGCGCCAACACACAAACAGAAAAAGTTATTGGTTTAAATTAATGTACATAGTGTTGCTACAAGAAAAGAGGAGCTTTGACATATAATATTGGTCTCAAAACAAGCTAAGCTTTCACATATAATGTTGATCCTCTTTGTGCTTGTTACATATTAAGGTACACTGCACAAAAATACCAGTACAATTTTTAACAATGACATGAATGACTTATCTGGGCTTGAAATTATTCTAAATGGGCATCCTCAAAGAGTTGATTTTTAAATGAGAGTAAAACGATCTGTGATTCAAGAAATTCATCGTACATTCTAGCACATAGTTCATCTTGCTTTGACAGCAACATTTTTAAAACAACCATTCAAAATATTTTCCTGCAACCTGTTAGAAATAGGTTCGTTTCAGCAGTTGTCAGAGAGTGCCAGATAACAGGCGTCACTGCGCTTGTGCAGCTACGATGACGCAGAAAGTCCGTATGTTTGTACGTGTAAAACATTAAAAGATCTCTCATGTCATAAAAGAAACAAGACATCAGACGATATTTCAAGAGCATCGGAATTTTGTGAACGATACTAAAACACATAATTTGGCTTAAAGAGCACATTTGTATGTTCAGATGAGCACATTTGTATGTTCAGATTCGGATGTAAATTTTCTTGGAGTACCAGTACTGTATTGGTTCTTTATTATGGCAATATCATACCTGCCGGAAGACAAAAACATGCACTTGAAACGCAGCAAACAATTGAAACCAGCCAATAGTGTAGAATTAAAAATTTCATTTCAAATAAATTGACTGCCTCAGGGGAAAACATTAATAAAAGCCAAATTTCTTTAGCAAACCGACAAAAATAACTTCATTTTTCTGTAAGGCGATTAATGCTTGACTGTCAGAAAGTTGCAAATAAAATAAAATTTGAAACTAATAATATATTTTAGCCTTCCATATCACTTAACAGCTTCCGGCCACAGAAATCCGTTTTGTTTTCATTTGACGTGAGAGTGATAAACAAAGAGGAAACAGCAAAATCAATAAACGTAAACATGGGTCATGTGGAGACTACCCACCTCCCCATTATAATCCAGACTGCTCTGTGCATCAGCCCCAGGTCTATGATATTTCTGAACTGGAGCCATACTAGATACCTTCCTTGAGCATTTGAGGTAGGGTACCAAAAATTTTAAAAAATCGAGTTTTCAAAAATATGTTCATTTTGTAGCACACATCTTTCTGAAGAGTCTTATACATAAAACATGTGTGTCCAAGAAAATGTGTAAGACATGTTATTTGATAATAAAGTGCCGTGCCACACCTCTCCACACAGATTCTTCTATTGCACGTCACTATATTTCGCTCTGTGGAATTCAAACGTGTAATATTTTGTAATGGATGCCCACAAACTATATTCAGGACAGTGGAACATAAAATGTCCTGTGATGCCTCTCCTGCTCCCCGTCAGCCGGTTTGTCACCCTGGACCCCCCAGAGACCCCCTCTTTTTAAGAAAGAAAAAAGAAAAACTCAATTAATACTGGATGGGATTATTTGTAAAAGGGAGAACAAGAACTCTTCAGAACATTTGCTCTCTTTATTGCCTATTAGATGATAATTTGCTGTTTTGTTTCACATAAGATTTAATATAGGATACATAAAACCAGTAAAGACAAGAGACAAGCAAGACAGTACACATTTCTTCACTCCTTAAGTCATTGCATTTTTTTCTCTCTATCTTGCTTCAGCGTTACATGGTGTGCTTTCCATTCTGGGAAAGAATCTATTACCTCATCAAAGTTCATCAAACTTTTACTCCATGACAAAAACGAAATGTCATCGTCTAATATGGAAAACTTTTAATACAAATAGTACCCAAGACTGATGTGGTTTTTCTATCTGATTACATGTATTTTGTCACTGTCTGCAAAATAAAATGAAACAGGCCTGCATAATATTGCAGGAAATTTAACACGACAGAATATAATTCACGAAGTACCAATATCAAATGCCTATTAGCCTACTACATGCAAAAAGTTTTATGTTAGGAAATAGTTTCACATTTCATTCATACGCTCTAGCTTTTGAAGCACGTGACTGAAAAGTAGTACTATGAAATTTTTGTATAAATCTGTAATCGTCATATTCTTTTGCAATTTGTGGGATGTCCACATTTCTTCTCCTTCCTCATTTTAACAAACAATCTTGTCATCACTAATTTGTAACTATTCCTGCCAGTGTCAAAACTTATTCTCCGGTTAACCTCACTAACCATACCACATTCCCCGGTTTAATTATTCCACAATTATTCTCCAGTTAGGTGTTGTTATGTGTTCATACAACGTGTTTTTCATGTGACTCCCAGAACAGAACTTTAGCGGCTGCTAGCTGGGGATTGTACAACTCACCCTTACTAGTGTAGCAGTCTGTCCAAAAATTTTATGTCAAAACTTCATTTTCTTGGATACACTGAGAAGACAATATGTAATCTTTCTTTTGTTATTCCTGTTAGTTGTTTATTTCCACTCTGGTAGTCTGAATTTATGGATTTCGCTAGTAATTATAACAACACTGATCATTCGCAAGCCCAGTCAACCACATAAGCAGCGACTGTCATTCACCCATCTGGCCTTATTCTGCTCAGCTCGTATAGCCCTGTCCCCTTTTGTCTGCAGGAAAGTGTATTTGTAGGTGCGCCGGGATTCCCCTGGCAGAGACTTCATGTACAGTATGCATGCATTCAAAATTCAACTTATTCATTCAGAAATCAACTTGGAAGTTGTTCAAAAACCAACAGTGGTGCGTTTCAAAATCATATGAATAATCTATGATGTAAATAAAATAGAAAGAAACTTCCACATGGGAAAAAATATATTAAAAACAAAGAATCCAAGGCTTACCAAGCGGGAAAGCGCCGGTAGACAGGCACAATAAAATACACACAAAATTACGAGCTTTCGGAGCGGAGCTCCTGGGAGCGGAAAGACATACCTTTGGGGGGAAGAAGGATAGGTATATACTTGCGCGCACATGTAATGGGTTGAAGGTGTTGATCTACGTAGGCAGAGATACGTTCTGTGGCGGCTTGGTAACTAGCTACAATGGAATGGCCGGGATGACCCCACCGACACCTCGCACTCCTACCTTCTACCTACTTCCTAAAATTCACAAACCCAAACATCCTGGCAGTCCCATTGTAGCCGGCCCGCGATTGGAATGACTCCTTACCCTCTCCCTTAAAACCCACATCCTTTCATCTTTCCTTTTCCTTCCCTCTTTCCTGACGAAGCAAACGCCAGCTGCGAAAGCTCGTAATTTTGTGTG
Source organism: Schistocerca gregaria (assembly GCF_023897955.1). Taxonomy (NCBI): domain Eukaryota; kingdom Metazoa; phylum Arthropoda; class Insecta; order Orthoptera; family Acrididae; genus Schistocerca; species Schistocerca gregaria. Next base: position 662,642,408 of record NC_064923.1, read on the forward strand.
TATTTTATTGTGCCTGTCTACTGGCGCTTTCCTGCTTGGTAAGTCTTGGATTCTTTGTTTTTCATATGAATAATCGATAGACCAAGGTGTGCTGGATGCTAAGCACTTTGTGAAACAAGGGGTCTTTTTCCTCAAGAATATGAATTTGGTGCCACCCCCCTCCCCCACCTGATATTGACACTCGGGGCACATATCCTGGTTTGCCCCATAGCCCCCTAGATCCAGGCCTGTTGTGCAAGTGTAAATCTGGCAGCTTGCTACTACTGCTAATACAGCTAACTGCCGCACTTCCACAGGCAGAAGCAGGAGAAGGTACTACTCGTACACGACTCAACTGTGCATGTGCATGAGATCGCTTGCAACTGATCAAATCAATCTAATCTAAGCAGTTGTAACGCTCATCAGAGGCAATTTTTTGTTATAAAGTAATTGCATAGTCTTCCTAAAGCCTTTGACACATTTTGATGTTTGCTGATGCTTGTATGAACACTGTGTTTTGATATTGTATATGGAGCTTTTCCTTTGCAATTTAAGTTTTAATATCATTTTTTTCTCTTGTTCATGTTTTATTATTGCAGTATTATTCTGCAGTAGCGAGATACAGTAATAATCTTTGTTACAGTATTGGTTCTTAGCAGTCAAAGTTACAAAAATTTAACTGAAAACTACAACTATGAAAAATTCCTGGAATTCTAAAAAAATTCCCGCGTTTTCTCCTAGATAAAAAAGTTCCCTGATCTCCTGGTTGTCCCTGATTGTATAGACCCTGTGTTAACTGTAAGATTTCATGTCAAAGGAACCTTTCAAATAGTGCAACAGCTTGCCAAGCAGTCCATAAGAGAATTAAAGTCTACAATAACTTTTCTCCACGCCTTTACCTTATTGGCCACAATGACTTCATCTTTACACTTGGCCAACAGAATTTCCTGCAGTAAGTCTTTCTCGTATTGACAGAAACTTCTTTTTCTGTTTACTTGCTCCAGCAGTAATAGTACAACACCTTCAATAATAAATACTGCATACCTACAATGTACAATAAATATCTGCAGTCAAAGGATGATAATCATGCCAATAGCTGATTTTATCCATGTTGCCAACATGTTATGTGCTGGCATAAGCTGGTGCCAGCACACCACGCAGTAAAAGAGGATGCGAGAAGATTGATAGAGGCCAAGGACAGACTCACAGGAAACGCACCGTCAACACCCTCTCAGGCACCAGTATTTAGATAGCCGCTGCTGACTGGAGGACAAGTCTGTCACAGCCAGTGAGTTCCAGTCTGTTATACAGTGAATCACTTAGTCGAAGTCGCAGCCACAGCCTATAGCTCAGAATCTGGCAGCACACAGTGACCGGACTAGTGCACACAGCGAACTTGTACTTCACCAGCAGTATGGTTCATGTGGACTTCTATCACAGACAGCTTGTACCACAAAGACTATTGTAAGTTAAGCAATTTTCTATTTTATGAATGAAGAACACAGTTAATATATGCACGCAGTTTGTGTTATATAAAGAGGACACCGGCCACCAAACAGCAACTCCTCCTTGCTTCCCATAGTACAGCTTACAGAGACAATGTGATGACATAAAATGTTACATGCTACTTAAGATCAAATCTGAACCTGTTTTGGTGGATCCAAGTGTAGCATTATACAATAGAGTGGGGTCCTGAATAAAGTTCAATTTCTGATCTAATGACAAATTTGATCTCCAGTCAGCAATGTTGATAAAATTTGGTCTTACTGTTTTCGAAGAAGGTTTTCAAATTTTGTGTGGAACGGCCACCAACAATCAGTCTTTCCATCTCATGCCGTCCTATAAGTGTCTCCTGTGCCAATGTGATGGGTAACTTTTCCTAACTTTATCCCTTTTCCTAAATCTCCCCAGTCCTTCTCTTTCAACACTCTCCATTTTCCTTCGCCCTTCTGCCAGTAGTAGCCACTGGCTCTGAAAGCTTACAAACTTCTCCTGCCGCCGCTTGGTGAGTAGATTTTTGATATAGCCAAATAAATTATATTTTCAAAACAAAAGTTGATATTCATTAGGTTCCAGTAGCAAATCATCTAATGTCACAGGAATTTCTAGCAGAAATGAGAAAAAAGTTTGTGTCCTATACTATCAGTAAAAGGAATAAATCTTTGATATGTTTTCCTTTATTGCTTGTAATTTCAAAGTAGGGACATGACTACCTGTTACAATTAACACAGCCTCTCTCTAATAGACATTAAATGTTGCCCCTCATTTAAAGCTAGACTTATTATTGGGCTTCAATTGGTTTACAGATAACAAGGTATTATTGGGCATGTATGGGAAGCGAATGGTGGAGGGGCTAGTATGATTTTCCTAAATAATTTATTACAGTTTAAGGGGGGGGGGGGGGGGAGAAATCTTATTCATCTAGTAGCCGCCGCTGATACTGTGGTGGTAGAAGAACAAGAACAAATTAGACAAAAATCATCAGAAAATATTAAATTAAAATCTGAATTTTCGGTTATACTGATGTAAAAACAGAAGAGTTAATTAGAAAATACGTAAAATAGAGGAAAGGCAACCACTCACTAACAGCTGACTAATATGTGGTACATAGAAACAGGCAACAGAAAAATGTATTCACACTAGCTCATGAGCTCTTGCTCTTTCTCTAATAATAGCATATTCATTTATGTACACAGCAACCAGGGGCAGGGGGGGGGGGGGGGGGACACGACGCACAAGGCAAAGAGGGTGGTAGCGCATAGTGAGAGCCAGATCTTTTGACAGGTGACTCATGTGTCTGCACAATGTGATGAAAGAAGTTCAGAGGGGAAGAGTGTACAGAGAGGGTGAGAGGGTGATGGAGCTGGGAGAAAGGAGGTGGGGGGGGGGGGGAGCAAAGAGGAGGAAGATAGAAGTGAAGAGGGAGACGGGGAGGGAACAGAGAAAGGGAGAGAATGGAAAAGGGAGAGAGGGATGGGGGGAGAGTGTCCAAAGGTGGGAGGGTGGGGGAGTGATAGGAGAAGATAGTGGGAGGGGAAGAAGTGCTGTGGACAGAAGAGAGTAGGGAAAAGATAAGGTACAGTGAGGCAGTGGGATAGAGGTTAGAGGAGGTTTAGAGCAGGAGGACTGTGAGAGCACAGGATATGCTGGTGAGACAATTCCCACCTGTGTAGTTAAGAGAAACTAATGCTGGAAGGGAGTATCCAAAGATCTCACATAGGAAGCAGCTTTGAACTGTAGATGGTCGAGATTGTGGTTTGCCACAGTTCAGTAGTGGCTATTCATGCAAATAGACAGTTGATTACTTTTCCTGCCATACAGATTACTGTACAGTAACTGCCACATGGTTGGTGTATACAACAGCTGCTTTCACATGCAACTCTGCCTTTTATTATGGGATACTAAATGCCTGTGACTGGACTGCAGTAGGAGGGAGTGAATAGGTATACGAGATACATCTTGAACCTAGGTCAAGCACAGGAGAATGACCCATGTGATGCAGGATTGGGAGTAGGATTAGTATGGGGATAGACAAGGATATTCTGTAGGATGGGTGGGTAGCAGAATACTACTTTGGATGATATTGGTTGGATATCTCTCTTCCCAGGGTATGGCAAGAGATTATCAGTCTCTTGTGAAGGATGTGGTTGAGCTTTTCAAGGTCAGAGTGATGCTGGTGATGAAAGGAGTGCTGGTTTGTGGCTTTTTAACATGTTTACTGCTGTCATCAAAGGAGATGGAATAGGAATTCTGTTTAGGCACGAGCTGTGTAGGATACTGTCTTTCAATGAAGGCTCTGTTAAGGTCAACAGTATATTTGGACAACTCTTGCTTTCTCCTGCAGAAGTGGTGTCCAAAGGTGGCAAGCTGTAAGGAAGACACTTTGACAAGGAATGGTTTGTTGTTGTTGTTGTTGTTGTTGTTGTTGTTGTTATTATCTTCAGCCCAAACATGGTCTGACACTGCTCTCCATGCTACTCTATCCTGTGCAAGCCGCTTCATCTCCAAATAATTACTGCAATCTACATCCTTCTGAAACTGCTTACTGTATTCATCTCTTGGTCTCCCTCTACAATTTTTATTCCTCATACTTCTCTCCAATGTTAAGCTGGTGATCCCTTGATGTCTCAGAATGTGTCTAGCAGATCCCTTCTTTCGGTCAAGTAGTGCTGCACATTTCTTGTCTCCCTATTTCTACTCAGTACCTCCTCATCAGTTACATGAATTACCCAATTCTATTCAGTACCTCCTCATTACTTACGTGATCTACCCAGCTAATCTTCAACATTCCTTGTAGCATCACATTTTGAAAATTTCTATTCTCTTTACTGTTTATCATCCATGTTTCAATTCCATACATGGCTACACACCACATAAATACTTTCAGAAAAGACTTCCTAATTCTTAAATTTATATTTGATGTTAAAAAATTTCTCTTCTTCAGAAAAGCTGTTCTTGCAGTTACCATTATACATTTTATATCCTCTCTACTTCAGCAATCATCAGTTATTTTGCTACCCAAATAGAAAAACTCATGTAATACTTTAGATGTCTCATTTCTTGAACTCAGTCCCCTAGCATTAGCTGATTTAATTCTGACTGCACTTCATTATCCTTGTATTGCTTTTGTTGATGTTTATCTTACATCCTCCTTTCAAGACTATGTCCATTCCATTCAAAAGCTCTCCCAAGTCCTTTGCTCTGTCTGAAATTATATTTGGCAAATGTTTTCAGCAAACTTTAATTGCTATTCCAATTTTTTTGTGGTTTCCTTTACTGCTTGTTCAATATACAGACTGAATAACATCGGGGATAAGCTACAACCCTGTGTCACTCCCTTTTCAACCACTGCCTCCCTTTCATGCCCCCTCGACTGTTATATCTGCTGTCTGGTTTCTGTACAAGTTGTAAATAATCATTCATACTTGCTCCGGACACTGCGAGAGGGCTGTACAAGCAGTGATCACACGCACGGCACAGCGGACACACCAGGAACCGCGGTGTTGGCCGTCAAATGGCGCTAGCTGCGCAGCATTTGTGCACCGCCGCCGTCAGTGTCAGCCAGTTTGCCGTGGCATACGGAGCTCCATCGCAGTCTTTAACACTGGTAGCATGCCGCGACAGCGTGGACGTGAACCGTATGTGCAGTTGACGGACTTTGAGCGAGGGCGTATAGTGGGCATGCGGGAGGCCGGGTGGACGTACCGTGGAATTGCTCAACACGTGGGGTGTGAGGTCTCCACAGTACATCGATGTTGTCGCCAGTGGTCGGCGGAAGGTGCACGTGCCCGTCGACCTGGGACCGGACCGCATCGACGCACGGATGCACGCCAAGACCGTAGGATCCTACGCAGTGCCGTAGGGGACCGCACCGCCACTTTCCAGCAAAGGATTTCTACTAGCCCTCATCTTTTTACCTACTTGACCCTCTGCCGCCTTCACTACTTCATCCCTCAGAGCTACCCATTCGTCCTCTACTGTATTTATTTCCCCCCATTCCTGTCAATTGTTTGCTTATGCTCTCTCTGAAGTCAGTTTATCCAGGTCCCATCTCCTTAAATTCCCACCTTCTTTAGTTTTAATCTACAGGTCATAACCAATAGATTGTGGTCAGAGTCCACATCTGCCCCTGGAAATGTCTTACAATTTCAAACCTGGCTCCTAAATATCTGTCTTACCATTATATAATCTGTCTGATAGCTTTTAGTATCTCCAGGATTCTTCCCTGTATACAACCTTCTTTTATGATTCTTAAACCAAGTATTAGCTATGATTAAGTTATGCTCTGCACAAAATTCTACCAGGCAGCTTCCTCTTTCATTTCTTAGCCCCTATCCATATTCACCTACTATGTTTCCTTCTCTTCCTTTTCCCACTGATGAATTCCAATCACCCATGACCATTAATTTTTCATCTCCCTTCACTACCTGAATAATTTCTTTTATCTCATCATACATTTCATCCATTTCTTTGTCATCTGCAGAGCTAGTTGGCATATAAACTTGTACTACTGTAGTAGGCATGGGCTTCGTGTCTATCTTGGCCACTATAATACGTTCACTATGCTGTTTTTAGTAGCTTACCCGCAAGTCCTATTTTTTTTATTCATTATTAAACCTACTCCTGCATTACCCCTATTTGATTTTGTATTTATAACCCTGTATTCACCTGACCAGAAGTCTTGTTCCTCCTGCCACCAAACTTCACTAATTCCCACTATATCTAACTTTAACCTATCCATTTCCCTTTTTAAATTTTCTAACCTACCTGCCCGATTAAGGGATCTGACATTCCACGGCTTCGATCTGTAGAATGCAAGTTTTCTTTCTCCTGATAACGACGTTTTATTGAGTTGTCCCCGCTCGGAGATCCGAATGGGCGACTATTTTACCTCCGGAATATTTTACGCAGTATAAGGTTTGTTATTGGTCCCCACATAACCACAGCCTAATAGTTTGTGACATACTCGGAAAAAACTGTCAATTATTTTTGTGACAACAGTGAAGAAGAAAATGGTTTCAAATTGGGGGCTAGAAATTCATTGCGTCTTTTGTCGCCTTTCACTGGTTATGTTAAACTATCAGCCATTGGCTATGCGAACCTGATGCTGGTCAGCCTTTGAAGCAGTAGAGTAACACTGCTGTGACTGGTGCTGGCCCTGGTCTAGCCTGGATCCAAAAATAGTGATACACCAAATTACTGGCCTAGATAGTAAGCAAAGAAGAAAGTGGAGGTAAAAGTTAATGTAAACCATTTCTTTTTTTAATTTTATTTCTTCATACTTGCTCCGGACACTGCGAGAGGGCTGTACAAGCAGTGATCACACGCACGGCACAGCGGACACACCAGGAACCGCGGTGTTGGCCGTCAAATGGCGCTAGCTGCGCAGCATTTGTGCACCGCCGCCGTCAGTGTCAGCCAGTTTGCCGTGGCATACGGAGCTCCATCGCAGTCTTTAACACTGGTAGCATGCCGCGACAGCGAGGACGTGAACCGTATGTGCAGTTGACGGACTTTGAGCGAGGGCGTATAGTGGGCATGCGGGAGGCCGGGTGGACGTACCGTGGAATTGCTCAACACGTGGGGTGTGAGGTCTCCACAGTACATCGATGTTGTCGCCAGTGGTCGGCGGAAGGTGCACGTGCCCGTCGACCTGGGACCGGACCGCAGCGACGCACGGATGCACGCCAAGACCGTAGGATCCTACGCAGTGCCGTAGGGGACCGCACCGCCACTTTCCAGCAAATCAGGGACACTGTTGCTCCTGGGGTATCGGCGAGGACCATTCGCAACCGTCTCCATGAAGCTGGGCTATGGTCCCGCACACCGTTAGGCCGTCTTCCGCTCACGCCCCAACATTGTGCAGCCCGCCTCCAGTGGTGTCGCGACAGGCGTGAATGGAGGGACGAATGGAGACGTGTCTTCTTCAGCGATGAGAGTCGCTTCTGCCTTGGTGCCAATGATGGTCGTATGCGTGTTTGGCGCCGTGCAGGTGAGCGCCACAATCAGGACTGCATACGACCGAGGCACACAGGGCCAACACCCGGCATCATGGTGTGGGGAGCGATCTCCTACACTGGCCGTACACCTCTGGTGATCGTCGAGGGGACACGGAATAGTGCACGGTACATCCAAACCGTCATCGAACCCATCGTTCTACCATTCCTTGACCGGCAAGGGAACTTGCTGTTCCAACAGGACAATGCACGTTCGCATGTATCCCGTGCCACCCAACGTGCTCTAGAAGGTGTAAGTCAACTACCCTGGCCAGCAAGATCTCCGGATCTGTCCCCCATTGAGCATGTTTGGGACTGGATGAAGCGTCGTCTCACGCGGTCTGCACGTCCAGCACGAACGCTGGTCCAACTGAGGCGGCAGGTGGAAATGGCATGGCAAGCCGTTCCACAGGACTACATCCAGCATCTCTACGATCGTCTCCATGGGAGAATAGCAGCCTGCATTGCTGCGAAAGGTGGATATACACTGTACTAGTGCCGACATTGTGCATCCTTTGTTGCCTGTGGTTCTGTCAGTGTGATCATGTGATGACCCCAGGAATGTGTCAATAAAGTTTCCCCTTCCTGGGACAATGAATTCACGGTGTTCTTATTTCAATTTCCAGGAGTGTATTTACAATTTGTGCAGAAACCAGACGGCAGTTATGAGTCGAGGGACATGAAAGGGAAGCAGTGGTTGGGAAGGGAGTGAGACAGAGTTGTAGCCTCTCCCCGATGTTATTCAATCTGTATATTGAGCAAGCCGATGACATTGTAATTATGTCATAGACAGCAAAGGACTTGGAAGAGCAGTTGAATGGAATGGACAGTGTCTTGAAAGGAGGATATAAGATGAACATCAACAAAATCAAAATGAGGATAATGGAATGTAGTCGAAGTAAGTCTGGTGATGCTGAGGGAATTAGATTAGGAAATGAGACACTTAAAGTAGTAAAGGAGTTTTGCTATTTGGGGAGCAAAATAACTGATGATGGTCGAAGTAGAGAGGATATAAAATGTAGACTGGCAATGGCAAGGAAAGCGTTTCTGAAGAAGAGAATTTTGTTAACATCGAGTATAGATTTAAGTGTCAGGAAGTCATTTCTGAAAGTATTTGTATGGAGTGTAGCCATCTATGGAAGTGAAACATGGACGGTAACTAGTTTGGACAAGAAGAGAATAGAAGCTTTCGAAATGTGGTGCTACAGAAGAATGCTGAAGATTAGATGGGTAGATCACATAAATAATGAGGAAGTATTGAATAGGATTGGGGAGAAGAGAAGTTTGTGGCACAACTTGACCAGAAGAAAGGATCGGTTGGTAGAACATGTTCTGAGGCATCAAGGGATCACCAATTTAGTATTAGAGGGCAGAGTGGAGGGTAAAAATCGTAGAGGGAGACCAAGAGATGACTACACTAAGCAGATGCAATAGGATATAAGTTGCAGTAGGTACTGGGAGATGAGAAGCTTGCACAGGACAGAGTAGCATGGAGAGCTGCATCAAACCAGTCTCAGGACTGAAGACCACAGCAACAACAACCTTCTGAATTTCAGAGTGCTCCAATCAACAATGTCAACAGCTTCCTCTAAGCATACAAATGCTGCTGTAAAATTTAGTATCATCATTTCCCTGTCACTTTATCTCTTTGAGTTCAAAATTTTATACGTAATTGCACAAGTGGTCCACATGGATCAAAGATTTATTTATGACAGAGAGAGAGAGGGGGGGGGGGGGGGGGGGGAATTATTTCTGACCTGTGATGTAAAAACCCTGTGGATAGAATGTGGAACATTATGCGTTCTATGAACTAACTTACTTCTGATTTAGCAGTTGTGGACAGTACATCATCATTGGGGCTATAATTAGCGGGATTATTGGAAGCTGCCGTTTTGAATATGGATGTAATTTGTTTGGTTATGATAACATATCATCTCATACAAGAGGCTGATTTATCCTGAAATGTAGGGTGCGGGCCATTTATGGAAAAATATAAGTTCAAGAATGGAAAAGGTACATTTAACTCTTTGGTTATTTTAACTTCTTCCTTGTCTGTGGCTCACAAATTATTTCGTGTGTCGTAATTCTAGAGAACTTTGTATCCTGGGAAATCAGTAAAGCCTGCACCACAGTTGTTTATGCTCTATTTTGAGAAATTAATTTCTGAACTTCTATCAAAATTATTACACAACTTGGACACTGTTTCCCATATTGCAGAGTGAGTAAATCATAGCACCCATGATGGATTCTCCACAGCGTAAGGCTGTGTCTCTGATTATTTTACGAATTTTCATAGTCAACGATTGCCAGAATTCTGCAGGGCAACAGAAATTTTATTCCAGGTGCTGACTTTGAAATCAAGAGGCAGAGTATGATTAAAAACTGTAACTGCCAAACCGGTTTGTTTTATAGACTAGAGAATTCGAACAGGAATTAAATTTATACCTGGGAGTGTGGGAGATATTAGTGTTAAAATATTGGGGAAGTGGCTTCTCTCACCCTAAACTTTACATTCAAATAACTAGATATTAACTGAATCCTATGTCTGTTCTTGGTAGAACAACATTATAATAAATGAAAAGTGTTAGTATGAATGTCTGAAGATGGCCTTGTAAGTAAAAACCCAGTTAACACAATAAAAGTAAACTTTTATTTAATGAGGAGAGAAGTTAAATTGGTAATTGTTTAAGCCAGGACTCTGAGTATAATATTTGTGAGTATCTGTTTCATGCTACAATGGAATGAGTACTGATGCTATGACACAGTGTGCCCACTACATAGGTCCCTCACATGTGAATTTCAGTCCAAATACTTGACAGAAGACAAAATATAAAGGCAGGACCTCTGCCCAACTATTTTTCTGTATCTTTTATGTCACCAATTTGGTTCTTGTAGTGAGTAGAAATGGCAAGGACTCTGTTGCTGTTCTACGTTAAGGATAGTTTTCCATTTTTGCTATCATTCTGTAAAAAAATTTCTGCAGCGGTTGTCTGTGAAGTCCTACAAGATTTGCGTGTGAAATAGTGATCCAATTTATTGTGTGTGTTTTCAGAAAAGTAGAGTTTGCGGAACTGTTGGCATCATTTCATTGTTTTAACTCGTGCACAGTTTAAAATGCAACCAGGTAATGTGAGGGATGCAACTGCTGACCCCACAGCTGCTGTGCAGGATCTAGTCAGATCCTTAGCACCCATGATTTATCCCCTCACTGTAATCACGCAAAAGCTTACTTTGCTATTCAAGTCGATCAGATGGCATAAGTCAGAAATCCAGACACAGCTGAACTTAATTCTACTGACTGTGTAAAATCAAAACAAAATGCAAGAGACGATACCTGACCTTATCAGAAACCATGAGGCTACGTTGATTGAATTCAAGAATTGCGACAGGCTCAAGACAAATTTCTGTCAGAGATTGAAAAGATAGGTGATACTGCCAAAGAAATATGAATCAACAAAATCAGGTGGAAGAAATGGTTGCTAACCTCACTAAAACAATGCAAGATATTTCGTCAGGACAGTAAGCTAAAAATCAAGGAAAATTTTGAAGTACACAAGCATTACTTTCTGGAGGCCAGCAGCAAGTCGTATTCTTAGCTCACTTATTTGTCTCATAGTTAAATTCTTAATTTCTTTGCGTGTTTTTTTGAACGGCTTGTGAGATAAAAAAAATTGTTATGGGACGGACAGGGACTGCAAATGTTAAGTATGGATTCAGGGGGAATTGGCCACCACCCGTAAACAGCTGGAATCTGTGTTGGCCGTGGTCAACAGGCTCCAGGCTGTTGCCCTGGGGCGCGGTCACATTGGGACACCTGAGGAGAGCACTTTGGTGCCTCTGAAACCTGTAGCATCGCCTGGGATCTCTGATGCCACTGCGCTCTCGGATTAAGACGTCCCTGCTGGTTGACATTTGCCTGATGGTGACTGGCGAACTGTGGCGGGATCGCGAATCCCTGAGCGGAAGGCGAGAGTTGGTGCTGGCCGTAAGGCTGTACCCTTACGTCTCTGTAACAGGTTTGAGGTACTGCCCACTGCTGAAAGTACTTCTGAGCCAGCAAGGGCAGCCTCGCTTGTTGCGGCAGTGGCGGGTCTTCCTGAGAGGTTCGGTCAAGCGCAGAGGGTGGGACTGCTTGTCATTGGGAGCTCCAATGTTAGGCGGGTGATAGAGCCCCTTAGGGCAGCTAAGGACAGGAAGGAAGCCAATGTGCACACCGGTGGGAGTTATCCAAGATGTGGAAAGGGTCCTTCTGGATGCCATGAAGGGTACAAGGTGCAGCCAATTGCAGGTGGTGGTTCATGTTGGCACTAATGACGTGTGTCGCTATGGATTGGAAGAGATTCTCTCTGGTTTCCGGTGGCTATCTGAGCTGGTGAAGACTGCCAGTCTTGCTAGCAAGATGAAGGCAGAGCTCACCATCTCCAGCACAATCGACAGGACCGATTGCGGACCTTTGGTACAGAGCCAAGTGGAGGGTCTGAATCAAAGGCTCAAACAGTTCTGCGACCGTGTAGGCTGCAGATTCCTTGACTTGCACAATAGGGTGGTGGGGTTTGGGTTCCGCTAAATAGGTCAGGTGTCCACTACACACAGGAGGTGGCTACATGGGGAGCAGGGGCCGTGTGGCGTGGACTGGACAGTTTTTTAGGTTAGACAGTCTTGGGAAAGATCAAAAAGGGCTCCAGTCTCAAAGGGTACAGGGTAAAGAAACGACAAGAATTGACTAAGCAACAGTCCATATTGTAGTTGTAAATTGTTGTAGCTGTGTTGGAAAAGTAGCAGAGCTTCAAGCGCCGATAGAAAGCACTGAAGCTGAAATCTTCATAGGAATAGAAAGCTGGTTAAAGCCGGAGATAAATTCTGCCGAAATTTTACAGAGGCACAAACCATGTTCAGAAGGGATAGATTAAATAAAGTAGGTGGTGGTGTGTTTGTGTCTGTTGGTAGTAGTTTATCTTGTAGTGAAGTTGAAATAGATAGTTCCTGCAAATTACTATGGGTGGAGGTTGTACAACATCCATACCAAAATAATAATTGGCTACTTCAACCGACCCCCCCCCCCCCCCCCCCCGACTCAGATGATATAATAGCTGAATGGTTCAAAGACAACTTTAATCTCATTACAAATAAGTATCCCACTCATACAGTTATAATTGGTGGAGACTTTAATCTACCCTCGATTTGTTGGCGAAAATACATGTTTAAAGCCGGTGGTAGACAGAAAACATCTTCCGAAATTGGGCTAAATGCTTTATCTGAGAATTACTTTGAACAATTAGTTCATGAGCCCACATGAATTGTAAGTGGTTACGAAAACACACTTGACCCCTTAGCCACCACAAATAATCCTGATATAATACAGAGCGTTATGACGGATACAGGGATTAGTGAACACAAGGTCACTGTAGTGAGGCTCAAAACCATATCAACCAAAACCACTAAAAATAAATGCAAAATATATCTATTTAAAACAGCAGATAAAAATTCAGATGATGCCTTCCTGAGAGTGAGTCTCCATTCCTCCCAAGCTAATTATGTAAGTGTAGACCAGATATGGCTCAAATTCAAAGATACAGTATCGACAGAAATAGATTCATACTGTATAAGTTAATAAGAGACAGGACTGATCCACCATGGTACACAAAGCACATAAGAACACTGTTGCAGAAGCAACAAAAAAAGCATGCTAAATTCAGAAGAATCAAAATTCCCAAAACCGGCAAAATTTCACGGAAGCTCGAAATTTAGTGCGAACGCCAATGCAAGATGCTTTTAATTATTTCTGCAATGAAATATTGTCTCAAAATATGGCAGAAAACCCAGAGAGATTACGGTTGTATGCAAAGTACACCAGTGGCAAAAAAACAGTCAATACCGTCACTGTGCGATAGCTATGGAAATGTTACTGATGATGGTGCCACTAATGCGGAGTTACTAAATACAGTTTTCCATAGTTCCTTCACAAAAGAAGACGATGTAAATATTCCAGAATTCGAAACTAGAACAGCTGTTAGCATGAGTGACATAAAAGTAGATATCTTATGTGTTGCGAAGCAACTCAAATCACTTAAGAAAGGCAAGTCTTCTGGTCCAGATGGTATACCAATCAGGTTCCTTTCAGAGTATGCAGACACAATAGCGCTTTTCTTAGGCGCTTTTCTTAGCAATCATATACAACCGTTTACTTGATGAAAGGTCTGTTCCTAAAGACTGGAAAGTAGCACAGGTCACACCAATATTCAAGAAAGGAAATAGGAGTAACCCATTGTATTACAGTCCCATATCACTGACCTCAATTTGCAGCAGGATTTTGGAGCATATACTGTACTTGAGCATTATGAATCACCTTGAAGAAAATGACTTATTGATACATAACCAACACGGATTCAGAAAATATCATTCTGGTGCAACAAAGCTAGCTCTTTATTCCCATGAAGTAATGAGTGCTGTTAACAAGGGATCTCAGATCGATTCCGTATTCCTAGACTTCCAGAAGGCTTTTGATACCGTTCCTCACAAGCGACTATTAATCAAAAAGCATGCATACGAAGTATCGGACAGTTGTGAGACTGGATTCGTGATTTCCTCTCAGAGAGGTCACCGTTCATAGTGATAGATGGTAAATCATCGAGTAGAACAGAAGTGATATCTGGCGTTCCGCAAGGTAGTGTCTTAGGCCCTCTGCTGTTCATGATTTACACAAATGATTTAGGTGATAATCTGAGCAGCAATCTTAGATGTTTGCAGATGACGCTGTAATTTACCGTCTAGTAAAATCACCAGACTATCGATTCCAATTACAAAACGATCTAGAGAGAATTTCTGTATGGTGTAAAAAGTGGCAATTGATACTAAACAAAGAAAAGTGCAAGGTCATCCACATGGGTACGAAAAGAAATCCGTTAAATTTTGGGTATACGATAAATCGCACAAATCTAGGGGCTGTCATTTAGACTAAATACCTAGGAATTACAATTACTAGCAACTTAAATTGGAAAGATCACATAGATAATATTGTGGGGAAGGCGAAACAAAGACTGCGCTTTGTTGGCATAACACTTACAAGATGCAACAAACCCAATAAAGAGATAGCTTACATTACACTTGTCTGTCCTTTGCTGGAATATTACTGTGTGGTGTGGGATCCTTACCAGGCAGGTTGACAGAGGACATCGAAAAAGTGGAAAGAAGGGCAACTCGTTTCATGTTATCGCGCAATAGGGGTGAGAGCGTCACTGATATGCTACGCGAGTTGGGGTGGCAGTCACTGAAACAAAGGTGGTCTGCTTTGTGGCGATATCTATTTACGAAATTTCAATCACCAACTTTCTCTTCTGAATGCGAAAATATTTTGTTGACACCCATGTATGTAGGGAGAAATGATTATCATAATAAAATAAGAGAAATCGGAGCTCGAACAGAAAGATTTAGGTGGTCCTTTTTTCCATGTGCTATTCGAGAGTGGAATGGTAGAGAAGTAGTATGAAAATGGTTCGATGAACCCTCTGCCAGGCACTTAAGTGTGAATTGCAGAGTAAACATATCGATGTAGATGCATGTAGATGTAGAGGTGATTGATAGCTGGACAAAGGCATAGGAACAACAGCTGAATCAGGTGATAAGAGACGGTGTAAAATCTGCTGTCTCACCTCTAACCCTAGATGAATTGCCAGAAGAGACTTTCTTTAAGAAATGATCAAAAGAGGTTAAGACTCAGCTAGGCTCTGACTTTGTGAAATAGAACGAGCAAGTCGAGGAGTCTATTAGGATGACCAAAGGAAAGCTAGAGGAGTTCCATGGGATGATGAACAGTGGTAGCAAGGGTGCATCAAGATCCACAACAACAAACTTGGGGTGATGCATCCAGTTACAAAAACCCAAACTTGTATTCACCATTCTGTAGTCCTCATAAAGTACACAAGATGCTGCTATGGGCCACTACATATAGTCTATACCTAATATCAAAGAAAAAATGCTCAAGTATCGGCAATTTCAGATATTTCATCCTGATAAGAGGATGGTAAATCAATTGATGTTTGTGTGAAGCTTCAGGGGACCTTTGGCAAGGAACTGGACTGGCACACAGAAGGAAAGCTATGTATCGAGTTATAATTCAAGGAGAAGGTGCACTATGGACAATCGACGCATGCGAATCTTGTTGGACTTAATGATGAATTTGAACAGGTGTTCTTAGCAAAATACTGGTCACAAGGAATTCAACAAAAGGTTGCACCAAGAAGTATTTTACCCTGAACAACTATCATTCAAGCAAGTGTTGTTAGGAAAGTATTTCGAAAAAATCTTATAAATTTATCTACTGGGACAATCTGTTAACACAACTGGATGTATTGAGAATATTAAAAGCTAGATTACCGGTCAGTGTCAGAAATGAGCTAGTTAATGCGTCAGATAAATATTTAGAGGAATTTTTATCTGTGTTAGTTTTGATCGACCTGATTCAAGAATACATGAAGTTCATGTAAGGATCAAATAACAGGTATAATAATGCAAACACTGGTGTCGATCACTCACGAAGTGGCTGTGGAAATGGTAGTAATGCACTAAGAACCAACCAAATTGATAAAGCAAATAGAAGCAAGGTACGAAATGGTAATCTGAACAATAGTTGGAAGAACAGCAGAAATGGATATCGTAGTGGCTTCCCACCGGCCAGAAACAAATTTAATACAGGTTTTTGGAGGTACAATCCAGTCCAGCCTTATAACCAACAACCATCAACCAATCAGTTTTGGAACATAATTTTCCACAACAGCAACAACAGACTCAGTCGCAGTCTACACTGAGAGACTGACATGTGCAGACACAAATAATTACGGAGAGAACAGTGATGCAAATAATGGCAGTTACGCGCACATCCAACAAACTAATCGTAACTGCCTCAAGCCTCCAGAGACGTGGTCAGGGATTCAAATAGGGGCTCTGACCAACAACTGCAGATGCTATGGTATGAAAATGGAAAGGAATTAATGGAGTAATTGTCTGCGGATATTCGTTAGTGTGACAAGGTTTATCCTTTCGTGCCAATGTCGAAAATTCTTGCTACAATCGAAGTAATTCCAGTCACTGTAACACTAGATACTGGAGCTCCCGCTAATGTGATATAAAGTGCTTTGTCCCAAAAGCTATTGCGAAAAGCAAAACTTCCAACTTTGCCAGTGGAGAACAACAGAATTATAGGAGCCTTAAGCACAAGATCCAAAAGCGACAGGATGTGGATACAATTGATACTGCAATTGGGAAATGCAGCAATTACATGTGCATTCCTGATTTTGAAAACCTGATAGTGGATTGTATTCTGGGCATTAGTAGCATACAAGAGAGGGACAGAAACATCAATTTCTTAGTGGGGAAAGCAAAATTTTGGATCAACGATGCTTTAGTGGAGGTTGACTTAATAGGGAAAGGAGTAGTACACGAGCGATACTGCCATGCAGCCCACATAAGGTTGATCATCACAAATAATAAACGACTGAAAAAGGTTTCCCTGAACACAATGAAAGTATTACACTTTCAGATCATGTAATCGAGAAACTAAATGAACCCATGCATCTCACTGATAAACAGAATCTGCAATTAAAACCTGGAATTATCAAAGGATGTGTTATGCCACACAGGACACACTGTAATAGCTTCTATCCAGTTCCCTGGCATCATAAGAAACCTACAGAAGAGGAAATTATGAACAACTTGCTTCACACCTCAACCAAATTCATGCCTGCTGAATTCATGTTTAGAAGAAAGGAAATGAATGAACGGGCAGCTAAAAATTTGAAGGCAGAAGATACTGACATACCTTGGGAAGAGAGAATTAGACAAGCTCTGGTTAATCTCATCAAGAGGCTATGAGCAGAAAAAAGGATTACGACAGCAAACTCAAATGAATGCAAACATTCTTGATAGACGAAAAGGCATTGCTGTGAACACATTCACGATCCTCTTTACCTTCCAAAAAGAATAGGAAGTGGCAATTATTATACACTAGACAGTTTGTAATTGTGAAGATTCCAAACCCTGGTGTGTATTTATTGACATATCCATAAAGATCCCTATCAGTATATTAAATTATATCATGTGAAGTGATTAACACTGTGAAAAGACCTATGATGATTAAATTCAAAGTGATTAGGGATTACACAGTGACGAGTGATGGACTGTGAATAAATTTATAGTAACTGTGTTTGGTGTTGGACTATGATGCACTCATAGTGAGATCAGAGTTACTAATAAGACACTAGGCACCTCATAGTGAGAGCTTTAGAGAATTAATGGTAGTATTTTTCTAATAATTCACGAATTAATCCTTTTTGCTGATGACCAAGTTCATTCTTTATTTTTAGGAAGAGTTTATATACATTTGTAGGGCTATTTTAAATAATTAAGCTTTGGTTTATGATGTGTGTGTTTTATCCACTCAGGTTCGTGCATTGTAAGTTAGTCTTTTGTGAAAGGAAGTGTATGTGAAATGACTGAACTGTGTTGAAGGTGAACTTTGCTGATGGTGACATTTTAGGGACCTGCAGGCATCATTGATAATGAACAGTTAAATTTTGCTACATTCTTACCATTTAGTGTAGATGCAAGTTGGTTGCTACATAAGGCGTAGATTGGAATTAGTTTGGTTGTTCCTGACCCGAATTAATTTTACTTTCAAAAAGATGAAATACTTCATATAAATTTGTTGTTGTGGTCTTCAGTCCCGAGACTGGTTTGATACAACTCTCCATGCTACTCTATCCTGTGCAAGCTTTTCCATCTCCCAGTACTTACTGCAACCTACATCCTTCTGAATCTGCTTAGTGTATTCATCTCTTGGTCTCCCTCTACGGTTTTTACCCTCCGCGCTGCCCTTCAATGCTAAATTTGTGATCCCCTGATGCCTCCGAACATGTCCTACCAACCTGTCCCTTCTTCTTGTCAAGTTGTGCCACAAGCTCCTCTTCTCCCCAATTCTATTCAATACCACCTCATTAGTTATGAAACTACCAATCTAATATTCAGCATTCTTCTGTAACACCATATTTCAAAAGCTTCTATTCTCTTCTTGTCCAAACTATTTATCCTTCATGTTTCACTTCCATACATGGATACACTCCATACTTCCAGAAACGGCTTCCTGACACTTAAATCTATACTCGATGTTAATAAATTTCTCTTCTTCAGAAATGTTTTCCTTGCCATTGTCAGTCTACATTTTATATCCTCTCTACATCGACCATCATCAGTTATTTTTCTCCTCAAATAGCAAAATTCCTTTACTACTTTATGTCTCATTTCCTAATCTAATTCTCTCAGCACCACCCGACTTAATTCAACTACATTCCATTATCCTCGTTTTGCTTTTGTTGATGTTCATCTTATATCCTCCTTTCAAGACACTGTCCATTCCGTTCAACGGCTATTCCCAAGTCCTTTGCTGTCTCTGACATAATTACAATGTCATCGGCGAACCTCAAAGTTTTTATTTCTTCTCCATGGATTTTAATACCTAGTCCAAATTTTTCTTTTCTTTCCTTTACTGCTTGCTCAATATACAGATTGAATAACATCGGGGTGAGGCTACAACCCTGTCTCACTCCCTTACCAATCACTGCTTCCCTTTCATTCCCCTCGACTCTTATAACTGCCATCTAGTTTCTGTACAAATTGTAAATAGCCTTTCGCTCCCTGTATTTTACCTTTGCCACCTTTAGAATTTGGAAGAGAGTATTCCAGTCAACAGTGTCAAAAGCTTTCTCTAAGTCTACAAATGCTAGAAACGTAGGTTTGCTTTTCCTTAAACTTTCTTCTAAGATAAGTCATAAGGTCAGTATTGCCACATGTGTTCCAACATTTCTACAGAACCCATACTGATCTTCCCTGAGGTCGGCTTCCACCAGTTTTTCCATTCGCCTGTAAAGAATCTGCGTTAGTATTTTGCAGCTGTGACTTATTAAACTGATAGTTCGGTAATTTTCACATCTGTCTCATACATCTTGCTCACAAGATGGTAGAGTTTTGTCAGGACTGGCTCTCCCAAGGCCTTGAGTAGTTCTAATGGAATGTTGTCTGCTGCTGGGCATTCACTGCTTGCTGCCAAGAAGGTGATTGTTTTTGCTGATGTGACTTGCAATAACGACTGCGCGAAACGCTGCTATCTCGTTCAGGATGCTATGGAAGACACCCTCTCAAGCACCCCGAAGACTTCTTGAGCCCTCGGCTGTGATGGGTTTCAGGCTGTCAAAAGAACTATGGTTTGTGCACGTGCGGATGAGAGAAAGGCTGAGGCGTCTTCGAGTGTACAAGGATGGACTCATCGTGACCATCGTTTCCGTAGTGTAGCGGTTATCACGTCTGCTTCACATGCAGAAGGTCCCCGGTTCGATCCCCGGGGGAGGGGGGAACAGTATTTTCCTGCCTATGTCGCATACTACTCCAGTGAGCCACGTCATGTGTGGATCTGTTGCATGTACCTTCGTTATGCAAGCGCGACATTTATTGAATTTTTAAGTTATGATGGCAACCTTGTTGAAAGTTCTCTGTGAAGTAAGCATCACAGCAATAGTTTCCGTGGTGTAGTGGTTGTAACGTCTGCCTAACACGCAGAAGGTCCCTGGTTCGACTCAGGTCTTTCAGTGTTCTATCAAACTCTTCACACAGTATCATATCTCCCATTTCATCTTCATCTACATCCTCCTCCATTTCCATAACATTGTCCTCAAGTACATCACCCTTGTATAGACCCTCTATATACCCTTTTGTAGTGTTTCCTTCGTCGGGGTTCTGCCGTGAAAAATATAAAATAGAAAATCTGATTGGGTTTTGAATTTTGATGGAATAAGTTATGGATAAGGCGGACTTCGTATTACTGATTGAGATTGTGCTGCAATTTGACCGTGCATGGCAGACCGGGTCGGCAACACTACAAAAACTAACTGTACGGAAATGGCATCAGAAACTAATTGAAATTTACCTTATAATCTTGTTACAAACACGGTACTAATTACAATATAGTCTTCATAGCTGTCCTAATTTCTCTTGTAGGACGACCCGTCTTTCACTTTTCTCCATCTGTTGAAAACTTCAAGTTGTCACTGTCATGATCAATTTACAACACACACACACACACACACACACACACACACACACACACAAAAGAAAAGAAAATTTTTCATAAAAATCGGTCGCTGGCACAGCGCTCTTCTATGTGCGCGATCGTAAATTATATCTTTGTATTGGCGGAGGCGCGGTAGTCAAAGTACTGTTACACCTTTCTGCTTTCCCTTCTTTGCTTAGAACTGGGTTTCTATATGAGCTCTTTATGTTCATACAAGTGGCTCTCTTTTCTCCAAATGTATCTTTAATTTTTCTGTAATCAGTATCTATCTTACCCCTAGTGAGATAAGCCTCTACATCCTTACATGTGTCCTCTAGCCATCCCTGCTTAGCCATTTTGCATTTCCTGTCGATCTCATTTTTGAGACGTTTGTATTCCTTGTTGCCTGCTTCATTTACTGCGTTTTTATATTTTCTCCTTTCATCAATTAAATTCAGTATCTCTTCTGTTACCCAAGGATTTCTACTAGCCCTCGTCTTTTTACCTACTTGATCCTCTGCTACCTTCACTATCTCTCAAAGCTACCTATTCTTCTTCTACTGTATTTCTTTCCCACATTCTTGTCAAGCATTCCCTAATGCTCTCCCTGAAGCTCTCTACAACCTCTGGTTCCTTCAGTTTATCCAGGTCCCATCTCCTTAGATTCCCACATTTTTGCAGTTTCTTCAGTTTTAATCTACAGTTCATAACCAATAGATTGTGGTCAGAGTCCACATCTGCACCTGGAAATGTCTTACAATTTAAAACCTGATACCTTCTAGTATCTCCAGGATTCTTCCAAGTATACAACCTTCTTTCATGATTCTTGAACCAAGTGATAGCTATATTAAGTTATGCTCTGTTCCTCTTTCATTTCTTACCCCCAGTCCATATTCACCTACTATGTTTCCTTCTCTCCCTTTTCCTACTCTCAAATTCCAGTGACCCATGACTATTAAATTTTCGTCTCCCTTCACTACCTGAATAATTTTTTTTAACTCATCATACATTTCATCATGAATGTAAGAGGAATTAATGTATCTATCTGTTCTAAAGTGAATTCAGTTTCATACATAGTGTGAAAATAAACTGAGAAGGCATAAGACTTTAACAGAGAAAAGTATGATGAGAACATACAAGTGGCGCGAAGGCAAGGTGATTTATAGTCGTCATCAGAAGTATTTCCCAGGGGGAAAAGTGCATAATATTCCTTTCTTTAAAATAAATAACACCAACAATTAACAAAGCACATGGGCAGTAGTCAGTCATTAAGGAAGAATGCTCCAAAATTTTGATGAAAAATTGAGTATCATGTAAATGAGTTCCTGGAAGAGGCGAGTTTAACAACTACTGTTAAACTCCTAGTTTTGGAAACAAACCAACCTATAGCTGAAGATATTTCCACTCATTATTTTATGGTATAATTTTTTGAGGTAAATTTTCATTTAGGAAAGAAGTGTTAATTGTCAGAAATATTTTCCAGCCACTAGGTGGGTCTGTTTTGCACATAACCCTCGTCATTTTCCTCTCTCCTCCCATCACAACTTTGCCACCACCCTGAATCAGTCCTATTTTCTGCGAATAATCTCCTTTGCTCCTTTGCTCCTTGGTCCTTTGCCATGGTGCCTCTATTCAGGCATCTTCCCTGCAACTCTAATACATCTCATTCTCTTTAAAAGTTTAAGCAACTTAAGCCCTTGCTGATGCTGTCTGCTTCTGGTTTCCAGCCAGTTTCTTACACCTGACTTTGTGAATACTGGTCTGGTAAAGATGTTCTGCCTCAGTTACAAGAATCACAAATATTTAAATAAGGAAAAAAAGTTCTCACAGGAACACGTTGGTAACACTAGAAGCAGATAGGGTACACTATTTCCATCTCAGAGGTGGGGACGTTTAGTGGTTACAGAAAGGGACATCCAGCCACACTAAACTACTGGCATTGCCAAATCCAAATTAACGTAACTACCCTGTGAAAAGCCAGGGAAAAGAAGAGAAGATTAGCATAGGCCATTAACTTAATATTATCCTCTCCAACTTTCTTCTTCAGGGGCTCCCATACCTTACTGCAGCACACATTAGTATCCAAAGATACAGGAAAATCAACAAATCTTGTCCACTCTCATGTTTCCCATGTAACTGCCTCACTGCAAATATGACATCTATCACTGACCTGCCAAGGCTGAAGCCATGCTGCTATTCCTTCAGTTTTCCTTAACTTTGCCCCTTATTCTCTTCCCTAGAATGTTTCAAATATTTCTGCACCCTTCTATCCTTCTTAAACTCATTCTCAATCCCTTTCTTTAAGACTGGAACAATTAATCCTTTCTTCGAGTCTTCTGGAGCTGTCTTCTCCCTCCAAACTACCCTCAGCACATTGTACTGCCATTACTGCCCTGTTGCTCCAGCTGCTCTTACCATTTCAGCTGACACCAACTACCCTCCTCCTTTTACTGTCCATGGCCGATTCTACATTTGTACATCTAATACCTACTGCATTTTCTATTTCTCTGATGTTATCCATCTCTTTACTGACCTCCCTTCTTGGCTATCCATACTGGATTTAAAAGGGCCTCAAAGTGTTCTTTCCGCACTGCTCTCAGTTTTTTTCTTACTCCTTCCTTATTTTCCATTTACATTTGGTGGAGTGAAGTTTCCAGTAACACATTTCCTCTTTGTCTTCCTTATCCCAAATAGCAATTACCTGTTGCTTTTTCTGCCTTCCTTCATCACTTCTGTCCATCAATTTCCTTTCTCCACTACTACTATCTTTTTGGCTTGTTTATTCTTGCTATTGTATTCATGCCTTACATCTAGTTTCTTTTGCTGAAACCATGCCCTAACTGCTGCTGTCCACCCCCATTTTTATCCTGTACTGCTGCTTTCACACTCTCATTCCACCTTCATTTTTGCTTAAATCTTTAAATGTTGCCATCCACAGGTATCTTGAAGGCTGATGTTTAAAGAGTTACACATTTTTTGAGAGAGTGCTGAAAAGCAATGCCCCCAAATTTCTTATGTGAAAACTCTTATTAAAGCTTTTTAAATAAAATGAACATTATAAATATTCTACATCTTTATTCTCCATGTCTACACATTTGCAGCCCTCTGCCGCTAGAGGGCTCCGAATTGTAGCCTATAACGTGGTGGTGTGTAACGTACCTATGTCTGTGCGTGACAAACGGTGTGCTGTAATCAAGTTCTGAATTCGAAAAGTTCATCTACATATGGAGCACCCTCTCCTTCAGAATGTCAATGCCAGAGACCACAGGAGTGCTGTGACATCTGTAACAGTCTGATGCCTTCGGTTCACTGTCATCGATCGTTCTACATACAGTCCTGACTTTGCCCTATCCGATTTGCATCCATTTCCAAAATTTAAAGGACCCCTTCGAAGGCTTCATTGCCACAGCAATGAAGTGGTGCATGCAGAAGTGGGGTTGTGGCTCCATCAACAAAGTCAAACAGTCTACAGTGACAGTTATCAACAAACTGCTCTCTCACGGCACAAATGTGTTTGTTGCTCAAGAGTGACTATGTTGAGGAATAACCATGTAGAATAAAGACGTATACTGTTAATAACATTCATTCTATTTATAAAGCTTTAAGAGTTTTCACATAAAAAACTCAGAGGCATCACTTATTCGCACACCCTCATAACTGAACCATCACAATACATACATTCACAAATGATATTTGTTATAAATAATCCATCAAAATTTGAGAGGCATTACAACATATGAAGAAAATATGACCTTCACCCCCTTCAGCCTTGTATTTCAGGTGAGATCTAGGAGCAAGTTTTCAGCATCTAATTCAGAGTATGTAGTTACTGACAGTAAATTAATGAAATTTGCTCTGCAGTTTCACAGTTTATCTATAATACATAGCACTTTGTTTGAAATACTGAAATAAGGTGATGTTCAGAAAAAGCAGAAAGTATTTTCCTGCACCCAAAGCTAATCAGATCAGATTACTTTACGAAAGTTAATTTTAACTGCCTTACCTGCTCTGGGCTCATATATGTCTCTGTTCCGACTTGTGCAGTGTGCTTCTCATGCCTTCTTTCATATGATTGTTGAATGGTGTCATGGAACGTTTTTTTCTCCGTAACATTCTCTACCATTGCAGTAACAAGACCAAAATCTCCAACCTTAATTTGGCCATTCAATGAAAAGAATATGTTTGAAGGCTAAAAACATGGTAAGATCCCAAATTACTAAATCAGATATATGTTCTCACACATAATAGAAATATAACAAATAAAATAAACTAAAATACACAGTGTGTTGAAAAATTCACATTGTTCATTAACAGATAGTTCTGGTAAAATGGTGCAGAAATTCTGAAACTACAGAAAATTTAAATATGTGTGATAGTTATCATGCTAGGGTTTCTGTTCCCTTGATGTTAGGTATGAAGAAGTCAATGTATCAAGTTACAGCATTGGGCTTCTAGTGATTAATGTTACGCAAGACATTGTTTTGTAAACCCTTTTTTTTGTGAGTATTGAATTGTCGAGGCTTGGTTTTGTGTGCCTTCCGTTTGAGGTAATCGTTGGGCTATGGTATGGACAGCCGATGTTATGATATCAGAGCAAGGGCAGAGAGACCTCATCGCCAACTGCAGCTCCAAGGAGTACTTCAAACGAAAGATTCCGTGAACCCAAAATGAACAATGCTGAAGAAGACAATATCAAGCTTGGATGTATTTTTTAGGCAGTCTCTTCTCTGAAGTCTCTGGATAGACCTCTTATGGTAGCATCTAATGAGACACTGCACATTGTGTAATAGACTCTGAGAATAAAGTAATCTGTCAGCAAGAACAACAGTCTACTAATTTAAGTTGATTGGATAAACAGCTGTTTCATATGGTGTGCTATGGTTCAGGAATTGTACAGGAGTACTGCACAATTAGCATGATCACAGTACGGTGCAGTAGCACAAACACAAAAATCATGTGGCACCCCTGCAATGGTTAGTAGCAACTTCAGCAAACATTATAATATACCATGCTACTCATTTGTTTTTGCCATCAGAGGCACAAGAGCCTAACGAAGTACTGAACAAAAAATTATCAAAATGCAATGGGTAAATAGTTGAGTGGTTTCCAAAGGCTGAGGGGAAACTCCAGATCTGGACACTATTCCTCACAGTGATACCAATGATATAAACAGACACTTACATGCAAGTTCTATTTTGTTGTCTAAACCATAAAATAAACTTAACCTGTGAGACAACAAGAATTCAATTACACATTTTAGAAAAAAATTATAGCTTGAGAGAAAGTGATCAAATCCCATATCTAGCAACTCAAAGCTATGATTTGCTGGTTTCCTTAAATTACTATACCCTCAGTAAGCCCACAGTTTGAGTCCTTCACACATACTTTTCAACTGGGCTAATGCCCTATCTCTATTTACACAACTGAAAACCACCTTTCCTTCTCAGCAGGAACTTACATCATACAAAAAACTGTGCCTGATCTACTGATAATTTTAACTACGTAATTTTGAACTATATTAGTTTCAAAACAAGAATAACAATTTACAAAAAATATGATACAAAACGAGCAAACCACACTCTAAGGCAAAAAGTTACAAAAATAAAATTGTGACTTTTCAGTCTTTGCCAATGGGTCTGTTGCAAATACACTTGTCGGGTTTGCCACTGGACTGTATTGTGTAAATCACACAATATTTCATCGCTGCAACTGCTCGACATCGTCAGGTGCTGATTGTTGCTGACCTGAAGATGTTGAGTAGTTGCAGCGATGAAATATTGTACGATTTACACAAAATGATACAGCGGCAAACCAGAGAAGTGTATTTGCAAGAATTAAATTCATGTTATGGTGTAATGTCAATGAAGAGGAACAAACATGTAACAATCTTTAACTGAATAACATTTTTCTGAGAACCTATGCAAAAACTTTATGCCATCCCTGATGCCATATGCTTTGCAGCATAAAGAATCTCTTACCATTTTCTCTCTTAATTACGTCGATACTCAGCTCAGTGCAGTGCAAAACAACATAATTTAACAGAAACTATTTAAATTACTTAATATTCTAACAGTAATTCTTTATTATACAAAATTGTGTGTTGCAAGCTGTGTGTTATGTGAATTATCTAGTCTCAGCAAAATCCCATGTTCTATAAATTGTCAAAAATCTTTCACAAACCGATCTAATGGTTAACAACTGAAACAGTATGAAAGAATCTAATTAATAGAGCTATCTGGAACATTCTCTAACTTGCACCACACATTACATTTTGTCTGTTTACACTTTTGTACTGTCAGGTAACAACTTGTTGCCCAGTTAAGTTGTTGTACTGGAACACTGTAGACATTATTAGCAATGATTTCAAACTTGTTTGTTTGTGTCTCTCTTCATTTGCTTGATGCCTTGTCACTGACTTTACTCCTCCTATTATTAACAAAGGCAGATAATGCGGTTACTGAGTAAATGTAGTATTTATGGAACACATATTTTCCTGCATAACATTTACAGAGCTTTGAAAATGAAATCATTTGGTCAGCAATAGAACCAAGATGAAGAAACTGGTGTTTAAACTTACACAAACTATTAAGTACACCAAAATTGCTCCTCAAAATCAAATAGAACTTTGAAAACATGCCTTAGCTCAACTATGGGCTTTTGTCTCCTCGTAAAGTGAGTGTTAAAGAAATGCAGCCACATGTATGCTACTTGCAAAAACGTTAATGTAAAAAATGAAAAATAAAATTAGTTGATTTTAGCATAATAAAACAAAATAGGTGACTTACAAGACATCACAAAATCTGTAATTTTGTCATACACAAATGTTATAAATCAGTGGACGGCAGTTTGTCCAACATTCATAACTGATAGTTATTGAATGTTAGAACTGAGTTCTGATTTCTAATCCCTTCAAGACTGAGGTTTGTATACAATTTTGAGATGTAACAATATTAAGAAAAGGATAGTTGCTACTCACCATAAAACGGAGATGCTGAGTCACAGATATGCACAACAAAAAGACTGTCACAAAATAAGCTTTTGGCCAGCAAGGCCGTTGTCAAAGTGATGTCACACACACACACACACACACACACACACACACACACAGTGACAATAGATTCTGGCAGCTGAAGCAACACTACGACCAGCAGCAGCAGCAGCAGCTGCAGCAGTGAATTATGGGACAGACAACTGGGGGATAGGGAGATGGCTGGGATGGGAGGGGGAGGGATAGCAGGGTAGGCATGGGGGACAGTGAAGTGCTTGTGCAGGGACAAGGTGGAGAGAGGGTAGGGCAGCTGGTGCAGTCTGGTGCTTAGACGGGGGGCGGGGAGAGGTTGGGGGAGGGGGTAGGGTAGCGGAAAAGAAGAGAAGTAAAAAGACTGGGTTCATTGGTGGAACAGATGGTTGTTTAGTGGTGGAATTGGAACAGGGAAGGGACTAGATGGGTGAGAACAATGATTAACTGATGTTGAGGCTAGGAGGGTTATGAGAATGTAGGATATACTGCAGGGAGAGTTTCCACCTGCACAATTAGGAAAAGCTGGTGTTGGTGCTCCCTACCCTCTCCACTGTTTCCCTGCATGCTCCCCAGCAGCACTTCACTGTCCCCCAGCCCACCCCTGCTATCCCTCCCCATCCCAGCCTTCTCCTTACCTCCATCCAGCTGCCTCTCGCATTATGCACTGCTGCTGCAGCTGCTCGTAGTGTGGCTTCAGTTGCCAGAGATGTGGTCGTGTGTGTGTGTGTGTGTGTGTGTGTGTGTGTGTGTGTGTGTGAGTGACAAAGGCCTTGTTGGCCGAAAGCTTATTTTGTTATAGTCTTTTTGTTGTGCCTATCTGTGACTCAGCATCTCCTTTATATGGTGAGCAGCAACTATCCTTTTCATAATATTGTTAATTCCATCTTGGATTTTCCATTGATTGACTTTAGAATGTAAGTTCATTTTCACTATAGTGAACTTTGATGTGATGATGAAAATAGGAATGAACATTGTAAAAAAAAGCCACTGACTTTCACAAAAAATAATAAATTTGCAGAAAACAACACAGAATTTTTGCAAAAACACAAAATTTGCCAGAAACAACAAATCTGGCACAGAAATAACATTGAACTTGGCAAAAGATGACAGCAAAAAAAGAAAAGGTGATTCGGAATTTAGAAAAAAAAGGTGATTCGGAATTTAGAAAAAAAAGGTGATTCGGAATTTAGAAAAAAAGAGTTGATTCGGGATTTAGAAAAAAAAAGTTGATTCGGAATTTAGAAAAAAATAAAGTTGATTCAGAATTTAGAAAAAAAGTTGATTCGGAATTTAGAAAAAAAGTTGATTCGGAATTTAGAAAAAAAAGTACTCGGAATTTAGCAAAGAAAAGAGACTCGGAATTTAGTAAAGAAAAGAGACTCGGAATTTAGTAAAGAAAAGAGACTCGGAATTTAGTAAAGAAAAGAGACTCGGACTCGGAATTTACAAAAAGTAGCAAAAAATTTAGCAAAACAGTGGCGTGGAATTTAGGAAAAAAAGTAGCACGGAATTTATCAGAAAAGTAGCACAGTTTTTAGCTAAAAAAGTAACACTGAATTTGACCAAAAGTAACACGGAATATGGCCATAAAATGAAACGTACTCTTCCTGTCCCTAATGGTACTGCAATGAGGTACTGACCCTCAAAGATGTATCCGCCTCTTATGGCCTAGCAAATCTTCCAATTAAATACTGTTTCTCTATACACTTGATTAGTGTAAATAACATCCTTCCTGAAGTGCATGGTAAAGGAAGATGTGAATGTGCAGCTCAATGAGGACTCAATCAACTAGAATTATATTTGTGCATATAAATCCTGCCATATGCTCTCAAAATACAAGGCTTCCTAGCTTTGTAAGAGAGCAACAGGATGCCTAGTATCATCTCAACTGACGGTACTGCAGTGCTCCGGAATTCATGCTGAACACACCAGTTTCATTGTGGCATAATATCTGTAAGTGATTTATACTTGATTTACACTATGGTCATATTCAAGTAGGCAAAACCATCATGAACAAAAAGGTGACAAAACACTATTAAAAATTTTTAACTAAAAAATAGTTTTGATCACTAAAACCATTCATTTTTATCTTAAGAGATGACCAGTTTTGATGTGTATGAGATCATCTTCAGACCAGTTAATCCATGATGACCGCAGATGCAGTTGATCTTCACGCCTTCCTAGAGCAGTGCCACCATTTCCAACAGTAATCATGGAATCACTGGTCTAAAGATGATCACACACAGACCAAAACCAGTCATCTTTTAAGATAAAAATAAATTACTTTAGTGGTCCAGACTGTTCTTTAATTTAAATTTTTTTAAAAAAACTGACACGTCTCCAAAATGCCTGGAAAATGGCTGTTTTGAGAATACAGTGAATCTGAAATCTTGCATCTTAACTCTTGCACTGATTTTCATGAAGAAGTTTGTGTATTTTATCTGCTGCTGGATAAAGGTGTGTTTTAGACATTTCCATTCACATCATCCCTCGGTGATAATCATCCATGTCTCACTACCACAAATCAAAACTGGCAATACACACTGACTGTAGCTTTTCTTTTCAGCCACACCCATAATCTAGTTTAGAAATCACTATTAGTTTCCCAAAAGCACTTCAGACCATTTCTCAACTTCTGGTTTTTTCTTTTCCTGTTCAGCAAGTCATCTTTAAATGTCCTAAATGCAAAATATCAGTGGGATTCATTGTCAAGTAATTTGCACTGTTTTCTTTTTGATCTGTTGTACATAAATAATTTCAGTCTTTTTGTTACTGATTTTCAGGGTTACTATCAAAGTTGATCAATTAAGTTCTTCCATTAGTTGCTCAAGTTTATTTGCACCAGCAGCAAATAGTATAATGTATCAATAAGTCAAAAGTGGCTCAGATAAGTTCCATTAACAATATGCCTTCTTCATTTTCCCAGTTTAACGACCGGAAAGTTCCTTTAAGACTGCTGAGACTAGTTTAGGAGATATGGACTCACCCTGCCTGCCTTCTTTCAATCCTAAATGTATCACTTTCTTGGTGAAATCTGATAGTAACTGCAGTGGCACCGTATTAGTATATCGACATATGTCGAATCAATTTCTCATTGAAATGAGGCTGAAAGCATTCTCAAAATCTATGAGCCCTAGGTTCAAATGGCTCTGAGCACTATGGGACTTAAAATCTATGGTCATCTGACCCCGCCGGGAATCGAACCCGGGCGTGGGAAGCGAGAACACTACCGTACGACCACGAGATGCGGTATGAGCCCTAGGTAAAGTGATAATTCATACGCCTTGCTCCATTCTATAATATCCTCCACGAGTCACAAATGGGACATTGTGCTACACCCATGTCTAAAACATGCTTTGCTTAGTAGTAGTTCAATGTTTATTCTATTGTTGGCGATAATTTTGTCAGACTCCTTTTAAGTTACAGAGGGGCTTTTTCTGTCTTGTCTGTCAACTATCTTATTAAGTAGAACAACTATATTATTATGTAAACTGAAGGCAGAGGGAGGGGGGGGGGGAGAAAGGAAAGGGAAGAGAAGGAACTACTGACATCAGCTGCATCAGGACTTTGTGTGGCATCAGCAGTGACAAGTGAAAATGTGTACTAGACCGGGACTCAACATGGGATCTCTTGCTTACTGGGCAGTTTCATTAACCTCTGTGCCAGTCGAATACACTGAAATACACTGATTTATTGCAAATGCATGGAGTATTTAGCATGTTCCTCAAATGACCCACACTCCCACCTAGCACCACCTATCTGCAAGTCTCCATCTATGTCCTCCATGCTCACTAATTTTAGATTCCTGCTGGAGATCGAACATTAACACGCTTCCACACTGAAGGTTGTGGATTCATTGCCCATCGAGTCAAATCAATTATATGAATGTGTGGTGTCAGTTCTTTCAGACAAAAACAGATACCATGTATTCATATAACTATATTATTGTCCAGTTTTTGGCAACTGTCTACAACCTTAGGCATTCTGTAAATAATTATCCAAGCTCCTTTTGTAATATTTTACACTCAAATTTAATACACCACCATCCCCATATAAGTTTCTTTTTTTTTCATGCCTTGAACGATACAACTCATCCTAAACTACTTCAAAGTGCCATTAATTTCTTTATTAATTACATGTGTTTCAATTTATTATTGAAGAATTCAGTTTGTCTCAATTGTTTGTTATTTTGTCATTTGTGCATACCTTGGGAATCTAAGGAGATCCAAGCAGTCAGTCCAGCAAGAAATCATTGATGAAGAAAATCAAACACATGACAACCACACAATTAAGATGACAATTGTACTGCCATCATTGCATAAACATTTGCAAAAGCACTAGCTACTGTGATTAAAAAAAAATCTACTTGTTTTGTAATGCGATAAATGGAATATGTTACTTTGTATAAGGTAGTGGCTGTTGTTTCTTTTGTCCTTCACAACAAAATAATACATACACATCTCATTTAATATTTTTGTGAATGAGTTTTACTGCAGACTAAGATGTTCTTTGCTAATACCCAAACAGAGCACTTGATTTTATTGGATGCTAAGAAAGGTACAGCAGTATCAATTTCTGAAGTCCACTAGAATATGAATTTAGAGGATTTTCATCTCTCAAAGCAAATATCACATCAACATTATTCAATGAAAAATATCACAAGTTATTCTAAGTGTATATATTAACCTGGTTTACTTTAATCTTACCTTTAGATCTCTATGTATAAGGCCTTGGAGGTGAACATATTCCACTGCCTGCACAATCTGTTCAAACATTACAAGAACTTTATGCTGATCTCTAGAGGACACATTATCACATAACCATTCCCTTAGGCTTTCACGGTGGCACAGCTGCATTTGGATGTATAGGAACACAGATGTTGATGGACCGGCCATGATACTACCATCTCCACGTATGTTTAGTGATGCTGGTCTTCTTGAGGTCACATCACAGCTCGTCTGACTACTATCATAGTCTGAGCCTACAGAGATAATGCTGTCACCTTGTCCCTGTTCACTAATTTCATTGTCAAATGAAGTTAATAACTCATCTGCATTCTGTTTTTCCTTGGAATCCTCAAATACAATGAATGAATCATCTTCGTCACTTGCTGATCGGCAAATATTAGCACCTGAGGTGGTATTCTCAGATGCCGTACAACTGCTATCTTGAGCACCTGTCTTCATTGTCTTTGTGGGTAGCCCATACAGTCGTGCATACTCTGAGGTAGAGTGTAAATCTTTGCTCAGCTGAGAAAGGTCAATAGATGTAGCATCTTGTAAAAGACTGGAAGGAAGAACAGAGTGAGAATGATATTAGCACAATCAAGGAATCAAATTAAGTATTTCACTTACAATTCTGTATGTTTAGAATACATAATTCAAAATAACTGCAACAAGATTGTTTTACAAAATAACAACAATGCATATTTCTTGGAAGGCAGTCAATCTACATTAAAGAAAATAATGACTGTTGCACTGTTACTAGCAGAGTGCAAATTTAGCACCTTATACCACACATACTTGCCTCTTCTTGAGCAACTTACAGGAACACTGAGAATTCCAAACTATTTGTAAAACTGAAGTTAGCTGCAATTACACATTTGCTAATTCAGCACGAGGTACAGAGTGCTGGTAAACAATGAATAACAAACCACTGGTCCATCACTACAGTCCAGTATTTCCTATCACCTGTCCCAGGAATTTAACTGACAATACATGTCTCTAAATTTAACAATATTTCAAATAATCCCTAATGTCAAAATTACTGACAGACTAAAACATTGGGATATAAAGAACCTACACGGAGTGTCCTTCCAGTTGCACCATCTAAATTTGTCTCATGAGGCAATGAAAAAATTTAGCTCTCATTACACACTGTTACCTTTTTCAGTCACCACAGAGCTGTAAATCCGATCATAAAGGTGAGCCTTCAGGGCTATCGAATAAGTCAAGTTACTGCTGACTACTAGCAACAAATTATGGCTCCTGCTAGTCATCAAATCACACTGATAGTTACATTCCAGGAGGGATGGCTAATATTCAGGAACAATCATTCACAGAAATAAGTCCAGTAAACATGGGCTCTAAAATGCATATTCTAAGAGCTATGAGCACTCGTTTATCTTTGCTACTGTGGAACACAGCTTATCTACTGACCAAGTGCTCATAGCTTTTAGGATATGCATTTTAGAGCCCATGTTTACCTGACAATTTTTTCTTGTTTTGGTCCATACTACCTCCCCACAAAATATGCATGGCAAGGAGCCTGCAATAACAGAGATTTGTTTCAGAGTATCGAAGATGAAGAAATGCCCCCATTTACTGGACATTTTTGCTTCAAATGATAGTTCCTATCATATCCCTGAATATTGGCCTTTCTTCCTCAAACACACTGTATGTGTATATTTACAGAAAACAGCTCATTCGAATATGAAAAAAATTGCTCTTTCTTTTATAGAACACAGCTGTTGTTTTTATCTATTTTTTTAAACAAATCACTCTTGTAACTTTACACAAACAACTATCAACTATCCATATATTGGAAAAGACAAGATCTATTTAATATAAATATTAGCGCTATACAGATTGTAAGTCACTGGTGTTAAATATTATTGTAAGTTGCAGGAGTAGTGGCTAATGAGTTACTCTTTTACTTCTTTTTTTAAATTTGTGAATTCACATTTTCCTGCTTGATTTCTACCAGCAATCTGTTGTAGGTCTTTGCAGCAGAACACAAAATTCGATTCTGAACCCTAGCAGAGGCTGCAGAGTATACATAAAAATTATTTCTACTTCTAGTAGTGTGACCATGAATTACGCCATTTTATCTAAATTCGCTCTACTTATTAAGCACAACTACTATTAGGGACTATATACAGGATGTCCGATTATCTTGACCACCCTAAATAACTGTTTGTCCAGATGCAAATTACAAAATGTTTCAACAAATGTTCTTTAGCTGTCAGAGGGACATCAATCAGCATGACTGCCTTCGTTGTAGCTTTGTTTTTTACAAAGATATGAACAGCGGTATGAGTTCTCTAAATGGCACCCTGTATTTTTTTATTCGGTATTCATTTCCTCTACTAAAGACCTATTCAAAAATGTATCCCAGTGTACCACACACTGAAACACAACATTATTCATTACATAACACAACACTGACATTGAGACCAGGATCACAAATTCGTCCACTTGCTGGAGCTGTCAGAAAACAAATGAAAACCAAGTAAAAACATAACACAAAACTGACTTTGACTCTCCTGTACCATTGCCCAGGAGTGGAACATTCAAAGATGCTCAAAGGTGACTCTGGACACCGATACACTGGTGCACTCGTTGAATGAAAGAATTATTTACTGCTTCCAGTGTTTCCTGCTGAAGAGAATTACAAGCAAGCATGATACGTCAATGCATGTCCTTTGGAGTTGTTGCAATATTGTCGTGATAGACAACATCTTTAACGCATCCTCAAAGAAAAAAGTCCAGAGGATTTAAATCAGGAGACCAGCAGGCCAAGTAACTGTTCCTCCTCGACCAATTCATCTGGCCGGATACCTTCGGTTCAGAACACAAAGTGCACGCAAAGACATTATGTGTTGGACATCCATTGTGTTGATTACCACATAAGCATTCTCGTTCTTAGCAGCGCTTCATCCAGAAGGAGGAGGAAGAATTTGTCTGAGGAAGTTGGCATATGCTGTGCCATTTAGACTACCACTGATGAAATAAAGGCTAATAATTGTAGTACCAAGCATCCCACACCAGACATTAATTCTCCACTGACACTGATGTTCCATCTGTCTAAGCCATCGTGGGTTGTCGCTGGACCAATAATGCATGTTCCTTGTATTTACCTGTCCTTTGTTTGAGAAGGAACATTCATCGGTAAATAGAACATTGGAGAAGAAGTTCAGGTAGGCGAAAATTTGCTGCCAAGGCCACTGACAGAACTGTACACAATTCTGGAAATCATTCTCATGCAATTCTTGATGTAGGTGTACATGGTAAGAATGGAACCGATGACGTGTAAGAATACGATGTACACTGGTATTAGAAATGCCAATCTCATGTTGACGCTGTTGTGTGCTCACATATGGATTCACAGCAACGGAAGCGAGAACAGTAACTTCGGCAGCTTTGTCTGTGCAACTGCTATGGTGATTGCATTGTCATGGGTTGGAGCTTCCCGTTTCCTGAAGCATCGCAACAAGACGTGAAAACATCTGTCGGGGAGGTGGGTTCTTGTCAGGATACGCTCTTTGTACAATTCCACTGCCTGCGTAGCATTACGCTTACCTTCAACAACAATAAAAGAAACGTTATGTCAATGCAGTTTGTAGGAAGGATAGCCTTTACTGTATGCCTATTCTACACAACATCATATAAAAGGACTAAACTACTATACCAAATGTACCCGTATGTAAGAAGTATTGCAATTACTGTTCTGTTAACTTACAGTCTCCATAAATGAGTAGCATTTCTACCTTCTCTTTGTTGGTGTACATTCTACTCAAACAACTCTTCAACTAATGATGGTTGATGGAATGACAGGTGTGCATTCTACTTATGTTTATATTTGTCCTCTGTCAACGTCAGCACGTGGATGTGTTCCATTACCCAGTGTACCTACACTAAGCACTGGGAGCGTCAACATCAGTGTTGTGTTACATAACTAATAACGTTGTTTCAGTGAATGGTACACTGTGATACATTTTTGCATCGATCTTTAGGAGAGGAAATGAATTACCGAATAAAAAAATACAGGGTGCCATTTATAAAAGTCATACCACTGTTCATATCTTTGTAAAAAACAAAGCTACAACGAAGGCAATCATGCCGATTGATGTCCCCCTGATGGCTAAAGAACAATGGCTTGAAACATTTTGTAATTTGTATCTGGGTTATTTTGGGTGGTCAAGATAAGTGGGACACCCTGTATATTGGTACATATGTTTAATAATCCTTAGGCCACTGAAAATACTTCTGCAAGAGTTCAGTTATCAACTTTATGAAACAGCCAGCAAAAGCAGTTTTAACAATGGAAACCCTAAATGGAATAATATGTGAAATAAGCTTCGTCGCAGCCGTGTGTGTGTGTGTGTGTGTGTGTGTGTGTGTGTGTGTGTGTGTGTGTGTGTGTACACTTTTGCTGGAGAAAGAACAAGAACTCAAAAGCTGGTGTTTACAGCTGTATGTTTCTATGGGTCACACATCAGTCAGCTATAGGCGAGTGGTTGCCTTTTCTGCATTTTATGTAAAAGCTGTTTTATTTAATATTTATTGAGACACAACTAATTTTAGTCAAGCGGGCACCTTCAAGTCACCTACACATGGCTTGGAATCAAAAGTCTTTGGCAGTCTCCTGCAGAAATATTGAGCCATGCTGCTTCTACATCTGTCCACAACTGCAGAATTGTTGTCGGTCCAGGATTTTATGCACAATTGATTATGTCCAATAAATGTTTGATGGGATTAATATTGGACAATCTGGACAGCCAATCATTCACTCAAATTGTCCAGAATGTTCTTCAAACCAATCACAAACAGTTGTTGCCCAGTGACATGGTGCAGTGTCGCACACAACAAGACATGTGCGCTGGCTTTGCGGCCAGAGTGGTACACCTCTGTTTATCAATGGTTGTCCATGGTTTCGTCTTACGACCAGAGACGCTGGTCTGATGGTGTCTGATTGGCAAGCTATTTAAGTCAGGGTGTATATGCGGACAAGGGAAAAAAGTTCCCGGATTTCCCGGTTAAAAATACACTTCTCCCAGGTGAAAACACACTTTTTCCGTGTTAAGTGACAGCATATTTTCCCTTGGAATTGCAAAACTTATCAACCCTTTGAATGGTTATACCCAAGACTGGTGTGGTTTCTCGATCTGACTAAGTCTATTCCGTCACTATCTGCTAGATAAAACAAAATAGGCCTTTCTTATATTGCAGCAATTTTGTAACATGAACCAAATAAATGAGACTGTTTTGGCACAAATTGTCATTTTTCTAATACGACAGACTATAATTAATGAAGTACCAATATCGAATGCCTATTAGGCTTAATACAAGCAAAAAGCTTTATGTTAGGAAATAGTTTAACATTTCATTCATACACACCAGTTTCTCAAGCACGAGATCGAAAAGTAGTATTATAAAATTTTTATATAAATTTGCAATCGTCTTCTTATTCCATAATTTGTGTGATGTCCCCGTTTCTTCTCCTTCCTCGTACTAACCAAGAATCTTGTCATCACCAATTCTGTAGTTATTGCTGCCATTATCACAATTTGTTTGCCGATTTACTTCACTAGCCCTGCCAGAATCACCAGTTTAGTTATCACGAGACTATTCTCCAGTTAGGCGTTGTTACATGTTCATAAAAAAAGTTTTCCGCACTACTTCCAGAATAGAACTTAAGCAGCTGCTAGCCGGGGTTGTACAACTGGTCCTTACTAGTGTAGCATTCTGGCCAAAAATTTTCTGTCAAAACTTCATTTTCTTGGATACATTAAGAAGATAATATGTAATCTTGCTCACCTGTTATTCCTGTTAGTCGTTTATTTCCATTCTGGTAGTCTGAATCTGTGGATTTCGCTAGTAATTATAACAACGCTGATTATTCACAAACCCAATCAACCACATAATCAGACAGCAATTGGCATTCATTTGTTCAGCTTCATTCCCCTCAACTCATATAGCCCCATCCTCTTTTGTATGCGGAAAGTTTTATTTCTAGATGTGACGAGGAATCTCCTGATAGAGACATCATGTACACTACGCACGCATTCAAAAATCAACTTATGATTCGTTCAGCAATCAACTTAAAATGTGAAACTTCCTGGCAGATTAAAACTGTGTGCCCAACCGAGACTCGAACTCAGGACCTTTGCCTTTCGCGGGCAAGTGCTCTGCCATCTGAGCTACCGAAGCACGACTCACGCCCGGTCCTCACAGTTTTACTTCTGCCAGTATCTCGTCTCCTACCTTCCAAACTTAACATTCTGGAACTTAAAATGTGTTCAAAAACCAAAAAGGATGCTTTTCAAAATCATATGAATAATCGATAGACCAATGTGCGCTGAATGCTAGGCGCTTTGTGAAACAAGTTACTTTTTCCTCAAGAATATGACTTTGGCTCCCTCTTTTCCCAGTAGCATCTAGCTGCTTGCTGTGACTGCTTGCACAGCCAACAGCCACACTCCTGTAGCCAGAAGTGGCAGAATCTACTACTCAAACGTGACTCAACTGCTAAAATGAATCTAATGTAAACAGTTGTGACTTCATGCTCATGGGAGGCAATTTGTTGTTATGAAGCATTGCATGGTCTTCCTAAAGACTTTGACATATTTTGCTGTTGGCAGACGCTTGTAGGAGCACTGTGTGCCATCGTATATGGCACATTTCCTTTGCAATTTAAGTTATTTTCGTTTTTTTCTCTTGTTTATGGTTTTTTGTTGAAGTATTATACTGCAGTAGCGGGGATACAGTAATATCCTTTGTTAGAGTATCAGTTCTTACCAATCAAAATGACAAATATTTAACTGAACACTAAAACAATGAAAAATTCCCAGAATTCTAAAAAATTCCTGGGTTTTTCCCGTTTTCTCCTGGATGAAAAAATTCCCAGGTTTTTTCCCAGATCTCCTGGGTCATATAAGTCCACGCAGCCTGTCAGTTGCTCTCAGGTCCTTCAACTTTGATTCTGTAGTGGTGTGAGGATACTCCACAAGGTGGTGGGTCATGTGGGTGCTGCCAGAGTGAGAGAGCAAGCAAGCAGCGCAATGGGGAGCATGTTATCTGCTGTGATTATGCAGAGCCAGCTTGGTCGCTGAGTACATCCGACGAGTGTACTGTACTAGAGTCGGACTGGCCAATTTGCACTGGTGCTCACAAGGCCAATTTGCAGTAGTGTTCACAAACAGCAGTGAATGTTCGTTAGTGTGGTGGCTAAAAGGCTGTTTAAAGCATTACTGTGTCCCACAGCTTGGTTTAAGTACAGGCACAGTTACACTATTATATATTATTCTGTGACCGGACTGCACTACTGAGCATATATGTTATGAAACAGCTATTTGGTCTAAGTGATATAATATTTGTAATTTCCCCATGTTTTACTGTTCAAGTTTCTTTCACC
This sequence comes from Schistocerca gregaria, assembly GCF_023897955.1. Classification (NCBI taxonomy): domain Eukaryota; kingdom Metazoa; phylum Arthropoda; class Insecta; order Orthoptera; family Acrididae; genus Schistocerca; species Schistocerca gregaria. Next base: position 662,682,132 of record NC_064923.1, read on the forward strand.
CATTAAGAAATGAGTTACTACAGTTGGCTGTAATTTACTATGGTGTTCATATTTCAGTTACTATCATGTGCTGCTGCTGTTGTCGTTTTACCACACTTGAGGCACTTTGTGCTCGAAAGGGGGCTCCTTTTACTCAACCAATATGTAAAGATTAGCTGGGTGGATGATCACTGAACTGTTTATAATTCTAGTTTGGTTAAGTGGGCTGAGCCTCTTGCTTCTCGTAAACCGAGATGTTTGTGAACTAGGTGATGACTTACTAAGTGTGTGTGGAATACAAGTAACTGGCTTAAACTGTTTGCACTGCTTTTGCTCTGGAATTGTTTCATAAAATCAAGTGCTCTTGCTTGCATTAGTCATATAATTACTTGTTACTCGTGGCAGGAAGTCACTCAAGTTGTTCGTTTGTAAAGTTGGTATGAGAAGGAGCAATCATAAGTTATTCTAAGCACGAGTGCCAAGAGGTGGACTATTGTAAAGAGAAAGGCTATGAAGTGCACTGAAGGACCTATCATTTGTAAAACTAATATCAATATTGTGGCGCATAACCCTCCCCCCCCCCCCCCCCCCCCCAATAAGACTGTTGTGTATTCCTTGGTTGTCAATGGATTCAGAAGGATTGTATCTGTCATTTAACTAATTGTCGTGTGTGATTTCTCAAGACAGCCATTTCTTAAATTGTGAGTTGCAATTAATTTTTTTAATGAGAAATACTCATACTTGAAGGTTCTTGGAATTCTTTGTACCTATTGTTTATTGTCAGTATTATTTTACTGCCAGCAATCGGATTGTACAGTTAATAATGTACTTTAATGCTGGTAATCAGTGTTTGTTTAAAGTTTTCTGAATTGACCATCTGTGTTCAAGGGCTTAAAAGTTTTCAGCAGACTAACAATAAATCTGTTTTTAAGGTATGTTTGTAACATGCTTGGCTCCATACAACTCCCCCCCCCCCCCCACTCCGACCATTTCACATAAAAATGCCACAGTTGCTTGGGGACATGGAGTCAATTAATGGCTGCAAATGATCTCCAAGTAGCTGAACATAACCATTCCCAGTCAATGAATGGCTCATTCCACGTAATCACAGCCCACACCATCATGAAACCACCATCAACTTGCACAATACCTTGTTGACAAATGTTCAAATATATGTGAATTCCTAAGGGACTAAACTGCTTAGGTAATTGGCCCCTAGACTTTTCCGCAACATGACGCCTCAAACCGCGCGGCCCTTGTTGACAACTTGGGTCCATGGCTTCAAGGCATCTGTGCCACAGCTTTAACAAACTTAAATCAAAATTCATCTGACCAGGCTATGGGTTTTCAGTCATCTAGGGTGCAACCAATATGATCATGAGCTCAGGGGAGGTGTTATTAACTAAGGCACTCACGTCAGTTGTCTGGAGCAATAGTCTGTTACCTACAAATTTCATCACCCTGCCCTAATGGATACATTTGTCGTATGTCCCACATTGACTTCTATTGTTATTTCATACTGTGTTACTTCTCTTAACACTGACAATTCTACATAAAAGCAGCTGCCCTCTGTCATTAAGTAAAGGCCACCTACCACTGTGTTGCCCGTGTCGAGAAGTGTCTGAAATCTGGTATTGATGGCACACTTTTGATACTGTGGGTCTCATAATATTGAATTCCCCAACAATTTATGAAATGGAATATCCCATGTGTGTAGCTCTAAATACCATTTTGCATTCAGTCTGTTAATGCCTGTAATGCGGCCATAGTCAAGTCGGAAACCATTTCACATGAATCACCTGAGCACAAATGACAGCTCCATCAATGCACTGTCCTTTTACACCTTGCCATTTGTACATGCGCATACTGCTTTCCTATGACACTTCTCACTTCAGTGTATAACAAACATGACATGACACAAATAGTTATTGTGAAGCATTTTATATAAAATATACTCACAGAGCACATTAACAACATGGGAAAATATAGATTGCTACTTAACGTAACAAAGGCACTTTAAGTTGCAGACAGGCACAATTAAAAGACACTCTCACAAAGCTTTCAGCCAATCCTTCACCACCAAAAGAGAAACACACACACACACACACACACACACACACACACACACACACCATTCATACACACAATCAAGCACACCTCATGCACACATGGACGCCCACTCCAGCAGCTTGAGCCAGACTGCAACTGTCACATGGGACACAAGTAGCAATCTGGAGGGGGGCAGCGAAAGAGAAGGGATAGTAGTGCACGGGTGGGGGACAGAGAAACGCTGTCTGGTAGAGTGTGCACGGACTAGAATGCCAACGGGAACAGTGCCAGGAAGTTCTGGGGCAGGGGGGTGAGGAATAAAAGGAGCAGAGACAGATGGGTGGATACGTTGACAGAGGGTGGCAAGCAGAGAGGGTGGGAAATAAGAATCGAGTGGTGGGGGGTGGAGATGGTAGGACAGGGGGTTGAAACTGTTGGGTAGAGGGTGTAGAGACAGTGTGTTACGGTAAGTTGAGGAGGAGATAATTACAGGGGCAGAGAATGTGTTGTGAGGATAATTCCCATCTGCGCAGTTCATAAAAGCTGGTAGTGGAGGGGAGGATCCAGAGGGCCCGGATAGTGGAGTAGCTATTGAAATCAATTATGTTATGTTCAGCCACATGCTGTGTCACAGGATGGTCTACTTTGATCTTGGCCACAGTTTGTCTGTGGGTGTTCATCCTGGTGAACAGCTAGTTGGTTGTCATACCAATATACAAGCTGTGCAATGATTGCAGCAGAATTGATAAATTATATATGACATGGCTGATTTCACAGGTGAATTAGGCCCTTATGGGATAGGATAAACCTCGGACAGACCTTGTCCACAAACAGATCTCCTGTGCCATTTCCTCCCACACCTCCAATCCTACCACCACCCCGTAGAACTAGTCACAAAAGAGTGCCACCTTCATCACTGGAACAACTGAACCATATACTTCAGCAGGGTTTTGATTATCTATCATAATGCCCCGAAATGAGGAACATCCTACCCAGATCCTTCCTACCCCTCCTAAAATGCTGATTTGTCGCCCACCCAACCTCCACAACATCCTAGTTCATCACAATGCCACTCCCAATCGCAACCCCTTGCCACAAGGAACACGCAGGTGCAAGATCTGCCCAATCTACCCACCCAGTACCACCTATTCCAGTCCTGCCACGGGTTTATCCTAGCTGATCAGGGGCCTGGCCATCAGTGAAAGCAGCCGTGTCATTTACCTGCTCTGCTACAATTACTGCAAAGCTTCTTATATTGGCATGACTACCAACCAATTGTCCACAAGGATGAGGGGCCCAACTGACTGTAAAATACTCGATTTCAATGGCTGCTTCACTAGCCGAGCTTTCTGGATCCTCCGCTCCACCATGACCTTTTCAGAACTTCGCACATGTTAGTTATCCTCACGACAAACTCTGCTCTCGTAATTACCCCTGCCTCAACATATGGTAACATACTGTCCCCATACCCTCCACCCAACAGTTTCCATAGCTCTTTCCTATCATCTCCTCCTCACCTCCTTTGTTCGCTGCCCTCTACCACCAACATACTTGCCCATCTTTTCCCACTCCTCTCCTGTTTCACTCCTTTTTTCCCTCCACCTCCCTGCTCCACAACTACTGACACTGCACATATTGGCATTCTAGTCCCTGCACACTCCTCCAGACAGCATACGTCTCTCCCTCCACCCATACACTACTGTCCCTTTCCCTTTCTCACCCCCTGCAGATTACTGTTTGTAACCCACATGATAACTGCATTCTGGCCCAAGCTGCCAGGGTTGGCGGTCGTGTGTGTATGAGGTGAGCTTGCTTATGTGTATGAGCTGTGTGTGTTTCTCTTTTGCCCAATGAAGGCTGTAGCTGAAAGCTTTATATAAATGTCTTTAATTGTGCCTGTCTGAAAATCTTTCTTCTTTACAGTAAGTAGATATCTATCTTTATGTAAATTGTTGACATTCCCACCTGAGTTTCCATTGTTTGATACTCACACATTAACTTGATAAGATTTGCCTTATCTGATGCTTGACATGCATATGTAGTTAACTTGAAAGATACATTAAAAACAAAGATTCCAAGACTTACCAAGCTGGAAAGCGCCGGCAGACAGGCACATGAACAAAACACACAAACACAAACACACACACACAGAATTACGAGCTTTCGCAACTGGCAGTTGCTTCGTCAGGAAAGAGGGAAGGAGAGGGAAAAATGAAAGGATGTGGGTTTTAAGGGAGAGGGTAAGGAGTCATTCCAATCCCGGGAGCAGAAAGACTTCCCTTAGGGGAAAAAAAGGACAGGTGTACACTCGCACACACACACATATCCATCCGCACATACACAGACACAAGCAGACATATTTAAAGGCAAAGAGTAAGGGCAGAGATGTCAGTCGAGGCGGAAGTACAGAGGCAAAGAGGTTGTTGAAAGACAGGTGAGGTATGAGCGGCGGCAACTTGAAATTAGCGGAGGTTGAGGCCTGGCGGATATCGAGAAGAGAGGATATACTGAAGGGCGAGTTCCCATCTCCGGAGTTCGGATAGGTTGGTGTTGGTGGGAAGTATCCAGATAACTCGGACGGTGTAACACTGTGCCAAGATGTGCTGGCCGTGCATCAAGGCATGTTTAGCCACAGGGTGATCCTCATTACCAACAAACACTGTCTGCCTGTGTCCATTCATGCGAATGGACAGTTTGTTGCTGGTCATTCCCACATAGAAAGCATCACAGTGCAGGCAGGTCAGTTGGTAAATCACGTGGGTGCTTTCACATGTGGCTCTCCCTTTGATCGTGTACACCAATACTGTCTGCAGATCCACACAATGAGATAGATTACTATGTGCAAAGTACACAGAACTGAGGTTTTTGGCTAACTTTCCACTTGCTGGTCCCACCTTACTTTAATATCAGTTTGGATAACCAAGAACTTTAGCCATTGAACCTCATCTAGTATATACCCACTGATATCTCCTTCTGGTACCTGTAAGACATTTGGTTTGTTTCAAACTGCATAAGATGAGTTTTTGCAAACAAAAGGTCGAAATACAGGCTGAGCTAGTTGTAAGCCTATTCTATTATTCTCCTTGTTGTGTTTGGGCCCATCATCAAAATACTTGAATCATCACTAAACATCATAGTCACTGAAGAATTCTCCAATGTCTCAGGTAAAACTTTATGTAGACCAAGTATAGGAACGAGCCAAGCACTGAAACTTACAACACACTATATGAAATGTGTTTCCATTCTGAATTTTACCTTATCCCTACAATGTTATTCATTAAACTGACCTTTCTTTTGAATTTTACCTTATTCCTACCATGTTATTCATTAAAGTGACCTTTCTTTTGAATTTTACCTTATTCCTACCATGTTATTCATTAAAGTGACCTTTCTTTCTGTTGTTAAGAAAGGACTCCTTCCACACAAGGAGAAAACCATTTAACACTATACCATTTGTAAAAAATGTTGACGTTATACATTTCTGCCGCACAGAGAACAGCATATAGCAGTGGTTTGTACAGCCCTGCCCATCTAGCATGCGACTTGGTTAATCACTCACACAGCGCCTCATAGTGGAATTATCCGGAGTTAACAGATGTCAACTTTCAGCACCTAAAACCTGCTTTACAATGGAGTGAACAGAAGCAAACAAGTGCAAATGAACATTTGCAGAAAACTCACCACCATTTGTTTGTACATGTGTAGAATCGTCTGTACTGAAGGGAATGGAAGAGAACACGTAGTAACCAACATGCCTATGAACGTTGTGTTATTAGTTTTTAGTTTTTGGAGATAATATCCGGAGGAATTTAAGTATCTCACTTTGTATGGAAGTGTGACATGCATGAAGACCGTACAAACCTTACACGGAACTGTATCTCCATCTCTCCTTAACACTGGTCCAAACTTTTCCTTGTAGGTTGGCTGCCATTTTCCCCTGGCTTCTCATTACCACTGAGGGGAAATTTATACACAGAACACTAATTACCGATGCCAAGTATCATCTCAAGAGGTGACTACACTTGTAAGGTATAATGGTCATTTTTTCCCCCATAAAATAAAAATGGTCTAGTGGCAAAGCGCACACTTTGTGATCCAGAGTATATGGACATTTGCTGCTTGTCTCTGTGTATGTGCGGATGGATATGTGTGTGTGTGTGTGTATGTGTGTGTGTGTGGGGGGGGGGGGGCCCTCGCACGAACGCGTGTACACCTGTCCTTTCTTCCCCCTAAGGTAAGTCTTTCCGCTCCCGGGATTGGAATGACTCCTTACCCTCTCCCTTAAAACCCACATCCTTTCGTCTTTCCCTCTCCTTCCCCTTTCCTGAAGAAACAACTGTTGGTTGCGAAAGCTAGAATTTTGTGTGTAGGTTTGTGTGTCTATCGACCTGCCAGCGCTTTTGTTTGGTAAGTCCCATGATCTTTGTATATATACACCCACACACAGATTCATAGAGGTAGGTGTGTGTGTGTGTGTGTGTTTTTATTCTAGCTTAAAAATAACTTACATTCTGCCAGAATTTTTCATACCACATAAGTTTCAGATCTGTTGTAAATGAAGATCATGATAAGTTTTCTCAACACTGCTAAGCAAAATGTCAGTAATAACAATAACTGTAGAAAGAGACACAGATGTGCAAACAAAGACAAGTGCACAACTGTGATGATTTATCATCTCAAACAAGTGTGATGACTTATTTATTTATTTATTTACATTTTCTTTGCGTGGAGCCATCATAATGGTGGCTTTTGCAAACGTCAGACTTAATACTATGGTTATATTTATACTTATAAAATACACTATATTCTGTAGCTGTTGCTTCTTATGTCCATTTTTTTACATTTATCACATTGCAACTGATATGCTAATGCCTCTTGGTACAATCACTATCTTAAAATTCATTGAAAGAATATAAACATTTTTCTATTAGAAAAGATTTTAATTTTGTTTTAAAAACATTTCCCATGTAAGTTCTTAGAGAGTTTGGTAGCTCGTTATACCAAATCAAACCATTGATATATGGACTTCTATCAGCCATTTTTAACATTGTTCTGTTACGGAAATAGTTACACTTTGTTCTAGTGTTGTGATCATGTACCTCACTGCCCTTGATAGATTCTGTTGGTTGACTTATAAAAAAATACAGCTATTTTGAAAATGTAAAGCGAATATATTGTCTGATATTCGTGCTGCACAAACACTTCACGACATGAATCTCTATGTCCCATCCCATGTATAAGTCTTATTGCTCTTTTCTGTAGTAGTAGTAGTAGTAGTAGTAGTAGTAGTAGTATTCTTTTTAAATGTACATCAGCTGCACAGCCTCATAGTTCAATTCCGTAATTGAGATAGAGGTAAAGTGTTCCTTAATATACTAATTACAGTGCTTGGCTAGGAACTATCTTTGCGAGCTGGCTGAGAGATATATGGCACTACTGCCTTTTCCTCATATGAAATTAATGTGGTACGTCCACCGCAAATTTTCATCAACATATACACCCAGGAATTTACAGTTATCATTTTCTGTTGCAGAGATATACACATACCATTCATATTGTTGCGATGAGAACTGCCTGTTTTAAATGTCAGTAGTTGAGATTTGGTGACATTCACCTTGAGTCTGATCACTGAAGTATTTTGCTAGTAGCAAGAGATTCTAGCTATTTAGATTCGCTCCCATAGAATAAGATTGACATGTCACCTGCATAGTTTACAATATGGGAGTTAATGGGTTGTGCAATTTCGTTAACATATATAAAAGGAAGAGAAAGGGTCCAAGGATTGAACCCTGTGGTACACCTTGTAATACAGATTCACTGGTGGACTGGGAGTTCACGATTTTATTATCTAGTTTGTATGACAGTTTAGTGCTTTGCTTACAATTCAACAGGTATGTGGTTAGAAGATTCATGGCTTGATCCCCAATACTATAAGATTTTAGCTTTTTAAGAAGTACCCTATGGTTCACCATATCAAATGCTCTTGTCAGGTCCAAAAATATACCTGCAGTCTTCATCTTCTGGTCCAACAGACAGTAAACTTCATGAATGAACTGTGTAACTGCTGCGGTTGTACTTAGCTCTTTTGTGAAGCCATGCTGCGAATCTATAAGCAGTTTATGTTTTGTGAAAAAGGCGCTTAGCTGAGAAAGGACAATGCTTTCGAATATCTTACTAAAAGTGGGAATTAATGATATTGGTCTATAGTTGGAGACTTACTTCTTGCTTCACTGTTTATACACTGATTTCACTACACTCATTTTTAGAACTGTTGGATACATGTTTTCTCTAATGCTGCAATTGATCAGGTGAGTAAGAGGTTTAGAGATTTCTTTTAAGCATGCTTTAGTAATAGCACTGAAAACGCCATCCCATCCAGATGAAAATTTTTTCTTTAGCATGTATATTGCCCTGCAAACCTCCTGCTTATTCACTTCCACAAATTCAAATCTGGGTTTTTTATAATGTTACCATCATGTCTTATGCTGAGTTGTTTCATGTTCATCTTGTTGGGACCTTTTCGGAATTTGTCAATCAGCTTCCAAGATGCTTTGCTTATGTTGTCAGATTGTTCTATTGTTTTGCTGTTAATCTGATTCCTTAGATTAATTTCAGTTTTAAAAGTTTGCTTGGCCCTACTGATTTTTTCCTTGAAAACCTGCATAGTATTAGGTTTATAAAGCTGGTTTAGATCATGTACTTGCTGCATGAGCCTAATCAGATTTGTTGGGAGTTTTAGTCTAGGATTACTTCCATTTTGACAGTGTTCAACTACCTTCTGGATTTCTCTGACCGGACAACTATATTCATAATGATGCAATAGGGTTGAGCGGAATTCATTCCATTCCTCACCTGATCCTTTTACCCGGTACACAGAATCCCATTTCTCATTCGCTAGTTTGTCTTTCAGAGCATTAATATTTGAGTTATTCAGCATTCGTTTCTGTAGCACAATTTTTGTTATTTTAGGCACAAATGAATTTTTGTATTCTATCACCTGACAGAAGTGGTCAGAATAAAGAAAATCTAAGTTACTGTAATTTACCTTATCTATAACATCTATGTTGATTATAGCATAATCTATTCTAGTGGAACATGCGTCTGTCACTCTGGTGTCAGAGTTCATTATATTTACAAGATTGTATGAGGTCAGTACATCACTGAGTTTCGAGGTTACTATACTATTTGAGTTTGCATCTATATTAAAGTCACCTAATATAGTAAGGTCATTTGAACCAGCCTAACCAGCAACACTACTAAGTTTATCCATAAACAGCAATGCATCAGCATTTGGTGGCCTATATACTCCAATCATTTTATGCTTTGGTAACTTAAGATCATTACTGTGGAGTACAATGCCTGTCATTTCAATTGATAATTCTTTGGTGTGGTGTTCAAGAAAGGAAATTTTTTTAGCTTCTACATTCTTATTAACATACATTGCCACACCACCACCTTTATGGTTTTGCCTACAAAAACTATTTGCTAGAACGTAACCTTCTAATCCATAGTATATTATTTCACTGTATTTTAGCCCATGTTCCATTATTACCAGTACATGTGGCAAGTGTTCATCTATGAATATTTGTAGAATATCTAGTTTGTTTCTGAGATATTGCACATTTAAGTGCATTAACATTAAGGGTGTTATCCCTTCTTGTTTATTTACCATCTTGCACGAATCAAAACTGTTTGAGCTACACTTTTTACGACAGTTTGCATACACTGGTTTTTTGGAACTGACCTGCAATGACTGAGCACGTACTTCACAGCCTGGCTTTTCTTTACGCGCATGGGGCTCAGTCATAGCCGAAATACATCTGTGAAAACTATTATTATGGTCCTTTATTCCAAAAAAAAAAAAAGTCTCGTTCTTGTAGCCCAGAGCAATTGGAGCTTTCTCCACATTGCCTTTCTCGCAGTTTGCTTATGTGGGAAACTAGCTTGGCCTTCCCTTTCCTGTTTAAGTGGAATCCGTGTTTTGTATACTCATCACGACTCATCTTACTTAAGTCTATCAAATGTACATGGCTAAATTTATCACACAGTTTCTTTAGCTCGGAATTGTAGTATCGAATCTCTTTGTTTATACACGACCACAGTGGTAAATCATGTCACACTGGCACGTTTGTGATGACAATGTTCACTTGAAATAGTTTTGGTAATATGTTACGAAATCCTCGCAGAGCTTTCTTGCTTTCATTTTTGTACACGTCATTGCCGCCACCAATAATCAGAACGTGAGCGTCTTTGTCCAATTGACTTGTTTCTGTTGTAATATTCTCTACCACTGCATTTAACATTGCACCAGGCTTGATTTTCGCGAAAACTGAATGCTTTGAAGGCATACTTTCGTGAAAACTTTTGGATAGATCTTTTCCATGACTATGTCGGTTTGTTTATGTCTATCGTGCTACCACAATCTGCTACAAGTGCTGAGAATTTCTTTGATAATGGTATACTGGGGTTGTACTTACATGTAGTTCTTGCTTGTTTGTTTTTTTCTGCATACACTACATTTTCTGCGCAGAACAACTATTAACAGCAGTGTTGTCTTGAGTTAGTCGATAATTCCGATCCACTGCTTTATATTTAGTTTCCAGCTCTTGATATTTTCTCAGAAGTTCTTGATATTTTGTATTGATTGATACTAAATCATCTGTTAACACACTTATTATTTTTTCTTTTGTCTTTAGCGTGTTCATTATTTCGTTTTCTGCGGCACTTACGAAGCACTGTCGGCATGTCCAGTCATGTTAGTCTATCATATATTTAAAATTTACTTTGACACATTTATCGTGGTACCAGTACTTGCAGTCGGCACACAGGATACCTCTTTTGACCTCCTTCACGCAAATTTTACAGATCTCACTATCACTTTTTAAAGTACTGGGACATCACAACACGAAAAATGGTCACTCGGTGCCATCTTTTTATCATCTCAATAACTGTAATGGCCAAAATACTGTTTTAAAATAATGCATTCTTTCTTAAACTGCTCTTTTAGAGTCCTGGAAATATAATAAAATGCATACACATCACTGTCCTTCCCTGGAAATGTCAAATGGAAATAACATTACCACAGAGTACTATCATTTCTGTCTAGTGAGTAAAAGTGGAAGATATTTCCTTTTTTCTTTAGTTTCATAATTAGATTACCCTTCCTATACTGTTCCCTATTATTTCAGTTAATTGCAGCTCTCTTGACAAATGCAGTTTTTTGCACTTATCTTAAAATTACGGGAGTGCCTCCTACTGTCACTTTTCTACATGGCTTCTCCTTCGCCTCCTTCACTCCATGCATCCATGCAGTTGCGAACATGTATTTAAATAAATATGCTGGATTGCAGTAGGTGCAGTTACCAGACTGTTAGATCTGGCATCGGCTGATTCTTTTGTGAATACTGTAAGCCATTTAAATATTGAATTAAAACAAACATAGTCAATGGCGCTAGAACAAGACTTCTGCTCAGCTCCGTATAGTTTCCAATAATGACTCTACAAATGCACATTTCACACTGTAAATAAAGTATCAATTAACAAGGAAACGGTATCTAAATGTGCCATTCAAGATCAATGTTTATCCACTTAACTTGGGTGTCACAGCAATTCTACAAAAATTACTATAGGAGAGAGGTAGACAAGGGCCCTAGCAACTCTTCTACATCACCTCATACACAGTGGATCAGAGATGCACCTTCATTTTTTCCTCCTCCTTTCCTTTCTCTGTCAGTTATTACACAATTCATTTTGTGATAATCTTCATGTTTTGTAGTTTAACAGAATGAAACTTGGAGATACTAAATGCGATCAAGATAGCAACTTTTGCTTTGTGCGTTATGAAGCACTGGTGCTCCTAGCCAAAAGCCATAGCTCTATGGTGTATACTTATTTCCGTATTTGCTAGTTTAAATTATGTTGCTTCTAAACTCTCTCTCTCTCTCTCTCTCTCTCTCTAACACACACACACACACACACACACACACACACACACACACACACAGGCATTTTAGACACAGTATAATACAGCTTTAACAAGAAGCTCAATCACTCCCAGCGATCTGAGATCTCAATTTTCAATTATGTTGGATTTGAAAAAAATATAAAAGATCTAATTACATAAAAAAGAAGGTACATACGGTTTAACAAATACACTGTCATGTTGCTGCTGCCAGCCTGGTGGGGGACACTCAACCCAGGCATTAAAATATCGAACAATGTGATGGTGGTCAAGTTTTGCAAGTGCCTTCACTTCGCGCATCACACGTTCCCGTGACTCGTGGCTGTAACAGGATAACTACTTCAGTTTCTCTAGTCACATAATACATATCAGAACAGTAAAACAAATATAACTGGTTACACAAACTGAATTTTGTAGACTGTACAGTGCTGTTGGACTTTACGTGGTACAGCCTATTGGATCTGATATTTTAGCGATAGATAAACTGGTATAATTTCTCCAAATGTGAACAAAAATTCATTCACGAAAAATTCAATACACATAAAAATCATAAAAAGTCTACATTAATTAAAACTGAAATTGACAATTGTGATACATGTTAAAGGAAGATGGTGAAGGAAAAAACAACTTGCAACCAGAACCAATTTGATCCCTCAAGACCAAGGACTCAAACACAGTTAATCCTTCTGTATGGAGAGAGAGAGAGAGAGAGAGAGAGAGAGAGAGAGAGAGAGAGAGGTTGGCAGTGTGACTGAGAATGAGGGGGCCAGCCTGGGTCTTCACTAGCCATATCAATGCTAAAACCTACTTCATCTAACATAGAGCCTGTGTAAAATGGTAAACATGAAACATATTTCTTACAGTATTTCCCATGAAACTCCATGCTCTTCTACAGCACTGGAAATCAGTTTCGATAAAGTTTCTTGATTCTTCAGGTGCTTAGAATTTACTTTGTTATATGCTAGTGAGCTGCTTTATATCTGGTGAATCTTCTTACAAATATACATGTATATTTTTTATAGGGCCAGAAAAAATCCATAGGTCCAGCCAGCTCTGATTGTTAGCTATGATAAGTCTGTCAATTCAGAAAACTGAATGGTAAGGCTAGCTATGTGCATCAATGCATCATCATGCTGCAGAATGATTCCCCCATAGCCTTTCCCATGTTTTTTGAGAAATTATGGTAGATCTATTACTGTGTAACACTCAACAGTAACATTTTTTCATTTTTCCTGAGATACACTTATGTTGTTCCATGCCAATTGGTCTACATGTATCCATATAACCATCAAGGATTTTGATGGAAATTTGTATGAACAACTGCACATGTTCCCAATGAACATTTGTAAAGTTTCAAGATCATTAATTCACTACTTCTAGAGATATAGTCATCTGATCCCGTAACATAGCTATCCACAGTGTACCTGAGAGTTTTTGACAACTTCGAGACACAATGCCTCTGTTAATACTGTACAAATATTTTTGCACTCTCTTTGTGAAATAATTTAAAAAAAAAAAAGGCTTCCTAAGTGATCTGCAAGTGAATAATTTGAAGCTTGAAGCAATTTTTTTTTTTTTTTTTTGGGGGGGGGGGGGGGGGGGACTCGAAATAAATGTGAATTTTAGCTGAAGTAACTGCAGGATAAATGTGAAACTTTGCACATAATAACTTACCAATACAAGGGCTCAGAATATAAAATTTCATTCTCCTACTACTTTCCAATATTTCACAAACTGACAGCAAAGTTGACCATTTTTAGCCCACTTTTGCATTAAAAAAAGGGAGAGGTGTCTACTGCAAACACTTTTCCCATTTTCATTACAAGACCATGCTCTAACCCACCTACAAATGTGAGCATATAAGCCCTTAAGAAACAATGGCAAGTTGGAGGTGCATTGAAAATTGGCCTATATTCTGCTGATACTTTAATTTGTCATCTTTATTGTTCTTTATTACTCTCTAGAAAGGCAATATCAAAAGTCTTGGTGACTAGGAAGTGAGATCAAGTCTGAATACATTGAAAAAGTTAAAAAAAAAAAAGGGTGTCTTTTCATGACTCATCATGACCCATTTCATACTATACAAACGTTGGTTTTCTTTGTCATCATAATGGCCACTGAGCTACAAGCATGGATCAAAACACATTTCACTGTTTTTCTTGTTAGATTTTGTTTCCATATTTTTGTTTTCCTGTTCTAGTGTGTGCTTATTTATTCTTATTTGTTGTACTTACATCCTTCTTCCACCTACATGTTTATTCACAGTGTCTCCACTTCCTCCTATCTGCCAACTCTATCTTTGACCCTCCAACATTCCAAGTCACCAACCTACATCAATGGAACAAAACAGCTCATATCCTACAATCTAATTACTGAATGACTGTTTCCTTCAAACACTGTTTCTCAATTGTCATGTAAGGAACTTCTGATTCAGCAAGCTAGTACTATGAGATTTTGTTTTTATATTCCAGTTACAGTTTCAATTTGGGAATTCTTTTCAATAGAAAGATAACTGAGCTATAGAAACAATATTCTTTAGTAATGAGCCATTGGAGCCATGATTAATATGAAAACACCAACAGCCTTGAACTATCTTTATAAATTTGATGCTAAAAATGCACTACCAAACTATGTTTACGTGCAAGCTAAATACAGGAAAATGACCTGCAGTGTAGTGAGAGAGATTATGACAACAAGTGACAACTGCATAATTGACGACAATGATTAAAAATTATTAAAAAATTGGGGTGAGGGAGAGAGTGAGGAATTTATTGCTGATAACAGCATGCATGCATGCACGCACGCACACATGTGCACGCACACAATGAGCACTTGAATGAGAGAAGCAGCTGTGTTAAGGAGAGATTGTGTCCACAAATCTGGGATGTCATCACATCTTTTACTGGATGTAAGTAAGACAGTGATATTCAGGATGTGTATGATGTACAGCATGACCACAATAATTGGGGTTGAGCAGCCATCCATAAGTATCATCCACACGTGGAGCTCTGCCCACAGTGTGTAATAAGTCACAGAGTTTAACAAGGATACAGGAATACGGGGCCTGGCCACACAGGGGAGCATTAAATAAGATCACCAGAAATGTAATCTCCAGAACATACTGGTCCACACTAATGAAAGAGTGAAAACACATGGAAGACCAAATGGCGAGGCATCACGCGTGCCGAGAGGCAAGGGGGAGGTGTTCTCATGTGTTAGATGTTTACAGGATAAGAAATGGAGCACTGATATGTATTCCATTGTCTGTGACTGGCAAAATGTGTGTCCACTTGCTGGCCCTGCAGTGGGTTACAAGAACTTCTTCCTTCAGAAAGATAATACATCATCTTAATGGTCTCAAATTATGTGAAATGACTTGAAAAACATTCCACATATATAAGAGTGCTTACATTTGTGTGTGTGTTTGGTGTGGGGGGGGGGGGGGGGGGTGAAGCAGAAGGGGACAGGCACTAGGCAGCCACATTATAAACGTTAAAATAACTGTAGCATTTCATGTGGAAATAACAACTAAACAGATTCCGTCCACATGAATGGGCATCATCGAAAAGCAGCTATTGAAAACATGACCACCAAGTCGTCAAACATACTGCACACCACAAAAAACAAGGACTTCAATAGCCGCTTCAGTACCTGCGCCATCTGGATCCTCTACCTACAACTAGCTTCGAATTAAATAGGTGAAAAATGTCCTGCCACATCCTCCATTCTCTCAAACCTCAATAGTACCCATTCCTTTACTCTTATTGTTCCTCTCCTGCTATTTTCCACAGCACTCCTCCTCAGTGCGAACCCTATACTCAGTCCCCCCACCCCCTTTCATGAATGTTACCTTTTCAGTTCTGACAATGGAAACTTCAGGTTGGAATATCAACAGTATTAGAAAAAGGATAGATTGCTACTCAACATAAAGATGATCCATTGAGTTGCAGACAGGGACAACAAAAAGACTGTTACACAGTACATCTTACAGCAACAGCAGCTCAGACTGGAATCTAAAATTCTCATTTTCACACTTCTGCTGAAGGACAACTGTCCGACCCTCTATCATACCTTCCATTTCCTGCCCACTTATCTGCTTGCTCTGACTAGTATCAGCTTCGGTAAAAACTCAGAGAGTCAGTGTTTGGGTGTCTATGTGGTTGTGCATGTGTGAGAATGTGTACATATGTAAGACAAAGATCAGTAGCTCAAAAGCTAACAGCTCTGTGCTATGTGCATTTCTATGATCCCACAATCAATCACTAAATGGTTGCCTTCCTGATTTTTAATATTTTTTTACTATTTCCCTTTGTTGCCTGAGAGCAAATAGAATTCATACTACACATATTGTCAGTGCATTAGCTATTCCATTCAGAACACGTATGTATGCTCAGTACTACATACTTTCATGTAATTGTAATACTAAAGTAAACAAGAAAAGTACTTACTTATCTGGAAGTGTTATCCGCTTTATAGCATATCGGCAGTCGTCTATCTTATTCTTAGCTTCAAAAACCACTCCAAAGCCACCTCTTCCTAGACACTGTATTGGCTCAAAGTCTGTAAGGTAACGTGAGACAAAACCATGAGATTCATTCAACAGCAAACCCGGCTCCGAGTAACTTCGTGGTGTCAGCCGCACATCTACTCCAGAATCATGTTGTTCTGAAGGCTTTTCCAAAACTTTTTGTGCCTAAAATACAAAACTATTATTTTTTTAGAAGTACATGCAGCAAATGAAAACTTATTCCAAAAGATACCGCAATTACAAAAGCATGGCATTATTTGAATGAAAGTTTACAAAAATAAAAAGTTACTGCTATTTTATTGTTTTCTTCGGTTCCAAAAAGGCATTTGTACCAGCGAAGGTGTCAGAGGCCTCTAGGGTGGTTAAACTTAATTTAACTACAATCTACTTCCTCCCTTTTACTTTTGCTGATGTTCATCTTATAACCTCATTCTCAAGATGCAATCCATTCCATTCAACTGATCTTCAAAATCATTTGCCATCTTTGACAAAATTACAAACTCAATGGAAAAACCTCGAAGTTTTTTTTATTTATTCTTTCTGAACTTTAATTTCTTTTCTATACTTCTCCTTACAGACTAACAAATGGTAATTAGGTTGGAGTTCAATGTTTGCCTATGTGTATCAAAATCCATGTTTCATTTGTGGAGTAAAAAGGAAAACTTACCAGCTTGTCTACCAAAAGCTATCAGCAGAATGTCTTTAAATTTAGCAATTTTAACTGCAAGATAATATTAAACAGTGCTACACATCATTGTAAATTATATATTAGCTGTTACTTCAGTATTTTCCCACAAATTTAAATTAATTTTTTCCTTTATCAAAGCAATATTATTGTTCCTCATGTTTTTATATATCATATGGAGAGGAAATTTTTTATTAATGTTGTAATTGAAAACAGCTAGAAACCTTGAATGAAATTTTCACTTTGCACCGGAATGTGCGCTGATACGAAACTTCCTGGCAGATTTAAAACTGTGTGTCAGACAGACTAGAACTCAGGAGCTTTGCCTTTTGCAGGATTGTGCTCTACCAACAGAGCTGTCCAAGCACAAGTCACAACCTGTCCTCACAGCTTTAATTCTGCCAGTACCTCATCTCCTACCTTTCAAACTTCACAGAAGTCTCGTGCTAGTTCTGCAAGGTTCACAGCAGAGCTTTTGTGAAGTTTGGAATGTAGGACATGAGATACCGGCAGAATTAAAGTGGTGAGGACGGGTCATAAGTCATGTGGGCGAGTGCAAAAGACAAATGCAGCAAGAAAATTCAAATCAATGAAGTAGTTATAAGTAAATGAAGATACTTGCACAGGATAGCATAGCATACCATGCTGCACTGAACCAGATGCTGGGCTAAAGACCACAACAGTATCTATTATTCGTGAAATGCTTACAATGGAAATGAGTCTAAAGAAAATAATTCTTGTGTGTCTACATGATAACAGTCCAGTAACACTCAAAAAAGAGAATCAAAGATAATGGAGCTTTCTCCCTAGCACGCAGAACTTCAAAAACTTCAGCCTTTGGTAAAGAAGAAATACTGGCGGAAATTGAACAGGCCAAAATTTTGCCTCTGTTACCAACAGAGAAAAGCCATGAAAGAAAAGGGTGATTTACAATAATCTTCAACTTGAACCTCAAATAAGCATCTTTACTAAGTGCCAAAGGTGGCTACGGATTACAGTCTACAAAAAGGTAGTACCTATAGCAAGACATTTAGCACCATTACACAGAGACACTATTTGACCCTTTTGACCGTTACTGTAAACAAAGTCTGCATTTTGGAATGGTGCAATGGATGAATAAATTTTCATGCAGGAATCTGACAGCTTTCCAAGATTCCAAATCACTTGTAATCAAGCTTCATAAAAGTTTTAATGAATGAAAACAGAGATCTAGGTATTGGAATACGTGTCTTAAGAGGATGTTGTTCAACTCTGGATTAAGAAAGCAATGTATTATCCTGCTTGTTTCGTCCAAACAAACAAACAAATTACAATAGTAAGTTGTGATACATACAAATAATGGCTAAATGACTGCAACAACTGTATGTAGCATCAAAGAATTTTTACATTTATAACAGCAATTATATGTCATAAATTCTCTGGAGATGCAGTGTCAATATCAAGACTGTGGGTCAATCTTAGTAAGTTGACTTAGGTATGTGGAAGATATTTTGAGAAGTTCCAATACAGAAAGCAAGACTGATCAGTACTTCAAACAAGTGGTATGCACACCACGGGAAGTTGAAGAATCGTATTACCTGGACATCTACATTTTGAGATCACTGGTTGTCTAATTTATTTAATTGTCACCACTACATAGGACACGCCATTTTCTATGAACTAGACACCTCACTTTCTGCAGTAACTACATAAGAGGCATTGGACACTAGTATTCTTACGTCTATAAATATTGGCAGTGTTCATTATCCTTGGGTATAGCTCTGACTTTGTGACATGAGACCATGAGATATACAGTAATGCCAGTATTGTGGATAGTATGTTGAGAAAGTCATCCAGCAGTGTAGTATCGAAGCACAATGGACAGTCAATTTTGTGGAATAATAGACAAGAGAGTTGAGTGTCACTCTGCAGTAATGAGATAGAATACAGAGTACCTGTTGGATTTACTAAATTAAGCAAATATGATTAGAATTTAAGGTGCTGACAATGATAAGACCATTCAGGACAAAGCAAAGGCTGAGAGATTGGGAAGGATAAGGAAGGAAGTCTAGTGTGTTATTTTCAAAGGAATCATTCCAACATTTGCATTAAGTGATTTAGTGAAACCATAAACATCCAAATATGAATGGACAGATGGCAATTGAACTGCTATCATCCTGAATGAGATATCAATAAAGTGGAGATGCTGAGTCACAGATATGCACAACAAAAAGACTGCAGAGTTCAAAGGTTAGAGAGTATTTACAACTGGGAATTGCAAAGGTTTTGCATATGTCCTGCACATGTAGTCAAATTGTGTGCTTTTGTAGTTTGGATAACAATGGTAGATGCTGCTGCAATTTCAACAACGGATCACGTTGCGCATGAAAAAAGCATCCCAAAAGTTTTAGTTATTTATTTTTATATCCAAACTAAAATTTCTCATGTTACTGTCAATAGCAATAACGGAAATTTTACTTTTGGTACAATTAAAATTCACATTAACTCCATAGCTTCACGTTAAACCAATATTGCCTCCATTACTAGTGAGAGAGAGAGAGAGAGAGAGAGAGAGAGAGAGAGAGAGAGAGAGAGAGAGAGAGAGAGAGACTCAAGATTCATGGAATCTCAGATTACCTGGTTGGAAACTTGTGCACATGCCGCCGTTTTCTTTAATATGCTCCGAAATCTCTGTGTTAGTAAATTCAGCAACACTGCAGTCGATATGCTGATTATGGTAACTTCTTTCCTGAAATTGAAAGGAGTCAATATCAAACATTACTACCTGAAATAAATTTTCTGACTTTAAACTAGGTATGGAAATTATTTTAAGTGACATTACAATGTTCATACACATCCTTTTTAAACTGCCTTCACATTTGTTTTGTTTAAGAATAGCCCTGTCTATTTGTGTATTTGTTGTATACTTGGATGACATTCACTGACAAATCTGTCAGAACTAAGTTAAGTACAGATGTTCCCATCTCCAACGAATACTTGGACACCGACATAAGTCAAAGGAAAAGCTTCATATAATGAACAGCACAGGCATCTGGATAGCAGTGACGCTGTTACCAGGGTAAACTCTCTGAGACGCGTAAAATCAGCAGGTGTCAGCTGGATATGTCACAGCAATTGGCAGCATTAACATTTTTTCAGGTGCTACTAAAGAGGGTGGGACTGGCAATGAGTGAAAATGTCAGACTGTTCATTTCTGAGTGACTATGAACGGTATGTATCAAAGGATGGCCAAAGAAGGGAGAAAGGATTATCTTTAGCTGGTGAACAGATTAGGACATGAACCATGGACATTCGAGGCCTAAAAGATAAATGCAATCTGTTGTGTGTGAATTTCTTGATATCCAGTTAATGTACAGTACGTTCTTATAGTCCAGGGGCGGGCAGGAATTATGCACGTGTGCGGTGCACTTGCACGTGCAGTTAACAGGTGTTCTCCGTGCACACAGGGGCAAGCTGACCACCCGCTTATCTTCCCTCCCCGCCATACCTTCTGTCCGCTCCTTCCTATGCAATGTGTTTTGTTTCCTAGCTTGCTTTATTGAATGAAGGAATAAGATTAGTAGGAGTGCTTGAAAGATATCGTGGTTTGAAAGAGTACCTATTACCTACAATACGTTTTATTTGATTATTACAGGTGGAGAGGAACAAAATTTCTACATACAAATGCAAACAGTTACTTAAATTTTCATCTCTGATGTTTGCTCTTAACTGACACTTACTAATTCAGCAAATGCTTTTCCAGCTCTCGCTGTATTAAGAGCAATCTTATAACTTGCACATACTGCTGCGCTATTATTGCTGTCGTCCTGAAAAATTGAAAACAGTGCTCCATAAAATGTTAAATCAGTTAGATGAGAGACATGACGAAAGGAAGTCGCAGAGCTCTCGTGACCACAGCAACTACGACAGATTCATCTAGTATCATCAGATTGCTCTTCATAAGCTCAGTCAATTTCCCCATCCACTCAGAATCCGACAATAAATTGTACTCGTCCTTGTAAAATTTGTTACAATGGCCTTCAATACTAAACTTCCGCTGACCAGCGAGAATACTGCCACATATTAAACATTTCGAATTTTCACATTTTTGCACAAAGAAAAAATGGTTCTCCCATTACTTTTTAAAAGATAGCAAATTTCCACTTCTCTGTTTCCTTGTATCACTCTGCAGTTTCCGGCTCTTGAAATACAACGTTCAGTACGTAGTGATCGCTTCGCATCAATGTCCACAGTTTAGCCTGGTACTACACTGCCGCAACCTGCCGGCTGTCGCCACTGCCCGAGTCGACGACTGCACGCGAGCAGTACACGTGCAGCGCTGTGCGCTCATGAGCCGCGTGCAACGTTTGCCCGCCCTTGTTACAGTCCATAAATGTTTTTAAAGAATAAACTTATGACATTATTAATTTCACTAATTCAGAGTGATCAAGAATAAAGGAGAAGCCACTATATGTATCTAACTGGGGTTCGCTGCAATCAAAGGAAGTGTACTGAAAAAATTCTCTCACCAACTGAAACTAGGTACTAGCAAATGTGGTAACTATTACGAGACAGGAGATCATCTGTGAATTGGGTGCAACAGTTTCAAAAGTGAGAGTATTCTGAATGCAACACAGTAGGGATACTAGCAAGAGGGGACGACATTGAGTTGGGAAAAAAAAACCATGTAGATTCAAATACAATATAAATGAAAAATATTGCAAGCAATTAATAATACAAGCAACTGGCAACAACAGTTTGCTGAGCAGCATAACTAGCAAGGCAAACATGGCACTTAAAAAAATCGTGTTAGATCAGAATGGTGGAAATGCATCAAAACAGTACAAGAAATGTATTCACAGTTGTGAATATGAAAAACCATCAGCTGTACAATGGAATGACAGCAATGAAAATTTGTGACAAATTGGGACTCGAATCTGGGCTTCCCACTATCACAAGTGGTCACCTTACCATCTGGCTATTCAATCACGACTCACAGGCAGACCCATACTTCCATTATGCTGTCAACAATGTGTCTACAACCTTTACTCATAGATCTGTTATATACATTCCCAAACAGAAGAGACACTTTACTTGAAAGTTACTTGTCCGGTGTCAGTGGATAAATACAATATTGCAGTGCCTGTGTTATTCCAAATTACAATGCAATTCCTTCAGGCATGCATGCCTGTCCAAAGGAACACTGCATCATAGTTCGGAATAATGGAATAGGAATATAGATAGCACAGCAGAGGGAAGTTATTTATGACTACAGAGATGCTTAAACAACTTAAGGAGGTAACAGTAAAAATGAATAGGGGTGTTTTAAAGAGTATGTGTGATGCAAAGTAAAATGGAGACACCTAGGTGTTCATACCCATGGAGATGGTGTACAAGAGGCTCCATGGAGAAAATAGCAATGATTTTTATGTAAGGTTGGAAAGAAGAAACATACAAGCAACTCTTGCAATGTAGCAATTCTTTGGTGAGGTGAGCTTATAGAAGCTAAAGTTGAACATTAAGTCAAAGTGCCTATCTGCAAATCAGCATTTCTGCTATTGAGTAGCAACTTTCTTTCTCATTTATTGTTTCTGGATATTATAGTCATTCTGGTCACCTCTAGTAATACTGAAAGAGGCATTAAATGAGTTGGAGGCTGACCCGAACAGAAAAGCAGGTAGTTGTTTGACCAAATCAAACAGAGCTGGCAGTCATTTGACCAGAGCAGAGCTGGTCAATAAATGCAGTATTGTCGACTAGTGTTCATTGAGTGGGAATCAATATATAAAAGTAAAATTAACCACTGTCAAGTGTGTTGTGGTACTATTAACGTGCCACAGGGAGCATTACTTTATCTGAGAATGCTCTTGCACTTGTAATCATGAAATATACTATGTTTGGATAGAGGCAAGAGGTGTGACTCAGTGGGTATGTGTCAGATTAGAAATCTAAAGGTTTGAGATTTGATTCCCAGTTGGTCCTGGAATTGTTTATTTCACCACTGACAACAATTCAGTAATGTTAAAAACACCAAGCTGCATCACACTAATCTGGATAAGTCAGTTTAAAGTTGGAAGAATCCAAGGGCACATCAGATGCAATAGGACCATGCCAAGCAAATCGTGCCAAGCAGTTGTATTTTATCTGCCTGCTTTCCATGTCAAAACTAACTTAATTCAAATTTGTCCATACTCTACTAACACTTACATCCCATGAGCTTGTGCTTTGCGAACTGTGTAGAATATTGAATGTTTATTTTGATGTTAGTTCTGATATGCTGAGATTAGTTAACCACAATAGTAAATGACATTTACATCTGGTAAATGATCATGCACTCATATGTCATCATCTAGGTGAATGGATGCTCAAAACATACACCACTCCATGGACGCAGGCCAGTGGAGACAGTCTTATGCTGTGGGGCACATTCATCTTTGTTTCCAAGAGACCTGTTGTGCAGTAATCAAAGAAACCATGACAGCTTTGGACTATGTGAAGGTTACTGCAGATCACCTGCATCCTTTCTTGCTTCATATCTTCCCCAACATCTTCCAACGGGATACCTATCAACAGTCACAAGGCCTGAATTGTGCTACAGTGATTTGTCGAATATGATAGTAAACAGACTTTGTTCTCTTGGCCACCACATTCACCTGATCTGAACATGATAGAATACTTTGTGACGTTATCAGGCAACAGTTCGATGCCCACAAACCACTGGTTCACGATTTACAGAAACGGCATGACGTGCCCCAGAAATCTACTAAGGACTTGTCAAAAGCATGCCATGCAAAATCACTGCTGTATAGACCACTACCAGGCTATAAAGCAAGTGGTCATAATGTTTTGGCACATCAGTGAATGTGGGATTTTGTTCTACAGTATAACTGCTCCAGATGCTCCATAAACAACTATTTCTTGGATTCAACAGAATCCAAGAAATTCTGTGACCAATACCTTTATTTTATGCAAAATATGGAAACTGCTAAAGTGTGAACCATATTACATGTTACAGAATATAAAGGCTTCACATTTGCCCGAAACCTGGATGAAAGTCTTATGATGGCATTATTCAGTTTTAAATTTCAGAAAGATCTCCAAAATAAAGTTCATAAAACATATTATATGCAAGTAAAGTCAGGGCAGCAATTCAAAGAAATACACTACTGTCTGTCAAAATTGCAGTACAGAGAGTGAATGGTCTGAAAAACTGTTCGAAGGAAAATAAACAATTTTTTCAGCCTTCAGTTGCAAGGTAATTATTACCCCTTTACCTAGGTTTCGATTCCAGTAATGGAATCTTCTTCAGAACAAAAAATTAAATTATTTTGAGAGCCAAACACTGACCATGTCACAGATTAAAAATTAAAACAATAAAGACGCATAATCATAAGATTATGTCTGTCAAAATTAAAACCATTAAGGCGAACGTAGACGGAGCTACGCCAGCCAGCTTTAAAGACCACAGAAAACCTGTGCCGCTCACGTGTGGTCCTTGTTGCTGGCCGGCGTAGCTCCGTCTACGTTTG
Organism: Schistocerca gregaria; assembly: GCF_023897955.1. Lineage (NCBI taxonomy): Eukaryota > Metazoa > Arthropoda > Insecta > Orthoptera > Acrididae > Schistocerca > Schistocerca gregaria. The sequence continues at coordinate 662,706,842 of NC_064923.1, forward strand.
CCTTAATGGTTTAATTTTGACAGACATAATCTTATGATTATGCGTCTTTATTGTTTTAATTTTTAATCTGTGACATAGCCAGTGTTTGGCTCTCAAAATAATTTAATTTTTTGTTCTGAAGAAGATTCCATTACTGGAATCGAAACCTAGGTAAACAAGTAAAAATTACCTTGTAACTGAAGGCTGAAAAAATTGTTTATTTTCTGTACATTTAACAGTTGCTGACACGCTGCATTATGTAAAACTGTTCAAAGGATTTGTGAAGAACTGTGGAGCTGTAATAAGTGAGCAAATTTCAGAGTGTTAGCATGCCTGTACGCTCAGTGCAGAGCTGTCAAACAAAATCCAAACAAGTGAACAAGCTTCAACACACTTTGCAGGTGTCAAAGAGCATGATATCAGCATGTGAGTGAGTTCAAAAGGGCAGAATGATTCTCCCCTGGAAATAAGATTTATTGCACCATGACACTGTATTCCAACAGGTACACTGCTATGACAGTGATGTGTTTGTGGAAGTATAGGATTAAAAAAAAAAAAAAAAAAAAGAATTGCAAAATGCAAGGATCTGGCCTGAAGCACTCAATATGACCGCAACCAAGATGATCGCCATTTAGTCCGCATTGTCAAAACTGACAGAACAGCTTCATCCAAAGTGTTGGTGTGATACTGGAGCACTGCAATGGACATGTACATGTCTGTGTTGATAGTTTGATGTCATTTCATGAGCGCCGGACCGGTTGCACACATGCCATTACATCGCCTTTCTCTATCCAGAAACCAGCAATGCCTTAGACTGAAACAGGCAAATTAACACATTCACTGGCATGCTGAGTGGCAAAATGTATCCCTGCTTCAACCTGTCCTACAGTGATGGCCGTCTATGTGCTTGAAACTAGTGTAGTGAATGAAACTTGGCAGACTGCGGTATTGAGTGGCATAATGAAAAATTGTTGAGTATGTAGTTTTGGGGAGCCATTGGTTATAATATGCAATCTCTCCTCAGGCATACAGATGGCAATCTGTACAGGAATTGTTAATCAGAGGAGTTTAGAGCCTTTGCCACCACCCTTCCTGCAGGCAGCTCCACTTGCACATATCTCAGCAGGACAATGTGGAGAGTAATGTGCAAGTTTTCCTTGAGTAATGCTGGGTGGCACTGCTTCCCTGGCCTGCATGCTCACCTGACTTTTGCCTATCGAACTTGCCTGGGATACAGTTAGTGGGAACTTGTTGGTTCTAGACCTCTGGCAGCCATTTTCAATGCTAAGTGGATGGGCTACAAACCAAGTGGCAGTGTGTTCCCCAGCAACATATCCAGGATTATTCCATTCCCATGTGGCGGCTTCAAACCATAGTGAATTCTCTCGGGCAAAATACATGCACAGTCTGTAATTCTAATCATTTGTGCTTTGTCATGCCTCTAATCTGTGGAATAAATTTCCTTATATCCAAATGCCTCCTTCCTGGAGTTACAGTTATCAGAAACAGCTGTGTATTTGAACACCAGGGTAAGAACAAGACAGCATTATGATTAAAACAAAAAATATATATATTGCTGCCGAATGAAACTTGTCTAGTACCAGAAGAAAAATATGTAAAAGGGGCCACATAAGTGATACATCTTGACTTACCACCAATACCAAAGAGAAACTATAATAACTTGCACAGGAGTTTCTTCATCAACTTCAATGTCCTTGGCAACAATTGTGCTGTTATCTTTCCCAGACACACTGCATTGCATACTCTGAGTCCTCTTTGTCTCTTCCTCAGAGAACAGGTAATAGCCATTTCCTGCATATAACAATGGGTGTTAAATTGGTTCATGTAATCAAACATTTAAAGCATTATCAAGAAAAATGTCATGCACATTCAGACAAAACAACAAATACAGAGCACACTGTGAGTTCACATTTTGGATATGTTGTTCATTTGTCAAGAGAGTTATGGTTCTCCTAATTACTGTGCTCTTCTGGCTTATTTTCTTATTTTTTCATTATTATGGCCCAGTTGAATGACTCATAAGGTTAAAAAATAGGAGTTGCATACTAAGTAAACATTTTTGTGTGATCTTAAATAAAATCTCAGATTAAATAAAAGCTTTTAAGCACTTTAGGTGTGGGGTATTCTATTTCAACCACTCCAGAGAATGTGTGCAGACAATAGGAGAACAGAAACCAAAAAGAAGAAAGAAATTTCCAGTCACTAATGAAACATGTTACTAAAAATAATGTAACCTATTTCAATGACTTTCAGAGATATCATTTTTCTCACTGGTTCATAATTACTATGGATATTTTAGCAATACAAAAATAAGAGTAGGTTCAAGGGACTGACATTCAATAGGTAGAACATGCATTCAAGATTCAAATACAAAAAAACAACAGTGGAAAATGCATTGTAAGAAATCCGATACTATCGTGGCTACATCAAGTTTTCTGAGGGAGGACCATGCTCAGGTGAGGGAGATACTTCAGACAATCTATTTATCTTATCCCCGGAGTGTTTCATATGTGAAGCTAAATAAATTATTAATACTTTTCAAAAGTTTTGTCTTTGTAAACACTATTTGTGAAACAGCTACTAGACAAAAATTTGCTACATTTCCTTAATGGTATGTTGATAGAGTTTTCAGCTGTTTATCATTTGCCTGAATTTTTAAAATTTGTGAGTTTCTGTAACAGTTTTTGGACATTTGTGCACAATGGCTCAGTTTATTGATGAAGTTGTGTGACGTTCTAATATAAGAGAAGCAGAAAAAGTTTTATTTCTATCTAATAATTATGTAATATAAATAGTCATCTGATTGGAAGGAAAGTTACGTTTTTCCTAAAAATGTTTCTCATTTTTTTATGCATCACACGCAAACTGAATTCTCATTACTGCAGGATTTTTACCTCAATAAGGTCTCTGAATGAGGAAACAAAATAAGTTATCAACAACTAAGCTGAAAAGAACATAAATAAATCTGCTTGTTGGGCACAGGGAAAGGCTGGTTTTCAAAACAGTTTCCTATGGATGAAGTTTGACAAGGAACAAAAATTATGATAACGGCCCTGAGAAAAATGTGTGTTAGCAGTACAAAACGGTAAAGATGTGAAACATTATACAGAAAAAAAAACTGTTGTCTGGCTACCAGCCTGGTGCAAGTCTTTCTATCTGGCACCACTCCAGTGACTTGTGTGTCAACCTTACTGTTTATTTATTCAAGTGCCTTCTCATTTCGCCTCACAAAGCCCCATTCTGTACCGTTCCACCCACAGAAATATCTGAGGTTGTTCCCAGGAAGTGAACCCAGGACCACTGTGTTAGCAGCCAGCAATGCCAAGTTCTAGATTAAGAATGAAAGACTCTGTCATAGAACCAATCACTGTGTATTTTGTCTTCCATTCCATCCTTGCACACTAAAATATTTTGTTAATTTTTTTGAAATGCATTTGTAACTACAAATATGGTAAAGGAAAGTCCCAGGTGGAATATGAAAAATGGAAAAAGTAAAGGTAATAATTCACTGCATAGGTTAAGCATTGAGTCATCTACAGCTACAGAAACGAGACTAAAAACTAGAATAAAATGTTTCCCAGAATGTGAACAGGCCAACATGTTTGTAAAACTAACATTTCAGCCACAGTTGCAAGTGGTTTTCATTAGGATGACATATTTACAACTGGTTAAGTGCCACATTCAGATATTATATACTGCAATTCATCTTGCTCATAAGGTCAGTTCATCAGGAACAACTCTGAACTTTATTTATTTTTTTTTTTTTTTACAAGTTTTGTTATATGAACTGCCAACAGCAGCAGGCCTAGGGGCCAACAGCATCTGCGTGATGGTCCCATCATCAGGTATGGCAGTAAATGTAGGGCACATAGCTCACCATATTGTCTCAACTGCCACCAAGCACTCCAAGAACAAAATACTGCATCACTGTACTGGTTTACTGGTTTACACTTCATTCACCGATACCAACAAATAAAACAGAAACTACTCTCTCTCTCTCTCTCTCTCTCTCTCTCTCTCTCACACACACACACACACAAACACACACAACTCACAACTCACACATGACCACACTCCCTGCCAGTGAAGTCACACGGCAAGCAGTGTGCATGATGAGAGAGCGAACTGGGTGGGGTTAAGGAGGCTGGGGCATGGAGGGGGAGGGATAATGGGATGGGGTGGGGGACAGTAAAGTGCTGCTAGTTAGACTGTGCAGGAATGAGATGGAGATAGGGTACAGCAGGTTAGACAGAGGGCGAGGGAGGACTGGTGGATAGCGGAAAAGGTGAGAAATAAAAAGACTTGGTGTCTTGGTGGGGTGAGGTCTCCATAGTGCTGGATATGACAAAGAAGGGGCTAGATGAGTAAGGACAATGATTAACAAAGTTTGAGACCAAAAGGGTTATGGGAATGCAGGATATACTGCACAGAGGGTTCCCACCTATGCAGTACAGAACAGCTGGTGTTCCTGCAAAGGATCCAGATGGCACAGACTGTGAAGTAGTCACAGAAATGAATAAAATCGTGTTGGGTGGCATACTCAACAACAGGGTGGTCCAACTGTTTCTTGGCCACTGTTTACTGATGGCCATTCATCAATAAAGCTTGTCAGACACCACCTCCTGCCATCCAAACAGAGTTTGGCCCAGCTGTAAATATGTCAGCCTGATAAGGGCCATTTGCAGCAATGGTCAAAACATTGTTTTTATGAACAACATTATATGTGGTCCCATATCCAAAAATATATTTTTGAAGATAAAACACTGAAGGAAGCCTTTGGTCACATAAGACTGAAAATGTTGCTAAGACTTCATATAAAACACAAATACACACCAGTTGAGCTGTCTATGTGTGTCTATGGTCCTGTATTACGAGATCATACTCAATAGTTCCCGGAATGTACAGGTAGCTCATGAAGTCTAACCAGTATGTTGAAACACACCAAATGGTACTTCTACATTATTTATGTGTCAATGTCTCAAGTGATTTTGTGCTACACACTTGCCTTCAGCTATCATGCACATTTCCCCATTATCATGTGTTGCATGTCCTTCAAAATGGACAATGGCGAGTAGTTGGGAACAAAGTGTGTACATTAACTTTTGAGGTGCTATGTTACGCACAAAGTAAATATGGACATAGGTAAGCTCGAAATGAGGAAACTACAGTAAGCTAATAACTTTAAATGAAAATGTTTACATTAAATGTGACGAGAACATCTTAGATCCCTCTCCCTGTCTGTGGCCATGGTATTCGCTGCATTAGTGAGATATAAGCCTTGTTTAACACTTAAGAGTTCAGTGTACATACAAAACACAGGCATGCTCACCCGCTGTAGACTAGAATGGGGTAAGGTTGCGTAGCGGGTAAGACTACACAAGGCTTGTTTCTCAGTTTTAGTAATGCAGCAGTTGGCTACTCTGCAGGGCACGAAACAGCCTCTGTGGCTGACCCTTTATTGCCATAGTTTGACTGTTGTCCTGGTGTTAACGGCTGCGCAATGCGGTAAGAACTGTTTTACGTTATTTTCATCTAACATTTCAAGTTCTGGAAATAAGCTATAACACAGGCAATAATGTGATTATCAACTTTAGCTTTATTCCATTGTGTACTACGATGCATTGTCAGTCTTGTGGTATATTAACACATCTATATTCCTACAAAGCATTTCCATGTGCAGTCAAAAGCTGCAGTGTCATAGTGCAGGGCAAGTTTACCCATGGCAGTTGGGGCAAAACTGTGCAGTGCGTAATTTTACCGCGTGCATTATAATTATCAGCTTTTTCATAGACGTAGAAATATTTATGAACATTGAGGTGTATATAATACATTAACAGTAGTCCTCTAAGAATCCTTTTTTATATTTTAGCGTCTACAAAAGGAAAACCAAATGGAAACCATGCGCTCCAGAAATGCTGGAAGCTGCAAAAGAGGGCTTGAAAAATGGCAAGTCAAAAAGACAAATAGCGAGGGAGCTTGGAATAAGTGAAGCTGACCTCAGAAATCACCTTACAGTGGTACGAGGCCCTTGCAAGTATACTTTTATCTCTATATTTTTTGTTTTGGAAACTTTTGCCTACGAAGGGATAAGCTAAAAATTAATACTCCCATCCCCACTTACTTTATGGTTTTGTGGTAAACAAACTGGGAAGATTCGAAAGAACTTTCAATGATGAACAGGAACTGTTACTCGCCGAACATAGCAATCTTTGGACAAATGTTATTATGGTATGACTCTGAAAGATTTCAGAAGATTAGTTCATGACTAATCTGCGAGGGATAATATAAAAACAAAATTTGACAAAAACACTAAGATGGCCAGAAAGGACTGGGCTTATGATTTCCTGCAGAGACGAAATCTTAGCCTTCAGATCCCACAGAGAACGTCTTGGACGTGTGATGTTGGTTCAACAAACAGCAAACGAGCATCTTCTTTGATAATCTTTCACCGCTGATGGAGAGATATAAATTTGAACCTCATTGCATATACAACATGGATGAGTCAGGAATTACAATTGTTCCTAACAAGATTCAGAAAGTGATTGCAACATGCGCCAAGATGCACATAGGCAAAATAGCATCTGGAAAAAGAGGTCAGCTGATAACGGTTGTAAGATGTATGGGAGCTGTATGGGAGCTGGGGGGAGTTACATTCTTCCACGAATAATATTTCCTCAGAAAAGGATGAAGGAGAGTTTGAAGAGCAGTGCCCCTCCTGGGTCACTAATGACGTGCTCGGACACTGGATACAACAACTCAGATTTGTGTCTCACATGGCTACAACATTTTCATCACATTTGAGTCTGAATGCCGTTCTTTACTGCAGGGACCATAACATTCACGTGCTTACCATTCCTCCACACAGCAGCCACAAAATGCAGCCACTGGATTGCTGCTTTTTCAAGCAACTGAGGGAATTTTATTCACAGGAATGCAACCAGTGGCTAATTAACCACCCTGGATATGTAACTATGCAAGAATGTATCGCTGAATTGTTTAGAAACGCTTATCAAAGGACAGCCACAATGACGAAGGCAACAAAGGCGTTCAAGATATGTGGCATTAATCCAATCGATTGTCACATATTCACCGAGGAAGATTTCCTGCCCTCAACTGTTACAGACTAAAGTGACCAATTTAATGACGCATCCACAGTTGAAACTGGATCTCTTCAGAGCCAAAGTTCAGACACATCTACAAATGAACCACAACCAGGACCAAGTACTTACGTTTCCCCATAAGAAATAATTCCTTTGCCAAGAAGAAAAGATTGCCAAAAAAGACAGAAGGAAAGAAATCAGATATAGTATCTGGGACCCCATTCAAGAAGCAACTGGAATCCCAATCAACAGAACAAGAAATAAAGTAACCAAAGAGGAAACTGATTCTGATCAAGCAAACAAAAAGAAAGCAAAGCAACACTTAAATACGTCTAGGGAAAATTCACAAACTTTTCATGTCCAGGCTGTACTGAAAAATACAATAATCCACCAACAGAAGACTGGATTCAATGTCTCAAGTGCGAGGAGTGGTGGCATGAATCCTGCTCTTGTTATGAAGATTCTGGACACTTCATTTGTGATCTCTGTTAAAAATATTTTTGTCGGACAGGAATATTTTTGCATGTTTTTGATGACACGCCCAGATTCATTCATTAGGTCAAATATTGTATCAACAGTAACTGTTATATGCTGAGAAACAAGGTATATTACGGCAATGTATGCTAGAAATTAAATAAAAGACAAAGAACTAAATGACACACATGTTTTTCTCATTTGATAATAACGTGCAAATTTACCCCACTAGAAACGCGCTCTTACCCTATGGTCGGGTAAGACTGCGCATTTGCATTCCTTTTTTTTTTACTAATTGCGAATTACAGTTTCAATTGTTTGACTTTCAGACTCTGTCATACAACAGGGAGAGTTCAGAAGAAATGCCAGTTACAATATAATTGTAATTTGTGACGTTTCCTTCAGTATATCGCTATTTAAACATTAAGTGCGCAATCTTGCCCCACTTTATGTTTGCAATAGCATGCACACACTGTATGGGCGAGCATTTACCGGTAGGACATTTAGCATGTTATGGATGTTGTTTTGTCAGTAAATGTGAACAACATTCTGTGTTGCTGCCAAAGGACTGTCCCTGTATGCTTACTCAAACTAGTGGAGATTGAGAATTGTTGTTGTGGTCTTCAGTCCTGGGACTGGTTTGATGCTACTCTATCCTGTGCAAGCTGCTTCATCTCCCAGTACCCACTGCAACCTACAGCCTTCTGAATCTGCTTAGTGTATTCATCTCTTGGTCTCCCTCTACTATTTTTATCCTCTACGCTACCCTCCAATACTAAATTGGTGATCCTTTGATGCCTCAGAACATGTCCTACCAACCGATCCCTTCTTCTCGTCAAGTTGTGCCACAAACTTCTCTTCTCCCCAATCCTATTCAATACCTCCTCATTAGTTATGTGATCTACCCAGCTAATCTTCAGCATTCTTCTGTAGCACCACACTTCGAAAGCTTCTATTCTATTCCTGTCCAAACTATTTATCGTCATCTTTCACTTCCATACATGGCTACACTCCATACAAATACTTTCAGAAACGACTTCCTGATACATAAATCTATATTCGATGTTAACAAATTTCTCTTCTTCAGAAACGCTTTCTTTGCCATTGCCAGTCTACATTTTATATCCTCTCTACTTCGACCATGATCAGTTATTTTGCACCCCAAATAGCAAAACGTGTTTACTACTTTAAGTGTCTCATTTCCTAATCTAATTCCCTCAGCATCACCAGACTTACTTCGACTACATTCCATTATCCTCATTTTGATTTTGTTGATGTTCATCTTATATCCTCCTTTCAAGACACTGTCCATTCCATACAAATACTCTTCCAAGTCCTTTGCTGTCTATGACATAATTACAATGTCATCGGCGAACCTCAAAGTTTTTATTTCTTCTCCATGGATTTTAATACCTACTCCAAACTTTTATTTTCTTTCCTTTACTGCTTGCTCAATATACAGATTGAATAACATCGGGGAGAGGCTACAACCCTGTCTCACTCCCTTCCCAACCACTGCTTTCCTTTCATGTCCCTCGACTCATAACTGCCATCTGGTTTCTGTACAAATTGTAAATAGCCTTTCACTCCCTGTATTTTAACCCTGCCACCTTTAGAATTTGAAAGAGAGTATTCCAGTCAACATTGTCAAAAGATTTCTCTAAGTCTACAAATGCTAGAAATTTAGGTTTGCCCTTCCTTAATCTAGCTTCTAAGATAAGTCATAAGGTCAGTATTGCCTCACGTATTCCAGTGTTTCTACGGAATCCAAAGTGATCTTCCCCGAGGTTGGCTTCTACTAGTTTTTCCATTCGTCTGTAAAGAATTCGTGTTAGTATTTTGCAGCTGTGGCTTATTAAACTGATTGCTGGGTAATTTTCACATCTGTCAACACCTGATTTCTTTGGCATTGGAATTATTATATTCTTCTTGAAGTCTGAGGGTATTTCGCCTGTTTCATACATCTTGCTCACAAGATGGTAGAGTTTTGTCAGGACTGGCTCTCCCAAGGCCGTCAGTAGTTCCAATGGAATGTTGTCTACTCCGGGGGCGTTGTTTCGACTCAGGTCTTTCAGTGCTCTGTCAAACTCTTCACGCAGTATCGTATCTCCCATTTCGTCTTCATCTACATTGTCTTCCATTTCTATAATATTGTCCTCAAGTACATCGCCCTTGTATAGACCCTCTATATACTCCTTCCACCTTTCTGGTTTCCCTTCATTGCTTGGAACTGGGTTTCCATCTGAGCTCTTGATGTTCATACAAGTGGTTCTCTTATCTCCAAAGGTCTCTTTAATTTTCCTGTAGGCAGTATCTATCTTACCCCTAGTGAGATAAGCCTCTACATCCTTACATTTGTCCTCTAGCCATCCCTGCTTAGCCATTTTGCACTTCCTGTCGATCTCATTTTTGAGACGTTCGTATTCCTTTTTGCCTGCTTCATTTACTGCATCTTTATATTTTCTCCTTTCATCAATTAAATTCAATATTTCTTCTGTTACCCAAGGATTTCTACTAGCCCTCGTCTTTCTACCTACTTGATCCCCCGCTGCCTTCACTACTTCATCCCTCAGAGCTACCCACTCTTCTTCTACTGTATTTCTTTCCCCCATTCCTGCCATTTGTTCCCTTATGCTCTCCCTGAAACTCTGTACAACCTCTTGTTCTTTCAGTTTATCCAGGTCCCATCTCCTTAAATACCCACCTTTTCACAGTTTCTTCAGTTTTAATCTACAGGTCATAACCAATAGATTGTGGTCAGAGTCCACATCTGCCACTGGAAATGTCTTACAATTCAAAACCTGGTTCCTAAATCTCTGTCTTACCATTATATAATCTATCTGATGCCTTTTAGTATCTCCAGGGTTCTTCCATGTATACAACCTTCTTTCATGATTCTTAAACCAAGTGTTAGCTATGATTAAATTGTGCTCTGTGCAAAATTCTACCAGGCGGTTTCCTCTTTCATTTCTTTGCCCCAATCCATATTCACCAACTACATTTCCTTCTCTCCCTTTTCCTATACTCGAATTCCAATCACCCATGACTATTAAATTTTTGTCTCTCTTCACTATCTGAATAATTTCTTTTATTTCATCATACATTTCTTCAATTTCTTCATCATTCCAGACCCAGCTGGCATATAAACTTGTACTACTGTAGTAGGTGTGGGCTTCGTATCTATCTTGGCCACAATAATGCGTTCACTATGCTGTTTGTAGTAGCTTACCCGCAGTCCTATTTTCCTATTCATTATTAAATCTACTCCTGCATTACCCCTATTTGATTGTGTGTTTATAATCCTATAGTCACCTGACCAGAAGTCTTGTTCCTCCTGCCACTGAACTTCCCTAATTCCCACTATATCTAACTTTAACCTATCCATTTCCCTTTTTAAATTTTCTAACCTACTTGCCCGATTAAGGGATCTGACATTCCGTGCTCCGATCTGTAGAACGCCAGTTTTCTTTCTCCTGATAACGACATCCTCTTGAGTAGTCCCCGCCCTAAGATCCGAATGGGGGACTATTTTACAGTAAATCTGCATGCCCTCGGGAAAAATTACGGCCGTAGTTTCCCCTTGCTTTCAGCCGTTCGCAGTACCAGCACAGCAAGGCCGTTTTGGTTATTGTTACAAGGCCAGATCAGTCAATCATCCAGACTGTTGCCCTTGCAACTACTGAGAAGGCTGGTGCCCCTCGTCAGAAATCACACGTTTGTCTGGCCTCTCCACAGATACCCCTCCGTTGTGGTTGTACCTATGGTACGGCTATCTGTATCGCTGAGTCGCTGAGGCACCCAAGCCTCCCCACCAACGGCAAGGTCCATGGTTCATGGGGGGAGGGGGGGGGGGGGATTGAGAAAAGTTCAAGGAAAGAACAATTAGTAGTTCATTCAGGGATGATTACAAAGGTAGAATTGATGCACAGCCTGACAGAGGAAGAGATTCTAGATATTTTATAGAGGGATGAAGGGCCAGAAACAGAAGACACTGACAGAAATTATTCATATTCTTCAGATGAAAGTATGGGCAATGAATAAGGTGCATATGTGTTTCAGTTGTTCGTACAGTGAGTAATTCATTCATGCATTTTGTATTCTGAGTGATGTTCACTCTGATTTCCATTCCGAATACGGATCTAAGCATTATTTCTTTATGCAGGCAATTATACAGACTATCAGTCATTGTCTGTAGTACCTGCTTATATTCATAACTCTCATATACCTGCTTTTAAATATTCCTGTACTATTTTTGTGAATGCAGCCAGAATCACAATTGTGTCACTAAAAGAGAGAGCCTGTAACACTTTTTTTTCATCTATTTGAAATATATATTCTAAAATTAATTCATATTTCTATAAAATATTTACTTTTCCCTTTTAGATGGTGCAAGAATCATATTCCTATCATATTTCTGTACTTTACAATGTCATTTAAAAGCAATCTATAATTATGTCAGTTCACAGGAAAATACTGGTTGTGAAGACACCAGTGTTGAATGTGTTAATGTCTCTACATTTATTTATTTATGACATGGCATGAGCAGTGCAATAATTCATGTTCAAATACTGTTTTATCACGAGGATCAAAATAACATACCATTGACATATTCTGTACCATACAGCACTGAAAGAGCTGTGGCAGAAGCATCTAGTGGCTGTAAAGCAGTTTCCTCTTTCGAATGTGAATCTTCTAAACCTAAAAGGGCTCCTGCAACAAAAATACTTTTGTAGGTGCCATTTCCTTATTACTTAATAATAATAATAATAATAACAATAACAATAATAATAATACGAGAGAAGGAAAGTTGCTACTCACCATATAGCGAAGGTGGTGAGTTGCAATAGGCACAATAAAAAGATTCACACAATCATAAATTTTGGCCACTAAGGCCTTTGTCAGCAGTAAACACACGCACACGTAAGCGCAACTTGCACACACATCTGCAGTCTCAGAGAGCTGAAACTACACTGCGAGCAGCAGCACCAGTGCATGAGGACGAGGCTGGGGCAGGGATGGGGAGGGACAGTATGGTGGGAGTGGCGGACAGTGAAGTGTTGCAGTTCAGACGGAGGGTAGGAGAAAAGGTGTGGAAGGGGGAGGGGTAAGTAGAGGAAAGGAGAGAAATAAAAATAAAATAAATTAAAAGACTGGGTGTGGCAGTGAAATGACAGCTGTGTAGTGCTGGAATGGGAAAAGGGAGGGATGGGTGAGGACAGTGACTAACGAATGTTGAGGCCAGGAGGGTTACGGGAACATAGGATGTATTGCAATACAAGTTCCCACCAGCGCAATTCAGAAAAGCTGGTGTTGGTGGGAATGATCCATATGGCACAGGCTGTGAAGCAGTAATTGAGATAAGGGGTATCATGTTTGGCAGCATGTTCAGCTACAGGGTGGTCCACTTGTTTTTTGGCCACAGTTTGTCGGTGACTGTTCATGCGGACAGACAGCTTGTTGGTTGTCATAGAATGCAGCACAGTGGTTGCAGCTTAGCTTGTAGATCACATGACTGGTTTCACAGGTAGCCCTGCCTTTGATGTGATAGGTAATGTTAGTGGCAGGACTGGAGTAGGTGGTGGTAGGAGGATGTCTAGGACAGGTCTTGCATCTAGGTCTATTACAAGGGTATGATCCACGAGGTAAGGGATTGGGAGTAGGGGTTGTGTGGACAAGTATATTGTGTAGGTTTGTGGACGGCGGAATATCATGGTAGGAGGGGTGGGAAGGATAGTGGGTAGGACACTGCTCATTTCAGGTCACGACGAGAGATAATCGAAACCCTGGCAGAGAATCTAATTGAGTTGCGTCAATCCCGGCTAGTACTGAGTTACGAGGGGAATGCTCCTCTGTGGCCAGACTGTGGGACATTGGGAGGTGGTGGGAGACTGGAAAGATAGGGCAAGGGAGATTCGTTTTTGTACAAGGATGGGAGGATAATTACGGTCAGTGAAGGCTTCAGTGAGACCCTCGGTATATTTAGAGAGGGGCTGCTCGTCACTGCAAATGCGACGATGATGGGTGGGTAGACTGTATGGAAGGGACTTCTTGGTATGAAACGGGTGGCAGCTTTCAAAGTGGAGGTATTCCTGATGGTTAGTAGGTTTGATATGGACAGAGGAACTGATGTAGCCATCTCTGAGGTGGAGGTCAACATCTAGGAAGGTGGAGTAGGACCAGGTGAAGCAAATGGAGGAGAAGTAGTTGAGGTTCTGGAAGAATGTGAATAAGGTGTCCTCACCTTCAATCCAGACAGCAAAGATGTCATCAATGAATCTGAACCAGGTGAGGGGTTTAGGATTCTGGGTTTTTAGGAAGGATTCCTCCAGATGGCCCATGAATAGGTTAGCATAGGATGGTGCCATGCGGGTGCCAATAGCCGTACTGTGGATTTGTTTGTAGGTAATGCCTTCAAAGGAGAAGTAACTGTGGGTGAGGATATAGTTGGTCATGGAGACTAGGCAGGAGGTTGTTGGTTTGGAATCAATAGGGCATCTGGACAGGTAGTGTTCAATAGCAGTAAGGCCATGGGCATTAGGAATGTTAGTGTACAGGGAGGTGGCATCGATAGTGACGAGCGGGCCACCGTGTGGTAAAGGTAAAGGGAAAGGAACTGTTGGGAGTCGGTCGAGGAAATGGTTGGGGGGTGGGTGGGGGGGTGCGGGCAGAGGGTGGTAAGAGTGAAATCTGAGGAAGACGAAAACTCACTAAAATTGGCGAGATGTCACTAAAAATACACATATATTTAACAGAGAATCAAATTTAATCTTTCTTCTGCTGACGTCTTGACAAAACAACCCACACAAAAAAGGTGTCACATTTTACACTGCGATCAAACTGCAGCTACTAATTTTAAACATGCAACAAACTATCGAAATAAACTGAAAATTCCTCATAGTAACAGCTGGTTACATTGATGCACAATACAAATTAAGTATCATATTGTCACACCATAATAAGAATCAACTCCAAATGCAAAAGCAGGGTCGTCAATGAAGTAAAACACTTAAAACAGAAAGCACGTTTATTACAAACACCATCGTACAGCCAGAACAGAACTCAGCTCCTGGATGATGAGTACAGCTATTTATACAAATGGTGAAGATTCAGAAATAGACAAACATCAGAAACTTTGAGAATTTTCCAGAGCTGATAAATATTAAATGAGAAGCAACTGCTGCTGGTCAGGATTGAACTGGAGAATCACAGCACATTAGTCAGTGATGGTAACTGTTACAACACACTACACGAAGCACAGATCACAGCATTGCTCCCTCTCCTGAAAAAAACTGCAAACTTCAAACTGCTTTTTCAATTCTCATTGGAGTCAGTTATACCGGCCTGGGTCTAGATCTTGTCAATGGTCCTCTGTATGGCAGGGCTGGCAGATCCTCATGTTCTTGGTGTGTCATCACATCCTCTTCATTATGATGAGCATTGAAGAAGTCCCTTCCATCAGAGCTTTGCAGTTGTTTTGCCCATCTTCAATTTTCTTGAACAAGAAGCCTTCGTAACCGACCTGCACTCTTGAACTTTAGTAGAGCTTTACCTCTACAGTTTTGTCTTCTTGACGATGGGTCAAAATCTTAGACTTTCTATGTAATGTCCAACAAGGTACAAACAATACAATAAGGCCCATAATAGAGCTTTAGTACTTTTTTCCATACCAAGTCTCCTGGACTGTATCTCACTGGCAGTGCTTGTCATTATAACACTCTCGGTATTTCTCCTGAATGTCCTGGGCCCATATGCAAGCCAGATGTCTTCCTTTTTTGGTCCTGGTGATGCTTTTCACTTAGGCGTCCTGAGTTTCATCCAGCTGAAACAGGAACTGTGTATCGATTGTTATTTGGACCTCTTAACCATTGAGCAGCAAGAGCAGTGTGAGGTCTGTAGTGTCTTGCTTCATCATACTGTATGTCATGAAGAACAGTACTGTATCCTAAACCTCTTGTTCGATATCAACATACATTGAGAGGATACCATTCAATGTCTTATTAAAAGCGTTCTCTGAAGCCACTTGACAATGGCCGGAAGGCAGTTGTCATATTGTGCGTAATGTTGCAATGTGAAATGAAGTCTCACACTAGTCTCAACAAGGAAACCTTTCCATGTTAAGAGATGATTATATGGGTGCTCTGTGCTTCAAAATGATGTCTTCCACCTGGAACCTTACAATTTCCGGTCCTTTGACAGTCTGTACATATTTGGTGACAGCACATCAGTTGAGGCAGTAAGTGCAGGCTATTATCTATTGATTCCCATTTGAAACTTCAGGAACCTCCCCAAGAGGTCAATTCCAGTTCGATGCAGTGGTGCTGCAGCATGTGGAATTGATATCAGATTCCTCAGTGGTAAATATGGCTTGTGCTTCCATTGCTGTCATTCCTTACAGTGAGTCACATAGTGTCTAATGAGTTGGTTGAGACCTGGTCAGTGATACCCATGTCTGATTCTATCCAGGGTCGATATGAGTCCCATGAGACCAGATGTTCGAGCATCCTATAAAAACTGCAGTACAGGAGACTGTAGATGGGCAGTGATGACTAACAACCATTTTCACCCCATCAGATCATAGCTCTTCTTATATAATGTTCTGTTTATTTGGTCAGTTCTTTATTTTTGGAGCCTTCTATGGTTCTCAACGATGCGGAATCTTTCCTCTCTTCACTAGCAGTGTCACATAATGCGGCAATGACTGTAATTTCTTCCACACTTCTTTGTTCCAACACAGGATTCCTTGAAAGGCAGTCAGTGTCCTTGTGTTTGTGTCCATTTTTGTATACCACTGTGGTGTATTCCTCAAGCCTCAATGCCCATCTTGTCAGTCAACCTGATGGATCCTTCATGCTAGTCATCCAGCATAGAGTATGGTGGTTTATCACAACAGTGATTTGGCACTAGTATGAGCACATTCCGAGAAAACTTCGCATCTCACAAATACGCCAAGAAATCAGAAAATTTGTGACTGCTCCTATTTTCTCTGGACTGGGATACATTCCATCACCATCCTCTAGGTGTCGCAAGATTTTTATTTCTTAGATAGTGAAGAGGCACCTTTTCGGTTTCAAGCAGAGGCCTGTAGTCTGAATACATTTGAACACTGTTGTCGAGTGGCTTTGATGTTCTTCAAAGGTCTTCAAAAAAATCACAATGACATCCAGAACAGTTCCTCCGCTTAAGTTGTCTGAGAAGGTTGTACATCATATGATCCAAGGTAGCTGGTGCATTACATATTCCTCATAGCAGTCTTACGTGTCATCAGTGCTCAGCAGTGGGTACGCATCTTTTTTCATGAATCTGTTCAGTCATCAGTAGATGATGCAGAAACACTATGTACCATCCTCCTCCTTCATTAGGGTGACTGATGAGGTCCAAAGACACTCTAAAGGTTCAATGATGTCATCTTGCAGCATCTTCACTTGCTCCAGCATTATATGGCATTCAACCAGTTACATCCTATACGAGTGCCAGTTAGACTGGTGAACGATCCCTGATGTCAATACAGTGTTTTACCCCAGGTTGTTTGGCCTCACTTTTCTCCACTGTGGATCCGAAAGTTGGCACAGAATAGCTAACATTTGCCAATATTGTTCCTCGGTCATGCCAGATCCTATTGGCAGTTTGATAGAACTGTCCTCCCCTATACTGTCTGTTGTGATAACAGCACGAGTCTTCATCAGTGGCATTAAGCTGTCATTCTTGAATTTAGGGATGAGCTACTGCTGCTTGTGAAAATTAGTTATCCAAAGTTCTACTTAATCACACACAATGTTTATGATCATCACTGGCATGTACAGTAGATTTCTGTTGTGAGCCTGAGTATTTTTCTGCAACCGACAAAAATTTCACTGTTTAACTTAGCATCTAGACTGATCAATGGAACTCATCTCATTGATGGTGGTGGGATAACAACATCTTCAATGGCAAACAACCACCCAGAGCAATCTTACATGTGCTAGTTATAATAGCTCCGTCAATCTGGATCTCCGTTTTTCCACAGTCTAAGACTGCTTGTGATGCCTGGAAGAAGTCCCATCTGAGGGTAACATTATGGCTATATTCGGATAAAATGACAAATTTAAAGGATTGTGTTTTGTTATTGATAGTTATTCTTGTAATACATGTTCCTATCTGTTAGGTGTGTTTCTCATTTGCAATCTTCAGTATACAACTTGCATATCATGGAACAGTCTTCTTTAGTTGGTGGTGGTAAGTATTTGAAATTACAGAAAAGAAAGCCCCTGAACTGAATAGTGCCCGAACAGGTTGGCTGTTGATGATGACATCAATGAGATTTCCTACCATCTTGATGACTGCTATCCATAGAGGACTGTCAACTGCGGAAGCCTCACCTCCATAGATGGTCAACACACTTAGTTGAGTCTGGCCTTGGCGGCCAGAGGCTGTGGTCATGTGTTCGAGAGTAGTCTCGTGAGTGTGAGTGTGAGTGTGTGTGTGTGTGTGTGTGTGTGTGTGTGTGTGTGTGTGTGTGTGATCACTTGGTTGGGCCAACCTGCAACTCAGCATCTACAACTATCCTTTTCATAAATATTGCCACTATGGTGTTTCATTTAAAGCACTGCAGACTATAAGATGCATCTTAACTCTTAAATTTTTTAAATATTATTTTTACCATTTTTATTGTTGGGCTGCAAAGCCACACTAATAAAGTTCTTAGTTTACAAAATCGAACTGACCCTTAAAATTCCTGAAAACTGTCATCGGAACTTGGTTGGTTTGGGGGAGGGGACCAAACACTGAGGTCATCAGTCCTATCGGATTAGGGAGGGATGGAGAAGGAAGTCGGTCATGCCCTTTCACAGGAACCATCCTGATATTTACCTGAAGCGATTTAGGGAAATCACGGAAAACCTAAATCTTGATGGTCGGCCACAGGTTTGAACTGTCGTCCTCCGAATGAGACTCCAGTGTGCTACTCACTGCGCCATCTCGCTCGGTACCTGAACTTTTTTCTTCTTCTTCTTCTTCTTCTTACTTCTCCTCCTCCTCTTAATAAATAAGATGGTCTTCACTGTCATTGAGAGTGTTACTTACATGGCACTTCTTGGAAGATTTGGTATATCATCTGCTCTCCCTCTAGGCCATAATGTTTTATCCACAGACACACTTGTTTGATTGAGGGCATTTTAAAGCTCCCTTCAGCATGAATTCGTGTTGGGTTTCATTCACCATCATTTGTTCCAATCCTCTCTCATATAGAATTTAAATGGTTTACTTATTGAGACATCAAGAGGTTGCAATTTTGAAGCAAGTCCTCCCGGAACAGCAAAACGCTCTGTATTTCCCTGTCTCAACTTCCCATTCACAGAGTTTTTCAAATGAGTGCTGAACTGATCAAGCACAAGAAGAGAACTCTTCTTCAACAAAGCACCTTTCCTTCTCTCCCACATTCTGTTAATCTATAACTTCATACCAGCCTCATCCAGTCAAACCTTGTCATGTATGTGAACAACACCTGGCAGTATTTCAGAAGGCACTTGAAAATGATCTTTGAATTAAGTTTAGTACTGTCAGCACAACATCAAAGGACAACAGTGTAGTGCATTATTTTCATGTCCACTTGTTTTTTGTATGGCAACAGTTTTGTTACTCAGCACATCAAATGTCAAAGGAGCTCCGTCCATATTCACTATTTGGCTTAGTTGCACACTAGTTTTCTTTCGATGTTGAATAATGATGTGATGGAAAGATAGCATTTTCTCTTCATACTCTCAAGGCATTTTCTGAGGTATGTTGGTTTTGATTTGCATGCTAATCCATGACACTTCACTTCATAAACCTGTAGCACCAACCAATTCCAAAGTCAGTTAAGTTCAGCTGTAGTGCTCACTTAAAACTGTGTATTTGAATCATTTTTGCATTAATCCCAATGTCATTTTGATGGTGTCACTGAATCTTCTAGTTTCGGCCATTTTGCATTCAGTCCACAATTGGAGCAAATTAGTCTTCCTTTTTTTTCAGTTCTTCTTTACTAGCCTGCTAATAGCAAATGGTTTTTTCTGTTGGTGGAGAGATGAAATGCCACTCAGCTGCTATGTTTCAATATTCTTCTGCATTTGCTATTGCTTTAAATTTACAGCCCACATCAAATGAATACCTTTTATTTTTTCCATTACAAAACTACCTAATAAAAATATTGTACTGTTATCGATAACACGAATCACTTTCAATTCACTTTCACTGGCACTGTAGACTGCAATGACACATCATAGGCTAGCCAGTGTTCTGGGTTTGTGATGACGGGGCAGAAGGGAGACAACGTTAGCAAGATTGTGAATTCCAACAACTCATATTCATTGCACTGGTGCACTGCTGCTGCCAGTTGAATCCAATGTTGCCAGATACAGACAGGTCTCCTGCAGCATCAAATATATGACCATTTTACGATTGGCAGGAATTTTCAATCAAACATTGTGCATTTTTATATCAATTTCGAGTATTAGAAGCACCTGAATTTTAGAGGCAATTTTTTGAAAGAAAAAGTGTGTGTTATAAAGCAGCTTGTACCTCTTTGTGGTGACAGGGCATGACTACAGCATGTTGGGGAGTGACCTCATTCAGGCAAACCACAGGTGGATTATCATCATCTGCAATTTACCAGTGAACAGGATTTTTGGGATGGTTGATGTCGGCAGCATGGCAGTTGTCTCCAACACATCTTTCTTCACTGCGGTTGTGTACAATTTGTCCAAGGTATCCACAGTGGAAACACACAGTTATGTTGTCTATCTCCAAATGCCTGTTCTTTTGTGGGGCATAACACCTGGCAGTGGTGTTAGTTGTATCTGTATTGGTCAGATGTTGCACTGTCCGTTGACGGTTGTGGCATATGTCTAAGTTGGCTTGAAAATTCTTCCTGGCACATTCAACTGGTGGTGGTGCTAAAGATTGATACATCTCATCTTGAACATTCTCTTTTACCTTCTGCCATAACATTTTTGACTGCTGCCTCTTGCTTACCGAGTCTGACAATACTGGCTGACATAAAATGCTGTAGCTCTTCTCTTACTGAGAGAGAGGAGGTCACTGTGGTCTCCCACAACTGCCATAGAGACCACATTTTAGAGTCTTTCATCTGACTCTTGTTCTGTTGCATTTTCTTGATGTGCTGGTACCACATGATGAATTCCTCAGTTGCTGTGACATCGAGCTCAGTACACGTCGTCTGTAACTGCTTTCATCAAGTGTGAGGCTTTGTGAGCTTCTCTCATATTCAGATTCACAACGTGGCCTAGGGCTAAAACATTCTTTATGTAGAGCTGTGTTGCTTCCCCATGACACCGAGCCCTGTTCAATTTTTCTGCTATGTACACTTGCTGCTAATTGCTGCCACACATTTTCTTCAGTTCAACCTGGAATTTGTCCTAGTTCTGAGGTTCACTGTTTTTTAACCATTGCTAGACTGTACCATTTAAGTAAAGTATGTATCTGCACATACATCACGTCATACTACCTGTTGTATTTGGCAACTCAGTCAAATTCTTTCAGCCATTTTGTCATGTCCTGAACAGCGTCTGGAAAACACTGGTGGATGCTTGGTGTGCAACTGACTTACAGCTGTTTTTGAAGCGACTGGTCTCCCAAATGAATACACACAGTGTGGGAACACTGCACCGCTTAAGTTCCAGTTGCTGTCTGTAAAGGCAACAGTTTTTATGTGGCCTAATTGGAGCCACAGTGATATTAATACTTTTAAGTAGACTGCATCTCCACCAAACAATGTTATGACAAAACCACTATTAAGTCCAAATCCGAAAGCAGGTTTGTCAATGAAATACAACACTTAGCACTGAACGCACATTTATCACAAAAGCCAATGATCGCCATAACAGAACTCAACTCCTTGATGGACAGTGCAGCTATTTACAAAAATGTCAAATCTTCCGGAATACACAAATATTACAAACATAAGAATTTTTGAGACCCTTCCATAACTGATAAATACTAAATGAGAAATACTGGAGGTGGTCAGATGTAGGTGATGTACGGTATGTGGGGCACTCAACTGCACGGTCATCAGATCCCGTACAAAGTCCCAACTTTTAAACAGTCCAATCTAGCTACTGTCACGAATGACGATGATGATGATGATCATGATGATGATAATGATGATGACAACATTATCACCCAGTCCCCGGTCAGAGAAAATCCTCAACCTGGCTGGGAATGGAACCCAGGACCCCGTGATCCAGAGGCATCAACACTAGCCACTAGACCACAAGCTGCAGACGGAGGTGGTCAACTTTGAATCGATGACACACTGTACACCAGCCAGTGATGCTAATCACCATGCCACTCGTGATGAAGCACAGCTCATGGCAACATCAATAAACTACAATTGTGTCACCTAATTTTTCTCTTGTCAATAATGCCTTCAAAAAGTAATGGATAGAGACTAGTGCTTCTACTACAAAATCACATTGGGCAGTACTTATCTACATGATGTGAAAAATGTATAATACCACAGATACGAACACATAAATGGGATGTACTTCCTGACTTTTAGAACTTTTTCTTCATCATGAAGGTGAAAGGGATCTGTTGGAGAAGGTTAAAAGATAGGGCAGGTCACACAGATACCAGGATGAGGATAGACAAAAATAAAGGGAGAAGTGTCAGAGATGCTAGACCAGAGATGGTCACTGGTAAGCACTGTTCCACCTTCAGTTCAGAGATAAGAATGGGGTGAGAATCAAAGATAGATTAAGAGGAACAGAGATGAATAGTGCAATTAAGAAAGAAGGATGTACATCAGATACAGATTTTCGGTGACATTTGAGAGCTTTTTGACTTTACTGTCGGCATTATGGCACTTACAAGTCGTTACCATTTCATGATGTAAACAAATAATTCTGCTAAACCCTAGCAGTAGAAGAAACTGTTAAAAAAAAAACAATTTTTCAATGTATTCGGTTAATTGAATGAGTTAAGTTTAAATTGAAATTTCTGCAAATTTAACTTCAAACAATGTGTAGTTTCAGCACCTATTATTGTGAGGATATATAAGGACCTGATTTTTGGTCCCGACACAGTCAGTCCACAGCCAGGTTCCAGACGAGAAACCTGTGTTTGTTAGAACAACAACAATGCTTCAAATTAACAGTGAAATAAGTGTTACACAATTAGGCCATGTGTTAAAACAACAACAGTGTGTGCTCCATAAGCACCTTCTTATTCTTCAAGAAATGCAAACTATGTGGTTAGGCTTTTACTGTTCCCAGATGTTCAACTGGAAACTATTGTAGCAGTATATGGATGTACACTTGCAAACTATTAATGAGGCTTATAGAAAGTTTAAACAATGGTGCTCTGCCCATATGTAACTGTGTATTATTGGGGGGTTGTGAACAGTGAAAGTAAAAGACTGTGAAACACAACTGTGCACCTGTTGGCTAAATCATTTACAGTAGACAGTACTGCACATCCACCCGCTATTTTTTTGAAGACAACAAACTAAGAAACAAAGAAGGCAAACCATCACAACCAGGCGGTTCCACCTAACTGCTCAGCTGTCAAAATCAGAGCAATTAAACAATTTAAAAATCTATAAATGTGAGACACCTGTAAAGGTAACTAATCTATCCAGACAAAAGTTGATTCTGAAGTGTCATGTTCTGTAGCACTGGAGACTGACCATTGCCAGCTGAAAAATAATGAGGTCTGTGTTTCAAAGACTATTATGCTAAAGGCTGCAAATGGATAATATGTCCAGCCAACAAGTACATGTGTTGTGAGAATCCAAAGTGTGATCAAAAATCACAGTGAATCAATATTAGAAACAAAGTAACAAGCTTACATATAATTTGATTTTATTTCATTCAAAGTATGTCCTTGGTTAGCAATGCACTATCTCAGGGTTTAATCCATGCCTGGTAGCATTTCTGGAAGGGTTCTTCTGGAAGTGCATTCAGTTGCTCTCTCAAGGCCCCTCAGTGTCAGTAATGGTATCAAAATGTTTACCTTCAAACACAATTTTAATTTTTAGGAAGAGCAAGAAGTTTGAATGTGCTAAACCTGTTACGTTTGTTGTGGACAGACAAGAACACTTTTTCCGGCCAAAACCTCGCAAATCAAAAGTGAGTTATGGCATGGCATCTTGTGATGAAGAAGGAAGCCATTGGTCCATTTTCTTGTCTCTTTCTTAGTACATCATTTCACAAACATTGCAGTACACCCTCATAAAATTCACTGTTTGCAGTTCTTCCCATTGGAAAGAACTCTAATCACACTATGTTCCCAATATTGGAAAAAACGAGTGTGACTTTGATGACCAATTCTGACTGACATGTCTTTTTAAGGTTCCATTGGAAACTCTGACTTTTTGTCTCAGGGTCATAGCCATAGAACCATGTTCCATCTCCAGTTACAATTTTCCTCATAAAGTCTAGATCTGATGAAGGCAATCCTTCAACTCCATGCAAACTGACAATATTTTCATTCTATTCATTCCTCAGAAGTCTGGAAACACATTTTGAACTCAGTCATCTTATTTCCAAATTATCAGCTAAAATGCTTTGCAAGGGCCCGTACAAGATGGGAAGTTTTTCTTTACACTCTCAAATAGTTACTCGCCTGTTTGAACAAACAATTTTGGCACCTTTTGCATGTTTCCTTCTGTTTTTTAGGTTAATGATGTCTCAAACTCTGCTTGCCCTCTACCAACACATTTACACTTTTAGATCATTCATACCACTGCCTGTCTCAATGAATCTGGCTGTCAGACAAATTACATCAAATGGTTGTAGCATCAGTAGTAGCTGGTAAAAAATTCTTTTGCCATATGGTTTGATTAGATTTGTAATTATCAATGACAGAACACACCTTTTTGAATCTGTTGTTTTACCATAACACAGTCATAATCTTATCCTTCGACGGCACTTCTTGCAGGTGTCACAAGAATATTGGCACTACACTCTCATAAATTCCTCCAATAAGTTCATACAAAATCAACTGTTCTGGGCAACTGCCTACCACTGATCACAAACTTATCCCACTATTATCAATGAGATGGTTCTAGTCAACAGTCCGCAAACTTAATTTAACTATCATGGGCTGCCTTCAAGTGCAAACACGTAAGCAGCCTCACAAAACAGCACAAATCCCCATGAACAGAGCTGCCTACAGTTATGTGAATAGTGACAGCCAAATAAGTCAGGGAGGATCAGCTCAGTGTCATTGCTGGGGAATCAAGCTACTATCATCATTGACTAACACCAGTAAGTTCCAGCTTGACTGATGACAATCATCAACAAGAGTTAGCTATTCTGCAGCAATATTTGGGTGCATTTAAGTTTAGAGTGGAGATGAGGAAGACCAGATGACCTAAACTGAAACGATGAAACAATACTGAGAATCATCCACCCAACAATCAGCACCCGTGTTTCTCCCATTGAATGAGACACAATTAAGGAAAAAGGTAGAGAAAAGGCTGCAAGGTATCATTCAGCCAACAGAGTCCTTGGTCATCTCCTGTGCTCTTGTGAAGAGGATGGCACTCATAATTCT
This sequence comes from Schistocerca gregaria, assembly GCF_023897955.1. Lineage (NCBI taxonomy): Eukaryota > Metazoa > Arthropoda > Insecta > Orthoptera > Acrididae > Schistocerca > Schistocerca gregaria. Next base: position 662,731,945 of record NC_064923.1, read on the forward strand.
GCTTCAGTAATCAGCAGCTGAACAAAATTGCAAAAAAAGATTTATAACCATTGCCTCAGACTGACACCACCTTGGAATGTCTCATGGCAGTGAAGTATTCCTTACTAAGGATAAGCATACTGGCCACTGGCAGGTTAATCTGATTAGGCAGACTGGAGAAAAAAGTGCTTTTGTAATAGCTGATGGCCTCAGAGTTCAAAGTATCATCCAGTGAACATCAAATGCTTTTCAAATGGACGGCATGTCTTTGCTACTTGGATGGTGGTGTTTTCTTGAAGACATTTATATCAAAATTCCGATATTTGTGCACCAAGTTAATAGAAATGGAATTTATCCTTATCTAGTTAAACTAAGAGCCATAAAAGATTTATCAATTACCCAATAATATAGGAGGTCTTTCTCGGAATGTGCTGCTACTTTCAGTTTCAACGGTGATCACAACAGCAACTGTTGCTGAGAGGAGCAGCCATCAACTGTGTTGCATTTAGCAAACTCAATAGCATGTTGTGCCACTGAACAGTCAACTCCATTCTTGGTCACAGTCTGGCAGTGGTCATTCATTATTCTGAAGCACAGCTGTTTCATAGTCATGCCAACAGAAATTGCAGCACAGTAGATATATGACACAGTTACGTTCACAGGTGGCCCTCCCTCTGATGCGATAGGATAAGCCTGTGACAGGACTAGAGCAGGATGTGCATGGTGGGTAAAATGGTGAATTGTAAAAAGGCCAAGTCTTTCCCATGAATCTTCCACAGGAATACAACCCTTATGGCAAGGTGTTTCGAGTGGGAGTGAGACGTTGTTGAACCAGGGTGTTGTGTAGGTTGGGTGAATGGCAAAATACCAGTTTAGGAAGGGTGGGAAGGATTGTGGGTACGATGTCTGTCATTTCTGGGCAAGATGATAAAAGAAACGAAGCCCTGTCAAAAGACACAGTTTAATTGATCCAGTCCAGGTTGATACTGGGTGATGAGAGGGACACTCCTTTGCAGTTGGTTCTTGGAGGAGGTGGGGGGATTAGGTATGTGAGGACATGGCACAGGAAATCTGTTTGTGAACTAGATTTAGGGGATAGTGTCCGTTTGTGAAGGCCTTTTTGAGACATACAGTATATTTGGCAAGGAATTTTCATCACTGCAGATATGCTGTCCACAGGTGGGCAAGCTACATGGCAGCGATATTTTGTTGCAGAAGGACTGGAATTCTGCTCTAATCCATCCTCTTCATAAGAAAGGCGACAGAACAGATGTAAACAACTATTGTGGTATCTCTCTCATATCAACAACCTATAAGATTCTGTCGAAAGCTCTGCAAACTAGGACAGAAGAATAGCTAGACCCACAGCTGAGAGAGTATCAAGAAAGTTTCAGGAAGAGGCGATCATGCGTCGAACAGATAATGAACCTCAAATCAATCCTTTCGTACCTGAAGCTCAGGAATAAAAATTTTGCTGCGGGTGGATTTCAAAAAGGCACACGTCTCGATTGATCGTAAAACCCTGATCAGAATTTTAAAAGAACTTGGCCTAGACAAGAACACCAAAGTGATAATCCAGCAAACACTAACCAACACAACCTCAAAAGTGAAATTTAGAAGAGAAACATCAGAAGCTTTTGAAATAAAGACTGGAGTGAGGCAAGGAACCTCTGCTCTTTAACTATGACCTTTAGAAGGTGCAAAGAACTGGAAAACCAAGGAATTAAAAATGGTGTCAGACTGGGTTACAAGAAACAAAATCTTGAAATCAATTGTCTTGCTTTTGCAGATAATCTTGCAAATTTTTCTGATTCCACGGAAACAGCTGAGAGGCTAATGAGCTTAACATACAAGTACAGAAGACTGGCCTCCTAATTTCATTTGAGAAAACTGAGTTTATAATGAATATAAGTTCACCACCAAGGGAGCTTGTAGTGGGTCAGGCAAAATTAAGCAAGTTAAAAAATTTGAATGGGTAACAGACACCTTATCAGTCAAAGAAGCCTTAATATCATGCATGCATGGCATTCCATTTAACCAAAAACATCTACAACAAAATATCAGTATCGTTCAATGCAAAATTAAGGCATTACTGCAGTGTTATCTGTCCAGAGGTGTTTTACACTTCTGAATGCCTAGTAATGAACAAAGAAGGCCTAATCAAAAAACTTGAGGCCAAGGAAAGGAAGATTTTGAGAAAGATCTTAGGTCCCATCAAAGACAATGGGGAATATAGAAGACGCTATAATCATGAACTGTATTTCCACATAGAGAAGATAAATGATACCATCTGGAAAATAAGGATTATGTTTTACGGACTTATGACCTGAATGAGCCCTGGATGACTCACCAATCGTTTGATCACCTACTTGCAGGAGAAGTAAACAAAATGGGCCTGGCTCACAGGTGGAGAAAGATCTTAAAGAAGTGGGGATCAGCCATGGCAACTTCTTGGAGTGTGTTCCACTCAAGGAGAAACTTTTGGCATGGCAGGGTTTCCAAGAAAAGCCAAAACTATAAACAGGAAATGCTTGGAACCACGAGAGGAAGGAGCAAACTGAGAACGAATGTAGGAGCATTGGGCAAACACCAGAACATGTAAAGCAAGAAAGTTTAAATAATGTGGTCCAAAGATGGCCTATATGAAATGAATGCATTATATTCCTGCTATTTTATGAGTGTGTGTTCCTATTATCATATGCTGATAGACAATAAACTAATCAAAAGAAAGTTTTTTTTTTCCTCCCCCAGTTTACTTTCCTGTCCAACAAACTTTCACTTCTTTTGGGACTTCAAAGTACCATGTGTAACTCAGCCACTGCCTGAAGCAAGTTGTACACTCCAAAGACTGTCTAATAGCTTCATGACTATGTATCTTGTATTAATGGTATGTTATAGTACACAACACAGGAAAGCAAAGCACTACAACTTTCATTACATTTTTCTCAGAATGAATTTTTACTAAGCTGCACTGATTTGAAACTTCCTAGGGCAGATCAGAACTGTCTGCTGGACTGGGAACCTTTGCCTTTCACTTGCAAATGCTCTACTGTTTAAGCTATCCAGTCATGACTTATGATCTACCCTCACAGCTTTACTTCCACCAGCACCTACTTTCGAAACTCCAGTTCACTCAGAAACTTATTATCTATGACACTCAGATGTTCAAAAACTATCCAATGTCCCTTGCATAAACAGTACAGAAAAACTTAATAGCCTCCACATTCAACTTAACAGCCTCCACATTCACATGGCTAAGGCCACTCATAATCAGATTAACATACATCCTGCCTTGCAATGGTCCAGTCAATTACAATCTTTGTGTGGTTTGGACAACCTTTATGTACGCCAAGTGCTTTACACAGACCACAAAGAGACAAAACGTATCAGTTACAATTGTAGTAAAGATGTACAATTTTTTATTGTATTCTTCAGTTTATAAAATTTATGAACCATTTGATAAATTCTGAAAAGTTGATTTAATATGATGCTTCATAGTAATTTAAATCTTAAATAAGTCTAATTTATTTTTGATTTTCACTGTAACAAAATTCAATGCAGACATACCAGTGGCTGGTATAGGATTCCATGGGATACGGGGATAGTCGGAGTCCTCAGCAATGAAATTTCCAATCTCACTGTATTTCTTTTGGACTGTCACACTCTCCTGCACATAAAGCTGCAAATTAAATACTTTATATCCATCAAAATCGCTAAATACGAACCAGGAAAAATAAACAAGAAATGCAATAAAAATATGTGCCCCATTTTTTTCTGTATGCAACATTTAGTGATTCAACAGAAACACATCAAAAATCTCGAGACATCATATTAAAGGAATGTAAGAACATAAGTGTTAATCCAGTACAGGTATTCTAATTTATGAGAGCAGATATCTGGTGTATTGATTCGCTTCTGTTGACACCCCACAACAGTAGCAATAAATATTAATGTAAGAAAGGTAAATGTTAAATATAAACAAAATACATTATCATTGTGTTAAATAGCTGCATTTTCCTCTAAGTTTATAAATGTAAATAACTGCTCATGTTTGTTGCCGCAAGAGGAGAGAATAATTCACAAATAAGTATTTGCACTGTTGTACGGAAACAAATCACACAATCCATTGAAATAAATTAAAAATATGTATTACCTGCATTTTGTGCATTCCAAGATACAATGAAGGTGACACTACTCCACCGGAATCTCGATATGGCGACGACCATTGACTTCCACTGAAAAGATCTAGTGTTTCTGCTTTCCCATCTCTCATAAGCCATGCAGTAACAATTGGTGAATCAAACTGTTGGGATAAATATATTAATGAATATAACAACTTACAATTGGTGAAAATTTTCTATACAGAATATGAAGTCTCTTTTTAATACAAGACTCAACCAAAAAATCAACAGTCAACTAAAGATAAATGAAAAAAGCAGAGAACACAAACACCAAAATATACACACACACAGAAACACAAAACAATAACATTCATGACGTGACTAACAAAAATAATTGCTACACTTAAACATGAAAACATAAATCAGCAGACACGATAGCAAATATATTGAAGAAAGAGGGCTTATACATTGCTTACGAACAAGAAACACACTCCAGTCAAATTTACAAACAACAGGCAAACCAGATAAATACCAAGGAGCTGGCATATAACAGTTAGAATGCCAAGAATGTGAATCAGCATATGTTGGGATGACAGGCAGGAATTTCAAAGATAGGTTGCCAAACACTTGATAAAACAGGGACATGAATCATCCAACAGGGAACAATACATGAAAATTATTAGAGTGAACAATCACAACTAAAATTTCACATACAAAGTGCCCTTGCCATGAAAAAAAAAGAAGAGTAATTAATGACCATATCAGTATAAGTAATAACTCCCAGATCATGTAAGCCCCAAAAACAAAAAACAATAACAAACAGATATCTGAAATATAAGCAGAGTAAACATAAGCAGAGTGTATAATTAAGGAATCTTAACCCCCCCCCCCCCCTCTCTCTCTCTCTCTCTCTCTCTCTCACACACACACACACACACACACACACAACAAACGAAAAATATTAGGATTGAATGAAAATACCTCCAGGACCATACATATGAACCAATACGGACTAATAACACTAGAAATATTAAGCAATGCCAAACAGTAAATTATCATCAGGATATTTGTGCTGCAATAGTTGTTCCTAAACTGAAAAACAAGAGACTAATATGACAAAATGTAACATAATAACTACATAATAAATACCATGTGCAGATGTGTGTGCGTGTGCGTGTGCGCGCGCGAGCGAGTGTATACCTGTCCTTTTTCCCCCTAAGGTAAGTCTTTCTGCTCCCGGGACTGGAATGACTCATTACCCTCTCCCTTAAAACCCACATCCTGTCATCTTTCCCTCTCCTTCCCTCTTTCCTAATGAAGCAACCGTTGGTTGCGAAAGCTTGAATTTTGTGTGTATGTTTGTGTGTCTATCAACCTGCCAGCACTTTCGTTTGGTAAGTCACATCATCTTTGTTTTTAGATATATTTTTCCCACATGGAATGTTTCCCTATATTATATTCATAATAAATTTATTATATGTATAAAAAGAAACATGTATTAAAGGCCACGGAAGACTCTTCACAAATAAAACAAGCAAAACGCATATGGCAAGAAACAAGTTGACTTTCATTTAGTTGCACACATGGCATACACCAACATGAGGAATGTAAAGGCTTAAGCCATTACACAGCAAGCTTGCAGTTTACATCATAGTACAGGAGCTAATAGTTCTGAACAGCAGTAATTATATTCAACTGTTTTATGTACTTTGATACAACAATACTTTGGAAGCTGGGAGTCACATTATGATCATTAACTAAAACACAGCTTGTCTTAAAGTCTCCCTAACATTTTCTTTTCAGTGGATAGGCGAACTTACAACATTTTATTCTAACATGCAATTATCGAACAGTGAAACAGATGCAGTGATATAAGTTCTTGGACTCTGTAACCAGGGAGATTACATTTACTGTTTTCTTGTGCATACTGGCCTAATTATCACGAGTTAAAAAACATGACTTGAAGAAAATAAAAGAGTATAGGAACATGGCACTACCTTCTCCACATTTGTCGAGCCACTTGACAACCAAATCAATACTCCAACAACTTATAAAAATACCTGACACTTATTAGAATAAAACAACATTGCTAACATACAAAAGCAAACTACATCTCCCACACATGCCAACCAGCTGGTGACTAACAAAATAACTATGCCTTCTGTCAAAATACACCAATACACCCATTTTGATGACAAATTAATAATGAAATATATAATGCTGGTGATGAAAGAAACAGTGCTTGGTGTGAGCTGCACCCCTGTTAAAGAATAGAGAATGCATCAGCCACAAAGAAAAAAGTTTAGTAAGATGCTGCAATTTGCGATCCACATTCCAGTAGCTCTAAAGTTGCCTGAAGTGAGAGAGATGTTTCTGTAGATAACTTATCTAAACCTAAGAAAAACTTCTTACTCTGCACCAGTTTGTCTGATGCATTGAACATTTGATTGGAGGAAAAACTGAACATTAGTGACAAGAATGTGTGTCAAACCAAACTTCAAATATACAATTGTGCCTTTGACAGTTGTTGCTCTTCTGGCTTAACCATTTGGGCTCCCCACACTGATACAACTTGCCATCAGCTCCTCGCAGTTTATAATAAAAGTTTAATTAAAGAACTTTCAGTGTAGAATATGCTGGAAGAGTCTTCAATAGCATGCACAACTCTGCAGTTTTTACTCTTCTTAACACGTACTACAGATATCTTTGTGGGTTCGTCTCATTTTCATGTGGGTGAAATCCTCTCAATGAAATACATTTTAACCATTCTACATAAATGTTTTTTAGGCGATAAACAATGGGGTGAAACTACTATCTTCTCCGACATTATGAGTAGTTCTATTGTTGGAAGTAAAGAAGAAGTTATTCATTTCCCATCTCAGTTAACTGGAAGCCTTCCACAGTAACAACAACGTCCACAGTGGGTTGTGTAACTATTATTTTCACGAAATATGAAACAAAAAATTCCCTATCAGTCTCAAATTGTTAATAAAATATTCTGTTTTTATTACCATGTATTCTGTGTTCTGGAGGCTACACTTAGCTGCTTAACGTTAGTATTTTGTCATTGTTTGTGTGTAACAGTGGTCACTAGTCTTATTACTAGGGACCTAAAAAGTTTTCATTTTGTAATAAAAGCACATATAGATGCGAATTTTGCCCCAAAATACAAAAACATGAAATTACCTAATAAATGCTACTTCACAGTTAATTGTATGCAGATGAACTATTTTATCAAAGACAGTTTGAAATAGCTTTATTTTCTACATATAAATATTGAAAATGTAACCAGTTTTCAGTTACTGGTATTGCACACCATCTGGCAAAGTTCAATTGGAGAGATAATGAGCATGAAACACATTGGCAAACTAAAAAACAAACGAAATTCTACATCAGTCAGCTCGGTGTTCTGGTACCACGTCAACTGCAAGGGGTTGTGGAACCTAACAATTTACCACAAAGAAACATGTACGTTTATCTCATAGCTAAAGTTGCTATACTATGCACACTTTTAATGTGACAGTATTAGGTGGCAGTAGTTTTGAACTGTGGCTGTGTAAAATACCATCAGAGGTTTTTTATAACAACAAAAATAATCAATTATTGATAATATAATGTAAAGGGACAGATAACAAAAATCTACTCACCAAGCGGCAGCAAGAGCGCCCCCCCCCCCCCCCCCCCCACACACACACACAAACACACAAGGATTTAACTATTATTTTGTGTGTGTGTGTGTTTGTGTGTGTGTGTGTGTGTGTGTGTGTGTGTGTGTGAGAGAGAGAGAGAGAGAGAGAGAGAGAGAGAGAGAGAGAGAGAGAGAGAGAGAGAGAATAATATTTAAATGTGAATTTCGCCAAAAGTAGCTGCTACATTTTCAGGTCCCTACTTATTATAAACATGTAAACTGAGGTGACAAAAGTCACGGGATAGCGATATGCACATATGCATATGTCAGCAGCATCACGTACACAAGGTATAAAAGGGCACTGCACTGGCAGAGTTGTCATTTGTACTTTGTGATTAATGTGAAAAGATATCTCTGACATAATTATGGCCACAGAACAGGAATTAACATACTTCTACCACAGGATGGTAGTTGGAGCTAGAATTCCATTTTGGAAATTGTTAGGGAATCCAATATTCCAAGATACACAATACCAAGAGTATGCCAAGAATACTAATTTCAGGCATTACCTCTCACCATGGACAATGCAGTGGCTGATGGCCTTCACTTAATAACCAAGGACAGCAGCATTCACAGAGTTGTCAGTACTAACAGACAAGCAACAATACACACAATAATCACAGAAATCAATGTGGGATGTACAACATATTCACTAGGACAGCATTGCAAAATATGGCACATTAGTTGGCTATGGTAGCAGATGAGCAACGTAAATGCCTTTGCTAACAGCATGATACCACTTTCTCCGCTCTCCTGGGCTCGTGAGCAAATTAGTTGGACCCTAGATGCTTGGAAAACTGTGGCCTGGTCAGATGAGTCCCAATTTCAGTCTGTAAGAGCTGATGGTAGGGTTCGAGTGTACCACAAACTCCATGAAGGCATGAGTTCATGTTATCAACAAGGCACTGTGCAAGCTGGTGGTGGCTCCATAATGGTGTGGGCTGTGTTTGCAAGGAATGGATTGGTCCTCTGGTCCAACAGAACCAATCATTGACTGAAAATGGTCACATTGAATTACTTGGAGACCATCTGCAACCATTCATGAACTTCACGCTCTCAAACAATGATGGAATTTTTATTGGTGACAGTGAGCCATGTCACCAGGGCACAGTTGCCTGCGATTAGTTTGAAGATCATTCTGGACAGTTTGGGTGAATGATTTGGCCTCTCACATCACCCGACATAAATTCACCGAACATTCATGGGTCATAATTGAGAGGTCAGTTCGTGCATACAATCCTGCAGTCAACACTTCTCCAATTACGGACGGCAAGTTGGCTCAATATTTCTGACCGGGGGTGGGCGGGACTTCCAATGACTTGTTGATCCCATGCCACACTGAGTTGCTGCACTATGCCAGGCAAAAGGTGGTCCGACACGATATTACGAGTTAATTTACGACTATTGCCACCTAAGCAAATGTTAATACGGTATAGGAAGTGCTGGCACAATGTACAGAATTTAGAAGAAAAGGTAACAACTCACTGAATAGCAGATGCATTCTAAGTGTCTCGCCTCGAAACTACCTTGGGCAGTTAACAAAGAACCAACTTGTAAAGATCAAATTTTAGACACATCCATTAAAATAGATCTGAACTTCACAACTTGTTTAACATAGAACAGAAAATCAGAGATCATAAGGTCATTACAGAATCACTGAATATCAGTGTAACTAGGAATACAAATAAAGATAGGAAGATCTTTGTGTTGAGCAAGAGAAACAAGAAACAGATATCAGATTACCTGACAGGTCAATATAAAAATTTCACCTCTAGCACTGAAAACATTAAGCACCAATGGACAAAATTCAAGAGCACTGTACAATACACTTTGGACAGGCATGTGTCCAGCAATGTTGTGACTAACGGAAAAGACCGCAACCGCATTAGAAAGCTGCTGTGAAAGCAAAGAGAGCTTCACTGCAAAAGTATTCAAAGCCTCACAGACACGTAAAAACTACATTAAGCCAATATTAGCATAAAGAGGGCCATGTGTGAAGTATTCAAAGAATTTAAAAGTAAAATTCTATCTACCGACTTTACTGAAAATCCTAGGAAGTTTTGGTCTTTATTTTAAATTAGTAAACGAATCAAAGCCATCTGTCCGGGCCCCCTGTGACCAAATGGCGTTGAAACAAAGGGTGACACACAAAAAGGTCAAAAATACTAAATGTCTTTTTTCCAAAACTGTTTCACACTGGAAAATTGCACTGTAGTTCCTCCTCTAACTAGTCACACAAGTCACAAAATGAGAGATATTGGAATAAGTGACTGAGGGACAGAAAAGTAACTGAAATCTCTCAACTGAGAAAATGCCATTGGACCTGATGGAATAATAATTTAATTCCATATAAAATATGAGAAAGAACTTGCCCCTCTTCTGGCAGCAATGTACCGTAGATCTCTGAAGGAGCAAAGCGTTCCCAATGATTGGAAAAAAAGCATAGGTCATTCGTGTTTTCAAGAAGGGTCGTTAAACAGATACACAGAACCAAAAGTGTATATCTCTAATGTCAGTCTGTTGTAGGATTTTGGAACAAGTTATGCTCATGTATTATGACACTTCTGGAGCCTGAAAATCTCCTCTGTAGGAATCAATGTGAGGTTCATCCACAAGACCCAGAACACAGCACATACTGTCACAAAGGTAGATGCCACGTTTCTTGATTTGCAGAAGGCTTTTGACGCAGTTTTGCACTGCTGCCTAATGAACAAAACACGATTGCACCAAATATCAGACGAACTGTAAAATTAGACTGAAGAGTTCCTAGCAAACAGAACACCGCATGTCACCTACAACGGAGAGAAGCCTTCAACTGTACAGGTAACTTTGAGCACAGCTCAAGGGAGTGTTATAGAATCACAACATCTCACAATGCATATTAATGTCCTAATAGATAACATCAGAATTTCCAGTAGGCTATTCACAAATGATGCTGTTGCATAAAGTGAAGTCGCAATCCTGGAGGACTGTAATGAAATGATGGAAGACTTGTACAGGATCGATGTTTGGTGCAAAGAGTGGCAATTGACCCTTAACATAATCAAATGTAACATATTGCATATACATATTACGGCCCATTATAGTATGATTACATGATTGCTGAACTATCACTGAAAGCAGTTACTGCCATAAAATATCTAGGATTACACATACAGAGCAAATTGAAGGAAACAACAAATTAATCACAGGTAAAGTAGATGCCAGATTGAGATTCTTCAGGAAATGTAGCCCATCAACAAAGGAGGTAGCTTACAAAACACTTGTTCTTCTGCTAACAAATCAAGACTGGAACAAGAAAAGGGAAAGTAATACCGGTATATGAAGTACCCTCAACTACACAAAAAGAGGTGGCTTACCGAGTTTAGATGAGGCACCAGAACAAGTGCGTTCATGTGGAGCATCATAATGATGTTGAGGAGTGCGAATCGGAGGGGATACAGGACACACACAGGCGAGATTGAGTCCGACAGAATTACAGGAACATGGTTAACTCTCATCTATGTAAACTACTGTCCATTAAAATTGCTACACCACGAAGATGACGTGTTACAGACGTGAAATTTAACTGACAGGAAGAAGATGCTGTAATATGCAAATGATTAGCTTTTCAGAGCATTCACACAAGGTTGGCACCGGTGGCGACACCTACAACATGCTGACATGAGGAAAGTTTCCAACCGATTTCTCATACACAAACAGCAGTTGACCGGCGTTGCCTGGTGAAACATCGTTGTGATGCCTCGTGTAAGGAGGAGAAATGCATACCAATATGTTTCCGACTTTGATAAAGGTCAGATTGTAGCCTATCACGATTGTGGTTTATCATATTGCTGCTCGCGTTGGTCGAGATCCAATGACTGTTAGCAGAATATGGAATCGGTGGGTTCAGGAGGGTAATACAGAACGCCGTGCTGGATCTCAACGGCCTCGTATCACTAACAGTCGAGATGACAAGCATCTTATCCGCATAGCTGTAACGGATCGTGCAGTTACGTCTCGATCCCTGAGTCAACAGATGGGGACGTTTGCAAGGCAACAACCATCTGCACGAACAGTTCGACGACATTTGCAGCAGCATGGACTATCAGCTCAGAGACCATGGCTGCGGTTACCCTTGATGCTGCATTACAGACAGGAGCACCTGCGATGGTGTACTCAACGACGAACCTGGGTGCACAAATGGCAAAAAGTCATTTTTTCAGATGAATCCAGGTTCTGATTACAGCATCATGATGGTCGCATTCGTGTTTGGCGACATCACAGTGAACGCACATTGCAAGCATGTATTCCTTATCGCCATTCTGGCGTATCACCCGGCGTGATGGTATGCAGTGCATTGGTTACATGTATGGTCACCTCTTGTTCTCATTGACGGCACTTTGAACAGTGGACGTTACATTTCAGATGTGTTACGACCCGCGGCTCTACCCTTCATACGATCCCTGCGAAACCCTACATTTCAGCAGGATAATGCACGACCGCATGTTGCAGGTCCTGTACGGGCCTTTCTGGATAGAGAAAATGTTCGATTGCTGCACTGGCCAGCACATTCTCCAGATCTCTCACCAATTCAAAACATCTGATCAATGGTGGCCAAGCTACTGGCTTGTCACAATACACCAGTCACTACCGTATTTACTCGAATCTAAGCCACACTTTTTTTTCGATTGTTGTTATCCAAAAAACTGCCTATGGCTTAGAATTGAGTGCAAAGTAAGTGGAAGTTCTGAAAAATGTTGGTAGGTGCCACCACAACTAACTTCTGCCGTCGAATGTATGTAGCGCTACACAGGCATACTTTGCAGGCATAAAGATAAATACTGGCACCAAAACCTCTGCGTCAGTAAATAAAATTTTAAAGAAAGCTAGAAGACTAGCTTTTATCTCCACCCCGAGTTTCGACTACTGCATTTTCATACATTATCCAACGAAGTAAATAGAAATTCCCTATTCTACATCTTTGAGTAAAGCATCCTTTCAAATATTCATAGCAACAAAAATAAATTTCCTAAGATTTCATGTAGCGGCACGTATTGCTTCGTGGAATTTTGTGAAGAACTTTCATTATAGTGCCAAATTCAATAAGGGATTTATTTCTTTTGCGGAACAAAGTTCTAATCGTGCTGCAGGTTTGCGATACGGGATTGATGAGAGCAATGTCAGGCGATGGTGACAGCAAAGAGACAAATTATCTGAATGTTCAAGTAGCAGGAAAGCATTTAGTGGGCCAAAGTGTGGCCAATATCATGTACTAGAAGTGATTTTAAATGAATTTGTTAAGGAACAGTGTCAGAAATTCCTGCCTGTGAACACAGAAAATTTAAAAATTAAGGCACATGAAATTGGTAGAGAGCAAAAAATTCAAAATTTTAAGGCTAGTCGCAGCTGGATTGACCTGTTTCTGAAGCGCTGGGGTTTTTAACTTTGGAGGCGAACTTCAGTTGCTCAGAAGCTGCCGAAAAATTATGAAGAAGAACTTGTGGAATTTCAGAGCTTCATAATTAGGCGGCGCACAGAAAAGCAATACCTTCTTGGTCAGATAAGAAATGCTGGCTAGACTCCAGTACATTTTAACATGCCGTCAAATTATACGGTTGACGCCAAAGGAAAGAAAGATGTAATGGTTCTTACATCAGGGGGTGAAAAGCAGCGGACGTCCGTCATGCTTGCTTGCACAGCAGATGGACATAAATTACCCCCGTTCATAGTTTTCATACGAAAGACTTCACCGAAATCAGAATGTTTCTAAAAACTGTAATTGTATGCGCAAACGAAACTGAGTGGTTTTCAGAGGACATGGTGCTGGAATGGATTGGGTGAGTGTGGAATCGTCGCCCTGGCGCAATGCTTGATTTACGCAGTCTGTTGGTATTAGATGCGTACACAGGCCATACAACACCTGCAGTAAAACAAAAATTAGAGGAAAGCAAAACGGACTTGGCAGTAATTTCAGGTGGGATGACTTCAATTCTGCAACCACTTGAAGTCTGTTTGAATAAACCACTTACGGGCAAACTTAAAACGCATGTACACAGATTGGCTTTTGAAAAGCGACAGACAACTGACACCAACAGGATGTGTAAAACACACAAGTTTGTCGCAGGTGTGCTAATGGATTTATGATGCATTGAAGTGTGTTCCAAATCAGACTGTGAAACATGCATTTAAAAAATGTTCAACATCCAATGCACTAGATAGTACGGAGGATGATACTCTGTATGAAGAAATGAGCAACAAAGAATCGAGTGATAGTTATTCAGACTCATGATTGAGATTTTAAACATTTAGTATAAGATGTATTACAAAACTAATAAAATTTTGTTTTAAATTTCAGCACTTAATTTCTACATTATTTTCATTTTTATTTTATAGGTGTTGCACAGGACAGAAAAGAGTGGAGAGCTGCATCACACAAGTCTACCAACTGAAGACAACAACACCACACACTGCATTTGAACTCATCTCTCAAAATCTACTACGAAAATCCAACTGGCAAGACTGTTTGGGATGTATGTCAACATGGCCAACTCTACGTTCTGAATTTTTTCCTACCTGTGACAAGAGATGATTGCTAATAGGAACTTTTATGAATTGTGAGTCACATGCAGTATTCTCTTCACCAAACGACTAATACGAATGTAAACATTAAGCCATGTATTCTTTTGTGTTTGCTGCTATCTCATTTAAATCCTGTCTGCCTAAGAAAACTAGGAAATGAGAGTGAGACAACAGCAAACACGGAAGAATATACATATTATGTCATGTTTATATTCATATTATTCTTATGCTGAATAGTGACACAGTCAGAAATGAAGCATGGCAACTGACTAGATTTTTAAATCTAAGATGACTAATTCCTGTGCAGAATGTAATGCACTAAAGAGGCGTATGCAAAGATTTTCGAACGGAGAAAATGTTTCGCTAAACTCTCGTTCAGAACATCATCTATCATACGCAGTCTATTATTTGGTTCTTGTTGATCATTGTCAAAGAAAGCAGCAGTGTAAGTAACAACAAATAGCAGTCTCTTGCCATTGTTTTGCTAGTGAGACAATTCCTCTCTTTTTTAAATTGTAAGTGGCCGTAGCGCGCACAAAAGCGAGCCTTTCCACGAGCAGCGACAAGTTGTAAACACTCACTATCAGAATGCGACAAACAACACATGACACAGTACAATAATGTATTTTCAGCTTAGAGTGACGTTAACACCTATAACAAAGAGAATGGCACTTATCAGATTAAAGCAAAAAAAGCAATTGATTTAAACCAGACGAAGCATGTGAAATTGGAATGGTACCTGTATAAATACAGACAGAGCACCTGACGCATTATGACGGCTACCTGGTAAAGCTTAACTGATAAGCTTACGACTCGAACCAAACTACTGTAGCTGAATCTTCATCCATTCGACCTAAATTGTGTCTCATGTTACACTGTTTCAATTTGGAGGCGAGGTCTAAAACTTCCCTCTCCCCTGGAATTTTGAGTCTCAAATTTCAGGTGCGACAGATTCAAGTGGGGCTTAGATTCGAGTAAATACTGTACTCTCGATGAACCGTGGTATCGTGTTGAAGGTGCATGGGCAGCTGTGCCTGTACACGCCATGCAAGCTCTGTTTGACTCAATGACCAGGTGTATCAAGGCCATTATTATGGCCAGAGGTGGTTGTTCTGGGTACCCAAATTGCGTAAAAATGTAACCACATGTCAGTTCTAGTATTATATATTTGTCCAATGAATACCCGTTTATCATCTGCATTTCTTCTTGGTTAAGCAATTTTAATGGCCAGTAGTGTAGTTCAGAAAAGTTGGTGTGGGGAGGATTGTTAAGCAGCCATTGAAATCAAGCATATTATGCTCAGCGGTTTGTCCCATCACTTGTTGGTCAAATCTACTTCTGGCCCATTTTGTGGTGGCCACTCATTTGGATGGACAGTCGGATGCTGTGCAGGAATTTCAGCTGTGCTGTTGTATGACAGGGCTGCTTTCACAGGTGGCCTTGCATTTGTTGGAAGAGGATAAACCTGTAAAAGGACTGGAAGATGATTTGCTACAAGTGTGAACTGGATAGGTTTTGCGCCACTACCCACAACTCTTATCCTACTCCCAGCAACTACGTTGAGTTATGCCTGAAGTTACTTCAACATCTGAAGACTTTTCTCCATTGTAGATGACATACGGTATTGTGTTTGCTACAAACTCTTCAGTTCAATTTCACAATTGGTCTGCTATGCATGCAATCTGGCTCTAATATAATACTTGTTAAGAGAAAACATTCTTACGAAACCTACTACCTGGTTCCAGCAGCAGTAGCAGCTATATATACTTTAAATTCATTTATTGTACATGGTATAATACGGATTTTGCACATAACATGTTTTTAAATTAGTTTGTTGCAACTGCTTCAATATCATTAGATCCTTCATGACTATGAATGTTGACTGGAGAACATTCAGCCCTATTTCTGCAAAGTTGTCAGAAAACAAAACACAAATTTTTTCATCCATATATGGATCACAATGCAGTTACAATGCAAGTACGGAATAAAATTGCAGGATTAATTCAACACTTCTAATTCTGAAGAGCAACAAACACTGAAACCAACTCTTCCCAAACAGTTTGCATTTCAGCAGCCACCAGCAATCAACAGCAAACAGAAAAACACAAGAACACAACAAAGTCTGTAGCAAGCAGATATCTGACACCTGGAATGTTGGATTAACCCTTTCCACTCCAATGTCGAGTGCCACTCGACATTGCGAAATTTGTTTTCCACTCCGATGTCGAGCATCATTCGACATGACTTTTCGAAGCTCTCAGACGTATTTTGAGTCTAATAGGCATTATTGCTGCAGTGTGCCGCCATCTAGGAGAACTAGTGTTAACTCTGTGTCTAACAGTAGCAGCTGTGTTAAGCCAAAGATTGTAATTATTACGTTCAAGTCCACGTGCTCTAAATGGCAAGTTCTTCATGTACAGTCCTTTCTGAGGAAGAAAGTTTAGATCTTTTAGGGCAATCTCTAAGTGAAAACGAGAGTGAAAATGATTTTGATTACGATAGTAATTCATTTCAAAACAATTCGAGTGATGACGACAAAGAAAACAGTGACAATGTGCATGTTTCTAGTGATTCAGCAGAGGATTCATGGCGAATGTGGAGTGACACTGACACTGACTTCACAGATTTTCCTTTCAACAAATGAAAGTGTGGTTGTATAACAAAAAGTAGTTTTGTTCCATCATCGCCCGTCGGATTCTTTCAATTAATTTTTACAGATAACCTATTTCAACAAGTAGCAGATGAAACGAATAGGTATGCTACATCAAAAATACATAAAGTGACACCACTTCCACAACATTCTGCATGGTGGGACTGGAGAAATGTTACCATGGAAGAAATGAAACGCTTCCATGGTGTGCTACTGAATATGGCATTACAAAAGTGTAAGAACTTACAGGATTTTTTTTTTTTATTTAAGAGAATGGTTACAATTATCCAACTTCTTTCCAGACTGTTTTAGTCGCAGACGATTTATGCAAATTTTCTGGGCACTTCATGTTTCTAACCCGACGAGTGCTACACATGTCAACAGTCAGGTTCAGTCACGTCTGAGTAAAGTGACATGTGTACTGAATTACTAGTCTGGCAATTTCTCAAAATTTATCGACCATATCAGTATTTAGCTGCTGATGAATCTACAGTATCGTTCAATGGTAGTGTATTGTTCAAAATGTACAATCCTCAAAAACCAACAAAATGGGGACTCAGAGTTTATGTAATTTCAGATTCATCAAATGGTTATATCTGCAGTTTGATACCCTATTTTGGCTCTGTAACAACTCAGTAATTGATTTGTCTACACTCGAATTTTTCTGAGAGAATAGTTCTTCAGCTGCTAGCTAATACCAGAAATGCTACCAGGCAATCAGGGTATCATTTGTACACTGGCAGTTTTTATACAAGTGTTGCATTCGCTGATGAGCTGTTGAAACAGAACATGCATCTCACAGGAACGATTCAATCGCAAAAACCTTCCAGCTGCAATCAGGAAAAGAGCTCTGTGTCTAAGGAAGCACCAAATAAAATGCCTCCGCAACAACAAAATGATGGTTCTGGCATGGCAAGATAAACGAACAGTTCTCATGCTTTCTACAAAAGCCAATAACTCAATGTCACTTATAGAAAGGAGAAACAGAAATGAAAGGGAAGAAATAAAGAAACCAAATGTGATTATTGATTATACTTCAAAAATGGGTGGAGTTGATTGATCTGACCATTTTATTTCCAGTTACGGTTTTCTAATGAAAAGTCTCAAGAGGTGGTGAAAACTATACTTCTGGCTGTTGGAGGTAGGACTTGTAAACAGATATTTACTAAACAAGAACCACTGTGAGACAAACAACTTGACAAAGCATTCCGTAAAAGTGTTATAAGAGGATTAGTTGCCGAAGAAAGAACTCAAGGACAGAAACGAGGACGTTGTTCAACTTCTCATGACGAGCAACGCTTGAATGGAAAGTAGCACATTATCAACAAGCTTCCTGGGAACAAGCGTAAGCATTGTGCAGTGTGCTCAGACAGAAAAAAGAAAGGTGGCAGGCGTGAAACTGTGTATTACTGCAAAACATGCTCATGAAACCCAGCTCTCCACCCTGAAGAGTGTTTCATAAAATACCACACAATGGAAAGTTTTGTACTGTAAAAGCTTACGTAAATATATGAATGAAAGCACACATTTTGTTTTAATGTATACCCCAATTGTTGGCCAGCGGCCACATTGTTTCCACAAAGAGACCCGCGCAAATCTCTGCGGAGTACTGAGCACTGCCGCCCAGGCGGCGTCGATTTATATAACAGCGTGCGGAGCCGCCCTGTGTCTGCCTTACGGAGTGCAAAGGGTTAAAACACAAAAGAAAGAAAAAACTAACGTAACAATAAAAAAGTTTCCAGAAGCTTACTATTCACCACAGCAAGACCACAGATGATTCACCCCAGCAAACTGTCACAATATTAACTGCAGGTGTAAACAGAGATATGTACAGCAATATGTCCATACAAACTTAATAAGAAAAGCTAATTAAGAAACAAACAAGTGAAATACAAAAACACCTCTCTTGTTTGTAAGATGCAAGTCAAGGTTTTAGTTTCTTAACTGCAATAAGGTCATGTAACTGTAAGCAGTTACCTTATGTTTCCAAATAATTTTCTCTGGTTTTTCTTTGCTCACAGCACATATGAAACCACTTGGTACAATGATCTTTAGTTCAAAAGGCAGTGTGACGTCTACACTAGCAGCACCTCCACAATCGCCACCATTTTCTCTCATGTATTTTATATCATGCTGACCAACACTAAAATTCCAACTGAAACAAAAGTTTGAGCTATTGTTAGAAGCTATCCTATTACATTTCTGATGAATTTTCAGGCCACATTGTCAATACACAGCTTAAATGGTTTAAACAAAAAAGAGACTACAACAGACAGTCTCCTACTGAAATTCTTAAATAAATACATAAATAGAGAACACAATCTAAATGTACAGTAATAACAAAAAATAAAGGCTTCCTTAACACTATGTATAGATCACAATAACAAGAAAGATAATGTGCTGAATGTGATAAATTTAGCAAAAGCAATGGATAGATGGTACCTCGACAACCCAAAAGTTAAAATACAATTCCAGACAATGAATTCATGAGGGAACATAGAACTTGTTTTAAAATGGCTATATCAATCAGATGACATACAATTAAAATCAGTACAGCATTTCTTCTTCTAAAATATCCCATAATGAAGCACTTCTCTTGGAATGAACTGCACCCAGAAACACTCCTCCTGAGAGCTTATTCTATGGCATTCTCAAATAGTGTCACAGTTGCAGCAAAATTTTCCCAATGATCCAGGAAGATATTTATATATTTTTATATCTGTTGTAGATCACAAAATTTTTATTTGGCCACATTATTAATTTCTGTCAACAATGACCATCTTTAGACCCACAAAATGTAGACACATCTTGTTGTAGAAAATATACCAAAATGTTATTTTATCCATGCTGGATCTTGTGAGCTCCGCAGCCATTAATGACAGTCGGTGAATGATGCAACCAGCCACAAATTGCATTTCATGATTCACCAAACATACCAAAATTACAAAACAAGGTAACAGAAATCAATTTAAGAATAAACTAAACAGTCGCATACCTGAATGCACACAGTTTGCTAATCATATTCAGTCAGCATGTGGAAAAATGGTACAGTCACAATAACAAGCCCGACAAGATTCATCGTACACATATAAAATTTCCTCCCCCCATGAACCATGGACCTTGCCGTTGGTGGGGAGGCTTGCGTGCCTCAGCGATACAGATGGCTGTACCGTAGGTGCAACCACAACGGAGGGGTATCTGTTGAGAGGCCAGACAAACGTGTGGTTCCTGAAGAGGGGCAGCAGCCTTTTCAGTAGTTGCAGGGGCAACAGTCTGGATGATTGACTGATCTGGCCTTGCAACATTAACCAAAACGGCCTTGCTGTGCTGGTACTGCGAACGGCTGAAAGCAAGGGGAAACTACAGCCGTAATTTTTCCCGAGGACATGCAGCTTTACTGTATGATTAAATGATGATGGCATCCTCTTGGGTAAAATATTCCGGAGGTAAAATAGTCCCCCATTCGGATCTCCGGGCGGGGACTACTCAGGAGGATGTCGTTATCAGGAGAAAGAAAACTGGCGTTCTACGGATCGGAGCGTGGAATGTCAGATCCCTTAATCGGGCAGGTAGGTTAGAAAATTTAAAAAGGGAAATGGATAGGTTAAAGTTAGATATAGTGGGAATTAGTGAAGTTCGGTGGCAGGAGGAACAAGACTTCTGGTCAGGTGACTACAGGGTTATAAACACAAAATCAAATAGGGGTAATGCAGGAGTAGGTTTAATAATGAATAGGAAAATAGGAATGCGGGTAAGCTACTACAAACAGCATAGTGAACGCATTATTGTGGCCAAGATAGATACGAAGCCCACACCTACTACAGTAGTACAAGTTTATATGCCAACTAGCTCTGCAGATGATGAAGAAATTGAAGAAATGTACGATGAAATAAAAGAAATTATTCAGATAGTGAAGGGAGACGAAAATTTAATAGTAATGGGTGACTGGAATTCGAGTGTAGGAAAAGGGAGAGAAGGAAACATAGTAGGTGAAAATGGATTGGGGCTAAGAAATGAAAGAGGAAGCCGCCTAGTAGAATTTTGCACGGAGCACAACTTAATCATAGCTAACACTTGGTTTAAGAATCATGAAAGAAGGTTGTATACGTGGAAGAACCCTGGAGATACTAAAAGGTATCAGATAGATTATATAATGGTAAGACAGAGATTTAGGAACCAGGTTTTAAGTTGTAAGACATTTCCAGGGGCAGATGTGGACTCTGACCACAATCTATTGGTTATGACCTGTAGATTAAAACTGAAGAAACTGCAAAAATGTGGGAAATTAAGGAGATGGGACCTGGGTAAACTGAAAGAACCAGAGGTTGTACAGAGTTTCAGAGAGAGCATAAGGGAACAATTGACTGGAATAGGGGAAAGAAGTACAGTAGAAGAAGAATGGGTAGCTCTGAGGGATGTAGTAGTGAAGGCAGCAGAGGATAAAGTAGGTACAAAGACGAGGGCTGCTAGAAATCCTTGGGTAACAGAAGAAATATTGAATTTAATTGATGAAAGGAGAAAATATAAAAATGCAGTAAATGAAGCAGGCAACAAGGAATACAAACGTCTCAAAAATGCGATCGACAGGAAGTGCAAAGTGGCTAAACAGGGATGGCTAGAGGACAAATGTAAGGATGTAGAAGCCTATCTCACTAGGGGTAAGATAGATACTGCCTACAGGAAAATTAAAGAGACCTTTGGAGAGAAGAGAACCATGTGTATGAATATCAAGAGCTCAGATGGCAGCCCAGTTCTAAGCAAAGAAGGGAAGGCAGAAAGGTGGAAGGAGTATATAGAAGGTTTATACAAGGGCGATGTACTTGAGGACAATATTATGGAAATAGAAGAGGATGTAGATGAAGACGAAATGGGAGATACGATACTGCGTGAAGAGTTTGACAGAGCACTGAAAGACCTGAGTCGAAACAAGGCCCCCGGAGTAGACAACATTCCATTAGAACTACTGACGGCCTTGGGAGAGCCAGTCATGACAAAACTCTACCAGCTGGTGAGCAAGATGTATGAGACAGGCGAAATACCCTCAGACTTCAAGAAGAATATAATAATTCCAATCCCAAAGAAAGCAGGTGCTGACAGATGTGAAAATTACCGAACTGTCAGTTTAATAAGCCACGGCTGCAAAATACTAACGCGAATTCTTTACAGACGAATGGAAAAACTGGTAGATGCAGACCTCGGGGAGGATCAGTTTGGATTCCGTCGAAATGTTGGAACACGTGAGGCAATACTGACCTTACGACTTATCTTAGAAGAAAGATTAAGAAAAGGCAAACCTACGTTTCTAGCATTTGTAGACTTAGAGAAAGCTTTTGACAATGTTGACTGGAATACTCTCTTTCAAATTCTAAAGGTGGCAGGGGTAAAATACAGGGAGTGAAAGGCTATTTACAATTTGTACAGAAACCAGGTGGCAGTCATAAAAGTCGAGGGGCATGAAAGGGAAGCAGTGGTGGGGAAAGGAGTGAGACAGGGTTGTAGCCTCTCCCCGATGTTATTCAATCTGTATATTGAGCAAGCAGTAAAGGAAACAAAAGAAAAATTTGGAGTAGGTATTAAAGTCCATGGAGACGAAGTAAAAACTTTGAGGTTCGCCGATGACATTGTAATTCTGTCAGAGACGGCAAAGGACTTGGAAGAGCAGTTGAACGGAATGGACAGTGTCTTGAAAGGAGGATATAAGATGAACATTAACAAAAGCAAAACGAGGATAATGGAATGTAGTCAAATTAAATCGGGTGATGCTGAGGGAATTAGATTAGGAAATGAGACACTTAAAGTAGTAAAGGAGTTTTGCTATTTAGGAAGAAAAATAACTGATGATGGTCGAAGTAGAGAGGATATAAAATGTAGACTGGCAATGGCAAGGAAAGCGTTTCTGAAGAAGAGAAATTTGTTAACATCGAATATAGATTTATGTATCAGGAAGTCGTTTCTGAAAGTATTTGTTTGGAGTGTAGCCATGTATGGAAGTGAAACATGGACGATAACTAGTTTGGACAAGAAGAGAATAGAAGCTTTCGAAATGTGGTGCTACAGAAGAATACTGAAGATAAGGTGGATAGATCACGTAACTAATGAGGAGGTATTGAATAGGATTGGGGAGAAGAGAAGTTTGTGGCACAACTTGACTAGAAGAAGGGATCGGTTGGTAGGACATGTTTTGAGGCATCAAGGGATCACAAATTTAGCATTGGAGGGCAGCGTGGAGGGCAAAAATCGTAGAGGGAGACCAAGAGATGAGTACACTAAGCAGATTCAGAAGGATGTAGGTTGCAGTAGGTACTGGGAGATGAAGCAGCTTGCACAGGATAGAGTAGCATGGAGAGCTGCATCAAACCAGTCTCAGGACTGATGACAACAACAACACAACATATAAAATTTAAGAGCCCGATGCACAGTTGTAATAAACATGCTGAATCTGTGAAGGAACTTATCACACTTCTATGTGGCAGCAGGTCAGTCACTGCTGCACTATCACAACTGTGCATGTGGTATTTAAATCTTATATGTATAGAATGAAACTTGTTTAGCTCATTACTGTGATTGTACCATTTTCACACACATCAACTCAATGTGATTAGCAAACTGCATGTACTAAGTAATTTCACTGTTTCATTTATGGTTAAATTGATTTTAGATGCCGTGTATTTTAACTCTGGTGTATTTTGCATGACAAGATGTCTATATTTTGTATGTCTGAGAATGGTCATTATCAACTGAAATGAATAATGTAACATATAAAAACAAATTTTTTTGGCAATTCGTACCTGGAATGAAAATACACTCCTGGAAATTGAAATAAGAACACCGTGAATTCATTGTCCCAGGAAGGGGAAACTTTATTGACATATTCCTGGGGTCAGATACATCACATGATCACACTGACAGAACCACAGGCACATAGAGACACGCAACAGAGCATGCACAATGTCGGCACTAGTACAGTGTATATCCACCTTTCGCAGCAATGCAGGCTGCTATTCTCCCATGGAGACGATCGTAGAGATGCTGGATGTAGTCCTGTGGAACGGCTTGCCATGTCATTTCCACCTGGCGCCTCAGTTGGACCAGCGTTCGTACTGGACGTGCAGACCGCGTGAGACGACGCTTCATCCAGTCCCAAACATACTCAATGGGGGACAGATCCGGAGATCTTGCTGGCCAGGGTCGTTGACTTACACCTTCTAGAGCATGTTGGGTGGCACGGGATACATGCGGATGTGCATTGTCCTGTTGGAACAGCAAGTTCCCTTGCCGGTCTAGGAATCGTAGAACGATGGGTTCGATGACGGTTTGGATGTACCGTGCACTATTCAGTGTCCCCTCGACGATCACCAGAGGTGTACGGCCAGTGTAGGAGATCGCTCCCCACACCACGATGCCGGGTGTTGGCCCTGTGTGCCTCGGTCATATGCAGTCCTGATTGTGGCGCTCACCTGCAAGGCGCCAAACACGCATACGACCATCATTGGCACCAAGGCAGAAGCGACTCTCATCGCTGAAGACGACACGTCTCCATTCGTCCCTCCATTCACGCCTGTCGCGACACCACTGGAGGCGGGCTCCACGATGTTGGGGCGTGAGCGGAAGACGGCCTAACGGTGTGCGGGACCATAGCCCAGCTTCATGGAGACGGTTGCGAATGGTCCTCGCCGATACCCCAGGAGCAACAGTGTCCCTAATTTGCTGGGAAGTGGCGGTGCGGTCCCCTACAGCACTGCGTAGGATCCTACGGTCTTGGCGTGCATCCATGCGTCGCTGCGGTCCGGTCCCAGGTCGACAGGCACGTGCACCTTCCGCCGACCACTGGCGACAACATCAATGTACTGTGGAGACCTCACGCCCCACGTGTTGAGCAATTTGGCGGTACGTCCACCCGGCCTCCCGCATGCCCACTATATGCCCTCGCTCAAAGTCCGTCAACTGCACATACGGTTCACGTCCACGCTGTCGCGGCATGCTACCAGTGTTAAAGACTGCAATGGAGCTCCGTATGCCACGGCAAACTGGCTGACACTGACGGCGGCGGTGCACAAATGCTGCACAGCTAGCGCCATTCGACGGCCAACACCGCGGTTCCTGGTGTGTCCGCTGTGCCGTGCGTGTGATCATTGCTTGTACAGCCCTCTCGCAGTGTCCGGAGCAAGTATGGTGGGTCTGACACACCGGTGTCAATGTGTTCTTTTTTCCATTTCCAGGAGTGTATTTAACTATGGCACTCCTCTTCAGAAATCATAATGGTAAATATGAGCACTCTTACTCACTCACTGCTTGGAAATGAGCACTCGCAATCAAATGGGGTGGGGAAACAGCTTTATGATCATACTTCTAATCGACTTTCCCCTCCAAACCATCTCCTGCTTGCTATTAGTTGGCTGTTGTGGCTGTACCTTGAATACAAGCCAGTCTGCTTGAGCAAGTCCAAGAAGAAGGCTCCTCTGTGCATTTCAGTCTTGAGATCAATGCTGCTATTCCACACACTGAATTGTGTGAAGTTTATTATTCATGTCCACATGAAACTCTGTCGCGAGCAAACATTTCCCTCTTCCATGATGAAATTGTCATAAATAATAAATGCCCAAGAGAATTATATAGCTGGACACAGTTTTACATGAAGAGACGACGTGCATGTGTCCAACCACTACAGATAAAAGAGGCACAATGTGTTTCATGAAAATATTGCTAACAAAGAACATTTCATGTATGATTCAAGATCCCAAATCCTGCAAAAGAAATAAGGTTACGGAAAAAGTGTAGAGTGGAGTACCTGTCTGTTTAGAGACTAACCCAAGTCTCATTTCAGAAGATTACAGTCTTACTTTAATTTACTGTGCTGTTCATATACTGACACCTCTGCAGATGCTCCTTCCCGTGAGAAGTAGTGGGTGGTAAAAGTTGGTGTAGCACTCCAATCTTATACCATTGGTTTAATAACAGGAAGCATCAGTCACTATATGTGGTAAAATCTTCATCCCTCAAACATGAATTGCTACAATCCTGTTATCATAATTTTATTTTGTCCAATTTTTCAGTTCCAGGCTGTGGTTTAAGGCACTGAACTTCTGCCTATTTTACAACCATTATATCTATGATAAATAAGCAATTTTTTTTTTTCAAAATATTGCACTAGAGAACGCATGCCAACTGTGTCAAATACTGCTCAGTCACCTGGCAACAACAATACTTGGGGCTATTATCAAATAACGGGAAACTATTACAGCCTAACTTTCTTAAATTAAGCTACAGTGTTTACACACAAACAACAACTGTAGTCTCCAGATAAGAGTTTTCACTAGTAATGCTATACAATAATTACTATCTGTATTAACTGAAGTGCAGTCCTAAGCACACATGAGAAATTTTACAAAAATGAGGCTGATTACTTTCCAAAGTGTGCACCACCTCTCTGAGCTTAGTCTGCTCCAAATTAGCAAACACACTCCACTGTGGTTTGTCCGGTTTAATGGTATCTTGATAGCACTCACTTAAGGCAGTTATCTTCCATCAACTCTCACATCAATGACAGCACAGTATCCCACACCACACAGTTTACTGCACAATACAGATGTTGCAAGTAATTTACAGTATAGCGGTTTGTATGTGGTAGCTTTGTGTAGTACTAAAGTAGCAACAACATGCTCAACTTCTTTGTCAATTGCTTTACAGTTCCAAATTACTGTCATTTCTGAGATATTTCAATGGTTTATGATAACCATTGTGTTAATTGTAATGGTAATCACCCTAAGAACAAACAAAGGCTTAGTTAAAAACTGCAGAGTAACAGGTATGTCACAAAAGCAATGTTTTTACTTCTAAACGAGCCTTTATGCAGAATAAATAATTTACACACCGCTCCTCACCCGATCGAGCTTCCACAGCCCTGACCGTCTGTGTCTGACGTTGTACAACAATAACATCTTGGCTGTAAGAGTTCTCTTTAGTATAATTTGTGCATCCTTTCATTGAACACTCATACAACAGCTTCCCGGTTTTCACTTCAACACCGTATGTTCTGCTTTCCTTTCCACCTAGAAACAAAGAAGGATGAACATCAAGACATATTCTACTGTATATGCAAAGATGGCAAATGGAGGAAAATGGGTAAAAGTATACGTTAGGATCAGTGGTGTATTTACATGTTTCACGCAAAAATACTGTCAGCACTCGCCCTGAGGTACAACTGGAACAAAAGGGGATGTGAAAGCTGCCAGTGCAACATCACTAATGACAGGAGTGGGCAGACGATGTGTTCAGAAGCAAAAGAAGGAATATTATAACACTGTCACATCAGTACACCACAGCCTCTGAAATATACACACATTTGGAGAAGAGAGTCACATGACAACCAAGGTAACAAATCTAATTGCTGCTTGTTTCACTCACAGCGATTTATGCTGTGCTATTAGGTCTCAACCTAGCCACAACCTTGAAGTTTGTGATATAATTGGAAAAGACAGACAAATATTTGTGACAACAGGGGAGAAGAGTGCGAAAGCAACAAGCTGCCGACCCATGAGCATTAGAGAAGTACCGCCATGGCTGGTACTGGCCCTGATTTAGACTTTAGCCCAGAAGATGTGTCTATCCCAAGTAAAACTAGTTCAATCTGATGAGTGAAAGTTTCTTTTGTTACATTCATAAAAGGTAAGAGAGATTATAGTTAAACAGCACACATAATAGTTGAAAGAACGCATTTGTGAAGAAAAAATTTACAATGCAGCATTATTAATAAAGATTTACAACTAGACTGGAAATAACTTCATTTCTTTACAAAATATGTAAAATATAAATAATTCAACAACAAGAGCTGCTGTAAAGATGCTTTTAAGCAGTTGATTAATAAGTTGAACTTGCTATTTTGACATTCCAACCATCCTATTATTTAAGGCAGACTAGGTTTAACAAATTTTCCTTTTATCAATCAGATTTATGGGACTTGTTACATCTTTGTTAATGTTAATGTGGAATGACATGTGAGCTTGAGATGACTGGAAGTGAATCAAATGTTACTCACAACTATCCTACTTAATAATACTTGTTAGGTATGTTCTTCCACATAACAGTCAACACCATCGCTTAACATGTTCACTGCACGCCTAGTGATATATGTTTAACTACTAGGCCAGGCAGGTACAGACTGTTAGACTTGAGGCTCTATTGCGACCACCAGCAGCCACAATGTGTCAGGCATGCAATTCTGCTGCTGCCGCCACCAGTGGCCACAAGGAAGTCAACATATTAACGAACTTATTCCATCAAAATACTGTGAAGTTTCAGTAACATCATTTAACATAACATCAAACAATCTCAGCAAACACTGATAGAGAGCTATATAAATCTCTACTTAGTGCCTTCTCAATTGTTTTCTAATTTTATTTATATAAAAGTAAGTGTATACCTGTCCCTTTTTCCCCCCAAGGTAAGTCTTTCCGCTCACAGGATTGTAATGACTCCTTACCCTCTCCCTTAAAACCCACATCCTTTCATCTTTCCCTCTCTTTCCCTCTTTCCCGATGAAGCAGCCGTGGGTTGCTAAAGCTTGAAATTTGTGTGTGTGTGTTTGTGTTTGTTACTGTTTCTATCAACGTACAAACACTTTCGTTTGGTAAGTTACAGAATGTTTGTTTATAGATATATTTTCCCCACGTAGAATGTTTCCCTCTATTATATTCATATATATATAAAAGATGAGACAAAAATTAGGGGAATTTTACTATTCCTTGTGGGGGTAGATGAGCAGGGCATGATAAGCTCTACATTGGACTACCCAGAAAAACTGAAATTATATTTACAATGCGTTTAGGTGGTGTGGTGTACACGCGCTTGTCATGTCCTTCTGTCTTCACACATCTTCTGTCCCAGGACAACTTCCCATTTGTGTCCTTTCTCCTTGGCATCTGATCTTACAGTTTCTATCCAGCATTTTCTTGGTCTTCCCTGTGGTCTTCTATTTGCAAATTCTCATTATGTGCCCATACCACTGAAGCCCAGATTTCTTTATGACACTGGTAACAGGAACCTCAATACCAGCTACTTTTCTCCTCACCTCATTCCTGATTTTGTCCTTTCTAGTTGTTTGATTCATAGTTCTAATGAATCTCATTTCTGTTGCCTGAATTCTGCAGAAGCCTTTGTTTAGTAGGTTACATGTTTCTAAACCATATGTAAGGAATGGTATGAAATAGGTGTGGTACATGGTCATTTTTGCTTTTTTATCATCCCAGAGAAGATTTCTGATTTGACTGTAAAAATTAAATGGTCTCTGTGTCTTGCTCAGTATTTCCTGCTTAATGGTGTTGTCTTTTGAGATCACACTTCCTAGGTACCTGAAATAGGAAAAACATTCTACTTTGGCTCCTTCTAGAAATATATTTTAGGTTGTTCCTTGCGTGTTGATGGTGATCTTCAGCTTCTGTCTCTTCCAATACTATCAAATTATCAGCAAAACCCAGGGCATTTCGTTTGATGTCTATTTTCTTGATAGGTTTTATGATCTTGCCCAATTCTATTACAAACATTGCCTATCTGGACACAGCTATAACACTTTTGGTACAGCACCTTGACTTTATCAGTTAGTTACTTTGACACCTTTAGGTCTTCCAAACATTCCCATACCTTGTAACTCTTCAGGCTTTCCCGGCGATCTAATGAGATCTTGGGTTGTCTGGTGTTCTGCCGGATATCAGTGTCGTACTTGCACGATATTTCGGTCACGTAGCTCGTTACCTTCATCAGGTGCGACCTGAGACCAGACCAGTCTCAGGTCACACCTGATGAAGGTAAGTAGCTACGTGACCGAAATATCGTGCAAGTATGACGCTGATATCCGGCAGAACACCCGACAACTCAAGATGTCATTCCCATACTTTGTTTCGAGGAGCACTGCCACATGCTTTTTCAATGTCTACAAATACAATCACAAGATTTCTTCTATATTCCCAGTACTTTTCTGACAGCATTCTTACTAAAAAAATAAGATCCATAGTACCTTGATCTTTCATGAATCCATGTTGTTCTTCCTCAAGAAAGGCAAGAGAGATTAGAGCCCACACAGAGGCATACTGACAATCCTTCTTTCCACGAATAATTCAAGACTGGAATAGAAGGGAGAACCGATAGAGGTACTGACTGTACCCTCTGCCATACACCGTCAGGTGGCTTGCGGAGTATGGATGTGGATGTAGATACCTGTCTAAGTCTCATTTGTGTGATCTTTTATGACAGCTTCACGGCGTGTGACAGTAGCATGATGCCTCTGTAATTTCCATTTTTAGTCAATTGCTCTTCCTGAACAGACGGATGATGACTCCTTTACTCCAATCTTCTGGGATTTTGTTTTCTTCCCAAATCACTGATAACACTCTATATACCCAATTTAAGCCTAATATTCCAGATGCCTTTATCATGTCTGAGCTGAGACCATCAAAGCCTCTCGACTTTCCATTCTGCATGCTCTTTAATGCTGTTTCTACCTCACATTGTGTTAATGGGTGTTCACTGGATTGGACTTCAATTAATTACTCTTCATTCATTGGCGGGTGCATTGTCCTCATCTCTATTTAGCAGCAAATTGAAGTACTTTCTCATTTCATCCCTGATGCCTTCTTCGGTTCATATTAAGTTACTGTTATCATTTCCAGTGCACGGATACTTACATAATCATTTAGTTTAGTCTTTAGAACTTTGTATATAATTTCCTACTTCCCTCACACTCTTCCACTATCCTTGTAGTAAAATCCTTCCAGCACTTTTCCTTTTCTTCCTGGATCAGTCTTTTTGCAGCTAGTTTCTTTCTGCTGTATTCCTGTTTTAGACGTGCAGTTGCTAATCCATTTCATCTATCAGCTGTTTTCTGTTTTTCATGGTCTAATTTTCTTTTCAGTATGTTCCTATCTTCTAATGCTGTCTTCATTCCAAGAATTCTACCAAGGTGTTTCCTTCTCTTTTGGTGTAGCACTCGTTTATCCATGTATGTATGTGGCTTCTTTAACAAGGTTTTCTTTTTTTAAAGACCATGCTTCTTCTTCTACTCCTTTCTCAGTTTTGGGTAATTTGGCTGTTATTCATGCTTCATAGTTCCTTTCTTTTCCATGTCCTTCAACAGCTAAGTCTTTATCTTTGGCATTCTCTTTTGTTCCAATTTTGACACTTGATCATCTTTTAGGTCTGCAAATAATAGCCAGTGTTTGCTATCCAGGTGTTCGTTGGGTATGACTAACATCTGTAACATACTGAACAGTTTTTCTATCAGTGATGATGAAGTCTTAGTCTTGAGCTTGCCATCCCAGCAGTATCTCGTTATTTTGTGACTTTCCCTCTTATGATACCACGCGCTCTGTATGATTAAGTTGTTTCACAAACAGGAATCAATTAGGTTCTCTCCTTCTCAATTTCTGTTCCCATAACCATGAGGACTGATGGTGTTTTCTTTCTTTACCAACATGAGCATTCCGATTGTCCATAATGATGTAGTTCTCCTCTGTTATTTGTTCTTCAAGTTCATTAAGGAAATGCTCTTTCGCCTCTGTGGTACATCCTGTCTGTGGTGGATGTATTTGCAAAACAGTATGCTATGTATTACCAGCCCTTAGTCTCATCTGGATGATTCTGTAGCTCATATATCTGACATCTATCTGAATGTCTACATCTTTATGGAGGGAAAGGCCAAATCCATTTTTGAACTCACAATTGTTACCACTCCAGTATAGTACATACCCTTTTCTCATTTCTCAGTGATTTCTTCCCACAGTTTTTCCACTTTGTCTCACCCAACCCTAATATTCTAAGCTTATGCCTGTCCATAAGATCTACTAGTTCTTTATATTTGTTGGTGAGAGTGAGAATATTGAGTGTACCAATTTCCAGTCATTCCTTTCTGGGAAAGTTTTGAGTCTTCCAGTATCTTCGATGAGCATCAGTCATTTGCCCTTCATTACTTCGAGCATTAGAACTACTGTCATGTTTTGTGTTCATTCCTCAAGCCAAGGCTTAGTTTAGGTTTCAAAGCAGTATATATTTGCTCAGCTGCTGGCTTGCTAGGCCTAACACAGAAGATCCCTCTTCTCCACAAGGCAGTAGTAATCTCTTCTAATTATCCCCAGGCAGAACAGGTTACCTTATCTGCCATCTCCACTGTTCCAAAGGTCGTCTTCTCTGCTGAGGATGTTGTTAACGAAGTGGAAGATAGTTCAGTTTCTTTCTATTGGGATGGACCCATGCTATTCCAATGGGTAAAATTCTTCCTCAAAATTCAAAATTTAATTTTTAACAACGTATAACTGAATTTTGAATAGATTCCAAAGTTTCTGCGAATAACAGTTCAGAGAAAAAAGGGGTTTATGAATACTAGGCTGCAACAAAACTGTATTATGACGGGAGCTCAAATATGAACTGAATTTGTTTTTTGTATACCCCCCCCCTTCCCCCTTGAACTTAGACCCTGCTGTTGGTGGGGAGGCGATACAGAGGGGTATCTGGTGAGAGGCCAAACAGACATGTGGTTCCTGAAGAGGGGCAGCAGCCTTTTCAGTAGTTGCAGGGGCAACAGTCTGGATGATTAACAAATCTGGCCTTGTAACATCAACCAAAACAGTCTTGCTGTGCTGGTACTGCAAATGGCTGAAAGCAAGGGGAAACTACAGCTGTAATTTTTCCCGAGGGTATGCAGCTGTACTGTATTGTTAAATAATGATGGCATCCTCTTGGGTAAAACATTTCAGAGGTAAAATAGTCCCCCATTCAGATCACCAGGCAGGGACTACTCAGGACGACGTCATTATCAAGAAAAGCAAAACGCATTCTACAGATCGGAGTGTAGAATGTCAGATCCCTTAATCGGACAGGTAGGTTAGAAAATTAAAACGGGAAATAGATAGGTTAAAGTTAGATACAGTGGAAATTAGTGAAATTTGGTGGCAGGAGGAACAACAGGAGTAGGCGTAATAATGAATAAAAAAGAATAGGAACACAGATAAGCTGCTATGAACAGCATAGTGAACGCATAACTGTAGCCAAGATAGACACAAAACCCACACCCACCACAGTAGTACAAGTTTATATGCCAACTAGCTCCACATATGAGGAAGAGATTGAAGAAATGCATGACAAGATAAAGGAAAGTATTGAGACAGTTAAGGGAAATGAAAATTTAATGGTCATGGGGGACTGGAATTCGATGTTAGGAAAACGAACAGAAAGAAAGTAGTAGATGAATATGCACTGGGGAAAACGAATGAAAGTGAAAGCTGCCTCGTAAAATTCTGTACGTAGGATAATCTGATCATAGCTAACACTTGGTTTCTGAATCGTGGAAGAAGGTTGTATACGTGGAAGAGACCTGGAGACACCATTAGGGTTCAGACTGATTATATAATGTTAAGACAGAGTGTTTGGAACCAAATTTTAAATTGTGTGACACTTCCAGCAGCAGATGTAGACTCTGGCCACAATTTATTGGTTATGAACTGTAAATTAAAACTAAAGAAACTGCAAAAAAAGGCAGGAATTTAAGGAGACGGGACCCGGATAAACTGAAAGAACCAGAGCTTGCAGAGTGTTTCAGAGGGAGCATTAGGAAATGATTGACAAGAACAGGTGAAAGGAATACAGTAGAAGAAGAATGGGTAGCTTTGAGAGATGAAATAGTGACTGCAGCAGAGGATCAAGTAGGTAAAAAGACGAGGGCTAGAAGAAATCCTTGGGTAACAGAAGAGATATTGAATTTAATTGATGAAAGGAGAAAATATAAAAATGCCGTGAATAAAGCAGGTGAAAGGGAATACAAACAACTAAAAAATGAAATGAACAGGATATGCAAAATGGTTAAGCAGGAACAGCTAGAGTAAGTATGTAGAAGGGTATATCACTAGGGGTAAGATGGATGCTGCCTACAGGAAAATTACAGAGACCTTCTAGGTTTAGAGAAAGCTTTTAACAATGTTGACTGGAATACTCTCTTTCAAATTCTAAAGGTGTCAGGGGTAAAATACAAGGAGCGAAAGGCTATTTACAATTTGTACAGAAACCAGATAGTAGTTATAAGAGACAAAGGGCACAAAAGAGATGCAGTGACTGAGAAGGGAGTGAGAAAGGGTTATGGTCTACCCTCAATGTTATTCAATCTGTCTATTGAGCAAGCAATAGAGGAAACAAAAGAAAAATTAGGGGAAAAAATTAAAGTCCAAGCAGAAGAAATAAAAATTTTGAGGTTTGCCGATGGCATTCTGTCAGAGGCAGCAAAGGACTTGGAAGAGCAGCTGAATGGAATTGACATCATCTTGAAAGGAGGACATAAGACGAACATCAACAAAAGCAAAATGACGATAATGGAATTTAGTC
Organism: Schistocerca gregaria; assembly: GCF_023897955.1. Lineage (NCBI taxonomy): Eukaryota > Metazoa > Arthropoda > Insecta > Orthoptera > Acrididae > Schistocerca > Schistocerca gregaria. Next base: position 662,766,302 of record NC_064923.1, read on the forward strand.
TAATTAAATCAGGTGCTGCTGAGGGGATTAAATATGGAAATGAGACACTTAAAGTAGTAGAGGAGTTCTGCTATTTGGGCAACAAAACAACTGATTATGGTCAAAGTAGAGAGGATGTAAAATGTAGACTGGCAATGGTAAGAAAAGTGTTTCTGAAGAAGAGAAATTTGTTAACACCAACTATAGATTTAAGTGTCAGGAAGTCACTTCTGAAAGTATTTGTATGGAATATAGCCATGTACGTAAGTGAAATATATACGATAAATAGTTGAGACAAAAAAGGGAATAGAAGCTTTTGAAATGTGGTGCTACAGAAAGAACGGTGCACATTAGGTTAGTTGATCTTATAACTAATGAGGAGGTAATGATAGAATTGGGAAGGAGAGAAATTTTTGGCACAACCTGACTAGCAGAAGGAATCAATTGGCAGGATGCATTCTGAGGCATCAAGGGATCACCAATTTTGTACTGAAGGGAGGCGTAGGGGAGGAGGGTAAACATCTTAGAGGAAGACCAAGAGATGAACACAGTAAGCAGATTCAGAAGGATGTAAGACTGCAGTAGTTACTCAGAGATTGAAGGGTGCGCACCGTATAGAATAGTATGGAGACCTGCATCAAACCAATCTTTGGACTGAAGATACAAACAAAAAACAACAACAATCATTACTGAATCAAATACAACCTACAAGCATCCACCTATATTTTCTACATCATATCCTGTCTTTGTTACGCATTTTTCCCACTGAATGGCAATATTTTGATGCCATCCTCAAAGAAAGAAGAGGGACTTGTGTACAGCCATTTGCGAATGAACTATTCTACTGCTCCATTCTTATCAAACTGGAGTCCTCCAAGGTATTCCTTCAGCAGTACAAACATGTAACAGTGTTCGAATACATTTATTCCCCAGACTGTGGATGGAGCCTTCTCAAAACTACCACAGGTGTGGTGCCTTCTTTCACAAGAAACTTTATGATCACACACAGTGCTAAGTGCTCGCACTTAGTGGCCTGACTTGTACAATTGCATCATGTTAACTGCAGCATACAATGCTACCCCACCAACACTCAACATCACCCCCATTTCCGTCCACTATCACAGCCGTCAGATTTAAATTCCCTTTCATATTTCATAAACTCTTACACATGCTACACTGGAGCTATTGCTCAGTACCTGGACTAAAGATGTTATTTTTTGTTAAGCACACTAATTTAAGACCACCATCAGGGAAGGCAAAGGTTCCGTGAAAGCAGTTCCTCCATTCACTGTTTCCCTTTCAAAACCAACAACAAATTATAAAAAATAAATGCAAATAAATGCTCCAATTTCATATCCATGACCAGCATGAGTGAATACCATATGGGGCATGGAAAACAGAGCTTTTTCACAACTTCTGAACAATTGCTAGCTATTGATACTTGCAACAATCAATTATAATGAAGAATGCCACAGCATGTATTTCTTCCAGGTAAGGCAAAATACTTCAATGGCACAAAAATTTTAGTGAAATGTTCTCATGTATGCAATAATAACAGGTTCAGGTGAACAAAATATTTTCTCACAATACATTTGTAAATCAAATGCTATTACAGAAATACAATATTCAAAAGCTGACATCCACAAATTAAAAAAAAAGTGCAGTATGGAGAAGTTTACCAATCACTTACAATGACAAAAATGATATAAAATTAAGAATTTTTATTTCACCGTAGACTAAGCTGACAGCACTAGAACCAGAATCCACTGAATTAAAAAATTAATATACATTACCTGCAATTAGCAGATCATCCGAAAAAATGAATGAAGAAGATTGGAGCAAGTTGTCAGCTGTTATCGGTACTGCTTCAATACTTTCACCATTAAATTTATACAGACCACCACTTAATGATGGAATCATTCTCACCCAGTGACCATTATTTGATAGCTGAAGAGAGAAAAGCCACAGTTAGTTACTCACACAACACAGAATGCAAATATACCTACAAACTGATTCAGGTCACATGTATACTTTTTCCCTGCCTGTTGCAAGCACAATTCAACATTTTGCAAAAGCTTCCATTACAGTCACAATAGTTTAATGTGTGACTTCTTGAAAAAACACTTATATTTTTATTTCAGTGCAAAACAACATTACCTTATGTATAGCAAAAGCAAATATTTGAGAACATGCCGCCACTGTAAATGATACAGCAGCAGACTTAAAAATTCACATAACAAGGTACTGGTGAACTATTTTATTTTTAATTTTATGCTGATTTTACAGATGACTTGCACTCTAGAGGCTAATGCAAGCCATCTTTGAAAGGTATTATCAAGATTTGCAATACATTAATACTTTTTCCTTGGTCTATAAATAATCCCCCCCCCCAGCCCCCCCTCCCTCTCCTAATGATATCTTGGCCATTTCTGAATCTTCTAGAAGTAGAAAGCAAGAAGAAAGGAAGATTATGATTTAGCCTACCACTGACGATGGAATCATTTGAGAGATATATAGATAGAGAGCGAGCGAGCGAGCGAGCGAGCGAGCGAGCGAGAGAGAGAGAGAGAGAGAGAGAGAGAGAGAGAGAGCGCAGAAACTTAAGAATCAGGCAGGAAGTGCAACAGTATACAGCATACTGCTAAATGAGGCGAAACAAAATAGTGCGGCCCACCGATAAGGAACATGCATAAGATCATGTTTGAGCAGAGAGAGATTCTAGTCCAAGCTTCTAGCTTCTGACAGTCAATTATCAAAGAGGTCATGTAAATTGGAATGTGTGGCAACAACTTTAATAGATGTATCGGTTCTGCACTCAGCAATGCATTGAAACACGCATTCAGTACTTAGAGAGTGCATCAAAGTATGTCCCATATTATACATTGTCTTGGAAAGAATGAAAGAGAGTAACATTTATCACCAGCATTAATGTTAACTCTGGTTTCAGTCAGCACTACTACACAATTTACATCTACATCCATACTCTGCAAACCATTCTGACGTACATGGCAGAAGGTATATACCGTTGAACCACATTCTGTGAGTTTCTTCCGGTTCCAACTACATACAGAGTGTAGGGAGAATGATAGCTAAATTGCCACTGGGTTATGGATATTACTGCATTTTGGAAATTAAAATGTCAAGAAGGTGACTTACTTTTCCTATTTTCATTCACTGGTATCTTTTGACACCATATTCTCGATATCTCTTCATCGAGGAAAAAGGTGTTTGTTGCACAGAAGCATGTAATAAGAATAATAAGTGATAGGCAATCTACAATTGTAGGCATACTTTCAATCCTGTTGGGCATACTGACAATAACATCATTGTACATTTATCCTGGTATGAAGTTTGTTGTCAACAATCCGTAACAGTTTGGAAATAACAATGACATTCGTCATTCTAATACAACACACAGAAATGACTACCAATCACTCTGTCTTTGTGTGGGACAGAGAAGAACGAAGTAATCAGACACAAAAATCTTTAACTAGTATAAAGAATTTACGGGTATATTGAGAGAGGGAGCCATGCCACAAAACTTGAAAAACTGAGTTTTTAACATTCCTAGTATACTCGTCATTTGTTGTCAGCCATGCAAAATAGAATGGTGTCACAGTGTCTCACATTTCCTGCACAGATTTTCTAAGTTCGAAAATATGTGTAAGAGTAGGCGCTATGCCACCTACTGATGTTGTCTTATGTTGGTGGCGAAGTTGCCAACATAGTAATCTTACCAACTGTTACAAATGTTTATCATCTGAGGAAGGTATGCTGATATTTAATTTTTGCTTTTACATCTTTCCTCTTTTATGCACAGTACATCTAAACTGTTATTTTACTATACTTTCTAATGTATATTTTATGTCATTCTTTTGGTAATGGAAGTGACATTTCTGGTAGCTGTACTACACAATATTTCGAAAAAATACGGGTGCTAATGTATTCGAGAATGATGAAAATTGTTGTAGAAAAACATATTCATAACATAGGCAAATGAAAGAGAGAAAATGTAAAGAAGAGAAGGAACAGTGGACACGAATAAAATCAGTAAAAAAAAAGTAGCAACTAAGCAACAAGGACATGAATGTGACTGTAAGATCCTAAAAACGCATTATTTTGTGAGTTTTACAAGCTGCAAGAGTACAACAGTCAGGGGTATGCTAAAAAAAAGTGATGATCTAGGAGTGAGAACTCCTTAGCTCATTAGCTCGTCTGTGGCAACAGTTACTGGTACAAAGCTTACAGTACATTCCAAAGCTTTTTGTGAAATATTTGCAGTTTGCAGAAGAGAGTGTCAACAGTTAGTGGAACAGGGGAGTGTGTAATGTTGGTGAAGATGTAGATCATGATGAAGTAAGCAATGAACTTTAATACAACATATCTTAGCATCCCGCATATAGATAGATGTGGAAAATTTGGCAACGCATGGCTGCCGACTATTACAGATTGCTTATAACTGCTATGGATTTATCTCCTTAGTTATGGAGTCATGGGAAGTTACTAAAAAATTATGAAAACAGACATTTCATTATCTGACAGTGTTAAAAAGCTGAAAACAGTACTGTTTACATTTTGCTACTAAAATGGTTTACAGACTGTAATGATTTCCTTCCTGAGTACTCAGTAAACTTGGCTATGAATGAATTAGTCACCACAGCTTACTAAAGGCACTTTTACACTGAGTTCAAAACATGTTCTGCAACACTGTTTGCAGTCAGTACTGGACTATCGATGTTCGCAACATGTTGCCAACAAATTGGATATACAAAATCAGTGTTCCACGGCTGTGAATGTACAGATCAAAGGAACACTGTTCCTGGCCTGCTACCACTAAATGTCGCTATGCAGCGTTGGTGTTTGCTTTTATTCTGTCTGCAGTGTTGCGCATTGGCTTTACAGAATGGCATGGGCAAGGAGCCAAATTTATGAGTTTGGCACACTTAATAAGACAGAGAAATGCCTCTGGAATGTTTGAAGTCATAGTTATAAAAATATTAAACAGAAGCATTACTCCCTCCAAAATCTGCTCTGTTGCTTCGCACCAGCAGCAGTGACACAGATAAAACAAATTTAAGTCTCTCATTTCTTAATACTGCAGCAGCAACAGCAACAACAACAACAACAACAACAACAACAACAACAACAACAACTACTACTACTACTACTACTACTACTACTACTACTACAGGATTCATTATCTGACTTTGGAAAAATTTGTCATCAACGAGTTATGTGAGCTGACACCATATGAAAGGATGGCAGCAATGAACCTCATTGGACTGTATTCAAAACCATATTAAAACTTTTCTGAAATACAGAATTTGTTATTCACAGAGAAACAATACAAAAGAGTCATACATTACAAGTGTGAAAACTATGGCTGAAATGCACCATCTGTATGAAAAAGAGTGCCAAGATTCAGTAGCTTTACTTGTGAAATATGAACTGTATGTACGTAATGTAGTGAAGGCGACCTGTCTACGGGTGACAACCCCAAATAAGCCTCTCAAACTAACAACTTGGGTAGTATCTTGGGCAGTGGCTCGCCACTGTCCCACAAAGAAAAATCTTCATCTGAGCATGGAGGGAAATTTCACTGAATGCACTACTCCAGGTGGTAACCAAACCACTGACACCCAAGGTGATATTAGCGGACCTTCGGATTCCGGGGAGTTCGCATCAACATGCTTCGAGGATGAGTCAGAGCATCCTGAAATCACAGGACATAAACTCAGACCAAGACGGCAAAGCTTCTTCGCAAAATTTAATTCTAATCCACTGCTCAAAGTGGGTAAATTGAAACATCTGACCGATCTGCTAACAGAACACAACATAGTACTGACAGCAGTACAGAAAACCAGATTCATGGATGATCATGCCTTTGAGTCCCAAGGATACACAATCCTCAAAGGAAAAGGGGTCAGCAGGTAATGAAGAACATACCCCACTTAGATACAGGATTTATAACCAGTCACAAGATGCTGGATTCAGTGACTGACTTCACCTCCCTAAGCAATTTTATATCCATCCTCCCACTCAAAAATGCTAACAAGAGCTACAATGTAGTCAACGTACATGCCCCAAACAACCAGGACAACAGACGCAATCCTGACAGAACTGACAAATTCTGGGAAGCCTTAGAAAATGCTCTCTAAAGTTCCAGAGACACACACTGTGATAATGCTTGGTGACTTTAATGCCTCACTGGGAAGAGAGAAAAAGTACAGAAATAGAGAGGGCAACTATTCAGCACATATGAGAACCAACTGCATTGGCAGGTGATTGGTGGATGGTGTGTAGGACTTTTGGGTTTGTCATGAAGTCTACAGCCTCCAGACAACTGCCAAGGAAGCAGAAGACTTGGATTTTCCCTAACACCAACTTGGGTGAAGTCTAGAGAGATCATGTGGCCATTTCAGTAAAACCTCAAAAGAAAATACAAACTGTGAAGGTATTAAGAAGTGCCAATCTGGACTCAGACCATTACCTCTCAAAGATCAAAATGAGTCTCCAGCCTATACACACCAGAGTACACATAACCTCCAGTATGGCGAGATTCGATGTAGAGCAACTTAAGAACAGACAAGAAGTAAGCCAGAGACTGAACAGTACAGACTTCAACAGCGGTGACCAACTGAAGGAGACACTTGTGGAGGTGGCCAACAAACTCGACCCCCCTTATGAGAAGAAGGAAGCATTCTTGGTGGAATGAGGGTTGTGACAATGCAATAGCCCAAAGATAGACACTATTGGGAAAGTGGAACTGTGAGAAAACCAAGAAAAATTGGGAGAACTTTTTCGAACAAAGAAGGCTTCCGGCTAAGATAATTTGAGGAACCAAACAGACCTTCACACAAAACCAACTAACCCAAATCGAAGAGAGCTTCACTAAGAATAACTCCAGAGATATCTACAGACCTTCAAGCAGATACTCAGAAAATACAATCTGCCAAGCCTCCACTTCAGAGACTTGCAGGGCAAACTGGTTTTTAAGGACAAGGACAGCTGGCATCAAGGATCAGTACTTTAAAAACCTACTCAACTGTGATCCATGCAGTGAAGACTTCGACTACAAACAAATCACACCAAACACAGACGCACTGCCCTCTTCACTAGAAGAAGTTGGACAAATAATTGACTTCTAAAGAATAATAAGGGAGCTGGAGAGGACTCTAATGTTGCTGCATTGCTGCACTCTGGAAATGTACTGGATGCAATGCCGTGGGCAAGCTCATTGAGATCATCCAGGACATCTGGGAAACAGAGAAATTACCACCTGATTGGAAAACAGCTCTGATCCATCCACTTCACTTCACAAAAGAGAGATTTCACTGATCTGAACAACTACTGTGGAATTTCTCTTGTCCCGGTAACACACAAGATTCTCTCCACAGCGTTACTAACAAGGGCGGTAGATCAACTGGATAGTCAACTGGGAAAGTATCTGGAAGACTCAGGAAAACCCAATCCTGTGCTGAACAGATCCTCAATCTTAAAACTGTACTGGCATACTCCAAGATGAGAAACCACAAGATCTTCCTCACCTTTGTTGACTTCTGGAAGGCCTACGACTCCACTGATAGAGAAACGATTAACAAAATACTCCAGGAACTATGACTAGACAACAAAATCTGCATACTCTTTCTAGAAGCATTGATCAGCACCCATTCAAAGAACAAATTTACTGGACAGATCTCAGAAAGCTTTGAAATAAAGACTGCATTCAGGAAAAGGCTGCGAGAGAATGGTGCAAGGAACTGACCAATTTGGGTGTTCAGAGTGGCATCTACCTGAGCCATAAGAAAGAAGGACTGATTGCAGATTGCCTGGCTTTTGCAGGTGACATGGCACTGATTCCTGATTCTCTTGAAATGGCACAAACACAGGTAAACTGTCTCAGAAAACAGGCAGCCAAATTGGGTCTTCAAACAGAGTTCTTCACCAACATCAAAGAAGCTAACAGAGAGATGTTACTAGACCAGGGGAACATGAAAAGAACTGAGAAGTTTAAGTATCTCAGTGAATAGATTGAACCCGAGAGTCAACAAGTTGGAACTACCCTATTGGCTGATGATGAGCACCTACACCAAAAATGCCTGTCACACAACCTGAAACTTTGGAACCATGCATCAAGTCATATGACCAGAAACCCTGTAGGCCATGGAATGTCTTTCCATGAAGCAAAGGTCTGATGGAGAAATTGAAAGTCAGAGAGACGAGAATCCTGAGGAAGATCCTTTGTCCAGTAGAAGAAGATAAGGAATTCAGAAGGCGACATAACTCGGAGCTCTATGAACATATCGAGAGGCTCTCTGACTGTGCATTGCAATATTGCCTCCAAACAGATCGACCAACCATCTGTTCATCTTCTGGCAAATCAAGAAGGTTTGCACCACTTGGTTGACAGAAACTGAAAAGGTTATTAAAGAGATGGGAATAACTATCTCCAGAACAGACAGTCTATGAGACATACCTTGAAGGAAGTCTGAGGACCTCAGTAAAAGCCCCGAAGGAAAGATACCCCCTGGACGGAAGAAAGGAAGGAGTTACATCAGCAGAGGATGCAACAGAACTTGGCAATCACCAAATCCCAGAAGTTGAACCAGCATGGTCTGAAGTAGGCCCATTCTGAAGAAGAAGAAATTATGTAAACAATAATGGAAATCCCTAGATAAAATAATACATAAAATAAAGGAAAGGCAACCACTCAACTATAGCTGATTGATGCTTCGTGCATAGAAACACACAACAGAAAACAGTTTTCACACTAGTTTTTGAGCTCTCACTTTTTCTCTAGCAAAAGTACATACATTCTCACACAAAACCACACAGTCACCCAAATGCACAAATCCGTGGCCAACACTTCAAAAAGATGATGATGAGATAGAATATACGATGGGATTGAAGGGGTAACTCAATAAGTAAAAGCTGAAAAAAATAGTGGAAGGGGGGTATATATGTTATAGTAGAGGAAGAAATAGAATACAGAATTATAGGAGAATACAGACTCAGCAATAGAAATGAGGAGACAGATTCCTTGAGTTCTGCAACAGATTTTAACTCTTAATACACTGTTGAAGAGCAACATATTTGGAACAGGTCAGGGGCACACGAAGGTACCAGATGGATTACATCATCATTAGACAGAGATATTGCATTATAAGGTGTACCCAGGAGCTGTTATAGCTCAGATCATAAATCAGCAATGGCAGAGAGAAGAGAACTGTCAATAAAAACCAAAGCACAAGGAAGTGGGATAGTGAAACACTGGGGAATGTTCATGTGCACTCCAAGTTTTCTGAGGCTGTAGGCATTGCAATAATCAATATCGCAACAAGTAGTTTAGCCGAGGAGGAATTGACATACCAAAAATGAGTTATCACAGTAGGAGGACACATAAATACAAGTAGAAAAAAGTAACTGCAAAGAAACTGTAGGTGATAGGACAAATACTTCAATTGGATACGCACACACACACGCACACGCGCACGCGCCTATACCATTACGTGGTACTGGCTGGACTAAGAGTGCCAGTGCTGCATTTCAGCATGTTGACTAGGTTGTGGTGAGGGTAGTGTTGGGTGGAGCGGCTGGAGGGAGGCAAGAGCCATGGAGACTGAATTGGGGGTGGATGGCTAGCAACTTTGAAGGAGGAAGCCAGTTTGCTGGCTAGGAATGCGATGGAGGAGTGGCAGGTATACAGACTAGGCATGTAATGCGCAGTTGTAGGAGCCACTGGGGTACGGCAGACGCTGAAGGGACATGGCAGTATGGAGGAAAAGGACGCTGTTGTGTGGAGGGTGCAGAGACAGTGGGTTTATCAGAGATTGAGGTGAGGATGATCACAGGAGTGGAGGGTGTATTTTAAGGATAACTCCCATTTGCTTAGTTCAGAGAAGTTTGGAGTGGAGAAAAAGGAACCAAATGGCGTGGGTTATGAAACAGCCTTTGAAACTGAGCATGATGTGGTCAGCTGAATGTTGTGCCACCAAGTGGTCAGATTTGCTCTTGGCAACAGTTTGGTGGTAGCCAGTCATCCTGGTGGACAGCCGATTGGTAGTCACACTGACGCAAAAAGATGTGCAGTGTTTGCAGCAGGATTTGTATATGTCATGCTGCTTTCACCGGTCACCCAGCCACTGATGGCATAGGAGGAGAGACCACAGGTTGGGCCATCTGTGAAAGCAGCCATGTCATATACCAATCATGCAGCAAACACTGTACAGCTTTTACAACAATATGACGATCAACCAGCAGTCCACCAGTATGAATGTCTAAATGCAAACTGTTGCATGCACAAAGTGGAACATCTGGTGGCACAACATGCTCAATTTCCATGGTTACTTCACAAAATGGGCCTTCTGGATCCTTCCCTTCGCTAGCACCTTCTCTACCACTCACCTACACAGATGGGTGGGATTCTTACGACATATCCTCCACTCCCATAATCATCCTGGCCTCAATCACACGCAACCCACTATTCCTGCACCCTCCTTCCAACAGTTTCCCATTCCTCCATCTGTCACTCCATCCCTATTCACTTCCCCATGTCACCTTCAGCATCTGCCATACCCCACTGACTACTACAGCCACGCATCACATGCCTAGCCCGTACAACTGTCACCCCTCCCTCCTGCATCCCTAGCCGACATATCGTCTGCCGGCCTTGGAGCCACTATCCATCCACCACAATCCCTCTCACTGGCTCCTGCTACCCTCTACCATCCCACCTAGCCCTACCCCCACCACAACATAGCCAACCTGCTAAAATGCAACAGTGACACTGTTAGTCCAGCTGGCACATTGTAATGGCACAGGTGTCTGTATGTATAAAAGTGTATCTGTGTGTATTTTACTTTGGCTTGTTAAAGGATTACTACGAAACCTAGCAAGTTTTCTTTCTCATGTGTGTCCAATGAAATCTCAATGCTTCTGCTTTTCAGTGAGTGGTTTCCTTTAATCCAAAAGTATCTAAATTTTAGAAGTACTTTTCTACAACAGAAATACTTCAACTTATTGACAAAAGAAGAAAATACTAAAAGTCTAGGAACAGAAAGTCATTCCATGATATAAATAATGAAAATAAAGTCAAGTGAAATGGCTGTAGGAAAGATGTTAAGAAACTGAAAAAGAAGCAGTTGCCAGAAGACAGTTTCAGCATGCAATAAAGTCAAAATAAATTAGTGAGAATTTAGAACCAAGGCATCAGCATTAAGAGCGTACAAGGCTTTCCACTACTAAAGAAAGAGTAAACTGACTACCTTTATACATGGAAGACCAGTGTGCTAGTGTGATACAAGAAGATGAACAGTAACTGATTTGGATATAATGGGTCCAATATTCGAGTTTGAAAGGGCTTTGGGAGCCTTGGAATACAATGAAGAGGAGGGAATAGAGTACATTCTTTTAGAACTTCTAGAACCATTGATCTGAATGATCATTAAAGTTGGTTTTACTAAGGGTTTGGATTAGATCACAAATGTTTTTAGTCTTTTTATACTTCACCATGAGACTTCTGATATGATGTCACACCTTTGGGGAAGAATATCATCAACACTATTCCAAAGATAGCAAGAACAGATAAACGCTAGAACTATTACACAAACCATTTGACAATTTTCACGTATCCAAGAATTGGCCTAATATATACAAATGAATGAATGAAAAAGAAAACTGAAGCTGTTATATTTGGCCTGAGGGATGTTACAGCAACCAAAGTAGTAGTTCCTGTGTTACTGAGTGCAACAGATGTGTAAAATCAACACACAATCTGTCAACAAAGTAAAGTCTTTGGACAATGTAAATCAGTGCAAAATGTTGAAATTGTCGCAAACAGGTATACATAACAGGGAAATATGGGTAATATATAACATGCACAAGATCAAGTGAAACAATAAGAATAAAGGATCAAGTGAGAAGTGCTGGGATTAAGAAGGGTGTAAGGGAAGGATGTACTCTTTATCCTCCATTGTTCAATCTGCATAATGAAAAAACAAGGATGGAAATGGGATTAAAATTCATGGAAAGAACACCATAATGAGTTTCACTGATGACTTATCTACTATGAAAGTAAGAAAGATTTACAGGATCTATCAAATGGAACAAACAGAATGGGCAGAGAATTTTGTCTGAGAGTCAACCAAAGAAAAACAAAGCACTGACGAGTAGGAGAAACACAATTAGCAACAAATTTACCATTACGAGTGGGGACAAAATGGTAGAAGTGGAAGAATTCTGGTACAATGGATGAAAAAAAGACACAATGGATGAAGCATGGTCAACATAAGAAGCAGACCATTGCAGGCAAAGACAGCATTCCTCACCAAAAGAAGCCTATTCAGTATCAAACATATACATTAATTTGAGGATGAAGATTCTGAGACCACATGATGAGAGAAAACTTATGGGAAAACCATTAAAAAAACTGAAGTAACTGAGAAGTGATTTTACAGAAGGCTGCAGATAATTAATATAAGAGGAGTCGTTCTCCATAGAAATGGTGAGGAAGCGTATTTGAAAACACTTAGTAGACGAATAGGCAGGACAACCCACAGCACACACTAATATGACAGAAAATACCTTCCATGATATTAGTGGGGGCTGTATGGAGGCAAAAACTGTAGACGAGGACACGGATCCAAATGTATACAGCAAATAATTGAGAATGTCGAGTGTAAGTGCTACTCTTAGGTGAATAGGTTGACACAAGGGAGGTTGCAACAAATTAGTCAGCATATACACGAGATGGAAAAAAGAATATCTGCAATCAACGTCTCTCCAAAAGTTGTAAGTGTAATTCTACAAAAAGAGTTCTGCATACTTCCCTTTAGCTCCCATTTGTTTCAAGACACAGTTCTTTAGAGTTTTGCACATGTTTAGTCTTTGCATTTTATCGTTATGCATATTCTTAATCCTAAGTCCACCACTGTAAATGAAACTTGTTCAGCCAAATAAATTAGTCATTTGGTAGATACAAAAAAAATTACTTTAAAGACTTCATTAACCTCTTCTCTCAGTACATCAGATGGGACTTAACACAACTGAGTCAGTAAATCTTTTGCATATCTGTGTGCTCTTGATCTATATTACAATACATTCTGTTAACAAGAACTTTTCCTTTTATCCAGACAATCTCTTCACACCCCTAATCACAATTTGTCCATCTATCTAACAATAAACCCACATCAGAAATATTAACTGAAGTAAAATTAGACAATGGATAATCCAAGACAGAACCTGTACATAAATTGTTTTTCCCATATTCTTCCTATGAAATTCACAGTGTGAAACAAAATGAATGGGGAGAAGAACCATCAAATTTCATGGTTAAGATGGAACTAATGATAAAACTTTACCCAATATATGTCACTCAGAAATTACAAGCACATAATACTACGAAACTAAAGCAGAGTCGTACTTTCAAATTTTTATGAAATACATGCCATAAAAAGAAATAGAATTATTCAGGATTTAGTGTGTGTTGACTATCAATTCAGAACCAAACTGCCACCTTTCAAGCTAACACAGATCTTGGGAAATCTACAGTTTGGTCTGTCAACACAGCCTACAATACATGAGCAAAATAAATATTGTCACATTTCTGCTTTCAAATACCCACTCATGGTGAGGCAAAAGTGTACTGCATATAGATTAGGCTATTTGTGCTAGTTTGTACATTTTTCAGACAGGCATCTGGAACTGGTATTTTTTCCAGTCCAGACTGACATTTACAGTTAACTCAAAATCTTTCTTCTCTCTATAACAAAGAAAGTTAAACTATGTCACCTCATACCACTATATTAGTATTTTCCCTTAGAATGAAGGATAACACAGTTTCTGCTCTGCTTAGAAAGTTTCAGAAATTACAGATATATCCTTTCACTAAATTTAATCATTTCTGCACACTCAAACACCTACTCATCATGACAATTGTTGGAAAACCAGCTACTTAAAACGCTATAATTTGAATGTATAATACTGTACCCATATACAAGCAATACAAGAAAACCAACTAATGTGCAACCCTGCACTCTCATCATACCTCCCACCTCTAATATGGCCTCGATGGGGATGGGATGTTAAATCCAAATCTTCCTTCCCCTTTTTGCCTCTTTCTGCAAACAAAGATAATATCTTCATATTGTAGCTCACTAGCTTCCCTTTTAAGTTATCTTTGGCTTTCAGTTTTCATCTTTTGGCTTGCCCTCACTTAGAAATTACCATTCCTCTATATGTTAGGTCCAGTTTTTGTTCCTAGCACAAGAGTCAGCCTTTGAGACAGCATTGCAATGTTATATACACTACTTAGTATCAGCAGTCAGTAATCTTCCTAATATGGTGTGGCATGGTTGGGAATTACACATGTATTTCCTGATCAGTTTCATATGTTGTGTTAACAATTAATGCCACAGTCAATACACGTCAGTACTGTAGAAAGAACCTCAAAAACACATGCTACAAGACAATTACAGATTACACTATTATGAACGGTATAAATTAACTAACCTCTCGTCTATGGATGCTAGATGAAAGCATTGGTCCAGGCCCAGTTTCAATGCTCCAGGCCAAAAAGCCATCTTCCAAATTAAGGGCTGATAACGAGCCATCTAGTGTGCTTACATATACTAACCTAAAAAAAGAGAAATGTTATCAGTCAGATATTTAAATACTAAATTTATCTGCTGTCACAGTATCTGCATACCCCATTACAAATTTCTGTTCGTGTAATTATTTGGGTGATTCCGTGTGAACCTGAGTCTGCAATTATTTTAAATTTTATTTGTAATTTAATTTATGTTACAGTTTTTGAATCTACTAAAGTTAAATTTAATTGTTCTGAAAAATACTAAAGCTACAAAACTACTTGAGGAAATATACACTCCTGGAAATTGAAATAAGAACACCGTGAATTCATTGTCCCAGGAAGGGGAAACTTTATTGACACATTCCTGGGGTCAGATACATCACATGATCACACTGACAGAACCACAGGCACATAGACACAGGCAACAGAGCATGCACAATGTCGGCAATAGTACAGTGTATATCCACCTTTCGCAGCAATGCAGGCTGCTATTCTCCCATGGAGACGATCGTAGAGATGCTGGATGTAGTCCTGTGGAACGGCTTGCCATGCCATTTCCACCTGGCGCCTCAGTTGGACCAGCGTTCGTGCTGGACGTGCAGACCGCGTGAGACGACGCTTCATCCAGTCCCAAACATGCTCAATGGGGGACAGATCCAGAGATCTTGCTGGCCAGGGTAGTTGACTTACACCTTCTAGAGCATGTTGGGTGGCACGGGATACATGCGGACGTGCATTGTCCTGTTGGAACAGCAAGTTCCCTTGGCGGTCTACGAATGGTGGAACGATGGGTTCGATGACGGTTTGGATGTACCGTGCACTATTCAGTGTCCCCTCGACGATCACCAGAGGTGTACAGCCAGTGTAGGAGATCGCTCCCCACACCATGATGCCGGGTGTTGGCCCTGTGTGACTCGGTCATATGCAGTCCTGATTGTGGCGCTCACCTGCACGGCGCCAAACACGCATACGACCATCATTGGCACCAAGGCAGAAGCGACTCTCATCGCTGAAGACGACACGTCTCCATTCGTCCCTCCATTCACGCCTGTCGCGACACCACTGGAGGCGGGCTCCACGATGTTGGGGCGTGAGCGGAAGACGGCCTAACGGTGTGCGGGACCGTAGCCCAGCTTCATGGAGACGGTTGCGAATGGTCCTCGCCGATACCCCAGGAGCAACAGTGTCCCTAATTTGCTGGGAAGTGGCGGTGCGGTCCCCTACGGCACTGCGTAGAATCCTACGGTCTTGGAGTGCATCCGTGCGTCGCTGCGGTCCGGTCCCAGGTCGATGGGCACGTGCACCTTCCGCCGACCACTGGCGACAACATCGATGTACTGTGGAGACCTCACGCCCCACGTGTTGAGCAATTCGGCGGTACGTCCACCCGGCCTCCCGCATGCCCACTATACACCCTCGCTCAAAGTCCGTCAACTGCACATACGGTTCACGTCCATGCTGTCGCGGCATGCTACCAGTGTTAAAGACTGCAATGGAGCTCCGTATGCCACGGCAAACTGGCTGACACTGACGGCGGCGGTGCACAAATGCTGCACAGCTAGCGCCATTCGACGGCCAACACCGCGGTTCCTGGTGTGTCCGCTGTGCCGTGCGTGTGATCATTGCTTGTACAGCCCTCTCGCAGTGTCCAGAGCAAGTATGGTGGGTCTGACACACCGGTGTCAATGTGTTCTTTTTTCCATTTCCAGGAGTGTATTTATATAAATTTGTTACTACTGTAGATGTGAATGTAGGACATCTAGACTGGCTTTTATATTGGAGATTTCAGCTGCTCCTGTTGATGATGATGATGATAAGTTTGAAGAGCAGAACATATGAACTTTGGTTTTCAAAGAACCATACGATATTAAGTACACAATTTTCAAAAGAGCCCCACCCATGATAGAAAACATGCAAATCTTTATCACAGCAATAATAGCACTTGTGTTTATTTTAGGTTAGGAATGAGGAAAACCAGTACATAAATGACCATATATACACACTGAAAGTAATTGTGTCCCAGCCATATAACTGTTTTAAGTTGTTATTAAAAGTTTAACAATGTAACACAGTTTTCAGTTTCGTTGGATAGTATAACTGGTGCCATAATGGTTTGCACTAATATTGACTTATTATTTATTCAGAAAATTGAGGAAAACATTGACAGTAGACTATATGAGAGAACTTCGAAGAAAGATGCAAGCGAACTACAACTCCAATAAAGAGAAGGAATGTGACAGAAGAAGATGGAAAACCATGAAGATACAAGCATCATCTTATGAAAAACTTTTAGTTGAACATCATAGGAAGGTGGCTGAAAGAAAAAGAGGGTACAGGCTTAAACTAAAATCTGTACCGACTGAAAATGAGGTTGAAACCTGTGCATCCCAGACAAGATCATGTGAATGTCTTCAGTCCGTCAAGCAAACCTGCCTCTTGGGTGAAGAGCATGCTTCCTACCAGGTCCTCGGGAAAAAAAAGCAAGCTTGCATGGGAAAACCTTTCTAAATAAGTACCAAAGCAAATTTTCTTAGTCGACACGAAAACATCACGTGAACTTTTAGATGACAATCTGCTCTAAATACAAAATTTTTTCACAAGATATATAGTCAGCAGGCAAACATCTAGTATAAAAAATGGCAGGTCTATTGTAGACAGAGCAAGTGGAACAAGAGTTGGCTTGCAGAAATGTTGTGTCAACCAAAGGGTCTGATTCTACCTGTCTGATTTGACCCATGACATAACAGTGTTGTGCAATGCGACATCCGGAGGAGCAGCGTGTCTGATGTGGATGGGTTGGTAGAGTGAATGCTGGAATAAGTGGTGGCACACTCTAGTGTGAGGTGTTTATGTTTCTATATTCTTTACGAGTGATGTTGGTACAGAATTGGACTTCAACAATACAAAAGAAGGAAAGTTGCTACTCACCATATAGTGGAGATGCTGAGCCGCAATAGGCACAATAAAAAGATTCACACAGTCAATCATAGCTTTCGGCCATTAAGGCCTTTGTCAGGAGTAACACACACACACACACACACACACACACACACACACACACACACCCCGGCAGTCTCAGAGAGCTGAAACTACACTGCGAGCAGCAGCACCAGTGCATGATGGGAATGGAAAATGGGTGGGGGTGAGGAGGAGGCTCGGGTGGAGAGGGATAGTATGGTGGGAGTGGTGGACAGTGAAATGTTGCAGTTCAGACAGAGGGTAGGAGAGAAGGTGCAGAGGGGGAAGGGGGTAAGTAGTGGAAAGGAAAAAAATAAAAAGACTGGGTGTGGCGGTGAAATGAAGGCTGTGTAGTGCTGGAATGAGAACAAGGAGGGGGCTGGATGGGTGAGGAAAGTGACTAAAAAAGGTTGAGGTCAGGAGGGTTACGGGAATGTAAGATATATTGCAGCGAAAGTTCCCACCTGTGCAATTCAGAAAAGCTGGTGGTGGTGGGAAGGATCCATATGGCACAGGCTGTGAGGCAGTCATTGAGATGAGGGGTATCATGTTCGGCAGCATGTTCAACTACAGGGTGGTCCACTTGTTTTTTGGCCACAGTTTGTTGGTGGCTGTCCATGTGGACAAACAGCTTGTTAGTTGTCATGCCTACATAGATTGCAGCACTGGTTTCACAGGTAGCCCTGCCTTTGATGTGATAGGTAATGTTAGTGACAGGACTGGAGTAGATGGTGGTAGGAGGATGTCTGGGACAGGTCTTGCATCTAGGTCTATTACAGGGGTATGAGACCTGAGGTAAGGGATTGGGAGCAGGGGTTGTGTAAGCATGGACGAGTATATTGCGTAGGTTCGGTGGACAGCGGAATACCACGGTAGGAGGGTTGGGAAGGATAGTGGGTAGGACATTCCTCATTTCAGGCCACGGTGAGAGGTAGTCAAAGCCCTGGCGGAGAATATAATTCAGTTGCTCCAGTCCCAGATGGTACTTATGAGGGGAATGCTCCTCTGTGGCCGCACTGTGGGACTTTGGGAGGTGGTGGGAGAGTGGAAAGATAAGGCACGGGAGAGATTTGTTTTTGTACGAGGATGGGAGGATAATTACGGTCAGTGAAGGCTACAGTGAGAACCTCAGTATATTTAGAGGGGAACTGCTCATCACTGCAGATGCGACGACCACAGGTGGCTAGGGTGTATGACTTCTTGGTATGAAACGGGTGGCAGCTGTCAAAGTGGAGGTATTGCTGGTGGTTAGAAGGTTTGATATGGACGGAAGTACGGATGTAGCCATCTCTGAGGTGGAGGTCAACATCTAGGAAGGTGGCTTGTTGGGTTGAGTAGGACCAGGTGAACCAAATGGGGGAGAAGTAGTTGAGTTTCTGGAGGAATGTGAATAAGGTGTCCTCACCTTTAATCCAGATAGCAGAGATGTCATCAATGAATCTGAAGCAGGTGAGGGGTTTAGGATTCTGGGTTACCAACCATTTCCTCGGCTCACTCTCAACAGTTCCTCTCCCTTTACCACATGGTGCCCTGCCGTCACTACTGATGCCACCTCACTGTACACTAACATTCCTAATGCCCATGGCCTTACTGCTATCAAACACTATCTTTCCAGACACTCTATGGATTCCAAACCTACAATGTCCTTCCCAGTCTCCATGACCAACTACATCCTCACCCACAATTACTTCTCCTTTGAAGGCATTACCTACAAACAAATCTGCAGTACAGCTATGGGCACCCACATGGCACCGTCCTACGCTAACCTATTCATGGGCCATCTAGACGAATCCTTCCAACAAGCTGTCTGTCTGCATGAACAGCCACCGAAAAACTGTGGCCAAAAAACAAGTGGACAAACCTGTAGCTGAACACGCTACCAAAAATGATACCCTTCATCTCAATGACTGCTTCACAGCCTGTGCCATATGGATCCTTCCCACCAACACCAGGTTTTCTGAATTGCACAGGTGGGAACTTTCCCTGCAATGCATCCTACTTTCCCGTAATCCTCCTGTCCTCAACATTCGTTAGTCACTGTCCTCACCCATCCAGCCCCCTCCCTGTTCCCATTCCAGCACTACACAGCCGTCATTTCACTGCCACACCCAGTCTAAATTTCTTTTATTTTTATTTCTCTCCTGTCCCTCTCCACACCTTCTCTTCTACCCTCCATCTGAACTGCAACACTTCACTGTCCGCCACTCCCACCATATTATCCCTTCCCCTCCCTGCCCCAGCCTACTCCTTACCCCCACCCAGTCGCCACTCCCATCATGCACTGGTACTGCTGCTCGCAGTGCAGTTTCAGCTCTCCGAGACTGCAGATGTGTGTGCAAGTTGTGCTTGCGTGAGTATTTGTGTGCATGTATATATGTGTGTGTACTCCTGACAAAGGCCTTAATGGTCGAAAGCTATGATTGTGTGAATCTTTTTATTGTGCCTATCGCGGCTCAGCATATCCGCTGTATGGTGAGTAGCAACTTTCCTTCTCTCTTATTCTTACATTCCATCCTGGATTTTGAATTGTTAGGACTGGACTTTAGTTACATATTACTGATGTTTTGGGATTTTGTTTTTGTTGCCTTGACGGCGAGTTATTGTAATGTCATTAGTTATAGAATAATCTCCATTAGAGTGAAAGCATCTTGCAATATCAATATCATTCATGTTTTTACTCCAACTGCAGCTTCGTTGGACACAGAAATGTATAAATTTTGAGTTGCTAGAAAGTACCATAAGAAAGATATCCAAAAAGGAAATAGTTGTCCAGGGTGATTTTAATGCGAAGATTGGCAAGACACAGACAACGGACAAGTGAGACCTGTGGTAGGACTTTATGGCAAGGGAGTGAGGAATAAATCTGGGAGAGCATTTAATGAAACTTAGTGTGAATAACAATTTATCCATTTGTAATACCCTTTTCTAACATCACCCAAGATGCTGATACACATGGATTTCTCCTGGGAATAGGGTCAGAAATCAGACCGATTTCTTTTTTTTTTTTTTTTGCGGCAATGTTAGTGCATTTTGGTCCTGGATTTAAGTCGTATCCAGGTGCTGACTATGGCGGTGACCATACCTATGCGATCCATGAAAATGCAGATAAAACTGAAATTGTTAAAGAAGGTAAGGACAAGACATGCTCGTATACAGATAAAAATAGCCTCAAAGAGTTTGGAGAAACGATAAGACACAAACTCTGCCAATTAACAGAGGAAGCAGCAGCACCCTAAACATGGTACAAAATGAAGAAAGTAATCAGTTCATCCCTTCCAGAACAGGCTACGAAGATCCCTCAAGTGAAGCATCCATGGGTTTCAAATATGATTCTACTGTTGATTGAAAAAAGGAACACGCTGAAGAAGCAAAGCAAACAAACTGCTCAAGATGAAGAAGCAAACAAAGTATTTGACTGCAACTGGGCAAACTGAGAAGACACATGATCCCATCAGTATGTTTGAAGAAACAGACCAGCACCGCAAACTAAATGAAATGCAAGATAAAAAATGTTACTTGCAAGTTCAAATCATGTAATTAGGTGACAGTAATTTCACTGATGACAAGAAATTAGCTACAGTCTGGTGGAAACAATACTATGGAACACTGTATTGCAAAGGAAATACCATTGAGGATGAAATACTTCGACGGAGTCAGACACAGAACATGATTTCAGCAAAACTGAAAATGCCACCAAGCATTTGAAAAACAACAAATCCCCAGATATAGATGGTAGCTTGTTTCAAAACATATGCTGAATGTGATGCAAGAGGCAGGCATGCATGCTTTACATTTAATATGTAATATGGTGTGGAAAGCTGGTGAATGGTCTACAGACTGGGCTATGGCTGTGCTAAATCCTCTTCACAAAAAGGACCAGTTAAGAACTTCTCCAATTATAGGAATGGGATCGGTTGGTAGGACAAGTTCTGAGGTATCAAGGGATCACCAATTTGTTACTGGAGGGCAGCGTGGAGGGTAAAAATCGTAGAGGGAGACCAAGAGATGAATACACTATTAGCAGATTCAGAAGGATGTAGGTTGCAGCAGGTACTGGGAGATGAAGAAGCTTGCACAGAATAGAGTAGCATGGAGAGCCGCGTCAAACCAGTCTCTGGACTGAAGACCACAACAACAACAACAACAACAACAACAACAACAACAGCATTAATATTACATGCCAACTAAGTCCTGCACATAATGAATCAACACCTAAGGAAATTCCTGAAATGACAGATTTTTAGAGAGTAAGCAGGTTATGCCGGAGGTAAAGCTACTCAAGAGGCAATGTTAAATTTGAGGCATATAACTGAAAAATGCTGAATTCTCTGTCATTGCATTCATTTGTTTCCTAGACTATAAAAAGGCCTCTGATTCTCTCAAGTGGGATAAGTTCTGGCATGTGCTCAGTAAGTTTGGGGTTCCAAAACACCTAGTAGCATTGCTAAAAGGTCTTTTATATCAATCATACTGCAACTATAAATGCAGATGGTAAATACTCTGATCTTCTTCTTCTTCTTCTTCTTCTTCTTCTTCTGAGTCAGACAAGGTTCTACACTGCCACCACAGCTCGGTAATATCTATGCAGAATATGTCACATCAGAGCAGCACTGGAGGTTGAGAAGATGGAATTTCAATTGGTGGCATGAAAATCAATAATCTCCAACTTGCAGGTGATACTACCCTCAGACTAGCAGGAAGTAAGGAAGAAGTTATGGATCTGGCCTCCCAAGTGAAAACTATTAGTTTACGTTTTGGTCTAGAGATAAAGATGAAAAATGAAAATAATGTTTGCCAAGGTTTAGATAAAAGAAATTTACAGGATGCTTAAAAGATGTGGAGGAAGTGGTTGACTGTTTATATCTAGGATCTCTCATAAGTGACACTGGAAAGGTTGATAAATGAATAAAATGAAAAATCGTCCTCGGCTGAGCCATAATATTTAAACACACTAAAATCTGGCAGAACTGCGATACATCCAAACCAATGAAGATGCACCTGTGTTCTAGTATGGCTGTGAGATTTGCACCACGAAAGTAAGTGACAAGAGCCGAATTGATATCTTCAAGATGTGGTATTCCGATAACAGTTAAGCTATTAGGGCCTATGTTCTTGCTTTCACTGTCCTAGTTGGCAATATTATTCTCATTGCTGTATATCTGGAAATAGGACTGTGTGCTATCTTGATGGCATCATGGATCAAAGCAGATGGGGTGGGTACGGCATTTTCGGTATTGTCAAAACGTTGCATGAATATGACAGTAGAGGAAACATTTTTTAAGCAAAAAATCCAGATACTGAAAATGTAAAGGACTCGTCAAAGGATGAGAAGAGTGTATCCTTCATTAACTTCTTAACTTAACAACTCTTCTAGCGTACCCAGACATCAAACAAATTTAAATTAAAATAATTAGCTCGCCTACTCAGGACATTAATGCTACAGGCCTACTCTACTGAAATTTATATTATTTATAGGTAACAAAACTTTTCCACAAAGTTATTCAAAAACAAGAAGTAAGGTCTAAATATGTTAACTACCGATTCATTTATAGATTAAGATCATAAAATTAATTTTAAATTATAAAAACCGATTCCATTTTGCACAAGTCCAACCAGTGACAATTCCTTGTCCCATGTGTGACAGTTTTTGATTGTAGTTTTTGCAGGTAATTGTTAATACTGCACTATTGATATTTAATCACATAAAGAATTGTTTTAACAGGATGACTTCAATGTTTTCAAAGGAAAATTAGTGCAAAATTTGCAGTTTTTGTGAAATGTTGTAGGACATTCAATCTACATCCATTTACTACCCCACCTGCGACGAAGTTTTAAAGATGATTTAAAACTTACAAAAACTTTTGATATTCAAATATAAACAAAGTATAATTCATTAAGACCACCAAGAATTTTTCATTTATTTCCATTTATACCACTTGTTATGTTAGCATTTGGAAAAATGTAGTGCAAATGTCCTACCTATGACAATGGAATCCGCTCCTCCCCCGTTCGTACAATGATCACACAAACTATGAACAATGAACTCTGAAGAATAAATTGTGGTAGATTAGAAGGATTTATTATTTTAATTACACATTAACTTAAATAAAAATTGCTTCATTGCAGTTTGACACAAACGGAAACATAAATCCTCTAGTTATGTTTCCTATTTATAGAATATACGGCAAACTGATAAAAAATTAAAAAAGAAAGTACCTAAGAGACAGAGAGATACATTGTTTTATGTGAACTGTTCTGATATGTAGGCTGTTTGCTTTATTGTTACTCCTCCAATTTTTTGTGTATATGCAGAACACACTAAAAATGACATTCATTTATGTCATTTTATATATAGGCTAAATGACAAACTTCAAAACAGCATGGTATCCAAAAGTACAGCTGTGTTCCAGTCCTTTTGCCAGTTATCATCAATGTATTTTGGCAATATACTATGCCAAACAAGAAACTCCAGTAAAAATACAACGCATAAGCAAATCATAGCTATTATAATGTCGATAAATTCTTTCCACGACATCAAAACAATGTTATTACGTTTAATAAGATTTACACATGTCTATGAAACAGAAAAGATACAAAATGATGTAAAAAAAGGACGTTAAATGTTTACTTGTCATAAGATTTTGCACTGTCCTCGGGGTTGCAGTAAGGAAGCTTCGGTACACTGTCATCTTCCGCTGCTACTACGATAAATGATAACGTGATGCATGCTATAACGCTAGTTCGTTTTACTATCGAAAGGAAACCCATGGGCATAAAGATAACAAATGCCAACTACTATTCACATAAATTCACTGGCAACATCCACTGAACTACATCGCTTGTCTGACAACTCAAAACACAGAAACTCAAAACACAGCATTGTGATTGGTCCATTCTCCAGGTAGGTGGTTGCATGGTCTGACGTGTTCAAACCTGTTATGTTATGGCTAGGTCGAAGTATGACCACTGGAATCGCAGGTTCGATAGTCTATTTCCTGAAACATAGCTATCGAATTAAAGAGTCTGGTTCATAACGAAGACCTTGTGAAAATTATTCATTAAAGGTCAATTACTGAAAAAAGGTGACAAATACGATCGGAATTTGATTGCAACACATCATCTGCTAATACAGCCTCAGATTCGAGCATACCATCCATACTGTTGTAATTTTATGTAAGGAGATGAATAAAAGATCAGCATAATTAAATAGTATTAGCCGTTCCGCAATCATCAGTTCTATCTACTCGTTAGAACTAGCGCGCACGGGTGACTTTTGTCACCGTGGCTGTTTCGTCACTCTTGTCCAGTGTACGCACACATACCTGTTGTTGTTGTGGTCTTCAATCCGAAGTTTGATTTGATGCAGCACTCCGTCCTACTCTATCCTGTGCAAGTCTCTTCATTTCCGAGTAACTACTGCAACCTATATCCTTCTGAATCTGCTTACAGTATTCAACTCTTTAGATACTAGACTGTTACAACGTGAGAAAGGGAACACACATTAGTCCGCCGACCCTCAAACAAGCTTGTGACAAAACTGCTACGGCGTCGCTTGGTTTCAATTGTTGCTCGCAGATGAGAGACGAAATTGATACTCTACACGCACTTTCTTGCCTCTGGTAAAAATGAATATCATCCCACATAGCCGAAAGAACCGTTCCAATATTTCAAGGGAAAACAGATCCAAAAATTTTATATAAGTAATCTGAAAGACGTTGACAACAAATTTACAGAAACTCTACACAGCAAACCAAATAAAACAGACTGGAACATAATTAAAGAAGTCATCGTACAATCGGCCACTGAAACTATACTGACCAATAAAAAATATAAACACCTGCAGTGCAATGAAGATTGTAATGAAGCAATTGAAAAGCGAAGACAAGCTTGGATAAATTGGAATAGCAAGGAAACCTGCGAAAATCACGAAAACTTCTTGAAGGTTAGGAAACATACATCAAAAGTATTGAGAACAACTAAGAGACTCTTCAACAAAAACCAAATCGATGAAATAGAGGCAAATTTTAGAAAACATTACACTCGGAAATTTTATAAAGCATTTAAATCACAACTATCGAAGTCTAAACCTCCTACATTACATATAAGAGGACTCGATAGGAAACTAAAGTTGAATGACAAATCATGTGCTGCAGCTTTTGGAAATTACTTTTCATCCCTACTGAATGCTGAAAATCCAAATGAAAAGCTTGAGTACTGTCCTATTGTTCCTCCTGCAGATAGTCCCCCTACCACATTAGATGAAATCATGAAAACTATACAAGCCTGAAAATAACAAATTTGGAGGTAAGAATCGCATCTTGGCTGAAATGTGGAAATACGCAAATCATAATACAATAAGACATCTCCATGATATCATAGTGAAGATTTGGGAAACTGAAACTCTACTCCAGATTGGACTGTAGTAATTATTCATCCACTTCATAAAAATGGCAATAAGAGTGATCTGACTAATTATCGAGGAATCTCTTTGCTACCGACGACGTACAAGATATTTTCAAGACTGTTGTTAAACAGAGCAGAATCAGTCTTAGATCAACAATTGGGCGAATATCAAGCTGGATTCAGGACATCAAGATCCTGTGCAGAGTAGACCCATAACCTTAAATCTGTTATATCACACGCCAAATGAAGATCAAAAGCGCTTGTTGTGACCTTTGTCGACTTTCAAAGAGCGTATGACTCAATTGATCGAGAAACAATAAAGAACACCCTTACCGCTTTAAATAACACAGTGACAAAGGTCAAGTTCAAAGGCGAATTATCAGAACCATTTGAAATCTGTACAGGGGTGAGACGATGTAACCTGCTCTCTCCATTGCTTTTCAGATGTGTCCTGGAAAAGATAGTCAGAGAATGGAAAACAACCATACCGCCAGGATGGGATTCAAATTTGACACGAAAGAAATGGCCTAAGTGGGAACTGTTTGGCTTTTTGCTAATGATCTGGCACTCATTGAAAATAATATCGATGAAGCTAAGATTCAAGTGTCCACCCTACAATCAATTGCTGCTAAGACTGGCCTAAGAATAGCATTTAACAAATCTGTATTCATCACAGACATCAAACACGCTCCTCCTCAAATTAAAATACTACAAGAGAAAATCAAGCAGTCGAAGAAATTTAAATATCTTGGAGAAATAATTACACCTGACGGTTCATTAAATGCAGCTGTAGAAAGTAGGTGTTCTAAACTAGAAGGTGCTTTTCATCTGTGCAAAGGCTTATACAAAATCAAAAGTCTGTCTTTAAGCCTAAAACTTTGTCATTATAACACCATAATTAGACGGTTAGCTTTGTATGCAGCAGAATGTTTAAACATGACGAAGAAAGAACCACGAAGAAAACTTGAAATAAAAGACCGGAAAATTTTGAGGAAAATCCTTGTCCCTATCAAGGAAAACGGAGAATTCCGCCGAAGACACAACTGTGATTTATACGAACATGTAGCGGAGAATGATGTTTTTTGGTCATCTGGAAAGAATGAACCCGTGAAGACTTACTCATCGCCTCCATTCATCAATTTCAAAAACAAAATCGTATTCAAAATGGGAAAACCAAGTTAAAAAGGATTTACAGGTAGCTGAAATTTCAATTTACGACATTTAGGATCGAGAAGTTTTCAGAGAAAAAGTCAAAATTACTATTTTTAGTAATTACTATTTTTAGTAATTTTGACTTTTTCTCCGAAACCTTTTCGATCCTGAATGTCGAAAAATTTTATTTCGCTTACTACGCCAGTTCCACGTTCGGCTTGCAAATGGTCAAAACAGAGAAAAGAAGCACAGTCAGCGAAAATGAAATTCTACTGGCAAAAGAAGAAAACCCAATCAGGGAAGAGATACAAATCTTCATGGTCCATAGCAGGCCGAAACGATAGGAAAAATATAAATAAAATAAAGAACGCACTTTGTGCTCTCTATTTGTTTTCCACCTAACAAAAGTGTGGCATCAATATCCTCCCACAACTTCTCTATGCATGAAGATGATACTGATAATTATATTCTTCTAGAAGAAGTGGAAAAAAGACCAGCACTTTTGGACAAAAAAATTGAAGGAGTGTTCAGAAATAAATCTGAAAGTTAAAAAATGAGTAGAAATCATACTAAATAATATTTTCAAATTTGTATGTCAGTGCATGTAAAATGCAAAGTAGTTCATCAAAACTTGCAACATTCATTCAAAAATACTGAAAAAATTTCTTTTCAAATTGTCTAAGTTCATGAAACATTTTGTAAAACGTAGCCTGAAACTCCGAAGGGGGTGTACCATAGCCCACTTACGATTTTGTTTATGGGTTTACCCAATATTCCTCTTTATCATACTTTCTTTTACGTTTCATGAGTCCGCAAATAACGACCGGCTCTCCAAAATCCATATCAACAAATGACACTTATATTTAAAAAAAAAAAGGGTTTAGTGACTGTCATCCTTAGTGAGAGCATACCGCTTTTATCACAAGTCCCACTGCACTTACGGATATTCGTGGTATCAAGTTCCGCCAAAGATGCTAACACGGGTAAACAAACTGTCAAAGTGTTAGTAAATAGGGGGAAGGGGAGCGTGTTGCTGTGTATATTTACGTGTGCTGTCACCGGTAACAAGGACAAATGGCAAATAAACTCGACGAAGTGTTAGTTTCATCTGCAAAGTTATTGGAAATCCTCGCAGGTACCACAGATGACGAAGAAGAAGGAAAGTTGGTCGCAGAATATATAACGACTTTAAACAATCATGTTCGACTGGAAGATTTTAAAAATAGTGAGTCTTTACCTGTAATAAAATTTAATCGACAGTCACATGCTTGGTCAATCATTTTGTTGTTTAATTTTGAAGATATTTTGTTGCAGAATATCATCAGATCATCTTCCATCATATATATTTTTTCCACGCTTTTCGTTTAGATAAGTTTTGTTTATTTTCCAGTGTCGTCATTAAAAAAATTCGGTTGATATCGTCTTTTGTGCCACGAACAATTACGCAAATAACGTGGACGATGTAAGAGATATTTCAGATCTTTATTGTATATTTCAATATACAAAACTGCCCATCATACAGCACGTGATATAGTCATTATTGTCTCACACATAAATTTAATCAAAATCGAACTATATTTATAATTACGATCAACGTTAGGACGCTTTTGAACTCTACATTGTAACAAATTCTTTTCTCGAAGGCCTTTCTCTGTGGTGCTTGTAAATGTACTCGGTGACCCAATGTGTGCCTGTACTGTCAACATGTTAAATAGCTTTATCCCCTGTATCTGTAACTATCTTGTGTCTAGCAACTGTCATGTCAATCTGCTGTTTTAGGTATTTGTTATGTTGATGAACTGAGTGTCGTAGTTTCTGACTGTGTTGGTTTTCTTTTGTATGTATTAGACAGCTTAGTATAAAGAAACATGTAACTGTCAGTGTTTAGTTTTTTGAAATATGGTCTACAGGACTCTTATTTCTGACTCCACAGATGCAAATGATTGCCATCTTTTATCAAGTCAGGACTCTTTTGATTCAGAACAATTCCCCTATAATAAAACTGTACATGTCCAATGTGATTGGAAAAATGCATTGAGCAGTAAATTATTACTAATACAGGATCTTCATTTACCTAAAAAAATTTGTCAAGTGTATAACTTAGTGCCGGTGTAATTGGTATGACTCATCCAGTTTCTTTGTGACGGATCCCAAGAAGTTTAACTAATTGCTGTCATCTTTAGTACATAAACTAAACAGGATACCCCCACTTTATTTCATGATTAATATGCAATTCGTTGATTTGGTGCCACTTAACTGTCCGAATAATTTTTTTAAAAATGTTTTTATTAGTAATTATTTTACATAGGCCTAATGGTTTCTGTTGCTCCAAACCCCTTTTCTCTAAAATAACTCAAAAGGTCAAGGCTCTTGAATTAATTGTCAAAATAAAAGCAGAAAGGTGTTTGTCTGCCATTTGTACTAGGGAAGTAGCAGCTTTTCTGAAATAAGACTCACAATACTTGGAGTTTTCAATACCTTTCCCTTTATATACTTCAGAATCAACAAGATATCCTTGTACAGAGCCCAAACACCAAACTTTACAACCAAGTCTAATCGGTTTTCCGTGAATAAACTGTTTACAAGAATGTCTACCATAATATTTTACCATACATTCATCATATGATAGCTCACGTTCTGGTTTGAAGTATTTTCAACAGTCAGTTTGGAGACAGCAAAGAAAGGCCCTGTTTTCCACAACTTGTCATTGTGTTCATTTTCGTAATTTTCCTTGCAATGTATGAATTTGAGAATTTGTTCAAATATATTTCTCCTTATGGACTTTACAACTGACTTGTTTCTTGTGTCTTCATGGTGTCTCAGAAGAACTGTTCTGTGGCAGTTCATTGGACGTGCTCAAAATGAGAATCACAGTAAAACACCATATCTCCTCCTTCATAATTTCAGGATCATGACAGATACAGAGAAATACATGCTTCTTTGTTTTCTCCACCAGCAATTGAAAAACATCATTGTCCGCAAATAGTTCAAAGATTTCAACTGGTGTCATGTGTGAAATATTAGAATAATTTGGTATACAAAATGAGTTGCTTAGGAAAGTTGTTAATTCCTCCTCAACCTATGTTCTCTCACTTGAATGTTTCTCTGGCAATGTGTGTTCTTCATGAGTGTCTACTGAAGTAGTGAATCTTATTTCTGCAGGAGCCAAAAGTTGATTCCTGTCCATATTGTCCAGAATTCTCAGAGATCTTCATCTGTAAGAGTGCCAAGCTCAGAGGCTCTATGAATATACCCTCAACAGAAAGAGCAACGTGCTCCACAGTTTGTTCACTCACATCACTGAACAGTATATCAAGAGCTTCTGTTAGCATTACATTGTAGCAAAGACGCTTCACAAAATCACTTAAAAAAAAAAAAAAAAAAAAAAAAAAAAAAAAAAAAAAAAAAAAAAAAAAAAAGGGTCCCTGAAAATAGCATACACTGAACATAATAGATAAAGAAATGTCTCAGCATTGCCAGGTGGAAACACAGAAATACTGAAAGCAGTGTAGACTAAATGTTATCCTGAAATAAGTTTGTTTTTTGTTGGCACAAAATAATATAATTTAATCGAACAGTATACAGCATCATGGAATTGCATGTAAAATATTAGGCTATATAACGTTTAAAAAATTATCTTACATTGTTATTAAGTCTGACCTAGCCATTTCTTCTTTGAAGAGTATTTACATCTTAACTCTGAGACATAGGATTGCCGACTGAGAGTCAAATGAAAACTATGTTACCAATTGTTGTCAGTGAAACGAATGAAACAATGTCTTGAAATGTGGGCAAATGACAGTTAAAGCCAGTATTGGCCTACAGCAACAGTAGGTAATAAAGTGTTAATAGCTGCTCTGAGAAGATCCCTACTTTCGTGCTGTAATGTTCTAAGTCTTTCTCAGCTCTGTCATCTGCTGCATAGAGAGTGGATTTACACAGCACAATCCTGGGGAAGTCATTTACATTTATTATGAAGAGTAAATGTCCAAACACAGAATGTTGTGTTGCCCCGTGTGATATCTAAGACATTTGACCTCATGTTTTTGTACTGCATAATTTGTTTTCTGTCACACACATACAATCTGATCACGTATTGTTCTGACCCTCATGGAGCTTTTTAGTAGTATTTGATGGCTGACAGAGTCAAATACCTTGTTGGGTTCCACAATAATAGCAGTAACAGACAATCTTGATTCAAATGACGATAGTGTAAATGAAACAAAATCTTCAATTGCATATACTGTCGATAAGCCAGTTCTGGAGCGATATTCAGAGTCACTAAGGAAATTATTCATAGACAGATGGTGACTGATTTTTTACTGTCATGTTGCACTGCGTTTGATAAATCAAGAATAGAGTATTTGACTCTGAGAGTAAGCTCACTCTAAAAACTGATAGTTGCTGTGGTATTTTCATACAGAAGCATTGCTCGGAGTAGACACTAAGTTTATGATGGTTGTTATCAGCTCCAATAATATGTATAAATACCTTAATGCTTTCCAACAGTTGCTTATGTCTAACTCCAATTAGTGAACTTGATTTGATTTATTTATTAATCCAGGTATCCTTTTACAATGACATAGGTTTGTTATAATGCAATTGTAATAAATAGTTCGAAATGCAGACACACACATGCGCATGGGTGTGCGCGCACTCTCACATACAGGCACACAGAATATATAAATATGTTTTTATGCGAATAGAACATTTGTACTTTATACAGGTGGACTTACCTACAATTAATTTTGAATGTGGCCTGCATTATGACTTGCTACCATGCCAGAAGGGTTGCTCACGTTAAGTGCCAGAAAAAACTTTGAGACATTTAGTGGTCTTATTTAAATGGATTTCATCAGCTTTCGTTTCTAGTTCCACGACAGTTAAATGCAGCATGCATAGTTACTGTAATCAAGCTACTACTGAAATATGGAATTCTGTCTAGGTTCACTCTGTGCTTTCCTACAATTAATGTATTTTGATGTAATTAATTCCCAAAAGATGTCTGTGGTCGTGAAAAGATAGTCTATTACCACAGGTTATTTCTACTAGAGCAAGTCCCCTGCAATGTTACTCCTTTAATAGGAATTTAAACTTGGCCATGTTCGTGTTTTAATGGAAACTTATCACACTAAGTTTCGTCACCAGAAGGGTTATGTTTTGAGAGGGAGCAGTAATTATTTTAGTGGGAATCAAACAAACAGTATTGAAGTTGGAATATATAGATAATTGATCATGCAAATGGATACACTCACCAGCGTTATTGGGAAAAGTAATTCCAAGTAAATATATGGTTAACAAAGTAAACTAGCTGCTGTTTTAACTTTGCTTGGAACAGCATTCTGTTCGATAAATTCGACACGAAAACAGCAGCACATCTTAGCATGTAATAGGAAAGTAAATAGTAATGACCAACATAGATAAGTTTAAATTCCCAGAGGATTTTGAAATTAAGAAGGTTGTTTACACATAGAGTGAGACTGTAATTAATTTGCTAGACATCAAATTACAGGTTAACGGTATAATCTGTGATCTGCCAAGGATGTTTGGCTGTATAAATCAGAATATCTTTTTAGTAAATAAGGATAGTATGATGTAGCAAGCCAGTGCTGCAAAATGGTTCAAATCATCTCTCTTTCTGGATTGTCAATAGGAAAAAGTCCTGCAGTAAGCTATCAGTCATCCAACTAGAAAGCAATTGCAATGGTTTCTCACAAATTTTAGAAATAATGGTTAGTGAAATTTTCATGGGCATTGATGAATGTTTCCTAAGCAAATTCTATGTCACTAAACTATGAAAAGGCTGGGGGCTGAGAACTTGTAAGAGGTTCACTCCCAGTACAAGTCTAAAATTTGATAACAAGTAGATAGAAGAAGTTGATGATGTCACATTTTTGGGATTACAACTTGAATTTACTATCAAGTGAGACAAGCTTACTATAGAGCTGCTGAAGCATCTAAACAGATCTTCATTTGCAATGCTGATGTTGTCAGACATAGGTAATATAAAAATAAAAAAGCTGACATACCTCCCTTACTTTCATTTCATAAGGTCATACAGGATCATTGTTGAGGGAACTCATCACGACAACATTTTTTTTTTTTTTTTTTTTTTTTTTTTAAATCCAAAAGCATGTAATGTGAATAATCTGTAGTGTGAACTTAAAATGTCCTCCAGGGGCGTATTCAAGGAACTAGGGATAATATATTTATTCTTAAATGAAACTTCCTGGCAGATTAAAACTGTGTACCAGACCAAGACTCGGACTCGGTCCTGAGATTAGTTTAGTTTACAAGGAATCTAAAGGATGTATTGGTATGCAGCTCCTACTCCACTGACAAATTTATTAATAGAATCAGTTAATGTGTGTATGTTTTTAATATCAAATAACATGTGTATTGCATAAATCTTGCATGTGGGGTGTTCCACAGCTTGTATGTGTTTGATAAAACACATCTTCTTCTAACTGTGAGCTGCATTTCAAAAGCATGTATGTGACACTTGAAAGACACGTTGTTCAATGAAGACATACACAATATATGCCAATATGATGGGCTATACGTCCAAATACTGGTCTTGCAAATAAATACTTTTGAAGTGCAGTTCATAGTGTACAACACATCTTTTATGAAGTGTGGTGTTGTGTAAAATCTGACTTCCACACATCTTCAGTGCAGTAATGTAATCATTGTAAATAGGTTCTACAAACAGTTTTTCTGTTTAATTCTGCATTACTACAGTGACATAAAACTTGTCATGTGCATCACAGTGTATTACATGTGTAGTGAAAATGTATGTAACATTTTATTACTTCACATCCATGGTTCATGGTGTGGGTTCCTGTAGTCATGTCCTAGTTCATGAACCACGGGCAACGTTTGAGTGGCCAAGTAAGTGGTTCCGACAGTCGGGATACCAGTTACTTTGGAATAAGGCTGGGCATCTCGGACATATTCTGAGTCGTGGTCACCTTTGTGCTCATATGGCAAAGACTACCTAATCCACCGGTTAGTCCCTCAACCGTTAGGGGTAAAACTCAATGGGACACGGGGCGAGTAAGGCTAGCAACCTGCTTCCGCGATACTTTAAATATGATGCTGGCAACAATCAGAGCAAAATGCCTCGGACCTTTGGAGGTGACGGAGTCCCACCTCTAACTGACAAACCAGGGACTCCTAAGATACGACTTGGCAAACAAATGGTAATGAGATGGGGAGCTATTAATATCAATGGGGGCTACCCTGGGAAGAGAGTAGAGCTGGCAGAGGCTGCAAGTAAGATGGGGCTGGACGTTTTAGCTGTTAGTGACATTCGGGTAAGGGTGAGAAAGAAGAGGAAGTGGGAGAATACAAGGTCTACCTGTCAGGAGTCAAAGCAGGAATAGCACAATGGGGTGTAGGGCTTACATCAGGAAAGAAATGGAACCCAGCGTAGTTGCAGTAAGGTATGGAAATGAACAACTGATGTGGAATGATTTGACAGTGTCTAGCAAGAAAATTAGGATTGTGTCAGTATATTCGCATTGTGAAGGGACAGATCAAGATAAGATGGATGGTTTTTATGAGGCACTCAGTGATGTAGTTGTTAGAGTAAAGGACAAGGACAGTGTTCTGCTCATGGGTGATATCAGTGCCAGGATTGGAAATCGAACAGAAGGGTATGAAAAGGTTATGGGTAAATTTGGAGAGTATATGGAGGCCAGCAGGAACGGGAAACAACCCTTGGATTTCTGTGCCAGTATGGGCTTAGTAATCACAAACTCACTTTTTAAACATAAGAACATTCACCGGTATACTTGGGAAGGCAGGGGAACCAGATCTGTCATTGACTATATAATAACAGATCAGGAATTCAGGAAGGCTGTGAGGGACACACGTGTATTCAGGGGATTCTTTGATGACACTGATCATTATTTAATCTGCAATGAAATTGGGATTGTGAGGTCTAAAGTGCAGGAGGTAAGGTCCATATGTAGGAGGATAAGAGTGGAGAAACTTCAGGATAAGGAAATCAGGCACAAGTACATAACAGTGATCTCAGAAAGGTACCAGTTAGTTGAATGTAGTCAATTACGGTCATTGGGAAAGGAATGGACAAGGTACAGGGACACAGTACTAGAAGTGGCTAAAGAATGTCTTGGAACAGCAGTGTGTAAAAGTAGGATGAAGCAAACAGCTTGGTGGAATGGCACAGTCAAGGCAGCCTGTAAAAGGAAAAAGAAGGCGTATCAAAAATGGCTACATACTAGAACTCAGGTAGACAGAGAAAGTTATGTTGAAGAAAGAAACAAAGCCAAACAGATAATTGCAGCATCCAAGAAGAAATCTTGGGAAGACTTTGGAAACAGGTTGGAGACTATGGGTCAAGCTGCTGGATAACCATTCTGGAGTGTAATTAGCAGTCTTCGAAAGGGAGGTAAGAAGGAAATGACAAGTATTTTGGACAGGTCAGGAAAACTGCTGGTGAATCCTGTGGATACCTTGGGCAGATGGAGGGAATATTTTGAAGAGTTGCCCAATGTAGGTGAAAATACGATCAGCAATGTTTCAGATTTCGAGGTAGAGTGGGATAGGAATGATGATGGAAATAGGATCACATTTGAGGAAGTGGAGAAAATGGTCAATAGATTGCAGTGCAATAAAGCAGCTGAGGTGGATGAAATTAAGTCGGAACTCATCAAATACAGTGGAATGTCAGGTCTTAAATGGCTACACAGGATAATTGAAATGGCTTGGGAGTCGTGACAGTTTCCATCAGACTGGACAAAAGCAGTAATCACACCAATCTTTAAACATGGAAACAGAAAAGATTGTAACAACTACAGAGGTGTCTCTTTAATCAACGTTGTGGGTATTGTTGAAGGGAAAGTGCGAGTATTAGTCGAGGACCAATTGGATGAAAATCAGTGTGGGTTTAGGCCTCTTAGAGGTTGTCAGGACCAGTTCTTTAGCTTACAGCAAATAATGGAGAAGTGTTATGAGTGGAACAGGGAACTGTATCTATGCTTTATAGATCTAGAAAAGGCATATGACCGGGTTCCTAGGAGGAAGTTATTGTCTGTTCTACGATATTATGGAATAGGAGGCAAACTTTTGCAAGCAATTAAAGGTCTTTACATGGATAGTCAGGCAGCAGTTAGAGTTGACGGTAAATTGAGTTCATGGTTCAGAGTAGTTTCAGGGGTAAGACAAGGCTGCAACCTGTCTCCACTGTTGTTCATATTATTTATGGGTCATATGTTGAAAACAATAGACTGGCTGGGTGAGATCAAGATATGTGAACACAAAATAAGCAGTCTTGCATATGCGGATGACTTAGTTGTGATGGCAGATTCGATTGAAAGTTTGCAAAGTAATATTTCAGAGCTAGATCAGAAATGTAAGGACTATGGTATGAAGATTAGCATCTCCAAAACGAAAGTAATGTCAGTGGGAGAGAAATATAAACGGGTTGAGTGCCAGATAGGAGGAACAAAGTTAGAACAAGTGGACAGTTTCAAGTACTTAGGATGCATATTCTTACAGGATGGCAACATAGTGAAAGAACTGGAAGTGAGGTGTAGCAAAACTAATGCAGTGAGCACTCAGCTACGAACTACTCTCTTCTGCAAGAAGGAAGTCAGTACCAAGACTAAGTTATCTGTGGACCGTTCAATCTGTCAACCAACTTTGTTGTAAGGGAACGAAAGCTGGGTGGATTCAGGTTACCTTATCAACAAGGTTGAGGTTACGGATATGAAAGTAGTTAGGATGATTGCTGGTACTAGCAGGTGGGAACAATGGCAGGAGGGTGTCCACAATGAGGAAATCAAAGAGAAACTGGGAATGAACTCTATAGATGTAGCAGTCAGGATGAACAGGCTTAGATGGTGGGGTCATGTTACACACATGGGAGAAGCAAGGTTACCCAAGAGACTCATGGGTTCAGCAGTAGAGGGTAGGAGGAGTCGGGCCAGACCAAGGAGAAGGTACCTGGATTTAGTTAAGAATGATATTGAAGTAATAGGTTTAACATCAGAAGAGGCACCAATGTTAGCACTGAATAGGGGATCATGGAGGAATTTTATAAGGGGGCTATGCTCCAGACTGAACACTGAAAGACATAATCTGTCTTAAATGATGATGATGATGACATCAATGAGGACCATTCCACTTTGGATCAGTTGCACATCTTTGACGATCTCTGTTGTTGTTGTTGTTGTTGTGGTCTTCAGTCCTGAGACTGGTTTGATGCAGCTCTCCATGCTACTCTATCCTGTGCAAGCTTCTTCATCTCCCAGAACCCACTGCAACCCACATCCATCTGAATCTGCTTAGTGTATTCATCTCTTGGTCTCCCTCTACGATTTTTACCCTCTACGCTGCCCTCCAATACTAAATTGGTGATCCCTTGATGCCTCAGAACATGTCCTACCAATCGATCCCTTCTTCTGGTCAAGTTGTGCCACAAACTTCTCTTCTCCCCAATCCTATTCAATACTTACTCATTAGTTATGTGATCTAACCATCTAATCTTCAGCATTCTTCTGTAGCACCACATTTCGAAAGTTTCTATTCTCTTCTTGTCCAAACTATTTATCGTCCATGTTTCACTTCCATACATGGCTACACTCCATACAAATACTTTCAGAAATGACTTCCTGACGCTTAAATCTAGACTCGATGTTAACAAATTTCTCTTCTTCAGAAATGCCTTCTTTGCCATTGCCAGTCTACATTTGATATCCTCTCTACTTTGACCATCATCAGTTATTTTGCTCCCCAAATAGTACAATTCCTTTACTACTTTAAGTGTCTCATTTCCTAATCTAATTCCCTCAGCATCACCTGACTTAATTTGAGGATCTCATCACTATGAATTTGTGTAATATTGGTCTTATAGGTTTCTGCTGACACATGAATACCATTTGAGCATCAGGAGAGTTTCCCCATAGTTTTAATGTACGTTGCAGATGAATCTGAAAGGAGTTGTAATAAGAAAATAGTGGTTGTTGTTTGCTGTATAATGTTTTTAATCTGCTTAACAAATGACTACTATAGATAAGATGGTACATAATTGTTCGGTGTGGCTGTTCCAAGTCAGTTTGGGCCAGGTGAATACGGAGAAGTCTAACAGTCACATTCATTTACTTTTTCATTTAGAGTGCGCAGGAAGAAATACGTAGTTTCAGTCTTGCTATTGTTTTGGATAAGCTTGTTATTGTGGAGCCATATGTTAAATTTTTCAAGAATTGCTTTTGTTTTTTTCCTCATGTCCTCCACGGTAATCACAGGGTAGTGTTATTAATAGATATTATGGACTTGTGAGACAAGAACATAGGCAAGTCACTCATGTACTCCAAGAAAGGGAAGGGTCTAAGCGCCAAGCCTTGTCGCACATCTCTAAAAATTGATAGATGTTTGATCGACAGCTATTTACCATAAACACTTGAGTTATTTTAGTCAACCATGCTCTAATTAGTTCATTTCATTGTTCTTAAAACCATAGTACTGTAGCTTATTTATTAGTTTTTAGTTTGACACGGTGTTGGATGCTTTGCTCAGTCAAGTTTATGACTGTCATGCCCCGAGAAGTCATACCAAAATTGTAAATACAGAAGCATTAAATTCTTTGCCTATCCTTGCTGACAGTAGAATTTAAGCATACTTCTAAATGTGCAGTCATCCAGAAACAAAATAGAGTAAATACTTGTATTCCTGAACTCGCACACGTCACTTTTTTGCGTACGTGAACACTGGCTTACACTTGCTGAGACTGCTCAGTATATTGTAGAAAGATTTTGTTTAGAAAATTCATACTGTAGACTCAAAATTAGATATGGAGTAATTGATATTTTTGTAAACAAAAAGTCTTAACTCTGAATATGTAACACAAGAAATTGATCAGTTTTGCAAGGAACATCTTTTTGAAATGAAAGGTTTGCAGGAGAGCTTCTGTAAAGTTTGGAAGGTAGGAGACAGGGTACTGGCAGAAGTAAAGCTGTGAGGACGGGCCGTGAGTCATGCTTGGGTAGCTCAGTTGGTAGAGCACTTGCCCGCGAAAGGCAGAGGTCCCGAGTTTGAGTCTCAGTCCAGCGCACAGTTTTAATCTGCCAGGAAGTTTCATATCAGCGCACACTCTGCTGCAGAGTGAAAATCTCGTTATGGATCTTTTTGAAATGTTTTCGATGTTATTTCCTAAACCAAAGTTAGTGTTTATCTCTGTTTATTGCATCCCAGTCTGTTATATTAATTGGTTTATTGATCAAATTGAAACACCAAGTACTACTGGCAAAATATGGCACCACAAGATAACATATATTCATGATTTTAATAGTGACATCACACATAAAATACCAGCTGTCACCCTTTTTCAAAACCTGCTAAGATTCAACAACTTGTACTGTGTGGGTGACAAGCTAACCTAATTAGACATGTGCCCAGACAACATCATCTCCAACATGATGAAAGATGAATATCATCATGGAGTATTCAGACCAGAATGGCTGGAGATAACAGTCACGTGTGACTGTTTATGTGAATGTGTATATGTTTTCTTTTCTGGTAAAGGCTTTGGTCAAAAGCTAAATGTGTAACAGTTGTTTTTTGTGCCTGTTTGCAGCTCAGTGTGTCATCTTTACAGTGAGCACCAATCTGTCCTTTTCAGAATATTGGTGATAACAGTGTGGAGTGATAGATCCACTGTTATCTGATGACCACAGCCTGTGGCTGAGGGTCAGGTGTGTAAACTACCCTATTCAGCATCCCACACACATTAAGAGGATCAGACTTTTGTATCCACACAACATTACACAGCTAACAGTGAGACAAATCATATCAGAACTCAAGGGGGATATGGTATATGATTGTGATAACAATGATAACACTTTTAACAGGCTTAGTTCAAAGCTGTTGTCCTTAAGTAAAAGGATGAAACGAGAGGGTGCGCCAAACAAACTTCTGAACTCCATGACCTGAGAAACACTGTTATTGCCCTACATAAAATGGTTAAAACTTGTAACCTAGAATTGAAGCAGAGGTACAAAAAAGCCGGAAGAAGTACAGGACAAAATACAGACAGCCAAAGCAGAGAGTCACTGATGCTTCCATTGAAACTTCCAGCAACAAATGCAAAGGTGCTTAAAAGATAATAAACATAATACTAGGAAAACATAAAAACAAACAAGAAACTCCAATATTGCCAGAAGCAGTAAATGAATTCTTTATAAACAGCTTTATGTGTGAAGCTCCTACCACCTCGACACCAGATAATGCAACTTCTGGAAGTACTTTCCATAACATAAAACTAAAAAACTTAAATCCGTCTGAACAGACCATGAAGGCCCAACAGTACCGACGTGCCGCCGTGTCATCCTCAGCCCACAGGAGTCACTGGATGCGGATATGGAGGAACATTTGGTCCCCACACCACTCTCAGTTTATGATACTGGAACCGCTATGTATCCATCAAGTAACTTCTCAGTTTGCATCACAAGGGCTGAGTACATTCTGCTTGCCAACAGTGCTCGGCAGACCAGATGGTTACCCATCCAAATGCTAGCCCAGCCCAACAATGTTCAGCTTCCGTGATCTGATGCGTACCACTGTTACCACTGCAGCAAGGCTATTTTCCATAACATACTTGATCTAAATAAATATTTTTTAAATGGAAACATGTTACCTATCAAACTGTGTACAAAGTGGTCACAAACCTATGTAGCTCTTACACTGCAGATCTGTGTGGCATCTCAAACACAATCCTGAAACAAACAGTACCCATTATTGTTGCCCCTCTTACCTTTATGATCAGTAATACTTTTTAAGTCTGGAAAATTTCCTGAAGTCCTAAAGGCTGCAATCGTTATACCAATCTATAAGAAGGGAGATAAAAACAGACTGAAAATTGATGCTCTTCACCAGTATGCAATAGTCTAACTGGCCACCAGGTGAGATTGCAGTTGCACAGTCATGCTGCAGCTGAGGCAACATCAGATGTGGTGGCTCCTTTATACCCTGGGAACAGTTTGGTGTACATGTGCAAGGAGCAAAGAGAAGAATTGCAGTACCGTCATCGGTAGAAGCTAACAAAAGTGATGAATCGCAAGTTCAGATGCAGCTGGTTGAAAACCAGATCAATGTTGTTTTGAATGTGGTGAAACAGGAAGCCACATCTTGCTTAAAGTAAAACCTTTATCTCTATTAATAACATCATCAGATAATCTTTGTTCACTGGATTCCTTAAATACACAATCCTAGAAACAGGAAGCGGAACCAATAATTTCTGTCTCTTTAAATGACATATTTTGCCCTTCATTGTGACATGTTCAGTGACAGCAGAGATTTCACTTTGGTGCAAATGTGTGTGATGCTGATGTTTATCACACCGTTCATGAGCCATGCATATGTTGTTGTTGTTGTTGTTGTTGTGGTCTTCAGTCCTGAGACTGGTTTGATGCAGCTCTCCATGCTAATCTATATTGTGCAAGCTTCTTCATCTCCCAGTACCTACTGCAACCTACATCCTTCTGAATCTGCTTAGTGTATTCATCTCTTGGTCTCCCTCTATGATTTTTACCCTCCACACTGCCCTCCAATGCTAAATTTGTGATCCCTTGATGCCTCAGGACATGTCCTACCAACCAATCCCTTCTTCTAGTCAAGTTGTGCCACAAACTTCTCCCCAATCCTATTCAATACCTCCTCATTAGTTACGTGATCTACACACCTAATCTTCAACTTTCTTCTGTAGCACCATATTTCAAAAGCTTCTATTCTCTTCTTGTCCAAACTATTTATTGTCCATGTTTCACTTCCATACATGGCTACACTCCATACAAATACTTTCAGAAACGACTTCCTGACGCTTAAATCTATACTCAATGTTAACAAATTCCTCTTCTTCAGAAATGATTTCCTTGCCATTGCCCAGTCTACATTTTATATCCTCTCTATTTCGACCATCATCAGTTATTTTGCTCCCCAAATAGCAAAACCCCTTTACTACTTTAAGTGTCTCATTTCCTAATCTAATTCCCTCAGCATCACCCAACTTAATTCGACTACATTCCATTATCCTTGTTTTGCTTTTGTTGATGTTGATCTTATATCCTCCTTTCAAGACACTGTCCATTCCGTTCAACTGCTCTTCCAAGTCCTTTGCTGTCTCTGACATAATTACAATGTCATCGGCGAACCTCAAAGTTTTTATTTCTTATCCTTGGATTTTAATACCTACTCCAAATTTTTCTTTTGTTTTCTTTACTGCTTGCTCAATATACAGATTGAATAACGTCAGGGAGAGGCTACAACCCTGTCTCACTCCCTACCCAACCACTGCTTTCCTTTCATGTCCCTCGACTCTTATAAATGCCATCTGGTTTCTGTACAAATTGTAAATAACCTTTCACTCCCTGTATTTTACCCCTGCCACCTTTAGAATTTGAAAGAGAGTATTCCAGTCAACATTGTCAAAAGCTTTCTCTAAGTCTACAAATGCTAGAAACGTAGGTTTGCCTTTCCTTAATCTTTCTTCTAAGATAAGTTGTAAGGTCAGTATTGCTTCACGTGTTCCAACATTTCTACTGAATCCAAACTGATCTTCCCCGAGGTTGGCTTCTACCAGTTTTTCCATTGGTCTGTAAATAATTTGTGTTAGTATTTTGCAGCTGTGACTTATTAAACTGATAGTTCGGTAATTTTCACATCTGTCAACACCTGATTTCTTTGGCATTGGAATTATTATATTCTTCTTGAAGTCTGAGGGAATTTCGCCTGTCTCATACATCTTGCTCACGAGATGGTAGAGTTTTGTCAGGACTGGCTCTCCCAAGGCCGTCAGTAGTTCTAATGGAATGTTGTCTACTTCCGGGGCATTGTTTTGACTAAGGTCTTTCAGTGCTCTGTCAAACTCTTCACGCAGTATCGTATCTCCCATTTCATCTTCATCCACATCCTCTTCCATTTCCATAATATTGTCCTCAAGAACATCGCCCTTGTACAGACCCTCTATATACTCCTTCCACCTTTCTGCTTTCCCTTCTTTGCTT
Organism: Schistocerca gregaria; assembly: GCF_023897955.1. NCBI lineage: Eukaryota > Metazoa > Arthropoda > Insecta > Orthoptera > Acrididae > Schistocerca > Schistocerca gregaria. The sequence goes on from NC_064923.1 coordinate 662,809,406, forward strand.
AGAACTGGGTTTCCATCTGAGCTCTTGATGTTCATACAAGTGGTTCTCTTATCTCCAAAGGTCTCTTTAATTTTCCTGTTGGCAGTATCTATCTTACCCCTAGTGAGATAAGCCTCTACATCCTTACATTTGTCCTCTAGCTATCCCTGCTTAGCCATTTTGCACTTCCTGTCGATCTCATTTTTGAGACGTTTGTGTTCCTTTTTGTGTGCTTCATTTACTGCATTTTTATATTTTCTCCTTTCATCAATTAAATTCAATATTTCTTCCGTTATCCAAGGATTTTTACTAGCCCTCGTCTTTTTACCTGCTTGATCCTCTGCGGCCTTCACTACTTCATCCCTCAGAGCTACCCATTCTTCTTCTACTGTATTTCTTTCCCCCATTCCTGCCAGTTGTTCCCTTATGCTCTCCCTGAAACTCTGTACAACCTCTAGTTTAGTCAGTTTATCCAGGTCCCATCTCCTTAAATTCCCACCTTTCTGCAGTTTCTTCGGTTTTAATCTACAGTTCATAACCAATAGTTTGTGGTCAGAGTCCACATCTGCCCCTGGAAATGTCTTACAATTTAATACCTGGTTCCGAAATCTCTGTCTTACCATTATATAATCTATCTGGTACCTTTTAGTGTCTCCAGGGTTCTTCCATGTGTACAACCTCCTTTTATGATTCTTGAACCAAGCGTTAGCTATGATTAAGTTGTGCTCTGTGCCAAATTCTACCAGGCGGCTTCCTCTTTCATTTATTTTCCCCAATCCATATTCACCTACTATGTTTCTTCTCCCCCTTTTCCTACTCTCGAATTCCAGTCACCCATGACTATTAAATTTTCGTCTCCTTTCACTACCTGAATAATTTCTTTTATCTCATCATACATTTCATAAGTTTCTTCATCATCTGCAGTGCTAGTTGGCATATAAACTTGTACTACTGCAGTGGGTGTGGGCTTCGTGTCTATCTTGGCCACAATAATGTCTTTACTATGCTGTTTGTAGTAGCTTTTATTCATTATTAAACCTACTCCTGCATTACCCCTATTTGATTTTGTATTTATAACCCTGTTTTCACCTGACCAGAAGTCTTGTTCCTCCTGCCACCGAACTTCACTAATTCCCACTATATCTAACTTTCACCTATCCATTTCCCTTTTTAAATTTTCTAACCTACCTGCCCGATTAAGGGATCTGACATTCCATGCTCCGATCCGTAGAATGCGTTTTCTTTCTCCTGATAACGACGTCCTCTTGAGTAGTCCCTGCCCAGAGATCCGAATGGGGGACTATTTTACCTCCGGAATATTTTACCCAAGAGGACGCCATCATCATTGAACCACACAGTAAAGCTGCATGCCCTCGAGAAAAATGATGGCTGTAGTTTCCCCTTGCTTTCAGCCGTTCGCAGTACCACAACAGCAAGGCCGTTTTGGTTAATGTTACAAGGCCAGATCAATCAATCATCCAGACTGTTGCCCCTGCAACTACTGAAAAGGCTGCTGCCCCTCTTCAGGAACCACACGTTTTTCTGGCCTCTCAACAGATACCCCTCCATTGTGGTTGCACCTACGGTATGGCTATCTGTATCGTTGAGGCACACAAGCCTCCCCACCAATGGCAAGGTCCATGGTTCATGGGGGGAGGACCATGTGTATAGTCTGTCCAATATTAGCCTTTCTGCAGTGACAGGGAATTTTATGTACCCCAGGCTGCATCAGTCCCAAATCATCTTTAACAGATCCAAGAAAGGCTCTAGTTGTGGGCAAAGGCAAAAGGACACTTATGCTGGACAGACTATTTGTCGAGTTCATGAGCGATATGTGGAACATCAACATCATGCATGTTTGCTCTAGTCTGAAAAATCTGCCATCGCTGAACATAGTCCCAGTGGAGGGCATAATATGTCATTTAAAGAGATGCAAATTATTGCTCCAACTTCCCGTTATTGGGATTATTTACTTAAGGAATCCATTGAAATAATGTTATCTGATGACTAAGAGAGGCAAAGGTTTTTCTTTAAGCAAGATGTGGCATCCTGTTTTATCAGATACAAAACAACAACAGTCCGGTTGCATCTTAATTTGTGATTCATGACTTTTGTTACTTTCTACTGCCAGCAAAGATGCAATTCTTCACTTTGCAGAGGGCAAACATTTCACTTCTCACACATGCATGCTGATCTTTTCCTGAGGTATAGATGAACCAGCGAATCTGATGTTACCTCAGTTCCTGTGTGACTGTGTACCTGCAAGCTCACTTGGAGATGGCAGCCAGTTAAACTATCAAAATGTCATACCATCAGGATGATAAAATCCACCTGCATCCCCATGAAGTATGTAATCATGGACCAGGTAGTTACTTTCCAATATCCCTCATACCTCTAATTTCCAGAGTAATAGAAAGTTGCACTAAATTGCAACTTTGCTTCTATTTTCTGTAATCTGATTTCCTCTTTGGTCTTTGGTTTTAGGCCAGGTTTGTCTACAGTAAATGTGTTAGAAACTCTTGTTGCAGATATTGTTGATGATTTTGAGAATAATTCCTTCACTTGTGCCTTATTACTGGACCTAATAGTTGATTACCCCATAATTCAATAAAATCAGAATCACAACTTTGATAATGTTCAGAAATGCTTATTTCAGGTACTGGCAGAATAGATAATGAAAGGAAAATGTGAGTTTTGAACTTATGATGTGGTTTCCTTGAACTGGTCACAACTGTAGACCGATGTCTCTTCTTATCATGTTTACAAAAATTCTTGAAGTGGTAGCTTTTTCAGAACATTAAACTACGTTTCTAAGAATAGCCTTGTGGTAGCTCAGTTTGGATTCTTAAAAATCTTCCGTGCTGATAAACCAATATGATACTAACTAAGTTCTTGTAGAAGTAAATAAAACCAGTTGCTATTTCCTGTAGTCTTCCAAAGGCCTTTGATTGTGTAGGTTATAAGATTTCAGTAATGAAACTGAAAATCCACGCTGTTCACTGCTTTCTGCTTGCATAGAAGGAGTCATATATTAACAGTAGAAAATAGAAAGTCACATTAATAAACGATATGGAAGAAACTAGTGTTAATTGAAATTGCAGAAACAGTAAATATGGTATGTCACAGGTGCTTTGCCCTTGATTCCCCCGACACACTGGAGAGAACTTCAAAAACTGTGATGTTTGCTGATAACATTGATTATTTTCAGCTATTGGACTAAGTCTTGCATCAAACCTTTTCCAGTAACCAGCTTACTCCAAACCTAAAACCTCCTTCCTGCCTACCATGACCACTCACCCACAATTATTTCTCCTTTGAAGGCATCACCTGCAAACAAATACAGGGTACTGCAATGACCACCTACATGGCACCATTCTATGCTAAACTATTGATGGAATATGGTGAGGAATACTTCCTAACCACCCAGCAATTCCTAACCTGTCACCTGGTTCAGATTCATTGATAACACCTTCATAATATGGACTGAGAGTAAGGACACGTCATTCACATTCGTCCAGAGCTCAACAGCTTCTCCCTCACCTGGTTCTCCTCAATCCAATAAGCCACCCCGTAAAAACCCTGTTGCTTTCTATTGCCTCTAAATTGTGTGAACTTCTCTGAGTGATTACATCTACATCTACATGACTACTCTGCAATTCACATTTAAGTGCTTGTCAGAGGGTTCATCGAACCACAATCATACTATCTCTCTACCATTCCACTCCCTTACAGCGCGCGGGAAAAACGAACACCTAAACCTTTCTGTTCAAGCTCTGATTTCTCGTATTTTATTTTGATGATCATACCTACCTATGTAGGTTGCGCTCAACAAAATATTTTCGCATTCGGAAGAGAAAGTTGGTGACTGAAATTTCGTAAAAAGATCTCGCCGCGACGAAAGATGTCTTTGCTGTAATGACTTCCATCCCAACTCGTGTACCATATCTGCCACACTCTCTCCCCTATAACGTGATAATACAAAACGAGCTGCCCTTTTTTGCACCCCCTCGATGTCCTCCGTCAATCCCACCTGGTAAGGATCCCACACCGCGCAGCAATATTCTAACAGAGGACAAACGAGTGTAGTGTAAGCTGTCTCTTTAGTGGACTTGTTGCATCTTCTAAGTGTCCTGCCAATGAAACGCAACCTTTGGCTCGCCTTCCCGACAATATTATCTATGAGGTCTTTCCAACTAAAGTTGTTCGTAATTTTAACAGCCAGGTACTTAGTTGAATTGATAGCCTTGAGAACTGTACTATTTATGGAGTAATCGAATTCCAACGTATTTCTTTTGGAACTCATGTGGATCACCTCACACTTTTCGTTATTTAGCGTCAACTGCCACCTGCCACACCATACAGCAATCTTTTCTAAATCGCTTTGCAACTGATACTGGTCTTCGGATGACCTTACTAGACGGTAAATTACAGCATCATCTGTGAACAACCTAAGAGAACTGCTCAGATTGTCACCCAGGTCATTTATATAGATCAGGAACAGCAGAGGTCCCAGGACGCTTCCCTGGGGAACACCTGATATCAATTCAGTTTTACGCGATGATTTGCCGTCTATTAGTACGCACTGCGACCTTCCCGATAGGAAATCATGAATCCAGTCACATAACTGAGACGATACCCCATAGGCCCGCAGCTTGATTAGAAGTTGCTTGTGAGGAACGGTGTCAAAAGCTTTCCGGAAATCTAGAAATACGGAATCAACTTGAGATCCCCTGTCAATAGCGGCCATTAATTCATGCGAATAAAGAGCTAGCTGCATTGCACAAGAGCTATGTTTTATGAAACCATGCTGATTACGTATCAATAGATCGTTTCCTTCGAGGTGATTCATAATGTTTGAATACAGTATATGCTCCAAAACCCTACTGCAAACCGACGTCAATGATATAGGTCTGTAGTTAGATGGATTACTCCTACTAGCCTTCTTAAACACTGGTGCGACCTGCGCAATTTTCCAATCTGTAGGTACAGATCTATCGGTGAGCGAGCGGTTGTATATGAGTGCTAAGTAGGGAGCTATTGTATCAGCGTAATCTGAAAGGAACCTAATCGGTATACAATCTGGACCTGAAGACTTGCCCGTATCAAGCGATTTGAGTTGCTTCGCAACCCCTAAGGTATCTACTTCTAAGAAACTCATGCTAGCAGCTGTTCGTGTTTCAAATTCTGGAATATTCCATTCTTCTTCCCTGGTGAAGGAATTTCGGAAAACTGCGTTCAATAACTCCGCTTTAGCGGCACAGTCGTTGGTAACAGTATCATCGGCACTGCGCAGTGAAGGTATTGACTGCGTCTTGCCGCTTGTGTACTTTACATACAACCAGAATTTCTTCGGATTTTCTACCAAATTTCAATGTTTCGTTGTGGAACCTATTAAAGGCATCTCGCATTGAAGTCCGTGCCAAATTTTGCGCGTCTGTAAATTTTAGCCAATCTTCGGGATTTCGCGTTCTTCTGAACTTCGCATGCTTTTTCCGTTGCCTCTGCAACAGCGTTCGTCTCTGTTTTGTGTACCACGGGGGATCTGTTCCATCTCTTACCAATTTATGAGGTATGAATCTCTCAATTGCTGTTGCTACTATATCTTTGACTTTGAGCCACATCTCGTCTACATTCACATAGTCAGTTCGGAAGGAATGTAAATTGTCTCTTAGGAAGGCTTCTAGTGACACTTTATCCACCTTTTTAAATAAAATTATTTTGTGTTTGTTTCTGATGGATTTGGAAGAAACGGTATTGAGCCTAGCTACAACGACCTTGTGATCACTAATCCCTGTATCAGTCATGATGCTCTCTATCAGATCTGGATTGTTTGTGGCTAAGAGGTCAAGTATGTTTTCGCAACCATTTACAATTCGCGTGGGTTCGTGGACTAACTGCTCGAAATAATTTTCGGAGAAAGCATTTAGGACAATCTCGGAAGATGTTTTTTGCCTACCACCGGTTATGAACAAGTATTTTTGCCAACATATCGAGGGAAGGTTGAAGTCCCCTCCAACTATAACCGTATGAGTGGGGTATTTTCTTGTTACGATACTCAAATTTTCTCTGAACTGTTCCGCAACTATATCATCGGAGTCTGGGGGTCAGTGGAAGGAGCCAATTATTAGCTTAGTTCGGCTGTTAAAGTATAACCTCCACAAATACCAATTCGCACAGAGTATCTACTTCTACTTCACTACAAGATAAACCACTACTGACAGACACAAACACTCCACCACCAATTCTGCCTAATCTATCTTTCCTGAACACCGTCTGAGACTTCGTAAAAATTTCTGCAGAACTTATTTCAGGCTTTAGCCAGCTTTCTGTACCTATAACGGTTTCAGCTTCTGTGCTTTCTATTAGCGCTTGAAGCTCGGGGACTTTCCCAGCACAACTACAACAATTTACAACTACAATTCCGACTGTTCTTTGATCCAAGCACATCCTGTATTTACCATGCACCCTTTGAGATTGCAGCCCACCCCGTACTTGCCTGAGGCCTTCTATCCTAAAAAACCACCCAGTCCACACCACACAGCCTCCACTACCCGTGTAGTCGTCAGTTGAGTGTAGTGAACTCCTGATCTATTCAGCGGAACCCGAAACCCCAGTCGCATCTGCTAAGCTTTGTGACCTTCCTGCAATGTGTATATGTTATCATGGTATAACCTAACCACTGAGAAAGGTTAACAAAAATTACATTCCAACACCTTTGAAAACTTCTTTTACTGAAACTGAAATTTTTAGATAAAAGTTCACTATATGTAAAACCTGTTTGACTGTTATTAAAGCTATTGTTATTATTCCATTGTTTTAGTAAAATTGAAGGAGGGGGAGGGTGTCCTTGGACACAGAAACCAACATTTACCATAGTTATCATTTTGATAACTCGGTATTCACCAGTAAACCAATATGCCTGTTTTTATAAGTGGGTCAGGGACCAGTAGAAACTCATCTTGAATATTTTCTTCTGGGAAAATAATGCTGCCTACGGAAATGGTTCACCAGTCCTTAAGGGACAAATATTGGAAAGTGTTCTTTTAAATAAACTTTAAATAAGTATTGAAATTTGGAATTTTTAAAAATTAGTATTGAAATTTGAAAGCAGCTTAAATTTTAATACCACAATGAAACCAGCAAGGTATTTAGTGTGTATTACTTTCCCCTGGTTCAATGGTTGATGACCTCAGGAGAGGAACATACATTTACCATTTGGATTATTGACAATCATTATACATAGTAAATTATAATGCAATAAATTGTTAACACAGAAATACTTATACAGTAATCTAATGTCAGCACAGAGGCAAACTATTAATATAATATATATAAGGTTGTGACTGTTGCAAATAACACATTACAGAAAAATAAACATAATGCTTTTCCATTACAACTTGATGTTGATCTCTGCTCAAGGATGGCTACACCAGTACCCTGTTTGCAGCAAACCTACCAACCACAATCAGTACCTCCACTTCAACAGTTGACACACCTTCCACACCAAGAAGTCCCCTCCACATAACCTAGCCACCCATGATGTCAGTGAGGCCTTCAAAGACTGAAATTACCCTCCGCCATTGTTCAGAAAAAGAACTCCCACGTCTTGCCTGCCCAGTCGTGTACCGTTCCCCATATACCCCCTGTCCAGCCACAAAGGAGCATCCCAGAGTCACCCTCGACTGGAACAGATGAATCACATTTACTACCTGTTGTCATGCCCTGACGTGAGAAATACTTCTCCGTTATCCTCCTCCCCTCTCTGTGATGAAGCAAGCTGTGATATTTTTAATTTCCCTCTTGTTTTGCCATCTGCCTCCTTAAAATTCATTTTTTTCACTTTTAGCTATTTACCATTAATGCATGCGTGAATACAATCTACATTTTCATGAAAGAGAAAGGTTGTCCCACAGTTTTAAAGAATATAACACCAGATCTAATTTTGTGCTTAGTTTTATGTATGTAATTGATTTTCTGATTTATTTTGACTATTCCTAGTTAGTATCTTTTGTTATAGAACAAAATCAGTAATTGTTTCGTAACTTAAATTCTATTGTCATCATATAAACAAATATAAATTCTGCACTAGGCCTAATTATAAATATTTGGAAGACAAAATGCTAGTAATCTCAAAGTATTTATTCGAAAACATGTTAGCAAAACCAGCCCTTAGTTAATTCTAGAGTAATTAACGGTTTTGTCAAAAGTATTGTTTGTGTAATGATAGTTGTTAATTTCATGATTTAAACAAATAATTTGGCCTAACTCTTGCCGTAGAGGAAACTGTTGCAAAAACACAGTTTTTCGATGTATTCAGTTAATTTAATGAGTTAAGTTTTAATTGTAATTTCTGTAAATTTAGCTTTGAACAATGTGTAGTTTCAGCACCTATTATTGTGATGATATATAAGGGCCCAATTTTTGGTCACGAGACAAGTCAGCCAATGGCCATGTTTCAGATGAGAAGCTTGTGTTGGTTAGAACAACAATGCTTCAATTTAACTGTGGAATAAGTGTTAAAATATTAGGCCGTGTATACTAACAATGACAGTGTCTACTCCATAAGTACCTGATTATTCTTCAAGAACTGTGAACTTTGTGGTAATAGGGACCAATAATCTCGGCAGTTTAGTCCCATAAGACCTTATGACAAATTTTCTTTGTGGTTAAGTTTTACTGCTCGTGGATGTTCAACAGTAAACTATTCTAGCAGTATGTAGAGATTCGCCTGCAAACTATTCATGAGACTTATGGAAAGTTTAAACAATAGTGCCCTGGCCATACACATACAAATGTCTATATCGGGGGTTATGAAAAAGTGATATTAAAGTACTTTGAAATGCAGCTGTGCATCTGTTGGCTACATTATTTACCGTAGTCAGTGTCCAAATTACAAAGCCCATTTTCCAGCCAGTGTAGCAACGCAGTACGTCGATAACGAGAGCAACGAACGAAGAAATAAAAGCAGGCGGAACTGCTACATCTCCCAATGTGTATTCTGCCGCCCATCCATCCTACACAAAATCCTTGTCCATCTCTATTCAACCCAAGCCCCATATCCGTGAAATAGATATAAATGTAAGATCTGTCCTCTATCTGGCCTGTACCACCTACTCCAGTTCTGTCACAGGCACCTCCTACCCCATTAAAGGAAGGGTCGCCTGAGAAAGTAGCCATGGGATCTAGTAAGTCTGCTGCATCCACTGTGCAGAATCCTACCTGGCATGGCTACTAACAAGCTTTCCATCCATATAATTGACCTTGCCAAACTGTGGCCAAAAGGCAACTGGACTACCCAGTTGCCCAACATGAAGTGATTGATGCCAACATGTGCCATCTGAATTCTTCCCACCAGTGCCAGCTTTTCTAAACTGTGCAGGTAGTAATTCACCCTGCAACACATCCATAATTCCTGTAACCAGCCTGGCCTCAACCTGTGCTAGTCCGTTTGCTCTCCCTGCCTATCCCCTTACTTGCTTTCAATCCAGTACTACAAGTGCCTCCTATGTCGCCAGCACATCTGCATATAGCTTTCCCCACTTGCATATTGCTTTTCCCTTCTCTATTTCTCTCCTCCTCCCTTTGCCCCAGCCCCCCTCCCCCTCTCATCCCATCACATCCTGTCCCCGCCACAACCCTGCATGCTCCCACAGCAGAGCATCAGCATCTTCCTTCAAGCCTACCCTGCTATCCATCCCTACTCCACTCTTCTTCTGTACTTTTACTAAGTACCCCAACCAAGATTACTGTTTGCTACAGACACAGTCACAGTTGGACTTTATTGCCCAGAGACAACAGTGGCCATGTGATTTGGAATGGGAGTTACGTGGTTTTTTGGTATGATGATGTCGACTCTATATATGATCTGTTAACTTTCAGACTTGTGTGTCATCTTTGGTCACCATTCTTGAAATTTCTCATTGTAGTGGACTTGCTATGCAGTGCCACTGAATCGAACTATTGGACTTTGTGACCTTGTGATTTGTGGGTGCTAGAAGAAAGCTCTAAACTATTCAGGCTACTAAATAATAAACTCACTTCTGCATGAACTCTTCTGTATTTGCGACAGAATCTTAACACTTTACAACCTTGATTATAATTGGTAGTGAACAGATCTTTCATAATGTTTAGCTTTCAATAGATCACAACTTGTATATGTATCAACATGAGATGTCAAAGTGAGAGACAGATCTCCTCTCCATCTTCAACTGTTGGGGCATTTACATTGTAAGCTGCACACTTTACTCTGTGACCTCCAAGGCAACACCAAGGCATGATGCCCAAAGAATAGGCACTCTGCTACTGCGGGTGGAGAGGTTTATTTGCTGTCACGTCTTGTCGATATGCTGAGACGATTTCCGTTAGACGCAGTCTGCACTTATAACAAATCTGATGCTAAATGTCAGCCTGAGTGCTCAGATTGGGAACATGTTATCCTGTAGGATAGACGCATTACATGACATTGTGAGTTGTGCTTCAGTGAATGTGTGTGTGTGTGTGTGTGTGTGTGTTTTTTTTTTTTTTTTTTTTTTTTTTTCCTATGTTTAGTGTAGGTCTTAGTCCAACAGCTGAATATACCTGGCATTTGTTTTCATTGTGCCTGTCTGCCACTGAATGCCTCCTGTATGTGGTGAGTAGCAATCTATCCTTTTCATATTTTTGTACAGGTAACAGAAGCAGAGATCAATGGCCACATATTGGGCGAGTCTGTGTGTATGAGGTTCCATGCCGTACATATGAATTATAAACTGAAGTGGCACCAGTATGTGGCTAAGTTACCAAAAATGCTCAGTTCTGACTGCATTGTACTTGCACACCTCTCTCATTGGATTAACATACTTTCATTCAATACTGTTATGTGGCACAATCTTCTGAGACAATGCAGCTGAAGTCAGAGAGGTATTTATTCCACAGAAGGGTGCAGTAATAGTATTGTGTAAAGCTGATGACTAAGCATCCTGCAGTGACCATTTCATGGACCTTCGCAGGTTCTTGTACTTAATGTGTCAATGTATAGACTCCCTAAAAGTATTTCAGTTTATAACAAGAGTGAGTTTTGGCTGAACTGTGCAATTAGCAACTGCAATACTAGAAGTAAAAATAATATCCATGTAGACTGAGCATCCCTATCTGGAGTTTAGAATGGGGTTTTATATCCTGGTTGTAGGATGAATCAGACAGGAAAATGGATATCCTGAGATATTCAAATACAAAATAATTATTAGTCATGCCTATGAGATATGAAAATACTTGGACATGGAGATATAAACAGCCAGCTGTAATGTTTATGTAAAACAAATGTCCACTTTGCTAGAATATAGACAGCTGACAGTTTCATGTAGAGCCACATAAATGCTTTGTTTGAAATAATAGGAAAAAGAGCAGCAGAATGTTTTAAGACAAGGAACAGTGGCCTATTTCTCTCCTAATATTCATGTAAGTCAACCAGAAGTAATTCCCAAAATTAACATTCTGAGTAGATAAGTACTGGTCATGATTTGTTGTTAGTATACTTTACAGAAGTAGCCTGCAGTTGCTGCTTATGCCTTTTATTACGTAACTTGACTCAGATAAACTGTAGTTTGCATCTGTTACTAATGTGTCACTTATAATTTGTCTCAGTCCATCTCCTTGAAGACTCTGCTTCGTTATACGATTTACAAAACAAGATGTGTTAATGACTGAAGAGATGAATGAATGAACAAAGAAATGAGAGACTGTGGGGAATAGGGTGTGAGTGTGGGATGAGAGAAGTTAACATCCTGAGGCTGGGGCAGAGTTTGTTCTGGGACAGAAATTAGCATAGATTGTGAAGGCAGGAGGATGTAAAGGAACTGAAAATATTGTGATTTAATCGCAGAGGTGCTGAAAAATTGTTCCAGTGACACACCAGAGAAATATCTGGTAAACTTTTTATCTTTGAGAGACATAGGAACAATTTCGCCCTTCATTTTTTATTTCTTGTATGAACGACTACTTTTTTTTCTGATGGGCTGGTGGGATGTCGTACTGTCTAATTACTAGTGTGTGTGTGTGTGGTAAATGAATGAGTTAAAAGACGCAAGATGTGTTTTATATTATTTTCATCGCACAACAAGCCTTATTCCCATGCCTATGGAGTATTTATGTTAAGCAGAGAAGGCGAGTTTTAGATGGAACCGAAGATCTTCAAAACTGCGCTGCTCAACAATAGAGGTATGTGATTGTGCTCTCTACTCTCCTTTCGTGGCCGCTAAAATTACTTCCGATTCGTCTTGCCGAGACATTCAGAACCTGCAATCTTCTTTTTTCTTATAAAAATACTAGTCCGATGCAAAAGAAATACTCTTAGATTTAAATAATTGCCATTCTTTTACCCAGGCCACTGGGAATGATAGAACGTACGTGCCTCTACTCTGAATGTACGTTCGCAATCTCCGAGTGTGTTACGACGAAATTATTTCACAATGAAAATTTCTCATCAGACCGCAACCACTCGCACGCGAATGTACGTACCCTCTGAATGTATCTAGTCAGTCACGCGCGTTGTTCAAAAGCTTTACTTTTAATATTCAGTGGATTACATTTCCGAAATTAATTTTTGTTTATGCTGCAAATCGTACTTCACGCGAAGTATTTATTACGTAAGTTTCAGGCTCAATTTAATAATAAAAAAAAAAGATTCCGAATAATAGAAATAAAGAATAACAATCAAACAAATCAAACCTAAATAAACAGAAAGAGGGAACGTTACAAGGATTAAAGGATGTGTTGAAGAACAACTTCCATCTACCTAATTTGGAGAAGCTGGTATTGGGAGGAAACATCCAGATGGTACAGGTTGTGAAGCAACCATTGAAATTGAGGATATTGTGCTCAGCAGTGTGTTCTACCAATAGTGGTCAACTCTGCTCTCAGTCACAGTGTGACAGTGTCCATTCATTTGCATGGACAGTTGATTCATAATCATACCCACGTAATATGCTGTGCAGAAAGTATAGTGGAACTAGTAAATGACATAACTGCTTTCACAAGTGGCCTTGCCTCTGATTGCAGAGGATAAGTTAGTGATAGGACTTAAGTACAATGTGCTGGGTTGTTGTATTGGACAGGTCTTGCACGTGGATCTTCCACAGGGCTATAATGCATGTGGAAGGGGAGTGAAGGTGTAAGAATGAACTATGATACTACACAGACTGTGTGGATGGTGGAATACCACTTTTGTTGGGGTGGGAATTATTGTGCGTAGGATGTTCTTCATTTCCAGATGCAATGATAAATAGTCGAAACTCGAGCAAAGGTTATGGTTCAATTGTTGTGGTCTGGGATGTTATTGGGCAACTTCTTTTGCAGCTGGTTCATGGGGATGGTCAGAAGGTTAGAGGTGTAAGTGGGCATTCAGGAGGGAGATCATTCAAATCCACATCTGGCCATCCAGATTTAGGTTTCCTGTCATGCCTAGATATGACTCCAGGACAATGCCAGGATGGATCCTTTGAAAGACCACAGCCAATTTCCTTGAAAAAAAAATCTGAGTTTGTGCTCCATTTCTTATCACCTCAATGTTGACAGAACAGTAAACCTTAATACAATACTGCAGTCCCTGTGTTGTTAAGAAGAGTGATGCAATGTTACCTTGGACATGCCTGCATGTCCCTTTAACAGGCACTGTGGTGAGTACAGCCATTATGAAATACGTTAAATGTATTTGCAGTTATAAATACAAACAACCATAAGATGTATGAGGGAATGGTGTCAATGAAAATTTGTGCCAGGCAGGATTCGAACTCAGATTTCCTGTTTTACACGAACAGTAATCTTAACTGCTTTGTCTATAGCCACATGAGTCACGGCCAGACCCAAACTTCCATATGTCATTGTTTCTCCGTTACAGCCTGTACTCATACAAGTATTATGCAGTTATACAAAATTTCAATGCCAGTGGTGTTAAGAATGATGATGCAGTGTTCCTTCGGAGGAATGACATATGAAAGTTTGTGTCTGGTGAGTTGCACATGCATGGATAGCTGTAGTGGATAAGGGGACCCTCCCTCCCCCCCCCCCCCCCCCCCCACTCCCAACCACCCCCACATAGAGTGGGGCAATCTGGGTTCAAATCTTGGTCCAGCACAAATTTTCATTTATTTATTTTTGTACAGCTGAGGGTTGTTTGAATTAACTTTGCCTTCAGACTATATGGGAATGGTTTCTCAGTGTGAAGGGGTTGATAGCTATCAAAACAGCAGATTCTGTTGATTCTCAGTGGGCTTGATATGAACAGAGTTTTGGATGGAACCATCAGTCAGGTGGAACTCAATGCCCAGAAGGCAGCGGAGTACTTGTAGAAGCAAAAGGGGGAGATAGTGTTGAGACCATGAAAGACTGAGGATAGGGTGTCTTGCCCCTGGGCATAACTGCCAACAGCCTGTCCATGTGAATGAATGGCCATTGTGAAACTGTGACCAAGACCATTGTTACCTCCTGTGGTAGAACATGCTGCTGAGAATGATGTAATCAATTTCAATGACTGTTACACACCCTTGCCATCTAGATGCTTCCCCCAACCCCTCCTCCCATAACACCCACTTCTTTGAATTATGTATATGGAAGTTGTCCTTACAACACACCCTTTGATCCTGTGATCCTCCTGGTCCAGCCCCCCCCCCCCCCCATTCCATTCCTGCCCAGGATCCTAATGCCACTTCTCCTGCACCCACAACCTCTTTCCTGCAGTCTCACGCTCCCCCCCCCCCCCCCCCCAATCAATCTCATTGTGCACTGTGCACACTCCTCCTGCCTCCAGTTGGAATGAACTCACTCTTGCCATATTGATATCTGATGCCCATCTCTCTCTCTCTCTCTCTCTCTCTATCTATCTATCTATCTATCTATCTATCTCTCTCCCCCTCCCTCCCTCCCTCCCTCCCTCCCTCCCTCCCTCTCTCTCCTCTCCCCTCTCCCCCTGGCTTCAGCTGCCTTCTGAAATCCTTCTCCCTGCTCACAACCTCCCTTTTTCCCCTTCATCCACTTCACCTGACACAAACTATCAACTCAGTTGATCTGTAGTGCCAGCACAATGTAGTCAGCTGGGATCAGGTAGCCATGCATATATGTATATATTTGTGTGTGTATCCTGCAGCTCTAAAAAAAGATTAGTCCAATAGCTAGCAAAACTCTCTATCTCATTTATGTGCCTTTCATTGACTGTGTGCCTCTACTGTTGGATGAGTTGTTAGCCTTACTCCTTAAATTATTTACATTTCACCAGCACATTCTATTACCATATAATACATAATCATAGCTGTATTAATACAGCCTCAGAATTTGTTTGTGATGGCTTTCTGCACCCATGAAATTTTTTGTGCTTTATTGGATCTAATCATGAGAAATGAATTAACAAAAGTCATTATGTAAAAAAGCTCTTACACAATGTATGATTAAATATAATTTGCTATGCTGTCTCTATGTTGCACATTGTATTATCTTCCAGATATAATAAAAACCACAGTTACATAGCTATATTCATCAGGTTTAATGTTTAAAAAGCAAAAATCTGGAATGAATAACAAATTATGCATTTAGCATATACATGATCTGTTCACTATTCTGACAATTGGAAGCACTGATTAAAATATAGTTATTCTTGTCTATAATGTGTACTGTAATGGCACTCTATTGCTCCTCAAATGGTTTTCAATGGATATGGTTTGTGTTGAATTAAATCAGTTGTTGCTGAGGGAACTAGATTAAAAAACAAGGCACCAAAAATAGTAGATGAGCTTTGCTATTTGAGCAGTGAAATAACTGATGAAATCCGAAGCAGAGAGGATATAAAATGTAGACTGGCAATGGTAATAAAAGCAAATATGGATTTAAGTGTTGGGAAGTCTTTTCTGAAGGTATTTGTCTGGAGTGTAGCCTTGTTTGGAAGTGAAATGTGGATGATAAACAGTTCAGACAATAAGAAAATAGCTTTTGAAATGTGGTTCTACAGAATAATGCTGAACATTAGATGGGTAGATCATGTAACTAATGAGAAGGTACTGAATGGAATTGGAGAGAAAAGAAATTTATGGCACCACAAAGGTGGGATCACTTGCTAGGACACATTCTGAGACATCAGGAGATCATCAGTTTGTTGAGAGAGATGAATACAATAAGCAGGATCAGATGGATGTTGGTTATGGTAGTTATTCAGAGATGAAGAGGCTTGCCCAGGATAGAGTAGATAGAGCTGCATCAAACCAGTCTTTGGACTGAACACCAAAAGAACAAAAACAGCTACAAAAACAACAACATTGTTTGTGGCTAATACATATTATGGTGTTCTTTTTCAGATCTTGAGTGGTTCAATACCAGCAAGTCACTATCATTGTATGATGACCTGAAGGGAAAAGTAGTTGTACTTGACTTCTTCACATATTGTTGTATTAACTGTTTGCACATACTTCCTTATTTGAAGACCCTGGAAGATACATGTTCTGTAAAGGATGGCCTGGTGATTGTAAGTAAATGTGCTACCTATAGTAATGATTAAAAAATCTTGATTACCTTAGACCATATGTGTGCAGTTAGATTTTGTTTACTTGTTTGTTTAGTTATTTAACTTGAGGAAATGCCTATGTTATTCTTTGTATATATTCCAGTTATTTAAATTTCATAAATAACTCACAATAGTTTCTGAAGATATTGTTGGACTTATTGACATCTTAATATATGGGAATACCACTACATACCGAAATCAGTACAATCACCAATAGCATCTCGTATCAGCTGTTCATGACCTGTATACCCTTCTATTCCCAGCTGTTTTGCCCACCACAGACACACAAATCCCCGCTCTTATTCTGTGTTGCTCCAGTGAACTTATTAAAATTCTCCTTTCTTTCAGCTGTTCTTTATAACGGAAATATCCCTTCCACCAACTAAAACCGTACAAAAGCAAACTCTAAAACTACCCATATCCTGTTTATACCTTTATCTAAGAAGAGAAATTAAATTGTAAAAACTTCTCTGTAAAAATTGTTATTAATTGTATATTTAATGTCTAAACCTGTTCCTCTGTAAGTGGTAAATGGTGAATAAAGAATTGAATTGAATTAATCTAACTGAGTGCTATCCGATAATCTTCAAGGAATCTCTTGACTCTCACATTCCTTCATTAACCTGAATATATGCAAGCTTGCACATTTCCAGTATTGTATGTCCATTTTGTTGTGTCTTTCCTTCCAGTGTTCCAACACTTCCAGTAATACTGAACCTATAATTTTGAGATTTAATTTATCCATGAAAAAAGTAAGCATTAACATTTCTGTATTAAATTTAAACATA
Organism: Schistocerca gregaria; assembly: GCF_023897955.1. Classification (NCBI taxonomy): domain Eukaryota; kingdom Metazoa; phylum Arthropoda; class Insecta; order Orthoptera; family Acrididae; genus Schistocerca; species Schistocerca gregaria. The sequence goes on from NC_064923.1 coordinate 662,826,695, forward strand.
ATACCAGAAACTTTATAGTTCTCTCTTTTATCACTACTGTTCACAGCTATTGATTGGTCACCACTTACTGTGTACTCAGAAATTTTGCATATTGCAATTATTGATGTGATGTGCTTTAGACACTGGTGCTTAAAACATCTATCAGGATTAACTGAAAGAATTTAATTAAAGTAACCAGATGAAAGATGAGAAACAAATAAATTCCATTTGTCTTGTTTTCAGCAATTCAGTGTATCACATCCATCAATAGAATACGAACAGATATGGAAGAAAAAAAAGAAAACAAAAAAAAACTATGGTCAGACTTTTTATAATGCTCTCCAGACTATAATTCTCTTGTTGTACATGTAAAGCCTTTTAAGTTAAAAGTTGCCTGTCATCTGGATTCTGAACTCGTTATGGATCATTCCAGCTACTAACAGAAATAGATTTTTAGCAAAGTTCACTAACTGCAGCATTGTCCCCAGAATTGATCATGTTCCCCTGTTTCTGAATGGAGTGAGAGGCTTGAACCTGTGACTTAAAAGGTTTTGCGAGAAGCTAGGCTGTGACTTCCTAGGTGTGTACTATAGGCTTAACAGGTGCACTGAAAAACACAGGTACTAGTGCCGACACTAACAAACTCCATTTGTATAGCAGTACAGTCTTCTGAACTGGCTCTTTAAGAACTGAAGCAAAGGAGGTAGGACGACAGTTCAATCCCGCATTCGGCCATCCTGATTTAGGTTTTCCGTGATTTTCCTAAATCACTCCAGGCAAATGCTGGGATAGTTCCTTTGAAAGGGCACTGCCGACTGCCTTCCCCATCCTTCCCTGATCCTATGAGACCAATAACCTTGCTGTTTGGTCTCTTCCCCCAAACATCCAACCAACCAACCAACCAACCAACCAAAGAAGGTAGCAAATGTAGGAGTTGTCTGGCCTTATAGATCTTTTTGGCCTCATCATACAGGATGCACCATGTTGTTTTAATCTCCTGCATCTTCCTTTCCTCTTGGAACACACTGCAGTCCCTAATCCAGACAAGGTGATCCCAGAGCAATTTAACACTTTAGAAGAGATGAACAACTGACTCCTTTGCATTTGGCTTCATCACATTCGGCCCAAGTGGCTTCTGCCTTGCATCCTACAGTGGTATGCCCACGGCATTGGCGTTTAAAATGGCACGTTGGGATGAGGGACATTGGTTCACAAGTTTAATTTTAAAAAAAACATGCCTTGACATGCTCTGGGAGTTTTGTGTTATTGAAGGTAAGGATAAAGAAGTCAGATTTTACCAGATCCCAATCCATCATTTTCACAATATTTTGCACATCCACAACACCTTCCAGAGCCCACCTACTTTTCAATTCTTCTTTCAGAATATTGACAAGACCTCTACATTGCACTACACATTTACTGTAGTTCAATGCGTTGTATAGTTGTGTTTAGATTCCATATTCCCTGAGGCATTTTGCTTTCTGAAGGTTCTTCACTTACTGGAAACTGGAAGTTTCAAGAAACAGTGTTCCTTTACACAATCTCTTGACAGATTTTAATATGCCACCAATGCTCCTTAAACGATTTTGAGTATAGAATGGCGAAACTTTGTCAAGGCTGTCCTTTGTTTTCTTAACTATTTAAACACCATTGCTGTGGGCACACCACTGTAGCATGTAAGGAAGAAGCCACTTGTGGCAAATACTGTGAAGCCACACACAAAGGAGACAGTTGTTCATCTCTTCTGAAGTGTGAAATTGCTCTGGGGATCACCCTGTCTGGATTAGGGACTGCAGTGTGTTTCAAGAGGAAAGGGAAGATGCAGAAGATTCAAACAACATGGTGCATCCAAGAGGAAAGGAAGATGCAGGAGATTAAAACAACATGGTGCATCCTGTATGATGAAGCCAAAAAGTTCTGTAAGGCCACATTTGCTACCTCCTTTGCTTCAGTTCTTAAGCAGCCAGTTCAGAAAACCGTGCTCCTACACAAACGGACTTTGTTAGTGTCAGCACTAGTACCTGTGTTTTTCAATGCACCTTTGCTGTTGCTGTTATTTCAAAGAACATCAGAAAAGACTGTAGTTGCTGCCAGTGTGGAGCTCCGTGTCCCTCCTAATGTTCAGTCTCGTCCACCATCCAGAGCTGCCACTTCCACTGTCACAGTTGTGGCTCCCAAACCTTTTAATAAAAAAAAGGGGGGGGGGGGGTAAAGTGTCAACTGTTGATGGATATGGGCAATAAGCAGTGTGATGATGTCAATGTCACTCTCTCTGACATCCCTCACAATTTGTCTAGAGGGCCAGTGGACCTTGACATCAGCCTGGGGCACTCATCTCACCCCAAGACTTGGCCTCCATCCATTGCAGGCTCCCCTCCCCAGCAGAAAGATGGGGTGAAAGTACTATCCCCTCAATAAATGGCCCTCATACTACAGTGGAAAGGTAATGGGCTCAGGACACATGTGGAGACCTAAAGCTCCTAGCACAGAAACTCCCCCTGTGCTTGTGTTTGCAGAAAATGCATTTTAAAGCATCTGATGCCTCTGTACTACAGTACCCTTCTTCGCCAGGGTGACCTGACTGGAGAAATGGGCAAGGGAGGGGTTGCTGTGTTTGTCAATAATTCCTACCACTCCTCTGCTCTCCCACTGGCTACTGACCTGCAAACAATTGCAACTGAAATTCATGTGTGTTAGAGGAACACCGTTTGGTCACTTTATTTACCTCCACAAGATGCGATAGACTCTTCAGCTCTCACATACCTTACAAAACAACTCCCCTGACCATTTCTCCTGCTGGGAGACTTCAATGGCAATCATGTATCGTGGGACTCAACCCCTACTTGCCCCCAGTATTAGTTTTTGGAAAGTGTTATGACATCTCACAAGTTGTCGATCCTCAAAACACATTTCTGTGCTGCTACTGGGTCATCCTTCTGCTAGATGATGTCTGCATATTCTCTCCTTACTGCTTTTGCTCATAGGTCAACATTATCAGGGAACAGAACTGCTAGGGTAGTGGAGGGGGAAGTGCCAGTTTGGAACACAAACCAGCAGTCCTCTATGTGCTTTCAACAGTGACCATGGGGTGCTGCTGTTGTAGAGGAGGCACATGCACATCTACGTAGTTTGATATTAAGTGTTCAACTGCCATGACATTAGCAAATCTTGCCATCATGCTTTGAGCATGCTCAGGATTCGGTACCAAGCATTACTTAGTTGGAAACTACAGCATTTATTTATAACTCTCTATAGCTTCTTTTAAGAGGAAATTACAGAATATGTTAGCTTTTGAAACAAACTTGTTGCCTTCATAAATTGTGGTACTTCCTATAGATGTACTTTGCTCTGCAACAGCTGACTTTGTCAGTTGGTCTTTATCCAAGTGTCTCTGATGTTCCATGCATCTACCCTATACCACCCAAATGGTCTGGCCTACTTATCTTTTCCCTCATTGGCATGAGATATGATAGGTACTCAGTTCCCGAAGTTGTAGCTCATCCTTAACAAATCGCACAAGACTTTGGCTTAGGTTGTGTGTGAAATTCACACTAGATATTATATTTCTCTAACGTTCTTTTCATTTTAATTGATGTGTTCCTTATATAAGAAATAAATGCCATTGCAACAGGTTTCTCTTCTTACTCTGAAAATTGTGAGCTATGGTTCTTTAGTTTTGGACACATTGGATTTCGTGATTGCCATAACCACTTTTACCAAAAATGTCTATAGATGCCTCGGCCTCACTGCTAAATACTCTTGGTTTGAGATTTTGCAAGCACTGTGCATTAGTTTGCTTATGAAGGCTTCTTGCTATGAGGGTGCATCACAGCTGGTGGCATGTAAGTGTACATCTGTATATACTGGTTTACAGTAAGACTTGTGTCCTATGTGCCATCTGACCTTTGCTTGATGAGCACATCTGGAAATGGAATTTCATAATTTTCTTCTGCTTGTATATCCATCATGTATCTGATGTTTTGGTGCAAGTAGTCCAGGTAATGAAAACGTCTTGTAGACGGAGTAGTGTGTGTGGCTAGATGTCAAATTTATCGTCTTCATATTGGAAGAAACACGAGTACTTGGAGGCCACTGACTTCAGCCTCTTTTCTTCAAATTCCTCCATAAACAGTCTTGTGAAACAAAATTGGTTCTTTATTCACAAAGATTAATAAGTGCTGTCAACAGAATATATCAGGTTGATTCCACATTTTGAGATTTCTAAGAGGATTTAAAACACATTCCACACAAGTAAATTTCATATCTGTGGAGTATTACCTCTGCTGTGCAACTGGATTTGTGATTCCTATCAGAAAAATCATAGTTTGTAATAAATGATGGGAAGTCTTGTAGCGAAAGTGGAGTTATGTCTCCCATAAGAAAGTCTAAAAATCCTCTGCTGTTCTTAGCCTGCATAAATGATTTAAGAGACAATCTATGCAGCCATCTTAGATTGTTTGCAGATGATATTGTCATTTAGCATCTAGTAAAGTCATTAGTAGTTTAAAATGAATTAAAAAAATATTTTGGAAAGATACCTGCAGGATGGGATGAGTGCCAATTGACCCTCAACAATGAAGTGTATGGACCTCCACTTAGTACTAAAACGTTTTCCTTAAATCTCTATGGAAAATGTAACAATAGTAAATAAAGGATAGTTGCTGCTCACCATATAGTTGCAGAGTTGCAGATAGACACAACAAAAAGACTGTTAGAAAGTGAGCTTTTGGACAACGAAGCCTTTGTCAATTTTTTATGAAAGCCTTGTTGGCCGAAAGCTCACTTTCTGACAGTCTTTGTGTTATGCCTATCTGCAACTCAGCATCGCGGCTCTGTGTTGAGTAGCAATTATCCTTTTCATAATATTGTTCCATAAATCTCTGTTACATGATAAATCAGACAAATGTAAAGGCTGTTGATTCTACTAAATACGTAGCGATTACTATTACATATAACTTAAGTTGAAACCCTCACATAGAATGTGTTATGGTGAAGATGAACTAAAGATGTGGCTTAGTAGTAGAAGACTTAGAATATGCAATAAATCTGTTGACGAGACTGCCTCTGTTGTGTTCTTCTGTACTCTTCTGGTGTATTGCTGTGCTGTATGGGATCCTTGCCAGATAGTATTGACAGAGGACATTGAAAACGTTCAGAGAAGGGCAGCTCATTTCGTATTGTCATGAAATGGGAGAGATGATGTGCGGGTATAAGTTGGAGTGGCAATCATTAAAGAAAGTCTTCCATTGTAGAGAAATTACTATCACCAATTTTCTCTACTGAATGCCAAAGCATTTTGTTGAATCCCACCTGCATTGCAACAAGAGACCATTATGATAAAATATGAGAAATCAGAGCTTGCGTGGAGAGATTAAGATGCTCATTTTCTCCACTTGCTATTTGAGTGTAGAACAGCTAAGAAATAGTCTGAAAGTGGTTGTACAAACCCTCTACCAAACATTTGAGTGTGAATTGCAGAATAATTATGCAGATGTAGGTTTTTTTCTTATTATGCTTTTAGATGATCAGAAAGGAGTACTGTGGTAGAGTATTCAGTCCATTTTTTCCTCACGATAGTGAAGTATGCATCTTCATAAAAATATTTGAGTCTTTTGCTACCTCTGTGATCAATGGCATTTGCTGAATACACTAGCTCTATAGGAATGAATATATAATGTAATTTGCTGTTAAACCTATAAAACTTGAATATATTTATTGGGACTAACTATTGTGTTTAATGGACTGCTCAGTACAATCATGTCATCTTAACTGAAGAGAATGAATAATAATTGTGTGTCTGTGGACTAATGATGCTTTGAACATAGCTTACTCCATTCACATTCTTCTGTATGTGCGGTTTGGATGTTTCCTCTACCATGACACACACTATAATATATTTTCTTCATACAACAATTTAAATCAAGTTAAATGGCATTCATAGTAATTATCATTTTTTAACAATAATTAATTGACAAATCAAATTGCACATAGTTTTGTGCAAATTACCAATGCAAGTGTAAACCAGAATGGAGATGTGACACAAGTTCGTAATGGTAGCAAGAGTTTTATGGAAAAGTAGGCAAACTGGAAAAAAGTACTTTCCTCCCAAAGAGTGTGGGGCTTCTGCATCCTTCAGACTTTCTTTTCATATAACAATCATTCTGTCATCATGATTTATCACACGCCATACTTCATCAGGAAAAGTACATGGTGACAATTATTGAACTGTATGAAACAAAATTATCATAACTTCTGAATGTCTCATGTTAAAACGTTCAAACTGCACGGTTGGTACAGGACATGACGAGAATTAGTACATACATACTTTTGATGCAGTGACACAGTCCACTTTCATTTGGATGAGTTCATCAATAAACAAAATTGGTGCATTTGGGGGACTGAGAATCTGCATTTTGCGATCAAGAAGTCTCTTCACCCACTGACTACTGAATGGTACAGTGAAGGTTTCGGAAGATGATTTCATCCTCATTAGCCAAAGTGACCCACAAGATGTGGTTCATGCAGGTCTGGGCTCGACCCCATCGAAGCAGAAGAGTGTTTGATGTTCTGGAGGAGCACTTTGGGGACCGCATTGTGGCTCTGGGATAACCAGAGGCCACTGGCATGCACCTCGATCGACCGCTATATTCTCCGCATCTGAACATGTGTCTTCTTTTGGTGGAGCTATATTAAAGACAAGGTGTACAGCAACAATCCCAAAGCCATTGCTGAGCTGAAAACAGCCATTCAGGAGGTCATCGACAGCATCGATGTTTTGACACTTCAGAATGTCAAGCAGAATTTCGCTATTTGTTTGTGCCACATCATCACCAATGATGGCAGACATATTGAACATGTCATCATCTCAATCCGAATATCTGTAGTGATGTTTACATGCTGAATAAAGCGTGTGCACACTGTAGTTTGTACCTAATTTATGTTTTCTTTTGAGATAGTCCAACAATTGTCACACTGCATGTAGGTATAAGGAACACAAGTATGTCAGCAGCTAGAGCTGGTCATGTGTGTGTGAGTTGCATTTGCGTGAAAGGGGGGGGGGGGGGGGGAGAGAGAGAGAGAGAGAGAGAGAGAGAGAGAGAGAGAGGAGAGAATGTGTGTGTGTGTGTGTGTGTGTGTGTGTGTGTGTGTGTGTGTGTGTGTGTGTGTGTGTGTGTGTTGTCTAATTCAGAAGAAGATGTCCGCAGCTCGTGGTCTAGTGGTTAGCATTGCCGCCTCTGGATCACAGGGTTCCGGCTTTGATTCCCAGCCGGGTCAGGGATTTTTCTCCATGCAGGGACTGGGTCTCTGTGTTGTCCTCCTCATTGGGAGTTTGTACGGATGCTGATAACCATACAGTTGAGCACCCTGCAAACCAAATATCATCAGCACCATTGGAAGAAGACCTATTTGTCGAAAGCTTGCTTGTTAAGTATTTTTCTTGTGCCTGTCTGCGATTCAGCTACACCATTAAATAGTGAGTAGCAGACTATTCTTTTCATAATATTGTCATTACCATTGACTGGATTTTCGATTGTTTGAACACTTATCCAATATTGATAAATTTAAATCATTTTATGTGTGTTAGTTTGTGATGGCAGTTGAGTGGTCACATCTTATACAGCCATTCCTTATGCAAAAAGTTTTTAACCAATGTTCAAATCTATTGTACTATAGCAAAATAAGAGAAAAATTCTTTTTCTCTTTGCAGGCAAACATTTTGAACGGTACAAAGTATTATGATATTTTTATTGTATTTCAGGTTGGTGTACACAGTGCAAAATTTAATAATGAAAAAGATTCAGCAAATATTCTTTCCGCCTTGCAACGTTATGAAGTGCATCATCCTGTCGTTAATGATTCTGAAGGTATAATGTGGAATGACATTGCCATTCCATGCTGGCCTACACTACTTGTGTTGGGTAAGACTTTGGGAAAATAAATTTAAAAGCTAATCCTTTGATGTTTTATAAGTGTGCATGATTACCACTAAAATCGTAACTACTCTGCAACCTAAATACTTAGTTTCTGACTGAAGCTGAAGTCATGCTTAGGAACTAAAGAGAAAAGCAAACTAGAAAATTATGGAGAAGGTTATGTTCATTGCATTTTACTTCTAGAAATACATAAGTGGAAGGTGAACACCGTAGTTCAGGACATCGAATGCAGCAGGCACTGTGAATACCTGTGAATTAATAATTCACTGCATAAGATTAATATAGTAATGGAAGGTCATGAAAGGTGTGCAGACTAGGGAGTAACTACAGACAACTGCACACATTATAAATGAAATATTTATCTTTTGGAAGTGTTGAGAAAAATTGAGCTGACTCATGACACTAATGGCCACTATTTCCAGTAGACTGCAGAAAAATTCTACTACCTCCAATGATTACCTCACGTAACAACCCTAAGGACAAAATGAGGGAGATTTTGGCTTGTTTTCTGCATCCGATTTGAAAGTGGAACAGGGAAGGGAATAATTAGCATCAGTACAAAGTACACTTCATTATGCATTTTAAAGTGATGTACTGAACATGTATCTAAATGTAGGCCTAGATTTGGAATGCTGCCTGCCAGCAATGGCACAGTAGTATATCAACATCATTGTTTTTGTGGTTTCTAAACAAAAATGACAAATATATTTTTAATGAAACATAATATTTTAAAGGTGATCAAAATTTTTTGTTATTATTAATATAAGGTACTACTTGTCATTAAAGAATCCAGCTAACATTTCTCCCTGTAATAAAAGTTGTGCTCTTTAATATTCACTCCTTTCATATATTTTTTGGTGAATTAATGGTTTGTTTATGTGCACTTATCCTCACAACTGGCGAATCTCTCTCAGCTTGGAGTCTGAGTGACCTGTCTCTCTTGTCTAGCCTTCCCCGGTGTACTCTCTTTGCTCCCTGAGGAGCTGGTAGCTCTGAAACCTAGATATAGTTTTTCTAGCTTTTACAAGATTATCTATCAGCTCCAAAAGATATGTATATACCTTTCTTTCTCTGCTTTCAAATGCATTTCAGCAATAGTTGGAGTTCAGCCTTCAGAAGATAAATACTGGCAAGTCATTCTGTCTCCTTAAGCCATTCTGTCTCCTTATAATTTTATAACTTTAAGAAATATATTTTTTATGTTTTTATAAATAAAACTATAGATGTCATGAATCTGAAGGTTGGTTTGAACATCACAGTGCTTTACCAGCTCTGGTTGTATTGGAGGGATTAAAACAAGTGACAGGTGACAGATACAATTCTAGGATTGACTGGGGATTATATGCTAGACCTTCACAATCATAGTGTGGGACGTACCCCTGGAGCCCTCAACAGAAAACTATTTTAGGTATCCCCTTAATTGTCCCAGTTACTTTCCTTGTAATTGCATTTCCCGATAAAAAATATCCAGTTTGGTGTTATTATTTTTGTCATAGTTTTATTTCATCGTCACAAGTATAACTGGTTGTATAATGCTGAGGAATATTTTTCAAGTGTAGTCTATAGTCTGGCAGATATAGTTACATGGTACAGTAAGTGTAGCCAACTTTTTGAACACATGCTTCCAAACCTTTTCTGTAGTGAATATGGCATGGTGACTGCTACTTATTCAGTGAACTAAATGAAAATTGACAGTAATCTGTGAACAATCAATGGATTACACTGTCATCCAGCCTCTCTTTGAGTGACATATATTGAGAATAACAGTTTTCGTCATATATTTTGTGTAATGTCATCTTCCAAAACCTTAAATGGTTTGTGATTAAGCATTTATTAAGTCTGTTATCTGTTGTAATTGTGCCACATTGTTTGTAAGCAGTATTTGCAACTTTCATTTACAGGTCCATCAGGTGAGCCCATTTTGGTGCAGGTTGGAGAGAGCGGTGTTGCAGTAGCACTAAAATTTGTAAAAATTGCTTTGAAATACTTCAGAGAGAAAGGATATCTATCAGAACACACCCTGCCTGTGACACCAGCAGCACATTTACGCCCAAAGTGTAACAACTCACTACTGTTCCCAGGAAAGATCACTGTCTGTCACTGCTGCAAGGAAAAACCATGTGGCACCATTGCGATTTCAGACACTGGCAACCATCGTGTTGTTATCATGTCAGACTGTGGTAAAGTTGAGGTGAGTGACAGTTCTGTCGATGAAGATACTTTTTTTATTTAAATATTTTTCCCCATACTTTTATTGCCAATATGATATATATCATTACATCTAGCATTAGAACTCCTACAAAAACTGATGACAAGTGAGCACTCATGTACAGATATCATGGAAAGAACATCAGCACACTTGCAGCTTTTGAACTTTTGTTCTCCTTGGTATATACATTTTTATGTATATCAGTGTGTGTGCGCACAGAAACACACACACAAATGAGATGTTTTACCTTCATGGCTTTAAGGAAAGTGAAAGATAAAGAGAGTGAGTGTTTGTATTCTGGAAAAAGAATTAAACTTTGAAAATTACAGTTGATTATCTACTCTTTCTGTTAGCCTTTTTCCTTCCAAGAATTTTCATTGTGTGAAAACAATATAAAAAGTGGCCCTTATTAAATTAAGCAATGTGTGTTTTTGCATAGTATATGCTATATTGATGTTTATTAACAATGTCATTTAAATGTAAAAAAAAAAAGTTAGAGCTATTGATGTGAAGTAGTTCTTCCCTCCCTCCTGCTCCCAGTGAAAACTATATCAAAATCCTTACAGTAGTTCCTGAGATTAGCCTTCCTGTATAGAAAGAGAAACATAATGAGAGACTTTAATTTGCAATACGTATAGAATATGAAGATGTGTAAAGGTTCTTTTAATAATAATTTCAGGTGGTTCAATTATCTGATACAATTTTTCAGTTGAGCACCACCTTGGTAGTTTATGTGTCCTTAATCTACCCCATCTATCCAATGATGGAAAGGGGACATACAGTTTAACATGAAATCCAATGTGTCATTTCTGACAAAACTCTATATCATTGAGAGATAACTGCTAGGTAAGCAGACTAAAAAAAATCTGTGGTCCAACTGGGGTTCAATTCCATGATCTTCTGGCTTCCAGGAACATGTCTTACCAGTAGACCACCAGGCCAACATAGATTTCAAACACGGTTTATTGCTCTCTTGAGTTGCCACAGCTGTCTACCGTTTTTCCCACCAGATACTGCCTACTCTGTAGCTGACCAGCTTGTACCTCTCATTGTTGATATGAGATGTCACTCCAAATGTCAATTAAATATGAAACTGATAACAATACATACATTACACACTTGTAATTACTTAGCAGGAATAAATTAAATATGCAAACCTTCCTTACGAGTCAGCTTATATATTAGTGAATACCATGTCAAAATCGCTATATCAGGTCCTGAGATTATCCTGAACATAAAGACAGAAATCCAAGAGTGAATTTAATTTATAATATTTAGAAATAAATATACACGATGGGGAAAAAATCACAACCAAGAAGGAGTTGTGGGGCGTAAATGAAAGATGGTAGGTGCTGTTCTTCATCTGAAAGATGATATCTATTCAAATTTTGTGCAAGGCGCATAAGAGTGGCACTAGTAGAACCACTAGGAGGTTGCAAATCAGGCTTGCTTTAAGTACATGCCATAACAGTCACTAACATTAGTTATCTTTGAGATTCGATGTAGTGAGTTGGTGTTAGACAAGAATGCCTTTAAGGTGACAAAGATGCTATTATCAGCACCTCACACAGTTTGAATGAGGTCATGTAATAGGGCTACAAGAAGCTGGATGTTCCTTCTGTGATACTGCAGAAAGGCTTGGCAAGAATGTAGCCACTGTACATGCTTGCTAGCAGTGGCGGTCACAAGAATTTATGGTAACCAGAAGACTGGGCTCCAGACGGCCAAGCGACACTACCGAGAGGGAAGGCCACCGTGTTCAGCATCGCATCGTACTGCATCTGCGTCAACATTTGAGTAGCAGCTGGCACCGCAGTGGCACAATGAACTGTTACAAATTGGTTACTTCAAGGACAGCTCAGACCAGAGGCCCTGTAGCGTGCATTCCATTGACTTCAGTGGTTCCATATGAGAGCTCATTGAATGGCAGTGTGGAGGTCTGTTGTGTTTTCTGATGAAAAGAGGTTCTCTCTCGGTGCGGTTCGGGGAATGATTTTGTATAACAGCAGGAGCACTCTCATGGTCATCCCATGCACTGACTGCAAATCTGTATGTCAGTCTGGTGATTTGATATAATTTTGCTGCCTTTCATGAACAGCATTTCAGGGGATGTTTTCCAATAGAATAACACTCAGCCATATACTGATGTTGTAACCCAGGATGCTCTACAGAGTGTTGATATGTTTCCTTGGCCTGCTCAATCACCAGATCTGTCTCCAATCAAGCACATATGGGACATCATCGGACGACAACACCAGCGTCATCCCAAACAGCTTAACAATCCCTGTATTGAACGACCAAGTGCAACAGGCCTGGAACTCCTTTCCACAAACTGACATCTGACAGTTGTACAACACAGTGAATGGACTTTTGTATGGTTGCTTTCAACCAGTTGTTAATGTACCAGAATTTCACATTTGTAAAGGCTTATTTTACACTTACATAACCTGTTAGTCACTTAAATATGTTACCTAGACAAATATATTCCCAAAAAATCATTCTCTACATTAATTATTTTTTGGGATTGCAATTTTTCCTGATAGGTGGCATATAAGACTTATTTTTATCATTATTGCTGTGCTTTCTAAACTTCCTCTAATCAATTTATTGCATATTTATAATCTGTTACTTGACCTGGTGCCTAATCACTGTAGCAGGTTGTGTTATTTATATAAGTACATTGTAATTTTTAAATGATTACTCCCAACAAGGAAAACGCCCAACTATGTTATGTTTATTCACAGTATGACACGTATCATCAGTCACCTTTGGGACTGGGATATGGGTTGGAATGGAAGAAAGGACAGATTGTCTGAAAGTAAAGAAAAATGTATGTTAAAATAAACAATCTCTGAACTATAAAATGACTGATGTACATATGTATATTGTTCTCTACAGTAAAAACATTGCAGTAGACTGCACAGAAGCTGTTATTATTATATATCAAAAAAGAGCAATACTTTACAGTATGCATATACTGTACTGTGCATACAGTACATATCTATGGATCTATGGTACTTTAAAAATCAGAGGAAATTGTAGACTTAGCTGCAGTGTTCTTCCATTTCTTGATCCACAAAATGTCCGTAGATTTGTGGTTAAGTTCTGCTCAATGTACTGAAGGGTAATATCAAAAGGGTTCTGGCATCAGTGTGTGAATCTGGTTAGGCGGTTCTTCATTATCACAATCCATGTCCTCATTCACAGTTTCTTCACCAGTCTTTTTTCCAAAACAAGGACAATAATCTGGTTGTCATTGAGCTCTTCACTGGCTTCACAGTCTTTGTCATATTGGATAGTCCACTCCTTAGTTTCACTGGCACAGATGTTCGGTAGTTATTTTTTTGTTCATTTTTGATCTAGTCACTTTCGGTCCTAACTTTCAGCTTATGTAAAGATTTTCACAGCGTGTCTTGGTTTAGTTCCTCCCATGATTCTGCAACCATATAGACAACATCTTTGACATTGAGGGATTTCATAGCTTCAAGTATGTTACAACCTTCATGAGAATTTTCTAAAATTGAGATTATGTTTTCTCTCCGATACCACCTCTTTAACCATTCTACCACTCCTTGATCCATTAGTTAGATAAGTGATGTGACATTTGGTGCAAGGAAAATAGCTTTGATGTCACCTACACTAAATCTCCTCAGATAGATATGATGGTGCGTTATCGAGCAGAAGTAGAACATGAACAGGGAGCTTCTTTTGTTTCAAGTCTGTTTCAACAGATAGAATGAACTCACCAAAAACCAAGATTTGAAAAGATTACAGTCAGTTCCAGCAGATTTTTGATTGTGGTAATAAACCGGCATGGAAGATAAGTTAGTAATTTTTTCAAATGCCCTTGGCTTCTTACATTTGCCAATAATGAAGAGGGGAAGCTTATGTGTACCATCAGCATTGCTGCAAGGACCATTGCGTAGCCTATCTTTGTTAAGTTTCATTTAATGCAGTGACTGTTTTGATTGACAGCGTTTTATAGTTTAGGTCTGTCTCATCTGTATTATAGACTTGGCAAGGTAACAGTTCATTTTCTTTGACAATTTCTCGAGGCTTTGCAGAGAACTCCTTAGCTGCCTTAGCATCAGCAGAAATTGATACAAATCTAACAGCATAAAAGATTTTCCAGTGATGACTCTAGCCTGCACTAGCTGTGAACTCACTTTTTGTGCAAAGCTATTTTTTCTGTTATAATGGGACCATATATTGGGGTTCCTTTCCTTCTGTCATGGTTTAGCCACATCCACAATGCGTTATCAGGCAGTTCAAATTTAGGCTTTTTGAATGTTTTGTGATTCGTAAGAGCATTTTTACCATCTTTCATCACTATATGTGATTCAATGTCTTTCTGATTTCTTCTCCGATCTTTTATTGTTTAATGCCTACACTGGATTTCTAAGCAGTTTTTTGGAATGATTCCCAGTCTTCATAGTACTGCTAGTTTGGCATTTAATGAAAGAGTAACATGTTTACATTTCACTCCTGACATATAGAGAAAAAAAACATACATACAGCTGTGTAGTGCCCACAATGTAAAACAAATACATACAATACTGTGGCGGGCACAGAAGAACATTGTCGTAAAACTGCCGAAAGTGAACACTAAAAACTTCACTGTGCAGTGCTGTACAATAAAATGCAGACTACACAGAAACAGTACAAGAGATGATGGAGCAAGCAATAACAAATTACCTGTAAACCACAATGGTGTGACAGGTAGTGAGTCAGAGCCACAACTCAGGACGAGTTAAACTCGTGCACAGTCAGATCAACAGGGGCTATGGACCAGCCGAGGGCAGATGAGAAGGGTTCTGTGTAACAGTATGCTACAGTTGTGGCATCCATCTCATCAGGCATTAGGGACAGGATTAATTGAATGGTCCTTTAGCAGATGTCCTCGATCACCAAGGGTCAGTGCATGACATGACACAGAAAGGACACATTTCACTTGACATTTTGTGGTACTACTCACTCAAAAGCTTTATCATTGCTGTCTTTTGAGAACTAAGTGCTTTGTTTACTTTGTTTTCAACAGGAGGGCAGAAATGAATCCACTTTATGGCCAGTACATATATTTACCCAAATTTGTTACCATTCATTGCCCACCTTTCATTGTAATGCATCTCTAATATCCAATAAATTTCCAATTTCCACTTGCATTTTCTCTGTACTTCCTCTTTGAAGTTGGTGCAGAGTTCTTATCCTTCATATAAGCATATCTATAGGGTATATTTCCAAAACTATGAGGAAGAAATCTATTTGCATTTTTCAGTGGCAACTATTTGCTGTAGGGATGTTCCCCTGTGCGTTCTTCCCAAAAGCTTTACCAGCCTTAACTACCTTAGTGTATGAGTCCAGACATTGGCTCCAAATGAAACTATAAGGATTGCCTCACAATACCATCTCACTGTGTCCCATCATAACATATACTGGACTGTGGTTGTATTGATAGTTAATCTTTTGCATAATTTTAAGGCTTCTTCAGAGACTGCTTTTATGTGGCCTTTAAATGTCAATCCCTTGTCAAGATCGAGGCCAAGATACTAACAAACATGTTGCCTCTTGATTGACATGTTTTTGTCCTTATGGTATAGTCACAATGCCCTTGACAATTGAAAACATCAGTGATAAACAATGGTACAGGACAAGTTGGTTGTTTTAAGAAATGTCACAGTAAAGTTTCAGTAAAAACT
Source organism: Schistocerca gregaria (assembly GCF_023897955.1). Taxonomy (NCBI): domain Eukaryota; kingdom Metazoa; phylum Arthropoda; class Insecta; order Orthoptera; family Acrididae; genus Schistocerca; species Schistocerca gregaria. The sequence goes on from NC_064923.1 coordinate 662,842,513, forward strand.
CACAAATAAGATATCTCAAAAACATTGATTGTGATTTATTTATTTGAATAAGTCACCATTTTCAAATGTTTCTGGAATGATAACTGATTTTATCAACAATAGGAAAAGAATAGATTGCTGCTCGCCACATAGAGAAGACGTTGAGTTGCTGACAGGCACAATGAAAACAATGCTAAACATTTAGCTTTCAGACAAGAAAAGTCCCCCATTAGAAGTAGAGAACACACACACATTCACATAAGCATGATTCGAACACCTGCTTCTGACACGAGCAGCAGTCTGAAGTGGGTGGTGAGGGTAAGGAGGAGCCATGGAATGGGGTAGGGAGGGATACCTGGTAGGAGTTGGGGAAGATTTTGTGCTGCTGCTGAAGCAAGCGGGAAAATGGTGGGGACAGAATGATGCTACTAGATGCAGAGATGGATGCTATGCTGGGGGAGAGAAGAGGCGAGGTATGCAGAGTCCACCAGAAAAATGTATACATTCTTTGCCAGGCTCTATTGAGATATCAATATTGTCATTCAATTTGAGTTATGAATGTCTTGTAGTATGGTCTTTGGCTCAACAGATGTTTTCATTCCTTAAAGTTTGTATACATTTTTCTGGTGGACTCTGTAGAGAAGGGGAAAAGACTAGTAGATGCATTGGTGTATAAAAGGCATGTATAGTTCTGGAGTGGGACAGGGAACTGGGTAGAGGTCATAGATTAGCAAAGGTTGAGGACAGGGTGGTTACAAGAATGAAGGATCTGTTTTAGGGAGAGTTGACACCTAAGCAACTGAGAGAAGCTGGTGTTGTTTTAGGGACCCAGATAAATAATGAACCAGATGGTACAGACTGTGAAGCAGGCACTGAAGTGGGTAGTGACGATAAGGAGGAGGCATGGCATGGGGGCAGTGTATTCAGGAACTGGATGGTACAACTTGGCCGTGGTTTGGAGGTGGCCATTCGTGTGGACTGACAGCTGGTTAGTTGTCATGCCCATGCAGAAAGCAGCACAGTGGTTGCAGCTTAGTTTGTACATCACATGGCTGTTTTCATGGGTGGCCCTGCTTTTTATGGGATAGGGGATGCACGTGACAGGACTGGAGTAGTAGTGGGAGGATGTCTGGCACAGGTCTTGCATCTAGATCTGTCGCAGGGCTATGAACCATGAGGCAAGAGGCTGGGAGCAGAGGTGAAATATGGATGAAAGACAAGCCACAATCTATGAACAGTTTTGTTCACAGACGACACGCAGCTATGTGACTGTGGATTATTGGTGTGGCATCTCATGTTCCATTTTCTTCCCACCGAAATAGTTATTCCTAGACTTCCAAATTTGTCCTATGTCCTCCCTTATGCTTGCATATTTTTATGTGTTATTTTCTGTACCCTCCTGTGCTACACTTACTCCATTGAAACCCTTACCCAGCCTCTCTCTCTCTCTCTCTCTCTCTCTCTCTCTCTCTCTCTCTCTATCTCTCTCTCTCTCTCTCTCTCACACACACACACACACACACACACAGATTGTCTTTTATTTTTATTTTTTATCTCATTGGGTTTTCATATTTATTGTAGTTTCATCTTTCATTATCAACCCTACTTCCTCAGGTCTCATGTTTTTCTCATATCTCACTTGTTTTGTTGTTTTTGTGATTTTTTCCCCCACATATTTTGTACGAGTTTTTTTTATCCTCTACTATGGGTCCTTGTTTCTTCAATGTGCTCCACTACAGAAAAGTTTCCGTATCCCTAGCCAGAACTCAGTCCCACATAACTGTCCCTGTATTGTTGCCCAGCTCATGGAATCCCCCAGATGGCTTGACAGTCAGATTACCAATCTTCAGCTGCAACCCCCTCCTTCCACAGTGACCCCTATCTGGTCAAATTCTGTTGGTCCATAGCACTCACCAACCTTGTCCTACAAAAATATGTAAATCAGGCCAAAACATCCTTGCAATACCTCTTATCTGTCCTTAAAATTCTCCTGCTCTGCAATCCCAGACTCCTACACCCAATCTTCCATAGTGAAGCTCTTTCTCTCCAGGAGCTAGAGCAGAATGCACAATGCCACCTCAAAAAACTCTCCAACCTGTTTACCTCCTACTCCCACCTTGAGCTACCACTACCTGTGTAGGAGCCTCCATCAAACCTCCCCTGAATTCTGTCATAGCAGACAAACCCTATTTTGGAGAACTACTACATGTACTACACCCTATGAAATGCTCTTCCACCACAATGCAGTATCAGAAATCCAAACAGAACTGAAACTCTGTCATAAACCTGTCCTCCCTGTCCTCCAAAAGTCCCAATCTAACAGAAGCATCAGTCACTTCCGAAGGCCTTACTTTTTGTCCCACTCCAAAATTCAGTCATGCTGGACGTTTTAAAGATTTTCTCTCCTTCCCCACATTCCTGCAGTGGAAACAGTTTTTCACCACCAATCCTACCAATCAGAATCAACCCAAAACCAAACTGTACCATACCTAAGTCAGTTCTCTCCTCCATCCAACTGTGATCCACCGTCGCTGTCCCTACATCACCCCTCGTTAACTTTCCAGAATGATCCTAACCTTGAACCTTGCCTCACCAGCACTCCCCAAATTCCTAAACTTGGAATCCAACCTTACATTCACAGAAAGAACCCCTCTTCACCACCTAAAAGCTGATCTCGACCTTGTAATCCTACTTGCTGATAAATACACCACCACTGTGTTTATGAACTGTAAGGATTACATCGCGTAGGGTCTCTGCACCGTGTGTGTGTGTGTGTGTGTGTGTGTGTGTGTGTGTGTGCGTGTGCTGCTGTGGCCAGTTAGTCTGCTCTTATGGATTAACTATTAACTTATTACCTACAACCTGCCCTCCTATATAAAAGGTCTCATAGACTCTCCATAATTCTTGTTCGTTTACCACTTGGCATCCTACTCACCACAGTCAATTCCACCTCTCTCTACTCTGACATCAGTGCTCATGTACTTCCCACTGTTGAACACTAACTTTCTCAGTGCCTGACTGATTCCAAACCCACAAACTCCTTCCTAGTAAATGTGACCAAATATGTCCTCACTCACAACATGGGTGTCAGCATGGCAACATCCTATGGGAAATGGGGAGGAATCCCATACCCCTCAGTTGTTTCAGATTCATTGATGGCATCTTCATGATCTGGACCGAGGGTGAGGACACCCTACCCACAATCCTCCAGAACCTCAACACCTTCCCCCTCATTTGCTTTAGCTGGTCCTCCTCAATCCAACAACCCACCTTCCTTGATGTTGACCTCCACCTCAAACATGCTACCCACTCCATACTAAGAAGTCCATTCCACAAAGTAGATCTCCCATGCCTTATCTGTCCGCACCTCCCACATGCCCCCTCTCTGACCACAAAGGAGCACTCCTCCTATCATGACTCACTACCACAAAGGCCTGGAGCACTTGAATGGCATTCTCTGCCATAGTTCAGATTACCCTGTCATATCTTGAAATGAAGAATATCCTACCCACTCTTTTGCCCATCCCTTCCACAGTGATATTCAGTGCCCTTCAAAACCACACAGTATCCTTGCCCATCCCTACTCTGCCTCTGCTCCCATCCACTTGCCTTGCCTCATGGCTCATATCCATATGGTAAACCTAAATGCACCATATGTCCCATACATTCTTCCACTACCACCTATTGCAGTCCTGTCACAGGCATCTCCTATCCCATCAAAGACTGGGCTACCTGTGAAAGCAGTCATGTGATCTACAAACTAAGTTGCAACCATTTTACTACTTTCTATGTGGGCGTGACAACTAACAAGTTGTCTGTCTGTGTGAATGGCCAACCCTAAGCTGAGGCCAAGAGAAGTTGGGCCACCCAGTTGCTGAACTAGCTATCCAACATGATGCGCTTCACTTTAATATCTGCTTCGCAGCCTGCACCAACTGGATCCTTCCTACCAACACTGGTTTTTCTGAAACTGTGCAGGTGGCATTTCTCCCTATGACACATCCTTCATTCTCGCAACTCCCCCCCCCCCCCCTCCCCCCTACCTCAACCTTCTCTAGTCCCTGTCCCCAATCCCCTTCCCAGCTCCCACTCCAACACTAAACACCCACCTGCTAGTCTTTTCCACCTCTCTATGTCTCTCCTCTCCCCTTCCACCTCTCCCAGAACAGCCTCCCGACTCTGCATCTAGCACCCCTATCTTGTGCCCACTATGTTTCTGCATGCTCCGACAGCAAAACAACAGCTTCCTCCACTCCTACACTGCTATCTGTCCCCCTCCCCACCCTTAGCCACCTCCTTACACTCACAACCCATTCTGGATTCCTGGTTATGTCAGATGCAGGAGTAAGTCCTGGAAAGAAAAACTTACAAGTTTTCACCTCCTAAATACGTGTGCTATATCGCCATAAACCTGTCCAACACTGCCTTGAATCATGGGAAAGCATTATTCATTCAACCAAGGATCTATCTGAGACAGCTCAGCAGACCAGACATTGATTAAGGTCAGCATGCTACAATAATCTGCTAAACTACTTGTTGGTGTCTTCTGAAGAATTTCCACCCGGACAATAAGAGACAAGGTCAACACGGATCTCACTGAATAGATTTCACACAGGAATGGTTAGATCTAGGGCTGGAAGTATAAGGTAGAGCTTTCCATGGGAATCAGCAGTGTTTGAACGTAGAAAAGAACAAACAGCAATGAATCTTCACATGGTGATTGTAACTTACATAAAATGGGAAAAGAACTGCAGGTATATATAAAAGAAAAAACATATCCTTGATAGTCATCAAAGATAGTAAAATACTTCTTGGTGACATACGAGAAGACTATTTGAGGAACCCCTTTTAAAATGAATGACCAGGTGTTGAGATTTCTAGGAATGATAATCTAACCCAACCTTCAATTACGAAAGAAGAAACTGAGAAAGCCACGCTAAACTCAAAAGCCAATAAAGTAGCAGGACCTGATGAAATTACAGTGTAACTCATTAAACTTCTCATTGGAGAAGATATCAGTGTCTTACACAGAGTCTTTGTAACAAAATATATGATACAAATCATTACTCTTCCCAACTACTATTAGCAACTTACCAAAAAAGAGGTCTGAAAGCCATCCCTCAAAGGTTATAGGAAAAATGTGATGAGGAATTAATTGGTGAGATATGCCGTATTTACTCGAATCTAAGCCGCACGTTTTTTTCCGGTTTTTGTAATCCAAAAAACCACCTGCGGCTTAGAACCGAGTGCAAAGTGGAAGTTCTGGAAAATGTTGGTAGGTGCCGCCATAACTAACTTCTGTCGTCGAATATATGTAGAGCTTTGCAGGCACAAAGATAAGTACTGGCACCAAAACCTCTGCGTCAGTAAATGAATTAAAGAAAAGGAAGAAGAGTTTTCTTTCTGCGCCCTGAGTTTCAACCACTGCCTTTTCATACATTATCCAATGAAGTAAATACAAATTCCATATTGTTCATCTTCAATGTACTACGAAAATCCAACTGGCAAGACTGTTTGGGATGTATGTCAACATGGCCAACTCTATGTTCTGAATTTTTTCCGACCTGTGACAAGAGATGATTGCTAATAGGAACTTTTATGAATTGCGAGTCACATGCAGTATTCTCTTCACCAAACGAATAATATGAGTGTAAACATTATGCCATGTATTCTTTCGTGTTTGCTGCTATCTCATTTAAATCCTGTCTGCCTAAGAAAACTATGAAACTAGAGTGAGACAGCAGCAAACACAGACGAATGTACATATCATGTCATGTTTATATCGTATTATTCTTACGCCGAATAGTGATACAGTCAGAAATGAAGCGTGGCAATTGATTAGATTTTTAAATCTAAGATGACTCTAATTTCTGTGCAGAATGTAATGTACTAAAGAGAAGTCTGCAAAGATTTTCAAACGGAGAAAAATTTTCGCTAAATTCTCGTTCAGAGCATCTTCTATTATACGCAGTCTATTATTTGGTTCTTGTTGATCATTATCAAAGAAAGCAGCAGTGTAAGTAACAACAAAAAAGCAGTCTCTTGCCATTGTTTTGCTAATGAGCAGATTCCTCTCTTTTTTTTTAAAAATTGTGAGTAACGCACACAAAAGCAAGCCATGCCGCGAGCGGCAACAGTTTGTAAACACTCATTATCAGAATGCCACAAACAATGCATGACACAGTACAGTAATGCATTTTCAGCTTTCAGTGACATAAACACCTATAACCAAGAGAACGGCACTTATCAGAACGAAGAAAAATAAGCAATCAATTCCAACTAGACGAAGCACGTGAAAAAGGAAGGGTACCCATATAAATACGGATGGAGCGCGTGACGCATAGCAACGGCTACCTGGTAAAGCGTAACTGCTAAGCCTATGGCTCGAACCAAACTACTATAGCTGTATCGTCATTCATTCGACCTAAATTGTTTCTCATATTACAATGGACCAACTTTGTTTCAATTTGGAGGTGCGACCTAAACTTTTCTCTCCCCTTGAATTTCGAGTCTCAGATTTCAGGTGCGGATTAGATCCGGGAACTTTTTTTTTCCTCGATTTCGAGTCTCATTTTTCAAGTGCAGCTTAGATTTAAGTGCAGCTTAAATTCGAGTAGATACAGTAGTTTGGTTTTAGGAAATGTGTATAGATACAAGAGAAGCAATAGTTGCACTACAATTTCTAGAGCAAAACTGCCGTGATCAGGATAAAAGTGGAGGCTTTCATTTTATTTATTTTGAAAAAGCCTTTGGTAAAGTACAACATCGTGTTTTTACAGAAAATCTCAAGAGAGTAGATATAGATCAGAAAGATATCCATTGTGTAGAGAATTTATATTGGAATCATAGAGCACAGGTTAAGTTTGATAATGAGGTCACGAACTTGTTAATACCTGTAGAGAAGTCTGACAAGGATGCAGCCTGATACCACCACTATTCAATTTGTATTCTGAGAGTATTTTTGAAGAAGCACTTGGTGGTGTAGAAAAAGACTTAAAGGTTAACGGAGTCTTCATCAACAACATTCACTATGCTGATGATAAAGTATTGATTGCTGCTAATTTAGGTGATCTTCAACAACATGTCAACATAGTTGGAGTTGACAGCAGTAAGATAGGTCTGAATATGAATGTCAAAAAGATACATTTTATGACTGTCACATGACAGCCTGACCTTTTTGTGAATGTATTGTGTGGTTATAATTAAACTTTCACTACTCGAGAGCGCTGCCATGAAAAGCAAGTGGTCATAATGCAATGAAACTTTGTGGAAACACGTGTAAGAACATAACGGAAGAGAAATAGTGAATAAACCATTGAAAGAAACATTTTAATATCCTTAAGAGAGGATAAAAATTTCTAATTGCAGATCATGTTTACATTCCAACTTTCAAACATTTGCTCAATGTGATAACAGCCTGGACAATGTGATAACAGCCTGGAACTGAACTATAGGTTACTCTACTGAGGCTGAAACATCTCAGGTGGAATATTGGTTACCTTTCTTGCTATGCTAGTTTTCAACACACAACATGTGTTAGTGTCTCGTTGATAAAACCTGTCCTTCTGTTAACCCCACCCCTAGAAATCACAAGGACTCAAATCTGGTTGTTGGGGTTGTTTTGGGGGAAGGGACCAAACTGTGAGGTCATCGGTATGATGGATTAGAGAAGGACGGGGAGGGAAATCGGCCGTGCCCTTTCAAAGGAACCATCCCGGCATCTGCCTGGAGCGATGTAGGGAAATCACAGGGAACCTAAATCAGGATGGCCGGATGCAGGATTGAACCGTCGTCCTCCCGAATGCAAGTCCAGTGTGCTAACCACTGCGCCACCCCGCTCAGATTCAAATCTGGTGATCTTTGTGGCCACACAGTTTTTAATCAACAGCCAATGATTCGGTTTCCTCAAAACATGCTATAGGTTAACTGAGTGACCTCACAAGCATTGTGAGCTGGAGCTCCATCACCCATCAAAACATCTGAGTCAAAAGCAGCTATCTCCTTTGGAGCAGGGATCACATGTTGATGAAGCAGATCACAGTAGTGTGTGCTGTTCAGGCTGCATGTCCTCGGTCCTTGGATCTGAATTCCTCAAAGAAAAATGGACCATTCATGAACTGTGCTGTGAATTCACACCACACAGTGACATGGTCACTATGCAGGAGAACTTCATGAATGTTAATTGGTAGTGCTGGTTCCCAAATGCAACAGTTATGACTGTTGATTGCCGCAATGAGCATAAAGTGTGCTTCATCATTTCACAAAATGCTCCTAGGCCATGTGTCATGAACTTCAACTCTTGCAAAAACCATAAGAGCAAAGTCTACTCAAATGTCTATGTCACATGGCACAAGGTGGTGAGTAGGGGTGAAGTTTGTAAGGATATGATTTCACTATTGTTCACTCACTTTTCGATTGGTGGATCATGAAATGTTCAGCTGTTGTGACACAGCTCATACATTGCTTTAAGATCACGCATTGCGTCCGGCAATCTCAACCAAGGCAGCAGTAACTCCTACAATTTCTATTTCTTTACTATGTTGATACTCATAAAGATCAGCAGCACTAATACCAGTGTAGTGTCTTTCAGTGTGGCTCTGTGAAGATTGGAGAACAGACATAGAGGTAAAACATCACATAGAGAATGCTCATAATGCCTTCGTAAAGTTTAAGAAAATTCTCACAAGTACAGACATAGGCCTAAAACTTTGAGGTTGATTTGTAAGAAGCTGTATTTGATCTGTATTTTTACATACTTCTGAAAGATGGACACTAAATATAACAACAGTAAGGAAGATAGAAGCCTTTGAAATGTGGATTTACCACAGAATGCCTAAGATACCATGGACACCAAGAGTAAATAACAACAAAGTATTGCAGGGAATACACAAACAGCAAGAAATATTAACAATATTCAAAAGAAGAAAAACATCATACCTGGCACATAAATTACAAAACTCCAAATAAATGCTCCTACAGTGGATAATAGAAGGAGAGATTGAGGGAAGAAGATGAATATCCTGGTTAGAGAATATAAAGCAGTGTACAATTTTACAAAATGCAAATAAACTATTACATACTGTGTTTCTTAGAATAAAGATGCATTGTGTGGTTGCCAATATCCATTAATGGAGAAGAAGAAGAAGAAGTCCAATAATATGTTCATTTGAAGACCTGCTGCTGACAATTCCAAATATTGTTAACATAGCTAACTTCATATTGAAAATAATATAGTTATATAAATATATACAATATTTCATTATGTCTTTCCATTATTGCTTGCAAGTGATGTAATATGTTTCACTTCTACGTGTGCTATATGTACTTACAGTTTCATATTATGTAATGAATATGTATAGCTTTCATGGTACTTCTGAGCTTTTCATCCTGTGATCTCTGTAATTGTGGTTATAAATACTCTTCCCAGTATTAGTCACTATATAGTTGTACATTAGAAACTTTGAAAACTTTGTCTCTGTTTTGTAAGTATTTCTTTATATCTGCAGTCTCTGTCTTGCAAATATTTCTGTATACCTGCAGTCACAACTGAAACAAGTAATATCTAGGTTGTAACATTTGCAGCTGTAGTATATTTAATTTGACCCAATACCTTCATGAATTTGGAACAATATTCTGTGTACGAAATGATTTTCTGTTCACAAAAACATCTTTTGTTGGAGTTGATGAAACATTATGCTACCTGTGAAATACAAAGGGTTCAACTTGTCACTAATTAGCTGTAATTCACTAACTAATGACAAAGGCGATGGAGTGAAGAATAAATTCCATGAAAACTTGTCGACAATTCTGCAGATTGAAATTCTATGCACAAGTCTGGTCTGCTTCTCTTTCAGTTGCTGGAATGACCCAAGAATGACTTCAAAGCCCATACGACAGCCATCATTTGTTCCAACGTGCGCCACAGTCTGCAGTTGGTTGCACCTTGTTCCCGCTGGAATAGCTTCTTCAACATGTTCACTGAGACCCCCAGGCATATGCACTGAGTGCACTGTTGTCCTTTCCTGTCCTTTGCTGCCATTTCCCTAAGGCATTCGCCATACATTTGAACTGCTGATGATTAATAGACTCCTACCCTTTTGCATTTGCCTCCTCTTGACATTAGACAAAACTTGTTTCCCCAAAACAGGAGAAGTGAGTCTCACTGGCTCAGTTCCAGTTTCAGTGAGAGACAGCACCTCAAACTTATTGGTTAGTGGGTTGGTACAACACCCTGAGTCCTCCTTGGTCCACACCCACCGTGTACAGGATGCTTAGATCTACCACTGACATGGCGTTCACACGCACGTAGACCAGTGGTGACATCCTGAACTTTCTGCAGAGGATAGAACATCCCTGGAGAGGACAGTACTTAAAGGACCTCTGGTACAGGTAACACAGGAACACGAGTCTCGGGAGCTCTTTCAACACATTGATTCACAGGAGCTGCCAATCATTTGATAGTACTCAGTGTGATTTCCAGTTGCTTACAAATGTCAGTTGATTCATCCCATGTTCAAGAACAGCATTCACAATGGGACTGCGTTTTGGCTAGTGCAGTGTATTACAAGACAGTGAACAAGTAACTTTAAATTAAGGCCACTGATTATACTTTAGTCCGTTGGGTTAAAAAGTTACTAATTCTCAATAAGAATTGAGGCAAATACACAAAACAAGATTTCTGTTAAGGCAGTACAAAAACCTGTGGTAAAAATTACTGGTTTCCTAAAATGTTTTGAGGTTAATTACAGTTATTAGCAAATTTGAAAATAGAGTTAATTTACAATAAATGCAAATAATATGTAGGGCTACTCCTCTTTATGGGAAAACTAGATGTAACACGATACATTAGTTAGAATATCTGCTACAGTAACCAAATCACAAACACTAATTTATTACAGATTGCTTGTTGATTATGCAAAGGACAGTGGTAGCTTCCAAATATTCTAAAAAATGGGTGTGTATTTGTGTTGATATACAACAAAATTAAGGAGTGATGTATTCTTTGGCAAAACTGTGAACCACAAATGATGATTTGCTACAAAATAAATTATGTCTCCAAAACATTTGTACTGGTAACTTACAAAAAAATAGTTTTTTTAAGTGTCCAAAAATTCTCAAAAATAACCTATGTTTTATGTAATTTTACAGTGAAACTAGAGAACTATTGTTTTATGGACTAAAATATCAAAAAAGTGTCAATGTAGTAATAGGAAATTTTTATGAAAAAATAGGAAAAAAGGGTGTTTTCAAACCTACTATTGGAAATGAAAGTTTACACGAGGAAGACAATGACAGTGCCATTGGCGTGTATCAATGGGCATGATTATTACCAGTACTACCTTCCATCATAAATGTATGGATAAATAAAACTGGAATTTGAGTGATGGACTAGTAAATCAAGTAGACCCTGATATTATAAATAACAGACACAGAAAGGCAGCTAGAGATTTACGATCATACTGAGGAGTGGATCTGCGATCAGACTGCAATCTAGCAAAAAATACAATGAAAATTAGGTTGAAGGCAGCACTTAAATGAAAATGAGACTTGGAACATGTAACAGTTTTCTTGCTGTGTTTACTGCATGTGTATCTCTTACAGTTTGACAACAGTTAGGTAACTGTTGTTTTGTTCACTTTGTTGTAATTTACTGCTTTTGACTGGCTTTCACATCAACACATATGACATCTTCCCCTTCCTCCTTCAGCTTGCTTCGCAGCAAATTTTTGCTTGATATCTGTCCCAGAATACCTCCCATGTCTGAAACCACACACTTCTGGAGTCCTCTAATATTTGTAGTCCCAGTTATGTTTCTTATTAGATTTTCTCTAATTCCCCCTTGGAATGTATAACTATTTAATGCTGCTATGTCCACAAGAGCATAGAAAATAGATAGCGGCCAACTTCTTGTAGTTCTCTTAGTTGATAATTTACTCACTGTTTAATTGATTATGTGAATGCCTTTTTTCCATGGGAGATACAAGAAAGAATTGTGATTGTGGTATTTCCAGCACTAGACACACAGAAAGTGAATTTACTGGAATATAATTCTCTTCTTGAGATGTCTTTCAGTTCTTGAGGTATCTGCTCACCATTAGCTTGTAATTTTCTCATGGGAGTTACCTTGCCTAATTCCTCCACAAATCTTCGGCCAGGTCAACTGAAGGTGTAATACCCATCTGTGGTGACATTGCATCCTGAATTTTGTATAGGAACAACCAAGCAGTTCACTATGGCGGCAGCTAAATTGGATTGTTGTGCTTACGCTATATACTGAGAACATAACTGGTTTTAGAGCCTGTGAGCACCCATGTAAGTATACCATATTTTCCAGGCTTTTTCTTCACAAAGACTTTGAAGATACACCTGCCATGGAACAATGGCAACATTTCATCAGTAACAGTGTACATCCCAGTAGAATTATGTTTTTGCAATAATTCACTAATTTTATCAAATACTTCTTGTATTGCAGAAAACTTGTCATGTTTCCTGCACTCATTTCATGTCTCTCTATTATCACATCTTACTATTTTAATAAGACAGAATCTAATTTTATGCATACTAGCAGTATAAAAAAACATTTGTGGAATTTTGGATGATACACCGGGAATAGGTGACTTACTATCACCCCCCTTCCCCATAATAATAACTAATCCTATATATGCCGTGAATTCAAGCCTGTCTTTTAAGGCTAAAATCTGTCTCAATGCTTCTTCATTGGTGTGCTTTATTATGATGTTAATAATTTCTTAAGAAAAACCTCTTCAAATGATTCTCTTATTGTTCCTATTTTACCTCAATTTCTTATATTTTCTAGCTCTTTCAATATGTTTTGTGCTACTTGCCTTGTGATATGGGGGGGTTTATATGTAAGAACTTTTCCAGTGGTTGTACACTCCTGGAAATGGAAAAAAGAACACATTGACACCGGTGTGTCAGACCCACCATACTTGCTCCGGACACTGCGAGAGGGATGTACAAGCAATGATCACACGCACGGCACAGCGGACACACCAGGATCCGCAGTGTTGGCCGTCGAATGGCGCTAGCTGTGCAGCATTTGTGCACCGCCGCCGTCAGTGTCAGCCAGTTTGCCGTGGCATACGGAGCTCCATCGCAGTCTTTAACACTGGTAGCATGCCGCGACAGCGTGGACGTGAACCGTATGTGCAGTTGATGGACTTTGAGCGAGGGCGTATAGTGGGCATGCGGGAGGCCGGGTGGACGTACCGCCGAATTGCTCAACACGTGGGGCGTGAGGTCTCCACAGTACATCGATGTTGTCGCCAGTGGTCGGCGGAAGGTGCACGTGCCCGTCAACCTGGGACCGGACCGCAGCGACGCACGGATGCACGCCAAGACTGTAGGATCCTATGCAGTGGCGTAGGAGACCGCACCGCCACTTCCCAGTAAATTAGGGACACTGTTGCTCCTGGGGTATCGGCGAAGACCATTTGCAACCGTCTCCATGAAGCTGGGCTATGGTCCCGCACACCGTTAGGCCGTCTTCCGCTCACGCCCCAACATCGTGCAGCCCACCTCCAGTGGTGTCGCGACAGGCGTGAATGGAGGGACGAATGGAGACGTGTCGTCTTCAGCGATGAGAGTCGCTTCTGCCTTGGTGCCAATGATGGTCGTATGCGTGTTTGGCGCCGTGCAGGTGAGCGCCACAATTAGGACTGCATACGACCGAGGCACACAGGGCCAACACCCGGCATCATGGTGTGGGGAGCGATCTCCTACACTGGCCGTACACCTCTGGTGATCGTTGAGGGGACACTGAATAGTGCACGGTACATCCAAACCGTCATCGAACCCATCGTTCTACCATTCCTAGACCGGCAAGGGAACTTGCTGTTCCAACAGGACAATGCACGTTCGAATGTATCCCGTGCCACCCAACGTGCTCTAGAAGGTGTAAGTCAACTACCCTGGCCAGCAAGATCTCCGGATCAGTCCCCCATTGAGCACGTTTGGGACTGGATGAAGCGTCGTCTCACGCGGTCTGCACGTCCAGCACGAACGCTGGTCCAACTGAGGCGCCAGGTGGAAATGGCATGGCAAGCCGTTCCACAGGACTACGTCCAACATCTCTATGATCGTCTCCATGGGAGAATAGCAGCCTGCATTGCTGCGAAAGGTGGATATACACTGTAGTAGTGCCGACATTGTGCATGCTCTGTTGCCTGTGTCTATGTGCCTGTGGTTCTGTCAGTGGGATCATGTGATGTATCTGACCCCAGGAATGTGTCAATAAATTTTCCCCTTCCTGGGACAATGAATTCACGGTGTTCTTATTTCAATTTCCAGGAGTGTAAAATACTTTTCACAGACCTTACCAGCTGTCATCATCTGCTGCAAGCCCCAGAGTCCACCTTCAGAGTTTGTCTGCACTGTCCACATCCTTGCACACAATTCATTCCTCTTCAGTTTCACTCATCACTTCATCACTATAACCAAATTCAATTTCAGAATCTGTAGGTCTCGAACACTGGATAAAGTGGCACTGAATAAGAAGGAACTCGAAACAATCAGAAACCAACGAGAAATGAATCGTTTTTGAGATCATTGTTGCTACCCACACAGAGAAATTTAATGCCAAGAGGGTCTACACTGCCGAAATGTTATAATTTATGAAGTAAGACATTCATTGTCAAGTCACATCTACTATGAAGGTGGTAGACTTTATGACGACTGCCATTAAACTTAAATTAACAGATCAAGTTTAGCTGAAAAAAGTTATATATGTATAAATCCTGGTAGAGGAAATAATAAAAAACAATAAATATTTTTATCAGAATTTTAAAATATGAATTGCCAATCTAAATTACAGTATCTATAAAAGATGGGCACAAAGTACCCCCACCTCACCCTCCTGGTGCTGTGAGGGTTAATACGAGGATAATCCCAAAAGTAGGGCCTTCTATTTTTTATAAGTACATAGACCTGTTTATTTCTACAATTGTTTACATCACTTTACAGTTTGAGTAGTTAGCTATTTTTCGACATAATCACCATTTCTGTCAATGCATTTTTGCAGACGTTAAGGCAGTTTTTGTATGCCCATGTCATACCAGCTTGCCACCATGCTGTTCAGAAAGTTATGAACCTTTTCTTTCACTTCGTCATCAGAGCTGAATCACTTTCTGGCCAAATATTCTTTTAACCTAGGGAACAGGTGATAGTCACTGGGTGCCAAGTCAGGAGTTTAGGGTGGGTGGGTGATTATGTTCCACTGAAACTGTTGCAGGAGAGCAACGGGTTGCCGAGTGATGTGTGGGCGACTGTTGTCATGGAAAATGTTTACGCCCTTGCTCAACATTCCTCTTCTCCGGTTTTGAATTGCCTGTTTGAGTTTTTTCAGAGTCTCACAGTACCTGCCAGCATTAATTGTGGCCCCAGTGGGCATAAAGTCAACCAACAATACCCCTTTCCGATCCCAAGAAACGGTTGCCATGACTTTACCGACAGACTGTGTTTGTTTGAATTTCCACGGCTTTGGCGAAGAAGGATGCCGCCACTGGTGTGATTGTTGCTTGGTCTCAGGTGTAAAGTGGTATGCCCAGGTTTCGTCACCTGTGATAATTGAGTCCAGAAAGTTGTCCTGTTTGGCTGCAAGGTGGTGAAGAAATGCGCAGGAAGCATCAACTCCTTACCGCATGTGGTCCTCAGTCAGCATGCGTGGCACCCATTTTGCTCACATCTTCCGGTAGTTCAATGTTTCCGTTAAAATTCTGTGAGCGGTGCTTCTGGAAACCTCAGGAACCAACATGCAGAGATCATCCAGGATGATCCACCGACCTTCACGCATGCTTTGCTCAATCTTCAGAACTGTCTCCTCAGAAAGTGACAGTCTCTGGCTCCTTTGTTCATCGTGAATTTTGGTCCGACCAGTTGCAAACTCTCTGCACCACTTACGAACATTTTTGACATCCATGCACAATTCACCATACACTTCCGTCAATTGGCTATGGATTTCAATCTGCACAGTGCCCTTTGTGTTCGAAAACTGAATAACTGCACGCAATTTGCATATTTGCATTTGGAGGTAACATACAATGGGAGCTCCATTCTTAATGGCTACCAAGCCAAGACTGAGCACCTCAGCATGGCGTGTGCATATTTACACACAGCACGTGAAGCACTCTTCATAACAGTGTGACCAACTGCCACACCAACAGAGTTCTGTACTTATAAAAAAATAGGAGACCTTACTTTTGGGATTACCCTCGTACATAGCCCTAGTGGCAAAAAGAGATAGACATCTCACTCCTAGGCAGCTCACTGCAGACCTTGAAACTCCTACCGATACATGTGTCTCTGCCAGAACCATTTGTCAGTGATAAAATCAGGCTTGTGTGTATGCTCAGAAGCCTGTTAAATACACCCTATTTCAACAACGCCATCGTCGAGAAAGAGTTTGATGGTGTAGGAGCACATTATTTGGGGTCAGCAACAGTGGTCTAGAATGATATTCTCTGATGAATCCTGCTTCACTGTGCCAGGTGATTCTGGCAACCTGTTAGTGTAGAGATAGAGGGGGGGGGGGGGGGACATTACATACCACACAATGTTCGTGAAGTCATCGGTATGGCATAAGCATTATGGTGTGGGCAGGCATTGTACACAATGGCCAAACACCTCTGCGTATCTTTGCATGATGCACCATAACAGCACAGTGGTATTGCAGGGAGGTTATTCTGGATCATGTCCATGTGTTTTGTGGTGCAGTAGGTCACAACTTTCTGTTTATAGGTGACAATGCTCACCCCCACAGGACCACTGAGCCACTGAGCTGTTTGAGACATTGGAAAGTTAAGACATTGAACGCATGGAATGGTCTGCATACTCCCAAGATGGAAACCCTATAGAAAATGCCTAGGATGCTCTTGACAGATGTGTTTCTCAAAGGACACCCCTTTACAAACCATGCGAGAACTGAAAACTGACTTGAGACAGGAGTGAGACAATATCCCTCAAGGACTCCTCAACAGTCTGATAGCCAGCATTAATAACAGATGCAAAATGTGCATTAGTGCCCAAGGAAGGCACATTCCTTATTGAGAGTCTGGTA
The DNA here is from genome assembly GCF_023897955.1 of Schistocerca gregaria. Lineage (NCBI taxonomy): Eukaryota > Metazoa > Arthropoda > Insecta > Orthoptera > Acrididae > Schistocerca > Schistocerca gregaria. The sequence goes on from NC_064923.1 coordinate 662,859,566, forward strand.
TCTACCTTTATGTTGGGAGTCTGACATGGGTCAGATATGAAAGTTATTTATGTACGTTATCCTGCTTTCTCATGTGGTGAAATCTGTACCAATTTTTGATTGTGAATGTGCCAGTCCATCTGTATTATGTATGTACTGTTTCATGTAGCCAATCAATGCCTGTGATTATTCTTATCCAACAATGCAACAGTGTCCCTTTTCCTTAGCAGTTGTTAAGCAGTGTATTTCTAATGATGTGAATTGACATATTTATTGAACGTAAATTCCTGTTCATTTGTGAAAACATTGCTTCAGTCTAGAATGCTGTGACAGTAATACTTTAGTTTCTTACAGCACTTTGTGACTGAAATACGAATAATAATGTTTATATTTACAGTCTGTGATTGGTGGAACAGAGAAAGGCTGTTCTGATGGCACCTTTACAGAAGCCCGATTCAATAGCCCTCAAGGATTGGCATTTCAAAGCTGTAAACTGCTGTTTGTTGCAGATACAGAAAACCACTGCATCAGAAAAGTGAGTAGAAAATCCAACTATATATATCCACAGCTTGAAAGAGTGATGAATGACTTAATCTGTGCAACCAGTTTCAATCATAAGAGGTGATTATCAGGCAACTGTGCCTTTTTGTTTGTATTACTAAGATGCCTGATGGTTAAGTGTTAAATTGAAAGTGGGTGCATAAATAGGTTAATTCAGCATAGTAGCTGATAGTGTCTCGATATGACTTTCACTATGTTTTTTGTGTTTTATGAGTTTTGACGTTTTCACCAGGATAATTAACTCTCATGTACAGGAAAGTATCATCTCTTTCTTTACTAACAAACGAAAAAGAGCAAGAGAACATACATCACCTGAATTCACGAATTCAATTTAATAAATGGGATAATTAGATCTTGTTTATGGGAAAGTATCATATCTTTCTTTACTAACGAAGGAAAAAGAACAAGAGAACACACATCATCTGAATTCACGAATTCAATTTAATAAATAGTAATGTAATAATAATAAAGATGGGTGAAGTAAATCTGTCATCAGCCAGAAGATTGGTTCGAATTCCACTGTGCTTTATTAAGCACAGTCCTGTCGGAAGTGGTATGCCCTTGCTTGTCTTCCTAGAATCTTTGAGTTGCCTTACTCGAACAGTTATAGGGGGGACATATAGCTTTACGTGGACTCTGAACCATGATACAACTCAGCATTTTTCAAATTAACTAACTTTGAGAGAGGTGAAAAAAGCAATAAGTGACACATAAAAATCTTAAGGCTGGCCAGTGATCAAATCCCGGACCATTGGGTTTATTGCACTGAGCCACCAAGCTGGATGATAAAGAATGAGAATGATCTTTTTATCTACATTCTTTTCATGCATTAGAGGACATCCATTAACTATGTAAGCTCAAAATGGGGAGGGAGAGGAGGGTTCTTGCAAAATCTCACCAAATCTCATTTAGGGGGGGGCTCAATGAAAATTTCATGTCAGCTTCTTAATGCAGAGAACATACATTAATGTTTTGTTGTTTATAATTAATCCTGAGCATAGGAATTATTAAAGTACTCACCAATACTTATGGCCTCTCTGAATTCAACTGAAAGTTGTACATGTGTGGTTGCCCATGATTTCCTGATTTGAAACAAGTGCTGCACAAGTATTAGATTTCATTTGGGGAATTCCCTGCTGTGCCGGTCGAAGTCACTGCATGTCAATCAGTCGGTCATTCGTGCTATTCTGCAAAGCATATAAAGCTGCTGTTATTGTGTTCAAGATGAATTTGCATAAAAACTTTTACAATACATATGTTAAGCGACATGCAGGCAAGTCAAAGGATATATGTGAGCAAGAAGTTAATCATTTGTGGAAAAAAACCAAGCTGAAGTTCATTGACAAGAATTCTCTTAGCGATCACATAAATCAAAAGATTCATAAACTACATAATCATATGGCTCAAACGAAGGTAGGAACAATGTTTTGTTTCATCTGCAAAGTAAACAAAGGTTCAGTGAAATTAAATTTATATAATATACCAACATAAGACCATTTCTTTAGGGATCTATCAAAATGGTTAATATATTAAAAACAAAGATTCCAAGACTTACCAAGCGGGAAAGCGCCGGCAGACAGGCACATGAACAAAACACACAAACACACACACAGAATTACTAGCTTTCGCAACCGATGGTTGCTTCTTCAGGAAGGAGAGGGAAAGACGAAAGGATGTGGGTTTTAAGGGAGAGGGTAAGGAGTCATTCCAATCCCGGGAACGGAAAGACTTCCCTTAGGGGAAAAAAAGGACAGATGTACACTTGCACACACACACACAGATATCCATCCGCACATACACAGACACAAGCAGACATTCGTTTTGTTCACGTGCCTGTCTGCCGGCGCTTTCCCGCTTGGTAAGTCTTGGAATCTTTGTTTTTAATATATTTTTCCCATGTGGAAGTTTCTTTCTATTTTATTTACAAAATGGTTAATATTATTTTCATGTAGCCTTCTTGTCCATCTTGTGTGTTTGTACATCTTTATACTACCAAGTGTTGACATACTTCAAGTGTTTTTAATCATGTTTTAAAAATACTGTTTAATACATTTTATAAATACAACATGGTTTTATTTCAGCATTTTAATCAGTGTTTTAAAAAATAAAAAAGGACTCATTTTTACCTGACTATGGGCTAAATCTCACATGAGGGGGATGGGATGGGAAGGGAGAGTGGTGGTCCTTCCACATCTCACCAAATCTTTCCAAGGGAGAGGGGTGATCCAAAGAAGAATGAAGGAAACCCCTCATGTAATTTAATGGGCAACCCTTTACCAGGGGGTGAGTTGTTTGGAAAACCTGGCAAAGCATGAATTCTCAGAGTAAATGAATTACCTAGAAAATTCAGGGAAATCTCAGAGAGGGGCTATAAAGAGAGTTGACTTTTTGTTGACAGAAAGAAGTGTGCTCAGTATTTTTTATCACAAATTACTTTGAGATTATGCTGTGGAAATAGTTGTTTTTGAAGTTGTGTAAGGAAAGGCGGAGAAATGTGTTGAACTGATGTAATGTTTTTTGCTCGATGAATCCTCAAGTTCCAGGTCTTGTAACTGTGAATTCGTCATTGACCCAAAGCAAGGTAAATTTTACCAGGTTTTTTAAAAAAAATTAAACACAGATCCATAATCGAACACACATTTTGTAGATCAACAATGAATATTCATGCTTCAGTTCCATCTTTATTAGATTCGTGCATAAGTTTGCACCATATTTGTTTTACATGTTGGTCTTCCATTTGCTATGGGTTTGTTTATTGACTGTCATTTTTTTTATTTGTAGTACACTGTTTGTATTTGATTTGCTATTTTCATTTTGCCATTAGAATATAGTGAGTGGAGCTATGGACATTAGAAAGTGGAGTGCCAAGTAGAGAAATCTGAACAACAACTCATTCTACTGTGTGAGTTCAGTAGAGGGGTGACAGCAGCAGAGGCAGCCAGAAACATTTGTGTCACATATGTGGATAATGTCATTGGGCAGAGCACAGCAAGAAAATGATTTTCTCATTTTAAAGAGGATTGTTTTGACATTAGTGATCATCCACATTCAAGAAGACCTTTGGGGTTTGATGAAGATCATTTAAATGCATTGATCCACAATGATCCATGTCAGTGTACTTGAGAATTGGCAAATATGATGAACTGTGTGACGTTTGCATGCAGTGAGGAAGGTTCAAAAACTAGAAATATAGGAACCACATCTGTAAGCGAAAATCACAAAAATCAGCTGGTGGCCATATGTGCATCTCTGTGCTGGCTTGTCATCAGTTGGCTCTTGAACAACACCAACCATTCCTATCCTGTATCATTACTGATGATGAGGAAGGGTATCTTTATGGTAACACAAGAAAAAGACAGGAATGGTTGAGCCCAAACAAAGTTGCCATTCTTTGTACAAAGGCTTTGCGCATCCACAAAAGATAATGTTATGCATGTGGTGGAACAGTGATGGTGTGTTGTACTATGAATTGCTTCCCCAATGTGTAACCATCATGCTGACATTTATTGTCAACAGCTGATATGTCTTGCAGATGCACTCTGAGAACAATGACCAGGAAGACTGCGTGAAGTGATACTGCTCCATGATAATGTCTGCCTACATTTTGCTAGACTGACAAAAAACACTGTACAGGAGTTGAGTTGGGAAGTTATTCCACACCCACCTTATTCACCTAATCTTGCTCCCTTATATTTTTGCTTTTTCTGCTCTCAATCGAAGAACTTTCAAGGAACTTCCTTTCTGGATGACAAGGCACTTCCTCTCAAAACCAAGTGATTTTTGTTGTCACAGAATCAAAAAGTTACCCCAGCAGACTTGTAAATAGTGAAGGAGAATATATTATTGATGATTAAATTCACAGTCAGGTATATTGTGTTTATTAAGCTCGGGCAGAAACACTATGAATTTATCCACCTGCCCAATACTAAGTTCAGTCATATTAGTACTTTTCTGTCTTTGAAACTTCCTGGCAGATTAAAACTGTGTGCCCGACCGAGACTCGAACTCGGGACCTTTGCCATTCGCGGGCAAGTGCTCTACCAACTGAGCTACCGAGGCACGACTCACGTCCGGTACTCACAGCTTTACTTCTGCCAGTATCCGTCTCCTACCTTCCAAACTTTACAGAAGCTCTTCTTTTGCAGTTTTAATCTTCCAGGAAGTTTCATATCAGCGCACACTCCGCTGCAGAGTGAAAATCTCATTCTGGAAACATCCCCCAGGCTATGGCTAAGCCATGTCTCCGCAGTATCCTTTCTTTCAGGAGTGCTAGTTCTGCAAGTTTCACAGAAGAGCTTCTGTAAAGTTTGGAAGGTAGGAGACGGATACTGGCAGAAGTAAAGCTGTGAGTATCGGACGTGAGTCGTGCTTCGGTAGCTCAGTTGGTCGAGCACTTGCCCGCGAAAGGCAAAGGTCCCGAGTTCGAGTCTCGGTCGGGCACACAGTTTTAATCTGCCAGGAAGTTTCATATCAGCGCACACTCCGCTGCAGAGTGAAAATCTCATTCTGGAAACATCCCCCAGGCTGTGGCTAAGCCATGTCTCCGCAGTATCCTTTCTTTCAGGAGTGCTAGTTCTGCAAGTTTCGCAGAAGAGCTTCTGTAAAGTTTGGAAGGTAGGAGACGGATACTGGCAGAAGTAAAGCTGTGAGTACCGGACGTGAGTCGTGCTTCGGTAGCTCAGTTGGTAGAGCACTTGCCCGCGAAAGGCAAAGGTCCCGAGTTCGAGTCTCAGTCGGGCACACAGTTTTAATCTGCGAGGAAGTTTCATATCAGCGCACACTCCGCTGCAGAGTGAAAATCTCATTCTTTTCTGTCTTTCTCACAATGTCATGCTTCAAATTACAAATGACTACAGTTTGAAAAGAGTCTGATTTTAAACATGATGCATCTTTGTTACCAAAATCTGTTGATGTCACATTCCACTGACAAGGTTTCAAAGTGTCTTCCTACAAAGATTTCTCATGTACTTGAGGTTATCACACAGTGACATGGCATGGCACAGGGGTGGTAGAATCTTGTACCTGATAGAATAGTTGCTAAAATTGTAAGTTGTAGCTCAACGAATAAGTCATGTGGCAGCTCATTTAATTTTATTTGTGGCCAGAAAAGGTAGATAGTAAAGTAAAATTTAACCTAACATGCAACAAAACTGGATCCAGGAAAATCTGGCTTTATGTTCTTCTTCTTCTTCTTCTTCTTCTTCTTCTTATAATAATAATAATAATAATAGTAATAATAATATCCTGATTACAAATTTCAACTTTGCAATCTCAAATTTTTCATGGATATAAACAATGCGTTTATCAGGTAACATCATTCAAAATTAGATTCCCTGCAATTTTGATCCTTTTTTCCAGCTCATCGTTTTTTAACAAGCAAGCATGAAAATACTAAGCTGTAAAACACTCATTGCAGTCTGCCTTGTTTGTTTTACTGTTTTGCATTCTCACTTACTCCCTTCACTTTCTTTCACTTTGTTTCTGTTGGTAGCCTGTGTATTCGAAGCCCTTACTAGACCAGCAAGTGGAATTCATTTCTTTGACTCTCCCATCTTTCTCCCACTATCTACCAGCCCCATCTTGTTTCAAGAGGCTTTGTCAGTTGTTCTTATCCTCTCATTCTCCATTTTGGTTGTTTTGGAAAAAAAAGTGTAAGTTGAAAAGTTTAATTTGTGATAGTGCAGGAGATGATGGAGAAGTGCAGTGACAGAAAATGGCTTAGAAATAGTGTATATAACAAGTCAGAAAGGAAGGATTGAAAATCTGGTCGATCAAGTGGAAGATGTCAGTAACAGTTGACAAAAGTGCCAGAAATGATATATCAATGATTAGTTGATTGCTACCCATGTAAAGGATGTTCAACAAGAAAGTCAGGCCCACAATTCATCTATACCTGCCCTTCTCAGTCAAAGCTAGTTGTTTTTTGTTAAGATTTACAATAACACCACGGTTTCTGGCCGATTAAAGCTGACTTGCCAAGACTAAATATGTTTCATGTAGAATGTTCAAAAAATACAAGTGCTAGAAAATCGTAAAAGTAACTCAGTACATTGTTGAGTCTGGACCAATTTTAATACAATATGTTCAATCCTAGGTCCAGCTTTATAGGAGGAGATGGGTGACATTACCTTTTTTGCATGAAAAACAATGCAAGGTGAAGTAAGAAATGAACTGGTTTTGAGAATGCTGTCCATATACAGGATGGCGCACTACAACCAACCCCAAGTTCTAAGCTGCTCATTGTCACCAGACAATTGTCATGTATTGTTTCGAAGCTGTTGCGTATTGAAATGAGTGAAAGCCATTGCAACTTTGTTAAATGTGTGAAGTAAATATCTCAGCAAGATGTATCCTTGTCAAGAAGGAATTACAGTACATGTTTAACAATTCATTTAAGGAAACTGGGACACTTTTGCAAAGAAGTTTTGTGTCATTTCCATGCCAGAAAAGAGCAGTACACAGTATATGGTGACAAAGTGGCATACTACAGGATCAGTTGCAAACACTAAAAGGAATCAAGCAACCTACTGTGATTGAGGATATCCAAGCACAAATGATGCAGAGTCCAAATGAGTGGACAAATGAATTGTTGCAACAAGTGAATGTTTTGTGTGGGTCTCATCAACAAGTTTTGCACCATGTATGGATTAAACCCGACAAAATGATGTGTCCAGGAAGGAGGAAGATAAAGAAAAACATGTGAATTTCTGTTAAGTGGCTCTGTCAAGCAATTGAGAACAGAATGTTGGTTCTGCTGCTATATGTCACGAGTGATGAAGCCTGGTTTCATCTAACAGCATGAGTGCCAACAAGGTTGATACACTGGGGCTCGAGCACTACATAAATAATCTTGGGGGGTACTGTATCCACAGAATTTTTAGTTTGATAAAAACAAAATAAAATGAACATTACTCATTTGCCTTTATCAGCAAGTAATGAACTATTAAAACACTGAGATGAAAGTTAAAATTTCTGAATCCAAAACACATCTGTTTGTTTCAGATGTCTTTGTGCAAAGGCAACCATGCAACACACTCCTCCATCCCTTGCCTTTCTCTGACCGAGTCAAAGGCTGTCCCCAGAACAACAGTTGCACTATACTGTGAATGGAATCCCATCTTTTTGGCTTACTTTCGTGTTTCCTTACAAGTGACATGCTACAGTACCCCCACTCTATTCAACAACAATTGTTTTAAGACATCTTATTGCTAATATTGAGCAATAACAAAGAATAATCTGAGATACAAATAAGCCAATTGTTACATACTACCTCAATAGTTAGTTAATGATAGGTTATATGTTTTAGGTTGGGGGGATCAGGATTTTTATTTTTACAGGGGGAGCACATATCACATATCTCACACCTCTGGGTTCGTCCAAGTATAACTGAACCTGAGTTCGATCTCATTTCTGTTGCTTTTAAGTCAGCTGTGTTCCTGACTCAACATATGCTTATAGTACCGATATATTTTATTTTATCACACCACAGATCTTTATGACACATGCAGTGTTCATAAAAGATTGTAAATGAAAGGTAATCATTTTAAAAAATATCAAGACTCCAAAAAAAACATACACCACATTTCGCCATTGATATGCACCCACAGAAATTTTGGATAGTCGGCATCATTGTCTGACAGGACATGTTAATTCCCAGAACACCAAATACTGGTTGACGAACAATGACTATAAAATTAAGAAATAACTCTTCAGGGTGAAAAAATCTAAGTGTGTTGTGTAGTGTCAGCAAATCAGATTGTGGGTTCCATATTTTTAGAAACAACAGTAGATACTGCTATGTATATGCAAATCTGTAAATAATTTTATGCACAGTTGATTCCCATGAACGTACATATGCTGTCTTTCAACAGGATGGGGTGAACTGTCATACTTCATGTCAGTAATATCACAAATTCATGAAAGATTGTCAGAAGAAAGGACTGTCAGAAAAAGAATGTGGCTGCCACATTCGTTGGACCTAGTGACTTTTATCTGTGCGGCAGTCCAAAGGGAAAAGTGTATGCAACTAACCCAGTAATATCAGAAGACTTGAAGGACAATATTTGTGATGAAACTTTGAGGACTGATGCGGCAGAGTGGCACAAAGTGTGTATTAACACAGTAGGGTGTGTACAAAAGTGAACGGAGACACAAGGAGGCCATTTGCAACACCTAATGCACTGTGATGTGAAAGACAAAATTAATTCAGTAAATATAGACCTCTGCATTAGCTTATCTGTTATTTCTTTATTATCTAATTATTACATGTTTAACAACTACTTTTTATTGCACCTGTTAGGGCAGGCAACAATTTATGCCTAATTACTGAGCAGTCTGTACTCTGGGACACTTTTTCGTGCACCACCCTGTATATTTGCTACCAGTTTAATTTTAATTCTCTGTTTCCGGAGAGATTCTACTGGCCTTTTGTGTCTTTATTTTGCTGGTAACAGCATTTCATTCCCAGATGACTTGTTCATTTCCAGAGTAAAGAATGACTGATGCCAATAATATTGTACATCAGGTAACCTAGTGCATGTTTTGTCACTAACTAGAAACAGTTTTGTTATGAATTTAGAGGTGTTTTTAGCTTTCCTTTTTGCTCCTATCATAACATGAATTCATGGTTAGAATTTCATCAGTATGGGAATTTACATCCATTGTATGCTTCCATCCTTTAACTTATTTCTGTGGTTAATTATTTAGAAATGGCACTGATTGTGTTAATAGAATTTGAAGGAAAGGGTGGGATGAGATAGCCATAGCAGTTTAGAATCAGGTCATAACCTGATGTACCTTCACTGATGATGTGCACGATTTCAGAGCTTGCACGTCCATACAGTTCACAGGCCTGCTTATAGAGGCGACCTGGGTCATACTCCTGGCGTGCTATGGTGAGCTGCCAAAGAAATAGTGTTATTTGCAATCACAAACAGGTGCTCAGCCTTTTCTGTAACCTGTATTGCTGTTGTTCAGTCAATGTGTTCAGTGCTATGCATAGCCTGTACTTCAGTGTATCTTACATGTTTCTCTGTAAAGCACTATGTTCCATAAATCACATTTTTTCTTGCTGTAGCGAATTTGATCCCATGCTCGTCACCAAGTTTGCTATAGTAAGAACAATTGTGATTTCTTTATAGAGAAATATGTAAGACACAGTGAAGTACAGGTTTGTAATCTCTTAAGTAATACTGTTTCTTTGGCAGCTCATAAGAGCACCCAGGGGCCAACCCAGGTTGCACCTATAAGTGGGCCTGTGAACTGTATGGATGCACAAGCTCTGAAAACACACATGTCATGGGTGAAGGTACATCATAACCAGTATTTATTTCCTCTTCTAAAACATATTTCTTGATGGTATACACTGGGTGATCCAGACTGCTTGAACTCGATGGGGACACTTTCAGTGAGATGTCTGAATGTCTGTGGAGGAATGTCAGCTCATTCTTCTTCAAGATCCAAAACCAGAGAAGGTAGTGATTTACACTTTGGGGCGTGAAATGAGACGACATTCTAACACATCCCGAAGGTGTTTCATTGTATTCAATTTAGGACTCTGTGCAGGCCAGTCCATTTCAAGAATGCTTTTAATGTCCACAAACCATTACTTCACAGATGTTTCATCACATTTCTGCAATACTTACAGTGACTGAATGAACTGAGGAGCTATAAAATTGACTCGAACAATGAGATTACTTCCTCTAAAATGATAACTTAGTTTTAACAGTGGTAAATTGTGTTATAACATTAAATAGTACTTGGCATTCAAGATTAAATTGAAACTAGTGGGATTATCAATTACATAGACCGTTACTGACAGAGAAGTGGTTTCAGCATGTCAGTACTGCTTACATGGCCGAGTTACAGTCTGACAACGCATTTAGTAACAGGCCTACTTCATATGAATAAAATTGGTAAACTGTTCCATTTGATCAGAACTTATCAAATCAGCAGTTGTTAATAATTCAGTGTGCAGGTTGTGCTGAATTACCAGTTGTGTTCCATCCATAATTTGGCTTCCTTATTTCCTTAGACATTTTCATACAATATTCTCTGTGCTTTCTTAGTTAATTTCCAGTGGATACATGCCGCCCCCCCCCCCCCCCCCCCCACACACACACACACAGTGTACGTGTGCACACAAGCACTGTGTTACTCATACAGTGATGGTTTCATGACGATATGTCTTAGCTGCTGATGAGTCTTCCATGTTGTATGGTCATGTTCATGAAACTTTTACGTTTAGCGAAGATGCTGAGTCACAGATAATAAGCCCAATAAAAAGACAGTCACAAATAAAGCTTTCGGCCATTAAGGCCTTCGTCAACTGCAGTCTCAGGCAACTGAAACCACTTGTGTGTGTGTGTGTGTGTGTGTGTGTGTGTGTGTGTGTGTGTCATCTGTTGTTGACAAAGTCCTTAATGGCTGAAAGCCATGGTGAGTAGCAATTTTCCTTTTTGTAATATTGTTACATTGCATCCTGGATTTTCCATCGTTTGATTTGAACTTTTACATTTCTTATATTTTGTCCAGAACTACACTGGACATCTTCTGAAGTAATCCTGTTTCCTCTGAGTCTAAGTGACTGATGGGTGGGATGTTTGACAGTGACATAAATACCGTGAAAAAGGTTGTAGTGAAAGTTTATACATGATCAGCAGAGGTAAGTGTGTTACTGTTTCTGCATGTGTATGGAGGTTTTTGTGCTCCCATTTGTGGTTTATTTTTATTGGTCCTTCGTACTTTAGCTACATCTTTTTCCATTGTTTCTACCTCCAGGCTTATTTCTGCCTGCTACACTTATTTGGGACTAAATTTTCTCTGTTTTCAGGCCCTGATCGTGATTTGTTGTTCAACATTGTTAATCGATTTTTCCTGTACTGTTATACCTTATCCCATTTTTCTATTAATTTTTTCACTTAATTTTGTGCTTTTAGTTTAGTTCTTCAATCACTTTTTGGTGTGATTCTTCAACCCTTTCTGCCTTTCCTCTAGGTTCTTAAAATTTCTTGGTTTCTTATTGGACCTGGTTCAGAGTTGTATCATGAGTTTGTAACCTCCCCCTCACTTATCGACCTTAGTGACAGTGAAAAATTAAACCGCATGTACCTAATGGAAATTTGGGCAAAGCAATCGTCACTGAAGTTAACCTGTCGGTAAAGAGGGAGGAAAGGATTACATCTAAATGAAAGGAAAATGCAAATGAAACTGGTGGAAATTAATTTTGAAAAGGGGTAAAGTTAATACAGAAAGTAAATGTGCGGCCGTTACGTTAACAATTAACTAGCAGTAATTAGATATTAGAGATTTGGGGAAAATTACGGTCGACAGTCCTATGGACAGTTACTATAGTAACTGAAAAAGAAAGGTTATTGCACATATAATTAACACTAGAAGCATGGCAACTGAAGGTTGACACATGTAGTGTGAAAACTGAAAGTTTGTCAGAAGTAATAAATTTCGCTACACTCTGACTTAATTTAGCAAAAGAATTAATAAAACCAGAAAATAGAAAGTTAATTTAGGGACTGAAATTAATAGTGAACTTCGTTTCTGAAACACATCGAAATTCAGTAAAATACGGTTAGTCTTGGGCTACCTCAACAATCATTTCAAAAGCTACTTGAATCTACACAATTTAGAAATAAAAGATTTGACTTTGAACTTGATTCTGAACAATTAACAATAGTAAAATTTGGTACGTACCAAGCTGAGCTGCAGTCACAGGTAAGCTAAAATATGGTAACAAAACTCGCACTCTTAATTTGTGCTTGTGTAATCTAAATATTGTAGCCAGCTATGAGTACTTCAACTAAACTTTGAAATTAAAGCAGTGAAATGGAATGATATTACTTTAATGCTGGCGTTTGAATTTCAATGACACTCGGGTTCATTCTGGAAAAGGAAGGGACCCTGCTTGGTAATGCCATTGGGACAACGAGTAACAAAGGTTTATGCTAAGTTGCTGTAATTTTGTGATGCAACAATTTTAAAAGCTGAGGTCTGCCATACAGTTCTAAAACTTTACGTGCTTCCAGTCTTCCTTGTTGGTTGATTGAAGGTTTGAAGCCATCGATCGAGGAGGTGGCAACAGTCCCTCATTGTCGGCCGTCGCTGTTGCAGAAGCTGGATTTTGGCGTGCCTTATTCTCGACATGGTCGTCAGGCGGAATGGGCTCTTGATGTGCGCCAGCTAATGCTTCCCGTCCGCAACACCGTGTCAGAAACTATCATAGCAAGTCGAGCGCAATTACATACTGCCAAACCCCGAAAGCGCGGCAACTCCCGGGAGCATCACACAACACACCTGCTACGCTGCACTACTCCAGCCAGCCTCCCTCTGTACGCACTCCATGTGGCAGAATTAACACTACCACACTTTGGTTCTCCACACGACCTATCGATGTATTCGTTCGACAGCATAGTCTTCCCTAGGCAAGGCTCAGCGTAAAATACAAATAATATTTACAAAACAAACCAATTATACATCGACATAGGTGCATAAATATATATACAAATAGTAAAACAATTACAATATATAAAGGCACAGAAGTGTCATATATATGCAGGTAACAAAATAAGAAAATAATTTATAGTACAATAGATGGAAATAGGAGGATATGAATTTCCGGCGTTACAAGTTGCTATAATATATCATTCATATTTTGTGAGAAATATTCTCATTTTTCTTCGTTTACTGTTTTTCCATCTTGTGCACTAAATGTGCTACACTCAACCACATCTGCAGTGTATTGCAGCATGCTAGTTTCCATTAATCCTAATTCTCCTAACTCATCTTAGCTACTTTGTTCAATTTGAACATATTAAGGGTTTTCCCTTTGACTAATTCACCTTGTTCTGTGATACTCAGCATGAGATTGATCATTGACACAGTAATTCAGTGTTGAGTATTACTGTTGTACTCAATAATAAGTACAGTGTCATGTATCAGTACAGTCATATTTGAACTCCTCAAAACATATGCAAATTAATGTGCTAATTTTTGTGAAACTTACTTTGTGTTCAGCATCAAGGGTCCTGGATACTGGGTGATCTGATGCTGGTGCATGGTGAATCATATCTGATGTGAAGTTGATGATTGGAAGTTTATCTTTCTCACCATCACATGGTTCATTTGCATCCCATAATATTCGTTCCATAAACAATTCACATTTGCAGACACATGTGACTCTTTTTCTCACTGCTGACATTCATAATTTCCTTCTAATATCTTATATATGTGTATATTTTTTCCTAATTTGAATCTGAAAATTATTACAGTGGATTATTATTTAGTTAAGACATTAGTTGTGTTCATAGAATTTGTTTTACACAACTTATGCAAGGTTATAATAAATTATAAATCAATTTAGATTTTACTGTCAAGGCTAGTTTAACTGAGATGTGGCAGTTATTCAGTTTTAAACATTCGCTTCCAAGCGAGGGATTAATTTTTATCCTCTTCTTGAAATATGAAATATTATGGTCTTGCATGTTAACGCCATGAGATTGTGGCAGGTATTCACAGTTTTTAATATTCAGTTCCCAGCAAGCCACCATTTTAATTGGTGTCCTCCTCTTGAATTAATAAATATTACAGTCTCATGAGTTAAGAGCGTGTTCAACAATGGTTGAACTTTTGTGGGGGTATCACTGAAATATTGATGAATCACTCAGATAAATTCTATGCTCAGTAACCTTACATGTTTCTCATTCGTTAATCGATACATTCTCCTAGTTAAGTTTATCCTTCACAATTAAATCACTTAGATGCAGCCCCAGCACCAACTAGTGACTGTATAAATTAATGCATCAATAAAACTTGACCACTCTCATGATATTCCGCTCCCACATACTTCAAAACCTGTTAATTTACCCACATCATTATTCAGCAGCTCAGCAGTACCTTAAATCAAATAAGTGTTCATCAGTACTAGCCAAATACCTCAAATGTGCAGTGATGGTATAACCAAAGAATATTGTGGTAGGTGACACTATACTCAGCTTGTGCATAATTACAAACTGTTCCAACCTCATCCTCATCGTCATCTTTTTCCACCCTCCCCCTCACACCTTACCTATGGACCATGCAGCTTCTGTGATCTGATATGACTTTTACATGTTTTAGATAGATCTCACTGCATGCCAAGTGACAACTGTGGCAGGAACAGGCAAGCAGGGACACGATACAGCTGGAGGTGGCCTGTGGACCCAGCAGTCCCTATCATCTCCCTGGGACCTCTGTCTTGTTCCTGGAAGAGAGGCAGATGCACAAAATGATCTCAGAGTACTTCTTATAGCCATGGCAGGCACTCACCAGTTATGGGCTCTGTTTCTGAGGGACACTGTGTGGTGGAAGCAGCGGTGAGTACTCTAGCATTTTCATTGATTTACAGTCATATTAATATTGTTAAACACAAAATAGGTTTTCATTTGTTAAGTGTGGGAGAATTGTGGAGATTCTCATCCAGCTCCAGAGTTAGATGCTGTGAGGTAGCTGTGTATCAGAGATATTTGCTGTTAATTTTATGGGAGTATCCTTTTAAAGAAGAATCAAGTAATCTCTTACTTCCCCTCACATGTATACTGCGAAATGACTATGACAGTAAAATCAGAGAAATTCAAACACATATGGAAGTTTATTGATAGTAGTTCTTTCCACAAAACATTTGAAAATGGAGCAGGAAAAGATAGGATGATAATGTATGTGATGTGCTTTTTACTGCACACAGGAAGGAGCATGTGGAGTGTAGATGTAGATGAGCTTACACTTCCTATGCAAATCCTACACCACCACTGCAAAAACACTCTGAAATTTATCCCAAGTTCAGGACTATGTAATGCAGTTATCTCCACTATAAAATTCCATACAGATGAGAAATACTTTGTAATTTCTCACCAAGTAGAACAATACCTTGAACTTATCATATTATTACAAAGTTTTGTTGCCTTCAGTATAGTTGCTCACGAGAAGCCACGGCTAAGTAATCAATCATAAAACAATGTGCTACTGATTAACAAAATATTTAAATCTCCAGTAATAAAGCAAATATGTTGTTTTTATTAGCTATATACCATAGAAGTACATACAGTTATATTTTAGTAATCACCCGAGAAGTTTGTTACTTATATTGGATTCTTTAGTGAAAAGTCTATCATAAGATTTACAGGTACAAGATGCTCTGAAAGTAAAGTGGAAAATCTATAACCTGAAAGCCAGTAGTACTACAGCATTTTCACAGAAATGCACAAAAATATATGTGATAAACTAACAATTGGTGGTATAGTTGTTCTAGATCCATTGCCCATCTTTATTTTAAAGGATTTGGTGGTATAAATGGGAAATAATGTGCACATGTGGTTAAACATCCTATGAACAGACAAGGTGAACACTTACTTTGTGCTAGTGCACATGCATACAACTTTGAATTGAGGTATTCCAGTACACAAACTGTTGACTACATTGAAGGTCAAAAATGTATCTCTTTTGGTTATCATTTGTTTTATTGTCAAATTTATTTGAAAACGGCATCATGCTAGTGCTAATACAATTTGGACTATTGGTTTTTCTCTTTTTCAGTCATTTTCGGATCGATTGTTATATTCATGTTCCTTTACTGCTCCTTTTACTGATCTTAATTTATCATAATTTATGCAGAGTGTTGTTTTCAGTCAGAATTATATTTCTTATTGACTGGCCAATGTCTCTGCTACACAGTGATCTTTACTCTGCCCATTGTTTGCATTCCATCCAGGACTTCCCAGTTTCATATTATTTTATAAAAAGTATTGCAAAGCAAAGATACTTTAACAAATCCCATTAAAGTTCATTTTCCTGTATGTATTCATCTTTCTCTTTTCTGGCACTAATCGTGTGTTTCTGCTCTGCACCTTATGGACAATTACCCATCCTGAATTTATTAATTATTTTATTTCTGTGGTTGGGGGCTAGTCTTTTTGTCACCTCCTCGGCCTCCCTGAGATGGGAGGGGGAGTCATATATGTGAATAATGTAAGCTGTGTTCTGTGTATTTTTCTGTCTTAACTGTATCATGTTGTGTTTCTTTCTGAAGGAGAGATGAGGACTCAGCCTGACATATACCTCTGTGAGTGTGGGAATCTGCATCAAAACCACGTTCGGGCTGATTGGTGCACCAGACCAGTAGACATTGATCCAGTTGGCTGACCCTCTGTCATGCAAGATAGTGCACTATTTGTTAAACTACATGAGTATATCTCCTCATCTTGTCTAACAAAGTATGGAAATCCTGATATTCATTCTCCATTTCTTTATTTACTCTTGTAAAAAATAACAACATTGTTCTTGTCTTCAGAAGCAGTCATTTTTTAAAAGAATCATTCAATCTTTTTTATATGTTTTGCATGCAATCATAAGTCCCTGGTGGTATTGCTGGAAAAGTAATGTATTTTTTGGCCAAGTACATGAGACTGTAGCTACGTTTTGAGCTCCTTTCATTTATGTCTCTTAATGAATAAACAATTACTTCTTCTGTTAATGGAAGATTTCTCACATCAAAAATTTTGATTGTTTCTACGACTCATGATGCTGCACTGTTAAAGTACTAGCCTAAATTCTACCTCTATTCTAAAAGAAAGTAATGTTTCAGTTAATTCCTCCAACATGTAGAACCTATTGTTGATTGTTCATAATATTATAAAGAGACAAAATATCTGATGAGTACTGACTTTCACAAAGCGAAATTCCTGTATCCATGACAGACACATTTAAAAGCAGGTAAAAATTATTCTTAGTTTTTGGAACTGGTGGTTCATTCCTTAGGGAGGAAAGAGCAGTGGATGACTCAGAACCTAGGATGAGAGGGACCACCTGTCTTCATAGCTGAACTTTTCTGCCATTAGTACACTTACTTTTTTCTCTATTTGGCGCAATTTGGGGTACACTTCCTCTTTCAGTGCAGAAATATTGTTACAGGTTTGACACATTCCCTAGTTTGTATGGGAGAGTTTAATCATTGCATTCCTTCTTCACCACTTTCTCTTCTGTGGTAACATCATTCAATTTTTCTCATACCGACTCTACTTTGTCCTCTGTGACTTCTAATCAGTTGTTGATCTCTAGCTTTTCCTGAACCTCACTGACAATATGCTGTTCCAACTGGTCCAAACTGCCATTTACTTATTATCCTGCCTGATCCATTTTCTTATCCAAAATGCATTTACCTATTTAAATGATCAATTCACTTATCTACATGTTCAGTGACAGTAACATTCACAGTAGTTCCAATGCTCAGACCTATTGCAATGTTACAAATACTAATGGAAATACTTATGTCAGGATGGTATCAGGTAAATATATATAATGTTATAGTTTAATGCTAAATTTATGTCAATATATTCACACAAATGTATTTCATTTTATGTTTTGGGTGGGATTTATGAGATCCTGACTAGGTTGTATTGTTTTTCTTAACTGACATGGGGCTTTCCAGCACTTATCAGTGCTTCATTTAGCTGACAGACAGTGACCATGAGAACATGGGATCCATATCATCAAGAAGCTTGTTATACTTTATTATAAGAATTGAAAAGTAATGAATGAGAAAATGTTGTAATTTCACCGTCTAATTCATGTTAAAACAACATTTAGTTATTGTGTGGCTGTTGATAAATGGAGTACTCATCTGGCTGCCAAAATAGGTTATTGCATGCAATAGCGCACAGTCGCAGGACAACCAACATGTGTATCCTGCAGTCAATAAACTGCGGTACAAGATATTTATTGCGAAGAAATATTGTGGGATTGAATGGTTTCATTTAAAGTGCAATTATTTATTTGCAGCCGTGAGCTGTAAGTAATTTCTAAATAAAACAAAATAAAAACATAAAGAGAGATATCTAAAAGTAAATATTTGAAATTTCAGTATTCAGAACATGTAATGCAAATCCTTATATTATAGTCATGAGTGGTACTCACATGTGGGTTCCTAACTATACTACAATTAAATTAACTTTATGACTGACAAATTGAAGTATCAGGTGACAGTGTTGCTGGTATGCAGTCTGCCATGCTAAACAATGCTCAGCATGTACTTGTAAAAAGGGACAAAAATGCAAGCTCGTGGCAGCCGAGACAGAACTGTGATTGTCTGGCTGCTGGCCCCTAACAATTGACTCACTGAAACATCAGTCACAAAGTTATGTTTATAGAAGTAAATGGACATTTTTATTAAGTGCAAGAAATTTAGCATTGGAGTTGTATTCCATTTTTGATGGAAATTGAGAAAAGGTTTAAATGAAGTAAGGAGAAATATTACAAACCTCTGTTTTTTGTATCTTTGCTATGAAAATGAAATATATATAATGGAAATTCTTGATTGGAAAAATGCCAAAAGTAAGGGAAGGGTACCACTTAGCTATGGAGGATTGGTGTGGTACATAGAAACACTTATTAGAAAGCAGTTAACACTAGCTTTTGAACTCTTGCTCTTTTTTTAGTGAGAGTGCGCACACGACCACACAGACGCCCAATGCTTATGGTAGCAGCAAGACTGATTAGTTAGTGAATGTTGATTATTGAAAGCAGTTGTCTGGGTAGATGGAGGTGGGGAGGAGGTAAGGGAGGACACACGTGCAAGGAGATGGTGCAGGGAAGTGTAAGGCAGGTCTTTTGCCATATGACTCAGAAGCTAGGTCTTTTGCCATATGACTCAGAAGCTGCACAACTAGATGAAATGAATTCAGAGGGTAGAGCATATAAGGGTTAGAGAAATGGGGGGGGGGGGAGAAGTGGTATTGAAGAGGGAGACAATGGGCTGAGAGAGTAAGGAAGGGTGGCAATAACTGAACAAAGTGTGACAGAAAGAGAAAGAAGTCCGAAATACTAAATTCAATCTTCTAAAGTTGTTTCACTGCAGATTGTAATATGTTTCCTTTGTTCAATCACCACATGAAGATATTCACATAAGCGACCACAGAATAGGAAATCAGGTCAATAGTGGAAAGGCAGCTGGATTCAATGAGGCACCTTTGAATTTTTATAGAGATTATAGAAAAGAAATTGTTCTTCTTCATGGAGTCATTGGTCACTGGCACAAACAAGGGTACCTAGCAACTGAAAAAAAGCACAGGTCATTAAGAACGGTTGTCAGACAGATTCATTTAATTACAGGTCTATATTGCTAACATCAGTCTGTTGTAGAATTATGGAACATGTTTTATGTTCACACATTATGACATTTTTGGAGACCAGAAAATATGTTCAATAAAAATCAACATGGATTCTGCAGATATGCAGATATACCTTCTGAAACTGAGCTTGCTCCATTTACCCTTGAGATCCAGAATACCATAGACAAAGGTGCCCATTGATGCAGTGTTCTTTGACTATTGGAAACTATTTGATACAATTCCATATTGTCATTTAGTGGACTAAAAATGAGCCCACCAAATGTCAGAGCAGACTTGTAATTGCGTTGGTAACTCTCTTGCAGCAGAGCTTAACAGATCATTTATCTACATTAATGAGCTATAGAATAATGTTGTAGGCTCCATGAGGCTATTCATTTATTTATTTATTTCATGTTCTGTAGATCCAGTTAGTGAGTCAATCACAAGGATATGGAACATGTCAAATTGTACAGGTTTCAATTTGAACTTACAATAAATACGAGGGCAATTCAATGCCAAATTGTGCATAATTTACATAAGACATGCTATAAATACAGTAATAGATACAATTTCAGCTAGATAACATAACAACAACCATTTAACAGAAAATTGAGTTTCAAATAAAGGTTAAAGATAAGGGCACAAAGTTAAATCAGATATTAGGCCTACGAGAGTAA
The DNA here is from genome assembly GCF_023897955.1 of Schistocerca gregaria. Taxonomy (NCBI): domain Eukaryota; kingdom Metazoa; phylum Arthropoda; class Insecta; order Orthoptera; family Acrididae; genus Schistocerca; species Schistocerca gregaria. Next base: position 662,879,931 of record NC_064923.1, read on the forward strand.
ATACAGGTACAGCCATTTTGTTGTTACAAAAAGTGTGCTACTGCTCAAATGCACAATAAAATCAATTGAACTGCTTCTAGACACCATAAGTTTAGTGATGGTATACATTTTCTTTCAGATATTCATACACAGTAAAAAAAGATTTCTCTGTCAGGTAATCTTTGAGAACTTGCTTAAATTTTGGCAGTTCCGTATGAACACATTTGATATGTAGTGGTAGAGCATTGAACAGCTTAATGCTAGAGTAATAACTCCTTTTTTACCAGAGTGAGACGTTTCACTTCAAAATGTAGATTGTTTTTGTTTCTGATGTTATAGCCATGGAATTTACTGTGGTCTTCGTAGATAGAGTAAGTTTTGCACACAAAGGTCAGCAAGTAAAAAATATACTGTGAGGCAGTTGTTAGGATACTTATCTTCCGAAACAAGTGCCTGCAACGGATGATGCTGGTGTCTGTAAGAAGGTTTCAATAGCAAAAGACCGTAGCAAAATGCAGGAAGGCCTGCATAGGATTGACATTTGGTTCATGAACTGACAGTTTTTCACGGACTTATATTGTAATTACAATTTTTGCAAATTACAAATGTTTAGAATTTAAGTTTAGAATCCTTCAAGATTCTTAAGAAGTTAGTTATAATTCAAATCCATGTAACATATCATTTGTTACAGTTGCAGAGTAACCTATCGAATGTGGAACTGAAAGTTCTGTGTCATAACTGTAGTTAAGGTGGGGTAAGAAGATCTCTGACAGCTAGCAGCATTGTTGCCAGCTTTCAGCTGTGTAGCTGTCCATAGAGCTGTGACAACACTGAGGCGTTGCCACAGAGATATATGCAAAATCGTTACGTTGTTTGAGGTAGGCCCACAAAACTGCCATGCCCAGCCCACTGCAACTGTCAGGAATCAACTTACGCCTACTCAACCATACCCTATACTAGTCTGCAGCTTCTTCTTCTTCTTCTTCTCCCCCCCCCCCCCCTCTCTCTCTCTCTCTCTCTCTCTCTCTCTCTCTCTCTCTCTCTCTCTCCCCCCCCTCTCTGTTTCTCTTAGGAAACCTGATTATGCAACACCTACAGCTCTGAAAAACGCTCTTTGCTTGTAGAGTGTGGATTGATGTAATTCATGAGAAACCCTGCTAAGTACAGCATACAACATTTATGTAGATTCTAAAAGTGCTAAAACATTTTTAAAAAAAAAGCTCTATCAATCAATTATCAAAAAGAGAATTTAAGACATTTGATAGGGATCTTAACTGGTGTCGAGTTTTGTACCACTCGAAAGTGCCATCTATAGACTGACGTAATCCATAAAAGGTGTTAGTGAATGAAACGTCAGTGAGTGGGGAGTAGAGGAGGTGGACAGAGAGAGGGGTGTAGGTTTTGGGCTAATAGAAGATTGGAATAAATATATACCTGAGCAACACTGGGTAACCAGCTAGTTGTTTTGTGAAGTTTATTTAAAATATTTTAGTGATATTAAATTCCATATCGGTGTTTTCTGCTATATTTAGGAGCATTTCTTATGAATTATGTCAGCCCCTCTCACTACATATAGATGACACCTTTCAGAACTGTAGATGTTGCACCAGTCGGGTTTCTTAATAATATTTTTATAAAATCACAGCAGGCTAGTGTGTGGTTAGTTATGACAGTGAACTTTCAATTCCACCTCCAAAAGGTTACTCTGTAACTATAACATATGGTACACTGCCCCAAATTGTATTATAATTAATTTCTTAAGAATCTTTAAGCTTTATAAACTTAAATTTTAAACCATTTGTAATTTTCACTAATTATATTTATAAGACAATTTTTGGTAATAGATCTGAAGATGGACAGCTTGCCCAAAATCGGTCATGTGGAAATAAAGGAAACCATGCTGGAGACTGAATTTGGACAATTTTTTATAAGCAACTATTGCTGTAACTCCACAAAGATGAATGTATCTAATTTTGATATCTTGTGCAAGCCTCTTCATCTTGCCATAACAACTGCACTTTACTTCCATGTAAATCTGCTTACTGTATCCATACCTTACTCTCCCTCTACAATTTTTAGACCCCCCACTTTCCTCCAAAAACGAGGTTGACAGTTACTTTGTGTCTCACAGTGTGTCCTATCAACCAATACCTTCTTGTAGTCATGTTGTGCCATAATTTTCTTTACTCCCCAATTCCGTTGTGTACCTCCTTGTTAGTTATGCGATATACCCATTTAATCTTTATCATCCATTTATGGCAACACCTTTTAAAAGCTTCTCTTCTCTTCTTCTCTGAACTGCTTATTGTCCATTTTTTCCTTCCATTCAAAGCTACACTCCAGTCAAAAACCTTGAGCAAAGGCTTCCTGATGCGTAAATTTATATTAGATGTTAAAAACTTCTCTTTTTTCAGAAAGCCTTTACTCACTATTGCCAGTCTACATTTTATATCTTCCTTATTCCAATTATCATCATCAGTTATTTTGCTGTTCAAAGAGCAAAATCCATCTACTATTTTTAGTATCTCTTTTCCTAATCTAATTGATTCAGCATTACCTGATTTACTTCGACAGCATTCCATTACCGTTTTTTACTTTTTTCGATACTCATATTGTAAACCACTTTACAAAATACTATCCAATCCATTCAACAACTGTTCCTACTCCTTAACAGTATCTGACAGAATTACAATGTCATTGGCAATCCGCAAAGCATTGACTAGTTCTCCCCAAAGTGTAATACCATTTCTGAATTTCATCTTGGTTTCCTTTGCAGCTAGCACTTTGTACAGATTGAAGAACTTCGGGTAAGCTACAACCCTATCCCATTCATTTCTCAATTATGCCTTCCCTTTCGCATTCTTCGACTCTTATAATGGCAGTGTGGTTTCTGTAAAAATTGTAAGTAACATTTCGCTCCCTGTATTTTACCCTAGCTACCTCCAGTGTTTTGAAGAGACTATTCTGGTCATCATTGCCAAAGGTCTCTCTAATCACAGGTGGGCGACTGGCAGCCTGCAGGCAATATTCAACCCATGATGGGTTTGAATGTGGCTCGTGGAAGATATTCAAGTAAGAGAGACGGAGGTGCTGCAGAATCTTACAGTGAAAGTTCTTAGAACAGCTATTGTAAAATGTCAAAAGTAAAGAAACAATGTTCATGATGCATAAATAAATGTAAACATCTGAAGATGAGGTGAACATAAAATGAATGTACTCTCTAAAATGCATGTTTTAAGGTAGGCTTTGTTTGCATGGTAGGTGGGGAAAGGGGTGCCATTCATATCAGTGCATTACTCCATAAACATTAACACCACTGATGCAATAGTTTTGACTTCAAGTGCTAAGTGTGCTACTGCGTGTCATGTGATGAAGTGCCTGCGAACTTAAGTAAGTATGTGAATCATGCCCACAGGTCACCAAGGGTTGGCCATACCTGCCCTAAATCTATCAATGCAATGAATTTTGGTTTGCTTTTCTTCAGTCTGTCTTCTAAAGTAAATTATAGGATCAGCATTGCCTTACATTGTCCTACAATTCTCTGGAACCTGATCTGATGTTCACCCGAGTTGGTCTCTACCACTTTTTCCATTCTTCTGTAAATATGTTGTGTCAATATTTTGCAACCATGGCTTATTAAACTGATAGTTGGTAGTATTCACATCTGTCAGCACCTGTTTTATTTGGAACTGGAGTTATTACATTCTTCTTGAAGTCTGAGGGTATTTTGCCACTCTCATATACCTTGCACACCAGGTGGAATAATTTTGTCATGGCTGTCTCTTGTAAGGATCTCAATAATTCAGAGGCAGTGTCACTTACTCCAGGGGCCTTGTTTCACTTAGGTCTTCAGTGCTCTGTGAGAGTTGTCTCACAATGTCATGTCTCTCGTCTCTGCTTCACCTGTTTTTTCTTCTCTTTTATAAAATTGCTCTAAGTTTGTTCCACTTGTATAGAACATCTATATATTCCTTTCAGCTTTCCCATCTTTGTTTAATATTGGCTTACCACTTGAGCTATTGATATTAATACAGTTGCCTCTCTTTTCTCTGAAGTACTCTTTAATTTTCTTGTAGACAGCATGTATCTTTCCTCTAGTTACAAATGCTTCTACAATCTTGCATTTGTCCTCAAGCCATTTCTGCCTAGCGTTTTTGCACTTTCTGTCAGTCACATTTTTAAGCATATGTGTTGCCTTTCCCCTGCTAAATTTTTATATTTTCTCTTTTCGTTGGTTAATTTCAGTATATCATGAGTTATCCAAATATTTCTACTGGACCTATGCAATGCTCTGTTGCCTTCCATATTTCATTCCTCAGAGCTACCCATTCATTTATTACACACACACACACACACACACACACACACACACACACACACACACCTCTAAAGCTCTAAACAACCTCTGTTTCAATCAATGTATCCCAATCCCATCTCCTTGATTGCCTACCTTTTTGCAATTTCTTTAGTTTTAGTCTGCAGTTCATAACCTATAAGTTTTGCTCTGAGTTATCCACAGCTTCCTCCAGAAATGTTTCACAGTTTAAAATTTGGTTGAAAAATCTCTGTTTTACCAATGTATAATCAGTCTGAAAACTTACAGTGCCCCCAGATCTCGTCCATGTCTACAGCCTTCTTTCATGACTCCTAAACCAAATGTTAGCGATGATTAAATTATGGTCTGTGCAAAATTCTACTGGGTGACTTCCTCTTTCATTCCTTTTCCTGAGTCCATGTTCTCCTATTATTTTTCCTTCTCTTCCTCTTCCTACTTCTGAATTCCTTTCCCTCATTACAATTAAATTTTCATCTCCTTTAACAATCTGAATAATTTTGTTTATTTCACTATACATTCTTTCAGTATCTTCATAATTTTGCTAGGTTAGTTGGCATATAAACTTGTACTAATGTGACAAGTGTTGGCTTAGTGTGTATCTTAGCCACGCTAATGCATTTAATACACTGTTAATAGTAGCTTATCCCCATTTCTGTTCTTTTATTCATTGTTAGGCCTGCAACCTCACAACCCCTGTTGGATTTCATGTTGATAACTCTGTATGACTTGACCAAAAGTCCTATTCTTCATGCCAACATATTCTGCTAATTCTGACTATATCTAACTTAAACCTGACCATTTCCATATATCTCTAAGGGATGTAACACACCATGGTCTGACCCATACTAGGCCAGTTTTGTTTTTCTTGATGACAACATCCTCCTAAGTAGCCCCATGCAGAGATCCGAATGGAATCTGTTTTACCCAAGAAAAAGCCACCATCATTTAAACATCCAGTAGAGCTGCATGCCTTGTAGTTTCCCCTTGCTTTCAGCCATTTGCAGTATCGGCACAAAATTGTGCTACATCCCTTCTTCCAGCAATGCTAGTCCTGCAAGTTTTGCAGGAGAACTACGTGAAGTTTGGAAGGAAGGTAGGAGGTGAGGTTCTGGCGAAAGTAAAGCTGTGAGTATGTTGTGTGGTGCTTGAGTAGCTCAATTGGTGGAGCACTTGCCCAAGAAAGGCAAAGGTTCCAGGTTCAAGTCCTGTTCTGGCACATGGGTTTAATCTGCAAGAAAGTTTCTTATTTGCACAAACTCCACTACAAAGTGAAAATTCATTTTGGTTTTTGCTGATATATCAACTATTGGTGGTATGTATGCCCACCTAGTAGGTCTGTCTGTGGCTGTGAATAAGTCTGTGTATCTTTCTGATAGTCAAGGGTGGGGCACCAGGTCAGCATGAACATGGGCCAAGAAAGTTACCGATATCACTCTGTACATTGTTGCCCACTTTATTTTGTTGGTGGCACATAATGCAGGAACATGTCCATTCATGTGCGTATTTTTCACAGAAGTCCACACAAAATGATCATTAAGTAATCTGATTGTAGTGTTGGTTCCAGGATGAGATAGGTCTTGGATGCTGTCTTTCAGAACTTCTTCAAAAAGCATGGGTGTGGTTTGTCTTGAGAAACTTCACAACACAGTTTTCTGTTGTCCTGTTTTGTTGTCTAGATCTAGTTCCTGGAGTATGTTAAGCATTTCTCTATCAACGGAGTCGTAGGCCTTCATGAAATCAACAAAGGTGGCGACCAGCTTGTGATTTCTCATCTTGGAATTTGCCAGTACAGTCTTAAGGTTGAAGATCTGTTCAGCACAGGATCGGGTCTTCCTGAAGCCTCCCTGATATTTTCCAAGTTGACTATCCAGTTGATCTTCTGCCCTTGATGGTAATGCCTTGGAGAGAGTTTTTTATGTTACCAGGACAAGAGACATTCCATGGTAGTTGTTCAGATCAGTAAAATCTCCCAATTTGTGAAGCAGTTGGATCAGAGACATGTTCCACTAAATTTTCTGCTCCTTTTATGCAGCTTACGGATTCTGTATATTGAAACTTTTGTAGTGAGCATTTATTGCTGACATTTTTGAATGCTGGGGTAATGGGCTTATGATTTGTAAAAATAGTCATTGGTCAAGGTTCTATTTGCAGACAGAAGTATCTTACTGTCTCATAAATTGCCAACAGTTCCCTAGTTATATGCACTCCACTTCTTTTGGGCCAGTTGCAGCTTCCTAGTGAAAAACTTCAGTGGTTGCCAGTGTTCTCTACTTGTTACAGTGCTGCACCGGTTGCTACTGACTTGCATAAACAACAATTGCTTTTTGTGTGTAGAGAATTGGATGACCAAGTAACAGTGCCTTGCTTAAATTCATCTGGATGACACTGAATGCCTAGCCCATCTCTGATGTCTACTTAACCACTCAGCATCTTGTGGTGTTGCATCCTGTTAGTGCATCTTTGAGTGGTGTCAGCACATCTGCTGTTGCCAGTAGGTGAAGTCAACAAAACTTTATCATTCCCAGGAAACACCTCAGTTGTTAGTAATTTCCTGGTTTTGGCAGAGATTTTAGTGTTGTAACTTCTTTTGCCAATGGGTGGATGCTGTAAGCTGAAATGATATGGCCCAGGAAGGTGACTTGAGTCTTTCCCATGATCCTATTTTCTCCCTTATTGTCACCACACTGTGGTCATGTTGTTTATGCACGTGTGCGTTAGGAGAGAACACTAAGTAGGCAAAACAAAGTGAAAGTCAGTAATTCTACGATTGTTAGGGGACATGGTCATTTAATACTATTTAAATGAAAGTTCTGCTATTTGACTGTATAGACCATTTATTCTGCTGTATAATCATGATTCCAGGCTTTGGCCACTTCAAAGTACCACAATTTTGGACATTGTCAGACTTCGGTAAAAGAAGTTGTCGTTGTATATTAAACAAATGTAAACCAATTTTAATATATTTGACAGTGACTTCATTTATAGAAGTGTCATCACTCAAATAAACCAAATGCAGTAATCACCACCCTCTTTAAAATGTCATTAGTGGCTAATGGTATCTGTTTGTATGTCTTTTTACAATTGAGAACATTAAAAACATTTGTGCCAGCCAGTGCCCACATGAAGTCTTGTACAGTGGTGCAGTCTTCCTCTGGAAAACTTTTTATTTGTCAAGATCTAATTTCGATCAGTTAAAAACGCCAGCTTCAAATCTGAGAATATAAAAAATGCTACTGGCCAGTATTCATAATGTAAAGAATAGACCAACTTAATTGTTCTATTATAAATGTGAGGGTACATACCACATAATAAAAAGCAGTGTCCATATCGGTTATTAAAGTGAGATGCTCTGTCACAATCATGTTTACAATTCTAGACTGTAAAATAAAGTCCTGTAAAGTACATGGGAATAATACACAGTCATCGGTAAGAAGTTATACATACAAGATTTTTAGAATAAATCTACCTCAAAATTTGTAGTTACAATATATACAGGGTGGACAGAAACAGTCTTGAAAGCTTGTAAGGAGGTTGCAAGGTAGGTTGTGCTGAGAAATAATTGTTCAGAAAAAAAATTCTATATTTTGCACCATTTCCGAGTTAATTGGCATTGAAGTTAGTCAGTCAGCTGTTGCACGTGCAAATTCAAGCAGCCCACCAGAGACAATGTTGCTGAATATGTTCTTCTATATTAAAAACAAAGATTCCAAGACTTACCAAGCGGGAAAGCGCCGGCAGACAGGCACATGAACAAAACACACAAACACACACACAGAATTACGAGCTTTCGCAACTGGCAGTTGCTTCGTCAGGAAAGAGGGAAGGAGAGGGAAAAATGAAAGGATGTGGGTTTTAAGGGAGAGGGTAAGAAGTCATTCCAATCCCGGGAGCGGAAAGACTTCCCTTAGGGGAAAAAAAGGACAGGTGTACACACACACACACACACACACACACACACACACACACACACACACACACAAGCAGTTTTTAATATATTTTTAATATATTTTTCCCATGTGGAAGTTTCTTTCTATTTTATTTACATCATGAATATGTTCTTCATTTGATTTCCTAAAACTGAACAAGACAGTGAACATAGGATGGTAGTAAGGATCGAACCTGAGCCAAAGTCTGAGCAGTCGTGTGCAATATCGTCTACGCATGAGAACAACTGAAACTAATTGCATCTAGCAGACCACTTGAAGTTGCCCACATGATGGTCTGATCGGTTAAATTCAATGCTAATCAACTCAGAAATGACACAACATATGAAAATTTTTCTTAACTATTATTTCTCATTGCAACCTACCCTACAACACCCTTACAAGCTTTTCAGGTGTTTTCTGACCACCATGTATGCACAATGCTCTATTTTGTTGTATGGTAGCCTACAACAGATAAATCGTAATGATATAATGAGGCAACATAAGGAGCCATCTTGTCTGTTGACAATATCAGAAGAAGCTGCCACCAAAAGGCAGTTCAATAAATATACAGAGTAAAACAATAAAAAATATGCAGTAGTTTAAAAAATATATGTAGAGTACATTACAGTATTTTGTATGTAAAAAATCTGAAAGTTGCCCAATTAGTTAGAGCCAACGGATGGCGCGGGTAATAAAGATTTGACATTCCAATAACAGTGCAGTACATCTGACTATACGTATACAATTTAACATAAAATGCCAGACACTGCGTCATTCAGTAGTATGTTTAAAATTATAAATCTGATATAAAGTATGCTTTTACAAACATTTTAAGTATAATTTATCATGGACAGTCCTATGCAAGTAGTGGACCATCGACATAGTTGTGATGTAAACTACATAAAAAAACTAATTTTGACTGATGTTCAGGATACCTGCATTGGCGACCAGGTACCTGTCTGGGATTTTTCTTGCATTCAAGGCCAGCTAATCCTCTTATGGCATGAGCCATCTTACTTGTGAACTAGGCATAGGGGCAAAGACCATTATCTGTTCCAGCTGTAACATCTCAAAATTTTTCTTCATCACTATCAGCCTTTCGGGTGTGATTCTGCATGTGCACAGTGTCCTGGTGTGGTACGGATGTATTGTACTGCATTGTGTTTGATTTCATCGCAGTGAACCTGCTCTTGCAGCACCTTCATTAATTCTCCCGAATGGTCCTCTGAAGGCTTCCATGTTTCAGTTACATCTACATCTGCTGATGGCTGTGCACAGTGGTGACACTGGTTCCCCTCACATCACCCCTGTTAAGTGATGTTGGGCTTGACTAGCACTTGGATGGGTACCATCAGGGTCTGCCAAGCGCTGTTGGAAAGGAGGTTCCACTCATCACTTGTGAGGCCAGTTGAGGAGCTGCTTCACTGACAAGTAGCTGCTCCAGTCACGAAAACTGACAATGGCCAGGAGAGTGATGTGCTTTGACCACGTGCCCCTCCATATCCATATCAAGTGACGCCTACCGGCTGAGGACGACATGGCAGTCAGTCGGTAACGCTGAACTGTCCAAGGCCTGTTCGTACGGAGTAGAGTGGTATATCTGCATCTGCATACATACTCCGCAAGCCATTGTACAGTACAAGACAGAGGATACTCTGTACTACTAATAGTTGTTTCCTTTTCTGTTCTACTCACAAATAAAGTGAGGGAAAAATGATGGTCTGTAAGCCTCCATATGACCACTGATTTCTCATGTCTTATCTTCATAGTCCTTATGTGAAATTTATGTTGGAGGCAATAGAATCGTTCTGGAGTTGACTTCGAATGCTAGTTCTCTTAATTCTATCAGGAGTGTTCATCGAAAATAATATTGCCTTCCCTCCAGAGACTCCCATTTGAGTTTCCGAAGCATCACTGTAATAGTCGTGTGTCGTTCAAGGCTACTGGTAACAAATCTAGCAGCCCACCTCCTGCTTGGATGTCTTTCTTTAATCCAACTGGTGAAGATCACAAACACTCAAGCAGTACTCAAGAATAGGTTGCATTAGCATCCTACATATGGTCTCCTTTACAGAGGAACCACACTTTCCCAAAATTCTCGCAATAAACCGAAGTTGACTCTTCACCTTCCCTACCACAGTCCTCACATACTCATTCCATTTCATATCGTTTTGCAACATTATGCCCAGATATTTAAACAATGTGACTAAGTCAAGCAGGACACTACTAATGCTGTATTGGAACATTACAGGTTTGTTTTTCATACTCATCTGCACTAGCTTACATTTTTCTACATTTTGACCCAGCTGCCATTCACCACAGCAACTAGAAATTTTGTCTAAACCATCTTATCCTCCTACAGTCACTTAACTTTGACACCTTCCCGCTATGCTATGTTCCTTCAAGGACAACACATTGTCAGCTCTGTGCAGCACACTGTAAGTGGAGAAATCAAAATATTTGTGACATATTCTTATCTTTGAAATCAGTTGAGGGGGGGGGGGGGGCAGCAGTGGAACCAGCCATAAACATTTGCTCAACATATGGGGTAATTCCATTGGACAGAGCATTGCATAAAATGGGTTTTTCATTTTAAGGAGTATTGTTTTAACATATGTGATGAACTGTGATCATTCGACCATTGTGCGACATGTGCATGCAATGAGGAAGGTTCAAAAATCGCAGCAAGTCCTTGGACAAAGACCTATACGCTTCCACAGAAGTTTATGCTCCTGGTGGAACAGCGACAATGTGGTGTACTACAGACTGCTTCCCTGAGCACTGCTGACATTTATAGTCAGCAACTGAGATGTCCTGGAGACACATACCAAGAAACCGGCATGAAGTGATGTTACTCCATGATAACACCCACCTGCTAGGCTTACAAATAACACTGTTGGGGTGGAAAGGCATTCCACACCCATCTTATTCATTTGATGTTGCTCCCTCATATATTCACCTTTGCCGCTCTCTATCACACAGCCTTCAACAAACTTCATGTCCTGACGAAAATGCATTGTGAACATGACTGAAGTATCTGTGATGTGTATCTGTAGTGTTCATTAAACTTATGGAGAAACATGATGAACTTATGCACCAACCCACTAATAGTAGGTAATATTACAGAAGCAGAAATGTTCCATCATTCTTATTAATAACCTCTTTCTTCCATATTTGTATCACATGCTTACAGGTTTTATAAGGAGGGAACTTGTGTTGCCATTGTGGGTACTGGGAAAGAAGAAAATCGTAACAACTTATATCCTCATGCTGCAGCTTTTGCACAGCCTTCTGGTGTGACACTCTCTCCTGAACTGCAAGCTGTCTTTGTGGCAGATAGTGAGAGCTCAAGTATTCGGAGAGTATCATTCGTCGATGGAAAAGTCAGTGCTGTTGCTGGTGGCAGTAGAAGTCCTTTTGTAAGTCTTACAAAATTTAGGCACTAATATTTATGTAAAATTAAAGATTGTTACTAATATACTATCAGTAGAGAGACATGTTGAGTTGTACACTTAATTAAGTATAGAAATGTAGTAGCTGTTGACTGATGAGTCACAATATTCACATCATACAAACACCTGGGAGTACACATCATACAAACACCTGGGAGTATCAGTATGCAGGGCTGTGCAGTTTTAACTGAAGCAATTGACAGGCTTTGATTTGTCTATGTAGGAGTGGCAGATTGCAGTTTGTATGTAAAAGAGATTTTTATAAGAGAATGTTACAAAATATACACAAAGCGTAAGAAATAAATGTAGACACTGAGCATTTACAAAGAAGGTTGATATAAATGGCCACATACGTGTGTGACTTGCAGAAGAATATATTTGAAGGGCTACGAAGTCTAAATTTGATGACACTCAAAGAAAGTCAAAGAGCTACTTACAAAATTCAAGGAACTGGTTTCAGAGTAAATAGTAGTAATTACACTGGCCAACAATGGAAACTCTTCTTTGCTGAAAATACATTGTTATTATGTTTTTTAGGGTGGGAAATCCAAATATAATACCTAAAAAACTGTATCACCCAACATTTTTTCACATTTTACAGTTAAATTTATTAAATTAAGCAATTTTTAAAGGATTTTACAGCTTTTAAAGAGTTACAATAATTTAAAAGCGAGGTGTAATGAATGTAGATGATGTTGGTAGCACTGCTGAAAAACATTTGCTGGCAAAAAAAGGGCCGATTCTATTTTTGTGTTAACAGATGGTGTGTTATGTGTTTGTTGAAGATCAGAGAAAATGGTCCAAAAAGGAGAAAAAAGCCTTTAGATTTGCTGTTCCTATGATATGGAGGGAACCAAGAAGTCATTCTGATGTTTGCTACTTCTGCAGTGTAGATATTATTGGTCATAATTTGAAAAAACAAGAAGGTAATAAGCTACCATAACCTTCTGTCTGCCATCCGACCAGTAGGGCATGGTGTAGATTTGCCGCTTCCTAAACCACTAGATGATTTAAATTCTATTCCAACAGAATTTTTTTCTAATGTACATTCTGATTTAGATGAACCAGATGATGATGCATTCCGTTGTAATACAGGAAGTCTAGAGCCCAAATTGTTTACTCAGACTGAGCTTAACGATTTGGTTAGAGATCTGGGCTTAATGAAAGGCTCAATTGCTTTGCTCTTGATTAAAAAAAAAGAACTTATTGGCAGTTGGAACCAGCATATACATTTATAGAAAGAGAGAGCAGCAATTTTCCAAGTTTTTTCAACAAGAAGATGATTTAGTGTACCGCTCAGACATGAATGAGTTTGTTGTTGAATACAAAAAGGAAGACTGGAGGCTGTTTATTGATTCATCCAAAAGTAGTGATGGAAAAACGCTACCAAGGCCACTGGAACACCAACATGGTTGGGGACTACTGTTGGTCACTTCACTGAGAAGTTCGGCAAGCGACTCTCCATAGAAAAAGCTACACAAGCAGCTTCAAAGATAAAAGAGGAAGAAAATACAAACCAATTCCACTGACAAGTGAAACCACTATTAACACACATCATTGTTTTAAGTAGCTTACAGTAAATATAAACCATGCTTATGTTGTAATGAAGCATTTCATTAATTTCCCCATTTACTGTATAGCATAAGATTTTTATACTATATAATAAAAAGCATTTGCTCAAAAACTATAGATGATACAAAAAAAACTAAGGCTAGATTTGGATTCAGCTCATAAAAATCTATAAAGATCAGCTATCAAAGTAAAAAAAGTTTTAAAAAATTGTTTTTTCATTCGCCACTTATCTGGCACCCCAAGTGGAAGATGTACTGTGCTGCTGTTCTTCTATTGTTACTATTCTGAGTGTGCCAAAACAATGCTTTAGTGTTAATCTGGGCATGCTAGTGTAAAAAGTGTCACAAATTCAGCTAAGTAAAAAATGTATCCATTTTGCATGTCTATGTACATATGTAAGTGCACTTCCAGATTTTCCTTGTGTGAGATTGTGTACTAAATGGGTTTTATTAGAAACTATAGGTGCTAATATATTACAGGTCATGTAATTTTCCAAAATTTTTCATTATTTGTGTCAAGGCTTGTACGTATAGTGATATATCAAGTATTTCTGAACATTTGTAACTACCATGCAAAATGTTTACTATATCATCAACTGTAAACTAAATTTGTGTTCTTTAGAAGTTTGTGGCAACAATGTCCTTTGTCGAAACACAATCTCTAGTTTTATTGTATATTTGTTTGATAAACTGTTTGTGTTTGATAATTTTTGGATGCTCATGAGTGTAGTGCATAACATATTTTGTAGTCAGTTATGAGCTACAATTGTGTAGCAAGTCTCTTTGCAGAAAATCATTTCCCTTCCTACTGCAATATAGGTACTTACATGATCAGTGCAGTATTTCCAGTTTTTTAAACTGCTTCTTCTAAGTCAGTGTTTGAAATGCTACAATCATGATCTCAGTGAATCCAATTTAAAAGTTAATTGCTTAGTGTTCAGATAAAGGATTCAGGAATTTTCGTAGGGAGAATGCATCATGTTATCTTGGCTGGAGAGTCATCAGCAGAAGTAGAAGTAATTGCTGGAGTGTGAGTTATTCTTTGTGTTTTATTGTTCCTGTTAATACACATCAATAAAATGAACATTGAACTACACTAATTTGGGACAATTCTGTTGAATGGTCATAGAAAATTGTGCATTAAAAATCATTTAGTTTTTCACTGGAAACAACTTTCTGTTGTCAGTGGACATTGCGTGAAAAATGTGGTGAGCAGTATTTGCCTGGATTGACTCCAGCTACAAGGGAAAATATGCTTGACTACTTTTAGGAAACATACACAGTATAGTCTGTTCCCTGCGGGATTTTCACAAAGAAGTACGTGCACTCGGTATGACTGCTTGAGGGGGAGGGGAGGGGGGCACATCCGAGATGTGGAGGTGGCCTTGCCTGCAGCTATCAAGCGTGCAGGGTGCAGTGGTCTGCATGTAGTGGCTCACATCAGCACCAACTATGCCTGTTACTTGGTTTATGAGATGATCTTCAGTTCATACAGGCAGCTGGCGGAGGTGGTAAAGACTGCTGGCCTCATATGGGGGAGGAGGGAGGGGGGGGCACGCAGAGCTCGCAATTTGCAGCACCGTTCCCAGAGTTGATTGGGGTCCTTTTGTTTGAAGCTGAGTGGAGGGTTTCAATACGTGCAATACAGGTTGGAGGCGACTTTAACCTGCTGAGTATACACTGGGATGTCTATGGATTCATTGTGGAGGGTACAGATAGACGGTCATATGAAATACTTTTTATCACATTTTCTGAAAATTGTCTTGATCAGCTAGCTCGGCAGCCCATACACAATGGAAATATCTTAGACGTTGTTGCTATAAATAGGCCGGACCTTATCAACAATGTCAGTATAGAGTTGTGGATTAACGATCTTGACATCTTTATATCAGCTATGATTACGAAAGTTAATAAATCAGCCAAGAAGGCTAGGAGAGTGTTTCTGCTAGATATAACAAATAAGTGGTTATTGACTTCTCTCTTAGACATTTAATTGATATCACTTAGTGCCAGTAAGATGGGTTAGAGCGATTATGGGCAAAGTTTAAGCAGATTATAAATTGTGGTCTGGAGAGTTATGTGTCTAGTAAGTGGATAAAGGATCAAAAAGATCCATCATGGTTTAATCCAAAATTCGGTGGCTGCTGAGGAGGTAGAGGTTGTTGCACTCTCAGTTCAAAAGGGAATGCATAAATGATGGCAAGCAAAAGTTAGTAGAGATGCATGCCTCTGTGGAAAGATCTACATGTAAAAGCATGCAGCATATACCACCGTCACACTAAGCAAAGTATCTGGCAGAGAACCCAAGAAAATTCTGGTCATGTGTAAAATCGCTAAGTGCGTTGAAGGCTTCCATTCAGTCCCTTGTTGACCATTCTGATGTGGCCCTTGAAGACAGCAAACCAAAAGTGAAGTTTTAAATGTCACCTTCTATAAACCGCTCACACAGGAGAATCACACAAACATACTGTCATTTGACCATCAGACAGACTACCGTAGGGATAACATAGTAATAAGCATACCTGGCATAGAGAAACAACTGAATGATTTGAAAGCAAGTAAATCACCAGGTCTGTATGGACTCCCAGTTCTATTTTACAAAGAGTACTTCATGGCATTGGCCCCTTACTTAGCTTGCATTTATCATGACTCTCTCGCCCAGCGCAAAGTCCCAAGTGACTGGAAAAAAGTGGAGGTGATTCCAGTTTATAAGAAAGGTAAAAGATCAGACACACAAAATTGCAATCCAATATTCTAACTTCTGTTTGCTGCAGAGTCCTTGGACATATTCTCAGTTCAAATATAATCAACTTCCTTGAGAATTAGAAGCTTATGTGCACAAATCAACATGGTTTTAGAAAACACTACTCATGCAAAACTCAGATTGCACTTTTCTCACAGGATATCCTGAGAATTGCAAATGTAGGGCAACAGGCAGATTCCATATTTCCAGTAGCATTTGACATGGTGCCCCATTGCAGGCTGTTAACAAAGGTACGAGCAAATGAAATAAGTTCACAGTTATGTGAGAGGCCAGAAGACTGCTTAAATGATAGAACCCAGTATGTTGTCCTCGATAGCAAGTGTTCTCCTCAATGGCACGTGTTCATCAGAGACAACGGTATCATCAGGAGTGCCCCAGAGAAGTGCTCTATGACCGCTGTTGTTCTCTATATAAATAAATTATTTGGTTGACAGGGTGGGCAGCAATCTGTGGTTGTTTGCTAATAATGTTAAGGTGTATGGTAAGGTGCCGAAGTTGAGTGACTGTAGGAAGACGCAAGATGACTTGGATAAAATTTCCACTTGATGTGATAAATGGCAGCTAGCCCTAAAAGTTAAAAAGCGTAAGTTAATGTGGATGAGTAGGAAGATCAAATCCGTAATGTTCAGATGCAGTATTACTAGTGTCCTGCTTGACACAGTCAAGTCATTTAAATATTTGGGCATAATGTTGCAGAGTTATATGAGGTGAAACGAGCATGTGAGAACTGTGGTAGGGAAGGCAAATGATCAACTTTGGTTTATTGGGAGAGTTATAGAAGAGAGTGGTTCATCTGTAAAGGAGACTGCATATAGGATGCTGGTTCAAACTATTCTTCAGCACTGCTTGAGTGTTTTGGATCCATACCAGGTGGGATTGAGGGAAACCATCAAAGCAGTTAAGAGGCGTTCTTCCAGATTTGTTACCAGTAAGTTTGAGGAACATGCAAGTGTTATGGAGCTGCTTCAGGGACTCAAATGGGAATCCCTGCAGGTTGAAGATCCAGCATATTGATAATTTTTACCATTGGACCAACTAACTACAACTGAATGAAACATAATTTTCATTCCATACACGTTTTGCCTTTATGCTCTACAAGGCATCTAGAATGGCAGGCTGCGTGAACGATTTTCTACTTGTTATGTTTCTGTTCCGATATTGGTGCTCTGCCTCTTCTTCTAATTGGAACTTGGGGTTTTTGTTTTCCGCATTTCATAGCACTAGGAAGTGAACACTTGTTTTGACACAATGTTGATGTCATTCCAAGTTTATTCTGTATTTTTCAATTTTGGTCTGTAAAGTCTGTTTTGTATTTCAGCCTTTTAAAAAAAAATATTTATGTGATTTGAAAAATGCTGTGTGGCTGATAAAGCAATTTTTTATGTGCCAGATGGATCGAAAAATTAGTAAATGGCATTGAGAGAGTTCTGAATTAGACCTTTTTTAACAACCTTATGCACCAGATACTGAATCTTAATGTCCATTTTGCGAATTATATCCAAGTGATGTGAAGTTACTGAAAAAAACGAAGACATTTGACAAAGCTAAAGACAAGTCAGAAATTTTCAGTTTCTTGGGACTTTAGTGCTATAGAAGAGAGACTTCTACGCTGAAGCACAGAGAGTGATGTAAAGTGAAACTCATTTCTTCCCAACTACATTTGTCTTCCGTCCATTGTGGGTATCGCAGTGACAATGTAATTTCATCTCCTGGGACTACATCATCAGTTCAGCTTTATTCTGCTAGACAAGCTGCTTCAATGCAGAGTTAATCTGGTGTTTGGAAATGACTGGAGGGAAGTCTGCTAATTCTGCTGTTCAGCCAGCTTGCGAACATATCAAAGAAACCTTTGAGACAATGTTTGCTCTAAGTGTTCCTGCTGAGTTTATCCTTTCAAGGACAAAGGAAGATATTTAGTATATGATGCTTTAGCTCCATGTTTTAAAAACCAGTTAGTCACTGGCAGAAGAGCACATTTCTCTCTGTTTTGATGATACTGCGAATGTAGCTTCAAAGGAAGAGCTTCAACTGTAGTTAATAGTGTATTCCAAAAAACGATTACAAGATATGACTGAAAATGCTTTTTTCTCTATAATTTTTTTGATGGCTGAACATTTTGCTGGAATTTTTTTTGAAAAAGTACAATCAGATATGAAACTTCTTGGTCATCGGTTTATGAATCATGTTTCCTCTGGATGCTGACATTAGAGAATAACTTTTAGAACGATGGTCAGATGTTGAAAAATATTTTCTTCCATTCATACACCAGGCACAAAAGCAAATTGACAAGTTCTTATGAAATACAAGAATGTTGTTAAACTCTTAAAAGATAAAACTATCAAAACAGAAATTTTGTTTGCTAGTGCAAGTGCTTGTACATGTTCAGTGTTCGCTGGTTTCATTCAGAAGAGACATGCTTTAAGGCATCTAATGTATAATAAGCATTCATGTATAATAAGCATCCTGCAAAGAGAGTGACAGAAGGATCATACAAAAACATTGTGAAATTCGCCACAGTTCTTCCTATTGAGTACAGTGAACACACAATAGTTTATGAATGGAAGGAAGTATGTACATTAGAAGAAGAAAAAGTGGGTGTAGAAAGGGGATTCTAACTGACAAGGAACCTCTTGAATGAGAACAGAACAAATACGTGTGAAACCTGTTTCACTACTGATATCATTTTCCAAACATTTTGTCTACAATAATATCTCACCTGAGCAACAATAATATCCTTAGTAAATCACAGTTTGGATTTCAGACATTTACACATGCACTAGCCAAATTTTATAAGCATTAAATAACAAACTCCCACCAGTTTGTATTTTCTACAACATATCTAAGCCATTGAACTATTTGAACCACAATATCCTCCCAAATAAACTGAGGTTTTATGGAAGTGATGGTAAAGCCAATAAATGGATAATGTCATATCTAACCAAAAGAATGCAGAAATTGGTACTTAGTAATTCAATCAATGTAATCAGAGGAGATTCCTCTGACTGGGGATAAACCACATGGGCAATTCCGTGTCAAATCAACAAGTGCTACAACCTTACCCTCTCAGATTTTTTTGAAATTAAGTATGCATATATTATTCATAAATCATGACGTAAATTAATTTTTTCACATTTTTCTGATGAAAAGTTACCGAGTAATGGACCTTCAAAAATTGAAAAGATAACAAATTTTTGATTCGCGGAACAATGTTGTTTTCTTTACAACTCGTGTTCTAATTAAGCTAGAACAATAAAATTTACTTCATTGGAAAGCTCTTTTAAAGAACTTTTATATGATACCAAACACCATTAGTTTATATATATTAAAAACAAAGATTGCAAGACTTACCAAGCGGGAAAGCGCCGGTAGATCGGCACAATGAATAAAACACCCACACAGAATTTGAGCTTTCGCAACCGGCGGCTGCTTCATCAGAAAAGAGGGAAGGAAAAGAAAAGATGAAAGGATGTGGGTTTTAAGGGAGAGGGTAAGGAGTCATTCCAATCCCGGGAGCGGAAAGACTTACCTTAGGGGGAAAAAGGATAGGTATATGCTCGCGCGCGCACACACACACACACACACACACACACACACACACACACACACACACGCATATCAATCCATACATACACAGACACAAGCAGACATATGTGCGCGCGAGCATATACCTATCCTTTTTCCCCCTAAGGTAAGTCTTTCCGCTCCCGGGATTGGAATAACTCCTTACCCTCTCCCTTAAAACCCACATCCTTTCACCTTTCCTTTTCCTTCCCTCTTTTCTAACGAAGCAGCTGCCGGTTGTGAAAGCTCAAATTCTGTGTGTGTGTTTGTGTTTTAGTCATTGTGCCTATCTACCGGCGCTTTCCCTATATTGTAATTGTTGGGTTCAAATTAATGATGATGTAAATAAAATAGAAAGAAACTTCCACATGGGAAAAATATATTAAAAAAAAAGATTCCAAGACTTACCGAGAGGGAAAGCGCCGGCAGACAGGCACATGAACAAAACCCACAAACACACACACAGAATTACTGGCTTTCGCAACCGATGGTTGCTTCTTCAGGAAGGAGAGGGAAAGACGAAAGGATGTGGGTTTTAAGGGAGAGGGTAAAGAGTCATTCCAATCCCGGGAGCGGAAAGACTTCCCTTAGGGGAAAAAAAGACAGGTGTACACACACACACACACACACACACACACACACACACACATATCCATCCGCACATACACAGACACAAGCAGACATATTTAAAGGCAAAGAGTAAGGGCAGAGATGTCAGTTGAGGCGGAAGTACAGAGGCAAAGAAGTTGTTGAAAGACAGGTGAGGTATGAGCGGCGGCAACTTGAAATTAGCGGAGGTTGAGGCCTGGCGGAAATCGAGAAGAGAGGATATACTGAAGGGCGAGTTCCCATCTCCGGAGTTCGGATAGGTTGGTGTTGGTGGGAAGTATCCAGATAACTCGGACGGTGTAACACTGTGCCAAGATGTGCTGGCCGTGCATCAAGGCATGTTTAGCCACAGGGTGATCCTCATTACCAACAAACACTGTCTGCCTGTGTCCATTCATGCGAATGGACCGTTTGTTGCTGGTCATTCCCACATAGAAAGCGTCACAGTGCAGGCAGGTCAGTTGGTAAATCACGTGGGTGCTTTCACACGTGGCTCTCCCTTTGATCATGTACACCTTCCGGGTTACAGGACTGGAGTAGGTGGTGGTGGGAAGGTGCATAGGACAGGTTTTACACCGGGGGTGGTTGCAAGGGTAGGAGCCAGAGGGTAGGGAAGGTGGTTTGGGGATTTCATAGGGATGAACCAAGAGGTTACGAAGGTTAGGTGGACAGCGGAAAGACACTCTTGGTGGAGTGGGGAGGATTTCATGAAGGATGGATCTCATTTCGGGGCAGGATTTTAGGAAGTCGTATCCCTGCTGGAGAGCCACATTCAAGGTCTGATCCAGTCCCGGGAAGTATTCTGTCACAAGTGGGGCACTCTTGGGGTTCTTCTGTGAGAGGTTCTGGGTTTGAGGGGATGAGGAAGTGGCTCTGGTTATCTGCTTCTGTACCAGGTTGGGAGGGTAGTTGCGGGATGCGAAAGCTGTTTTCAGGTTGTTGGTGTAATGGTCGAGGGATTCAGGACTGGAGCAGATTCGTTTGCCACGAAGGCCTAGGCTGTAGGGAAGGGACGTTTGATATGGAATGGGTGGCAGCTGTCATAATGGAGGTACTATTGCTTGTTGGTGGGTTTGATGTGGACGGATGTGTGCAGCTGGCCATTGGACAGATGGAGGTCAACGTCTAGGAAAGTAGCATGGGATTTGGAGTAGGACCAGGTGAATCTGATGGAACCAAAGGAGTTGAGGTTGGAGAGGAAATTCTGTAGTTGTTCTTCACTGTGAGTCCAGATCATGAAGATGTCATCAATAAATCTGTACCAAACTTTGGGTTGGCAGGCTTGGGTAACCAAGAAGGCTTCCTCTAAGCGACCCATAAATAGGTTGGCATACGAGGGGGCCATCCTGGTACCCATGGCTGTTCCCTTTAATTGTTGGTATGTCTGGCCTTCAAAAGTGAAGAAGTTGTGGGTCAGGATGAAGCTGGCTAAGGTGACTAGGAAAGAGGTTTTAGGTAGGGTGGCAGGTGATCGGCGTGAAAGGAAGTGCTCCATTGCAGCGAGGCCCTGGACGTGCGGGATATTCGTGTATAGGGAAGTGGCATCAATGGTTACAAGGATGGTTTCCGGGGGTAACAGACTGGGTACGGATTCCAGGCGTTCGAGAAAGTGGTTGGTGTCTTTGATGAAGGATGGGAGACTGCATGTAATGGGCTGAAGGTGTTGATCTACGTAGGCAGAGATACGTTCTGTGGGGGCTTGGTAACCAGCTACAATGGGGCGGCCAGGATGTTTGGGTTTGTGGATTTTAGGAAGTAGGTAGAAGGTAGGAGTGCGAGGGTAGGAGTGCGAGGTGTCGGTGGGGTGAGGAGTTTGATGGAGTCAGGTGAAAGGTTTTGTAGGGGGCCTAAGGTTCTGAGGATTCCTTGAAGCTCCGCCTGGACATCAGGAATGGGATTACCTTGGCAAACTTTGTATGTAGAGTTGTCTGAAAGCTGACGCAGTCCCTCAGCCACATACTCCCGACGATCAAGTACCACGGTCGTGGAACCCTTGTCAGCCGGAAGAATGATGATGGATCGGTCAGCTTTCAGATCACGGATAGCCTGGGCTTCGGCTGTGGTGATGTTGGGAGTAGGATTAAGGTTTTTCAAGAAAGATTGAGAGGCAAGGCTGGAAGTGAGAAATTCCTGGAAGGTTTGGAGAGGGTGATTTTGAGGAAGAGGAGGTGGGTCCCGCTGTGATGGAGGACGGAACTGTTGCAGGCAGGGTTCAATTTGGATAGTGTCTTGGGGAGTTGGATCATTATGAGTGGGATCAGGATTGTTTTTCTTCGTGGCAAAGTGATATTTCCAGCAGAGACTGCGAGTGTAGGACAGTAAATCTTTGACAAGGGCAGTTTGGTTGAACCTGGGAGTGGGGCTGAAGGTGAGGCCTTTGGATAGGACAGAGGTTTCGGATTGGGAGAGGGGTTTGGAGGAAAGGTTAACTACTGAATTGGGGTGTTGTGGTTCCAGATTGTGTTGACTAGAATTTTGAGGTGTTGGGGGGAGTGGAGCTGGAAGTGGGAGATTGAGTAGATGGAAGAGACTGGGTCTGTGTGCAATGAGAGGAGGTTGAGGTTTGTTGGAAAGGTTGTGGAGGGTGAGTGAGTTGCCTTTCCGGAGGTGGGAAACCAGGAGATTGGATAGTTTTTTGAGGTGGAGGGTGGCATGTTGTTCTAATTTGCGGTTGGCCTGTAGGAGGATGCTATGTACAGCCGGTGTGGATGTGGGAGAGGAAAGATTGAGGACTTTGATTTGGGATAGGAGTTGACGGGTGTGTTCATTGGCCGAGTCGATGTATAGGTGAAGGATTAGGCGGGTGAGGGCTATGGATTGTGCTGTTTGGAACTGGTATAAGGACTGATGGAAAGAAGGATTGCAGCCAGAGATGGGAACTTTAAGTGTGAGGCCTTTGGGAGTAATGCCAAATGTCAGACAAGCCTGAGTAAATAAAATATGGGAGCGTAATCTGGCTAGGGTGAAGGCATGTTTGCGGAGGGAATGTAAATAAAATTTTATGGGGTCGTTGTAGGGATGTTGTGAGGTTGACATGGTATTAGTAGGTGGAAAGGGTAATATGAGGTTAAAGTGAAAGTAAATAGAGATTTGTGTAGGGAGAGATAAAGGTGTGAAAAAAAGTCGAAAAAGTGTTGGTTTGAGATGAGCTATGTTGATCATGTGGGGAAATTCAAGAAAATTTCGAAAAAAAATTTTTCGAAAAAAATATCGAAAAAAGTTTCGAAAAAATAATTTTCGAAAAGTTTCGAAAAAATACTTTCCGAAAAAATAAAATTCGAAAAAAATTTTCGAATAAAATCTCGAAGAATATGTGTGTAAATGTATTCAAAGGACTGGTTATGTACTGGCAGGTTATGAGAATGAGGCTAACAATTGTTTGATGAAGAAATAATAACGTGTAAACCTGTGGGAAGCTGCTAAAAAATGATCGGTTATGTGGGAAAAACGGGAATGGAAATAAAACGAAAGTTGTTGGAAAAAACTGAGATGGTTGTGTAATGGGTGAAAGGAACTGAAGCTGTGAAATAGTATTCACGAGTTTACACGAAATGTTTGTAAACTTGGAACAATGGATTTTATAACAGCGGTTATGTTGAAAGTTTGTTGAAAATTTTAGGTTATGGTTTGGAAGTAAATTACGTATTATTGAGTATAATTAGGCAGGATAAAATGTATTGTAGATTACGGAAAAATGGAAGATGAATACAGAGTGAAACTTCTTGCACAAACGAAAAGAGAAAGTAAGACGATAGAGAAGATTTCGAAATGCAACAGAGAAAATAACGAACGTAATTGTTGGGTTCAAATTAATGATGATGTAAATAAAATAGAAAGAAACTTCCACATGGGAAAAATATATTAAAAACAAAGATTCCAAGACTTACGAAGCGGGAAAGCGCCGGCAGACAGGCACATGAACAAAACACACAAACACACACACAGAATTACTAGCTTTCGCAACCGATGGTTGCTTCTTCAGGAAGGAGAGGGAAGGACGAAAGGATGTGGGTTTTAAGGGAGAGGGTAAGGAGTCATTCCAATCCCGGGAGCGGGAAGACTTCCCTTAGGGGAAAAAAAGGACAGGTGTACACTCGCACACACACATATCCATCCGCACATACACAGACACAAGCAGACATATTTAAAGGCAAAGAGTAGGGGCAGAGATGTCAGTCGAGGCGGAAGTACAGAGGCAAAGAAGTTGTTGAAAGACAGGTGAGGTATGAGCGGCGGCAACTTGAAATTAGCGGAGGTTGAGGCCTGGCGGAAATCGAGAAGAGAGGATATACTGAAGGGCGAGTTCCCATCTCCGGAGTTTGGATAGGTTGGTGTTGGTGGGAAGTATCCAGATAACTCGGACGGTGTAACACTGTGCCAAGAAGTGCTGGCCGTGCATCAAGGCATGTTTAGCCACAGGGTGATCCTCATTACCAACAAACACTGTCTGCCTGTGTCCATTCATGCGAATGGACCGTTTGTTGCTGGTCATTCCCACATAGAAAGCGTCACAGTGCAGGCAGGTCAGTTGGTAAATCACGTGGGTGCTTTCACACGTGGCTCTCCCTTTGATCGTGTACACCTTCCGGGTTACAGGACTGGAGTAGGTGGTGGTGGGAGGGTGCATAGGACAGGTTTTACACCGGGGGCGGTTGCAAGGGTAGGAGCCAGAGGGTAGGGAAGGTGGTTTGGGGATTTCAAAGGGATGAACTAAGAGGTTACGAAGGTTAGGTGGACGGCGGAAAGACACTCTTGGTGGAGTGGGGAGGATTTCATGAAGGATGGATCTCATTTTGGGGCAGGATTTTAGGAAGTCGTATCCCTGCTGGAGAGCCACATTCAAGGTCTGATCCAGTCCCGGGAAGTATTCTGTCACAAGTGGGGCACTTTTGGGGTTCTTCTGTGAGAGGTTCTGGGTTTGAGGGGATGAGGAGGTGGCTCTGGTTATCTGCTTCTGTACCAGGTTGGGAGGGTAGTTGCGGGATGCGAAAGCTGTTTTCAGGTTGTTGGTGTAATGGTCGAGGGATTCAGGACTGGAGCAGATTCGTTTGCCACGAAGGCCTAGGCTGTAGGGAAGGGACCATTTGATATGGAATGGGTGGCAGCTGTCATAATGGAGGTACTGTTGCTTGTTGGTGGGTTTGATGTGGACGGATGAGTGCAGCTGGCCATTGGACAGATGGAGGTCAACGTCTAGGAAAGTGGCATGGGATTTGGAGTAGGACCAGGTGAATCTGATGGAACCAAAGGAGTTGAGGTTGGAGAGGAAATTCTGTAGTTGTTCTTCACTGTGAGTCCAGATCATGAAGATGTCATCAATAAATCTGTACCAAACTTTGGGTTGGCAGGCTTGGGTAACCAAGAAGGCTTCCTCTAAGCGACCCATAAATAGGTTGGCATACGAGGGGGCCATCCTGGTACCCATGGCTGTTCCCTTTAATTGTTGGTATGTCTGGCCTTCAAAAGTGAAGAAGTTGTGGGTCAGGATGAAGCTGGCTAAGGTGACTAGGAAAGAGGTTTTAGGTAGGGTGGCAGGTGATCGGCGTGAAAGGAAGTGCTCCATTGCAGCGAGGCCCTGGACGTGCGGGATATTCGTGTATAGGGAAGTGGCATCAATGGTTACAAGGATGGTTTCCGGGGGTAACAGACTGGGTACGGATTCCAGGCGTTCGAGAAAGTGGTTGGTGTCTTTGATGAAGGATGGGAGACTGCATGTAATGGGTTGAAGGTGTTGATCTACGTAGGCAGAGATACGTTCTGTGGGGGCTTGGTAACCAGCTACAATGGGGCGGCCAGGATGTTTGGGTTTGTGGATTTTAGGAAGTAGGTAGAAGGTAGGAGTGCGAGGTGTCGGTGGGGTGAGGAGTTTGATGGAGTCAGGTGAAAGGTTTTGTAGGGGGCCTAAGGTTCTGAGGATTCCTTGAAGCTCCGCCTGGACATCAGGAATGGGATTACCTTGGCAAACTTTGTATGTAGAGTTGTCTGAAAGCTGACGCAGTCCCTCAGCCACATACTCCCGACAATCAAGTACCACGGTCGTGGAACCCTTGTCAGCCGGAAGAATGATGATGGATCGGTCAGCTTTCAGATCATGGATAGCCTGGGCTTCGGCTGTGGTGATGTTTGGAGTAGGATTAAGGTTTTTCAAGAATGATTGAGAGGCAAGGCTGGAAGTGAGAAATTCCTGGAAGGTTTGGAGAGGGTGATTTTGAGGAAGAGGAGGTGGGTCCCGCTGTGATGGAGGATGGAACTGTTGCAGGCAGGGTTCAATTTGGATGGTGTCTTGGGGAGTTGGATCATTAGGAGTGGGATCAGGATTGTTTTTCTTCGTGGCAAAGTGATATTTCCAGCAGAGACTGCGAGTGTAGGACAGTAAATCTTTGACAAGGGCAGTTTGGTTGAACCTGGGAGTGGGGCGGAAGGTGAGGCCTTTGGATAGGACAGAGGTTTCGGATTGGGAGAGGGGTTTGGAGGAAAGGTTAACTACTGAATTGGGGTGTTGTGGTTCCAGATTGTGTTGACTAGAATTTTGAGGTGTTGGGGGGAGTGGAGCTGGAAGTGGGAGATTGAGTAGATGGAAGAGACTGGATCTGTGTGCAATGAGAGGAGGTTGAGGTTTGTTGGAAAGGTTGTGGAGGGTGAGTGAGTTGCCTTTCCGGAGGTGGGAAACCAGGAGATTGGATAGTGTTTTGAGGTGGAGGGTGGCATGTTGTTCTAATTTTTCGGTTGGCCTGTAGGAGGATGCTATGTACAGCCGGTGTGGATGTGGGAGAGGAAAGATTGAGGATTTTGATTTGGGATAGGAGTTGACGGGTGTGTTCATTGGCCGAGTCGATGTTTAGGTGAAGGATTAGGCGGGTGAGGGCTATGGATTGTGCTGTTTGGAACTGGTATAAGGACTGATGGAAAGAAGGATTGCAGCCAGAGATGGGAACTTTAAGTGTGAGGCCTTTGGGAGTAATGCCAAATGTCAGACAAGCCTGAGTAAATAAAATATGGGAGCGTAATCTGGCTAGGGTGAAGGCATGTTTGCGGAGGGAATGTAAATAAAATTTTATGGGGTCGTTGTAGGGATGTTGTGAGGTTGACATGGTATTAGTAGGTGGAAAGGGTAATATGAGGTTAAAGTGAAAGTAAATAGAGATTTGTATAGGGAGAGATAAAGGTGTGAAAAAAAGTCGAAAAAGTGTTGGTTTGAGATGAGCTATGTTGATCATGTGGGGAAATTCAAGAAAATTTCGAAAAAAAATCAAAGGACTGGTTATGTACTGGCAGGTTATGAGAATGAGGCTAACAATTGTTTGATGAAGAAATAATAACGTGTAAACCTGTGGGAAGCTGCTAAAAAATGATCGGTTATGTGGGAAAAACGGGAATGGAAATAAAACGAAAGTTGTTGGAAAAAACTGAGATGGTTGTGTAATGGGTGAAAGGAACTGAAGCTGTGAAATAGTATTCACGAGTTTACACGAAATGTTTGTAAACTTGGAACAATGGATTTTATAACAGCGGTTATGTTGAAAGTTTGTTGAAAATTTTAGGTTATGGTTTGGAAGTAAATTACGTATTATTGAGTATAATTAGGCAGGATAAAATGTATGGTAGATTACGGAAAAATGGAAGATGAATACAGAGTGAAACTTCTTGTACAAACGAAAAGAGAAAGTAAGACGATAGAGAAGATTTCGAAATGCAACAGAGAAAATAACGAACGTAATTGTTGGGTTCAAATTAATGATAATGTAAATAAAATAGAAAGAAACTTCCACATGGGAAAAATATATTAAAAACAAAGATTCCAAGACTTACGAAGCGGGAAAGCGCCGGCAGACAGGCACATGAACAAAACACACAAACACACACACAGAATTACTAGCTTTCGCAACCGATGGTTGCTTCTTCAGGAAGGAGAGGGAAAGACGAAAGGATGTGGGTTTTAAGGGAGAGGGTAAGGAGTCATTCCAATCCCGGGAGCGGGAAGACTTCCCTTAGGGGAAAAAAAGGACAGGTGTACACTCGCACACACACATATCCATCCGCACATACACAGACACAAGCAGACATATTTAAAGGCAAAGAGTAGGGGCAGAGATGTCAGTCGAGGCGGAAGTACAGAGGCAAAGAAGTTGTTGAAAGACAGGTGAGGTATGAGCGGCGGCAACTTGAAATTAGCGGAGGTTGAGGCCTGGCGGAAATCGAGAAGAGAGGATATACTGAAGGGCGAGTTCCCATCTCCGGAGTTTGGATAGGTTGGTGTTGGTGGGAAGTATCCAGATAACTCGGACGGTGTAACACTGTGCCAAGAAGTGCTGGCCGTGCATCAAGGCATGTTTAGCCACAGGGTGATCCTCATTACCAACAAACACTGTCTGCCTGTGTCCATTCATGCGAATGGACAGTTTATATATATATAAATAAAACAGAAAGAAACTTCCACATGGGAAAAATATATTAAAAACAAAGATTCCAAGACTTACCAAGCGGGAAAGCGCCGGCAGACAGGCACATGAACAAAACACACAAACACACACACAGAATTACGAGCTTTCGCAACTGGCAGTTGCTTCGTCAGGAAGGAAGGAAGGAGAGGGAAAAATGAAAGGATGTGGGTTTTAAGGGATGGATATGTGTGTGTGTGTGTGTGCGAGTGTACACCTGTCCTTTTTTTCCCCTAAGGGAAGTCTTTCCGCTCCCGGGATTGGAATGACTCCTTACCCTCTCCCTTAAAACCCACATCCTTTCATTTTTCCCTCTCCTTCCCTCTTTCCTGACGAAGCAACTGCCAGTTGCGAAAGCTCGTAATTCTGTGTGTGTGTTTGTGTGTTTTGTTCATGTGCCTGTCTGCCGGCGCTTTCCCGCTTGGTAAGTCTTGGAATCTTTGTTTTTAATATATATATTGTTTTCTACCGAATTTAACAGTCAGGAAGTCCATCAAGTACGATTGGAACAAATGTACAGCAACAGTGTCATGTGTTAGGCATTCTGATATGATTACTAGACTTGTGTGCTCAAGTTTGTTCCCAACCTTGTAATAAGCAACAATGGGATGAATCGTTGCTTGCATGTTTGTCCAGTGATAGCCTTGAACTTTGTCCTGGATGACAAAGGAGTAATTCTCAGAAAAGTCACAGATAGCTAAGACCTCGCCTTCTCTAAATTCATATCTGTCTCTTTTGGAAGGTTGATTGTTGACTAGCAACAAATGATTTTAATTTATCAAAAAAAAATATATTTAAAAAAATCAGTAAAGTTTTCAGATGATTTTATGATTGTTTCTAGAGATGTGTGATCAACAGAAACCCATTGCTGATAAGTTATATTATCAATATCATTAGTATTCAACAAATCTTGTAAATATGTCTTAAATGTTTCTGGGCCAGAGCAGAATTTACGTTCACCAAAATGACAAGCAGGTAATGACGGATTACATAAAACTCTTGCAACGCAGTCTTTGTAAGTTTTTATTCGATTATCTTCATCCTTTGTCAGCTGAGGAATATTACATCCAGTGAGCATGAGTTTGAAGTTTTGATGGGTAGTACACACACAGACACTATGTGTACCACTAGTTCCAGCTAAAACACAATTTTTGGGACGTAGGTCTGCAACCTTCGAAAATCCAATGTGGAGCTCTGGATGGTTGTCTTTAAAGTTCGCGTAAATTTCATTCAAATTACTTAAAACTAGCCGTTTTTGCACTTGCAGTTTTTCTCCATTATCCCTCACAAGCACAAAATCTTTTTTCCTAGGCATTGCCATGCTTATCTCATCAGAACAATAAAAGTTTCTAACATAATCAGCAGTTGTTTGATCAAGAGTCTTGCCAGGTTTTGGGTTTGGTGAAGACAAAATTCCCTTGGGCTTCACTAAATCTTTTACCCTTCGAGCCATGTAATTTGTTACGTTAAATTCATCTTGACGCTTCTTAACACTCCAGCTTTTAGGTAAAATGGTAAGAATTTCCATCTGTTTACTTCGAGGTGTACATGTATCAAATTTATCTTTTAGCTGACTGATCATCGCAGATTCTGCATGACCATGTACCTCTTCTTCTTTTTTGGAAGGAAGCAATAATACCTTTGTTTGAATTGTTGAGAAGTTAATTTAATTAGTTTTTCCGAAGGATATTGTGCTTCACACAGTCGTTTCTTCTTAATTGGCAATTCACCAACAGACTGCAAAGAAGCATTCAACCTTTCTAAGGCCTCACTTGCTGCAATGTCTTGTACATCAGTATCACATAAAACCTTTTCCCTTTCTTGTTTCACCACAGAATACAGTAGATCATCATCATTTTCTGTGCTAGATCTATCACAAATTTCTACTCGTGCAATTTTTTTACGGCAGTTGTTACACACTTTTTGATTTAAAGTTAAGAAAGGTTTTCTTGCTATCATCCATTGTGAAACAGGCTGTAAGTTTTTCTTGTGGTTATTGTGGCCCTTTCCATTAAATGGATTACAGCACAAAGCTGAAATTTTAGGCATTTTATATTTCTCAAGTGAACAAACTAATTAAAGGAATGTTTTTGAAGTTGAATGCCCCAGCTTTCTATATTCAATACTACACAATATTACTTCTCTATCCTTTCAGTTCCTGTAAAAAAAATATTTCATTATGTTAACAGTATGCAAACATTAACTGGTTGTAGGCATACAAACTTACAGACTCTTGTGAGGTTTGTACAAAAGTACCTTTAAGCTAGATTCAAAACACATTTCACTACAACGAAAGAATGTGTGGGTCACTTTCAGCAATAGGTGAAAATGGCTGACAATATTAACCAGAGGTAAAATACTGAATAGTTTGCAGATAGTAACACCAAAGAATCATTATATATAATCTTTAAAATGAGAGACAGCTTTTTTTTTTCTTTTTTCCCGTGGTTTTACAGCTATTAATAAATAGTTAGCACTAAAGTTTAATAAGCAGTTATTTGTTTCAAAAGTACAATTTGTGGACCATGTAACAAAATCTAACACTGTAATATTTTCATGTGTAGCAAAATAATAGAAATTCACCTATCTGAATGTGATTTTGGAGAATTGTGGTAACCATAAAATTGCTTTTAACAGTGATCCCATGCTCATCCCAAGTTGAAACGTTCAGAATATGTAGATGTAAAGTGTATCTTTCACACATATTTTTTTGAGAATTTTAAAAATACTGTTTTTCAAAATTCAATAAATTCAACAATGTTGTTTTTATAAACAATGTGTGTGTGTGTGTGTGTGTGTGTGTGTGTCTAAAAACAAAGTTGATGTGACTTGCCAAACAAAAGCGCTGACAGGTCGATAGATACACAAACATACACACAAAATTCAAGCTTTCGCAACCAATGGTTGCTTCTTTAGGAAAGAAGGAAGGAGAGGGAAAGACGAAAGGATGTGGGTTTTAAGGGAGAGGGTAAGGAGTCGTTCCAATCCCGGGAGTGGAAAGACTTACCTTAAGGGGAAAAAAGGACAGGTATACACTCGCGCGCGCGCACACACACACACACACACACACACACACACACACATCTCCGTCCGCACATACACAGACACAAGCAATCATGTTTGGTATCATATAAAAGCTCTCTAAAAGATCTTTCCAGAGAAGTAAATTTTATTGTTCTAGCTTAATTAGAACACAAGTTATAAAGAAAGCAACATTGTTCCGCAAGTCAAAAATTTGTCATTTTTTCAATTTTTGGAAGTCCATTACCCGGTAACTTTTTATGTGAAAAAATTAATTTTTGGTACTATTTATGACTACTATAGGCATACTTAATTTCATTTAAATCCAAGAGGGTAAGGTTGAAAACGATGGTTTCATTTGTTGATTTGGCGTGGAATGATCCACATATGGAGTTCCCCAAGGCTTGATCTTAAGCCCGCCGTTGTTCCTTATATATGTAAATGGTCTTCCATTTAATATACAATAATTGGGCATTTGAACTGGAAATGCACATTTTAGAACACCTAAAACAACTTAGGTCAGCTGCATGTGCACCTAGAATCATTGCATTTCTAGGGGGCAGACAAATCATTAAGTTGACATGTTGTGTGTATTTTCATTCAATAATTCCATATGGTACATTGTTGTTGGGGACTCATCTTTAAGAAATTAAGTATCCGTTGTTCCAAAATGTACTACAAGAATAATATGTGGTCCTCACCAACGATCATCTTGTAGACGTCTGTTCATGGAATTGGTCATTCTGACTGCTGCTTTGCAGAATATTTGTTCCTTTATGATGTTTGTTGTAAATAATCCACTGCAGTTTAAAAACAACAATAATATACACAATTGCAGTACCAGGAGGAAAAGTGACTTTCTTTGCTTATTTCCTGCTCATTTAGCCTGACCAGATTAGAGCCTTAAGGTCCTCACTTACATTTGACCAGGAACAACACATACAAAGATACATTATGTAACACTCACAATAAAAATAATTGGCAATAATAATATCAATAGTAATAATACTAATTATAAAATTAGTTTCATATCAGCGCACACTCCACTGCAGAGTGAAAATCTCATTCTGGAAACATCCCACAGGCGGTGGCTAAGCCGTGTCTCCGCAGTATCCTTTCTTTCAGGAGTGCTAGTTCTGCATGGTTCGCAGGATAGCTTCTGTAAAGTTTGGAAGGTAGGAGTCGAGGTACTGGCAGAAGTAAAGCTGTGAGGACCGGTCGCGAGTCGTACTTCGGTAGGTCAGATGGTAGAGCACTTGCCCGCGAAAGGCAAAGGTCCCGAGTTTGAGTCTCTGTTGGGCACACAGTTTTAATCTGCCAGGAAGTTTCATATCAGCGCACACTCCGCTGCAGAGTGAAAATCTCATTCTGGAAGCAGGAACTTGATTGGCCCCAGGCTGCTGGCGTTCTGGAGCCTGTGACATACAGTGCCTGGGCGACACCATTGGTGGTCATATAGAAACCCAATGGGTCCCTTCAGCTGTGTTCGGACTTCAGCGCTACTTTCAGTGCTGAGTCCCTCATAGACACTAATCGCATTCCCCGACAGCAAGACTTTCTCGCCAAGCTTGCTGGGGGAGAGTACTTTTCAAAGATCAACTTGGCTGAGACATACCACCAGTTACCCTTTAATGCCGATTCCTAGAACATCTTAGTTATCAATATGCCTTTTGGATTGTGCAAGTACAAGCTCATTCCATTTGGTGTCTCTTTGGCGTCAGCCATTTTCCAGCAGTTCCTGGAGCAGCTTACGCAGCCTATCCTCGCGTGCGTGAGTTATCTGGATGACATCTTGGTCACTGGGCGTTCCCACCAGGAACATTTGCACAACCTCAGCGCCTTATTTCATGCTCTGCAATCTGTGGGTTTACACTGTTGGCTGGACAAGTGTTGTTTTTTTTAACTGTAGGTGAAATACTTAGGCCACTGGCGTAGCAAAGGTGGCATTTGCCCTTCGTGTTGTATTGTCGTGGCCATTGAGCACCTTCCTCGTCCCAAGGACTTATCTGAACTCCAGGTGTTTCTGGGCAAGGTTACTTATTACTTAAAGTTCTTACCCTGGGCTGCCTCCGTTGCATCGCAAAGGAGTGCCTTTTGATTGGACTCCTACCTGTGACCAGTCTTTTCTCTGTTTAAAGGCGATGCTGAAGTCTGCCCCTTGCCTTACTCCTTTCTCTCCGGACCGCCTTCAGCAGTCTGATATGCGACGATGGCCCCAATGCCGTGTGCCGACGCATCAGTCGCCACAACATGGAGTTTACTTTATTAATATTTGCCTCTAGGTAGTCAAATTCCTCTACATGCTGAAAATTAAAACCTGCAGCTGACCAGACCATCCAGGTTATTTTTCCCTGTTGTATAGAGTTTCATGTATTTCGTTCTCGAGTCTTTAAGTTCCTGTCCTCTATTCTTTGCAACTTCTTTTAGTTCCACCATTACTTTCTCCAATGACATCCTTCAATTATAAATAAGTGCAACATCATTAAGTTCGAGGTCCTTATACCTTTGTGCCCAGACATTTGTGGTTTCATATAACTGCTTCTAAGCTCAAATCGAAAAGCATTGTGGAAAACCCTCATTTATTATTTACTGATATTGAAACAGTCTGTTAACTCCTCATCCATTCTCACCATTACCTTAGTACCAGCCAAGGTTTCCTTAGTAACCAATGTATATTTGGATGGTATACTAAGCAGTTTTCTATCTTCCCTATAGTCATCAACGGCCTGACTGAAGTCCATAAAGGTGTTCTATATTATATTCACATGCTTTTTTCCTGTATTTCCCTCAGTACAAATACCTGGTCCACACTCTGTCTGTCACCTCTAAAGCCACTCTGATGATCACCCAATATCTCTTCCACATATTGTAATTATCTGTTATATAGAACTGCAGATTAAACCTTGTACGCCACATTCAACAGAGTGACCTCTCTGGAGTTAGAGAAACATGCCTTGTTACCTTTCTTATGTATAGGCTAGATTGCATCTGTAGTCCATTCTTTTGGAATTCTTTCCTTATTCCAGATTAAAGAATAAGTTTGTGTATCTATTTGTGTAAAGTAATGCCTCCTCTCTTTAACAACTCAACAATGCAAGAGCAGGCTCTTCTATTTTTGGTCCTACTGTATTGGGATATCAGGTGCTCCCCATCAGTGCCATCAACTTCCTGCATTTCTTGAAAATATTCTCTCCATCTGTCCACCACTTTCCCCTTTTATGTAAACAGGTTTCTGTATGTATCCTTGCAGCCTATTAGTTTAGGCCTATACCCTCATGTTACTTCTTTTAACTTCCTATAAACTTTCTACTCTCATTCCTATTATAATGCTCTTTCGCATCTTCTGCCTTCCTTGTTAAGGATTCTTTTTCTACGTACCCTTGCCACTGTGTCCTCTTTCTATTATACATAGCCTGGTTAATTTTCATATTTTATTGGAAAGATTTTAATCCTGCTTCTTCTTTCTGTTGCACCACCTGTCTACATCATCATTGTACCCTCATCATTTCTAGCTCTTCTGGATTGCACTGTTACATCCTTTGCCACAGTTATGATAATATTTGTAATACATTCCCATTCCTTATCTATTACGTCATTGTTCTCAATTACCTGTAATGTTTGCTTCAGTTTAATCTGATATTCAAAAGCTGATCTCTATCTGCCATTTTTTCTACATTCCAGTTCAGAATTCTTATAGTTTCTCCTTCATATGCCATAGTAATTCTTTGTCCCATTTTTGCAGCTACAAGGTAGTGGTCCGAGTCTGAGTTTGCTCCCTAAAACATGTATACAGTTTTATTGTTACTTGCCCATCCTGTGGATACAAATAGTTGGCCAGTATGATTGTATCATTCATTCCTGGAATTTTGCAGATCCATTTGTGAACATTTTTTCTCGGGAAATGTGCTTGATGCTTTAAAACCATTGCCAGCCATAAACTGCGCCACTCTCAGCCCACTACTACTTTTTTCCTATGCAAACTTTCCTTACCTAAAAGGGACTGGAAAGGGTTCTTCTTTTCCAGGCTTTGCAATATAATCTGCCAGGACTGCTCTTGAGACATGTGAAGGTACCCTTACAAAGACTTCATGCAACTGATCATAAAAGCTATCCACCAGGTCCTCATCTGATTCTTTTGTTGGAGTTAATATGTTTACAGAAGTTGTATTGTGGAATCTTCCTTTTATTCTGATGGTGCATGTTCTGTCATTATATGGCATAAAGACAAGGATAGATTTTTGTAAATTTTTTTCTACACTGAACCCACACCATGATCTTTATGTCTATTATCCCTCTCCGAATAATGTAACATAAAATTTTGCTTCCATATCTCTCCATCATCCTCCCATCTGATCTCTTAGAGGGCAACTAATTCCAATCCATATTTCAACACTTTTTTGGCTATGCTTTTCATTGTCGTACTTGCAGCAGGGTACCTGTATTCCATGTTTGAAATTTAAGAGTCTTATTCATATCCTTGTTCCTTAACTTATTTTGTCTTTGGGACAGCAGTTTGACTTTCTCTGTTAAGTTAATCACAACAATATTTTTTTTCCCAAGGCATTGGTGTTGACTCTGCTCATCTCCCTATTCTTTGGACCTCCTACTCTCATCTGCCCTGACCCTGTTTTCACTGGGGTTGGGTACCCACAGGGTTGCTCGGTTTTGACTTTTGAGTTTAGCAAGTAGTGTATCTAATTTGACAGTGTCAGAAGCTTTGCTGAAATACAAAAAGTGCATAACAGCTACCTCTTGTTTATCTGTAGCTTGTTTTAGTTTGTCAGTCACTTTTCTAAGGCAGTCATCATGATGTGATTTTCCAGAAACCAGACTGGTATTCATCCAGAAATTTATTTAGCATTAAGTAATTTGTACACTGATCACGAATTATGTATTCTAAAGACTTAGATAATCATATGCTAAGGGGCCTGTAGTCGGAGGTTTCTGTGGCAAATTCCTTTTTGGGTAGAGGTTTTATGAGTCCCTGCTTACAAGCTGTTTGGAAGATGCTGGAGGTCAGAGAACAGTGAAAATATCCATTATTATGGGCCGTTATGGATCTATGAGAAAACTGAACATTTGCATTGTAATATTGTTGTGTCTTGCAGCTGTCAAAGGGAGATTTGCCCAGTTGGCTTCCTGGCTGTGTTAAGGCTTACTGGCTGCAGAAAAATTCTTTTCATTTGTACCAACCACTGATACTTCAAGGGAATCAATGGTTTTGAGTCCTTTTGTGACAGTGAAGTAGAGATGTAGGCATTGCTAAATTCTTGTTTAGAGTGTCAATAGGAACTAGAAGTTCAGCTGCAGATTTGGGTATACCTATTTCTAGATTTTTCCACAAGATGGAGGGCCTGTGAATGCCCTCAGTTAACAAGTGAGCTTTCCTGAGTTTTGCGTTTCTCACAGACTGACTAATTCAGTTGTGTAATCACTTATAGGCAAGATGATTTTCAGAGTTTGGGTGCCATTTATATTTCCTGTGTTCTATATCTATGATACTCCTAATTTCTACAGCTTTTATTGGAGCATTTTTCTTCTTCTTCTTCTTCTTCTTCTTCTTCTTCTTCTTGTTTCAAATGGGCCTACTTTGGACATTGCTTGTTCAACTGTTGGGCATTGATCTTTGCCCAGTACTGTTGCATCCTCGGCCGATGTAATTCCTTCCTTTCTTCTGTCCAGAGGGTACCTTTCCTTTGGGGCTCTCCCCGAAATTCTTGGTCTTCCTTCAGGGCATGTCTCACAGACCGTCTGTTCTGGAG
The DNA here is from genome assembly GCF_023897955.1 of Schistocerca gregaria. Taxonomy (NCBI): domain Eukaryota; kingdom Metazoa; phylum Arthropoda; class Insecta; order Orthoptera; family Acrididae; genus Schistocerca; species Schistocerca gregaria. Next base: position 662,917,350 of record NC_064923.1, read on the forward strand.
AGCAGTTATTTAGTTATTGCCAGTTCTTTAATATCGTTTTCTACATCTACATCTACATCCGTACTCCGCAAGCCACCTGACGGTGTGTGGCGGAGGGTACCCTGAGTACCTCTATCGGTTCTCCCTTCTATTCCAGTCTCGTATTGTACGTGGAAAGAAGGATTGTCGGTATGCTTCTATGTGGGCTCTAATCTCTCTGATTTTATCCTCATGGTCTCTTCGCGAGATATACGTAGGAGGGAGCAATATACTGCTTGACTCTTCGGTGAAGGTATGTTCTCGAAACTTCACCAAAAGCCCGTACCGAGCTACTGAGCGTCTCTCCTGCAGAGTCTTCCACTGGAGTTTATCTATCATCTCCGTAACGCTTTCGCAATTACTAAATGATCCTGTAACGAAGCGCGCTGCTCTCCGTTGGATCTTCTCTATCTGTTCTATCAACCCTACCTGGTGCGGATCCCACACTGCTGAGCAGTATTCGAGCATTGGGCGAACAAGCGTACTGTAACCTACTTCCTTTGTTGTCGGATTGCATTTCCTTAGGATTCTTCCAATGAATCTCAGTCTGGCATCTGCTTTACCGACGATCAACTTTATATGATCATTCCATTTTAAATCACTCCTAATGCGTACTCCCAGATAATTTATGGAATTAACTGCTTCCAGTTGCTGACCTGCTATTTTGTAGCTAAATGATAAGGGACCTATCTTTCTATGTATTCGCATCACATTACACTTCGCTACATTGAGATTCAATTGCCATTCCGTGCACCATGCGTCAATTCGCTGCAGATCCTCCTGCATTTCAGTACAATTTTCCATTGTTGCAACCTCTCGATACACCACAGCATCATCTGCAAAAAGCCTCAGTGAACTTCCGATGTCATCCACCAGGTCATTTATGTATATTGTGAATAGCAACGGTCCTATGACACTCCCCTGCGGCACACCTGAAATCACTCTTACTTCGGAAGACTTCTCTCCATTGAGAATGACGTGCTGCGTTCTGTTATCTAGGAACTCCTCAATCCAATCACACAATTGATCTGATAGTCCATATGCTCTTACTTTGTTCATTAAACGACTGTGGGGAACTGTGTCAAACGCCTTGCGGAAGTCAAGAAACACGGCATCTACCTGTGAACCCGTGTCTAAGGCCCTCTGAGTCTCGTGGACGAATAGCGCGAGCTGGGTTTCACACGATCGTCTTTTTCGAAACCCATGCTGATTCCTACAGAGTAGATTTCTAGTCTCCAGAAAAGACATTATACTCGAACATAATACGTGTTCCAAAATTCTACAACTGATCGACGTTAGAGATATAGGTCTATAGTTCTGCACATCTGTTCGACGTCCCTTCATGAGAACGGGGATGACCTGTGCCCTTTTCCAATCCTTTGGAACGCTTCGCTCTTCTAGAGACCTACGGTACACCGCTGCAAGAAGGGGGGCAAGTTCCTTCGCATCCTCTGTGTAAAATCGAACTGGTATCCCATCAGGACCAGCGGCCTTTCCTCTTTTGAGCGATTTTAATTGTTTCTCTATCCCTCTGTCGTCTACTTCGATATCTACCATTTTGTCAACTGTGCGACAATCTAGAGAAGGAAGCACAGTGCAGTCTTCCTCTGTGAAACATCTTTGGAAGAAGACATTTAGTATTTCGGCCTTTAGTCTGTCATCCTCTGTTTCAGTACCATTTTGGTCACAGAGTGTCTGGACATTTTGTTTTGATCCACCTACCGCTTTGACATAGGACCAAAATTTCTTAGGATTTTCTGCCAAGTCAGTACATAGAACTTTACTTTCGAATTCATTGAAAGCCTCTCGCATAGCCCTCCTCACACTACATTTCGCTTCGCGTAATTTTTGTTTGTCTGCAAGGCTTTGGATATGTTTATGTTTGCTGTGAAGTTCCCTTTGCTTCCGCAGCAGTTTTCTAACTCGGTTGTTGTACCACGGTGGCTCTTTTCCATCTCTTACGATCTTGCTTGGCACATACTCATCTAACGCATATTGTACCATGGTTTTGAATTTTGTCCACTGATCCTCAACACTATCTGCACTTGAGACAAAACTTTTGTGTTGAGCCGTCAGGTACTCTGTAATCTGCTTTTTGTCACTTTTGCTAAACAGAAAAATCTTCCTACCTTTTTTAATATTTCTATTTACGGCTGAAATCATCGATGCAGTAACCGCTTTATGATCGCTGATTCCCTGTTCTGCATTAACTGATTCAAATAGTTCGGGTCTGTTTGTCACCAGAAGGTCTAATATATTATCGCCACGAGTCGGTTTTCTGTTTAACTGCTCAAGGTAGTTTTCAGATAAAGCACTTAAAAATATTTCACTGGATTCTTTGTCCCTGCCACCCATTATGAACGTTTGAGTCTCCCAGTCTATATCCGGCAAATTAAAATCTCCACCCAGAACTATAACATGGTGGGGAAATCTACTGGAAATATTTTCCAAATTATTCTTCAGGTGCTGAGCCACAACAGCTGCTGAGCCCGGGGGCCTTTAGAGACATCCAATTACCATGTCTGAGCCTGCTTTAACCGTGACCTTCACCCAAATCATTTCACAATTCAAATCTCCGTCAATTTCCTTCGATACTATTGCACTTCTTATCGCTATAAACACGCCTCCCCCTTCACTGTCCACTGTTCAGTTTCTGTCAGCCAGGTGGTGTGAACCTTCTTGTCTAGCCAGAAGGTGAACAGATGGTTGGTCAATCTGTTTGGAGGCAATCTTGTAACATGGCTGTAGAATGCTGCCCTTCTTTTTCTTGCACAGTCAGAGAGCCTCTTGTTATGTTCGTAGAGCTCAGAGTTATGCCGTCTTCTGAATTCCCTCCAATTTCTCCATTAGACCTCTGCGGTTCATGGAAAGACATTCCATGGCACAGGGCTCCTGGTCATATGACTGATGTGTAGTGCTTAAGTTTCAGGTTGTGTGATAGGCATTTTTTGTTGTAGGTGTTCATAGTCAGTCAAAAGGCTAGTTTCAACTTGTTGACTCTCATGGATAAAGACGTTTTTTCTGATAAGTTGTGTTCAATCCATTCACCAAGATACTTAAACTTCTCAGTCCTTTTGATGTTCCCCTTGTCTAGAAACATCTCTCTGTTAGCTTCTTTGATGTTGGTGAAGAACTCTGTTTTCTCCAGCGACACTCGAGGACCCAATTTGGCTGCCTGTTTTCTGAGGCAGTTTACCTGCATTGTTGCCAGTTCAAGACAATCAGCAATCAGTGCCATGTCATCTGCAAAAACCAAGCAATCTACAATCTTCATTCTTACGGCCCAGGTAGACACCATTCTGAACACCCAAATTTGTTAGTTCCTTGTGCCATTCTCTCACAACCTTTTCGAGGGCAGTTGAAGAGAAGTGGGGAGAGTCCATCCCCTTGTCTCACTCCAGTTTTTATCTTGAAGCTTTCTAAGATCTCACGTCAGCTTGGAATGGGCGTTGGTCAATGTTTCTAGAATGAGTGTGCAGGTTTGTTGTCTAGATCTGGTTCCTGGAGTATTTTGTTAAGTATTTCTCTATCAACAAAGTCGTAGGCCTTCATGAAATCAACAAAGGTGACAAACAGCTTATTGTTTCTCATCTTGGAATTTGCCAGTACAGTCTTAAGGTTAAAGATCTGTTCAGCACAGGATCGGGTCTTCCTGAAACCTCCCTGATATTTTCTGAGTTGACTATCCACTTGATCTTCTGTCCTTGTTGGTAATGCCTTGGAGAGAATTTTGTATGTTACCAGGACAAGAGACATTCCATGGTAGTTGTTCAGATCAGTGAAATCTCCTATTTTGTGAAGCAATTGGATCAGTGACATGTTCCAGTGAGACGGTAATTTCTCTGTTTCCCTAGATTATCTCAGTGAGCTTGCCCATGGCATTGCTTCCAGCACATTTCCAGAGTTCAGCAACAATAGAGTCCTCTTCAGCTACCTTATTATTCTTTAGAAGTTGAATGATTTGCCCAACTTCTTCGAGTGAAGGAGCCAGTGAGTCCGGGTTTGGTGTGGTTTGTTTGTAGTTGAAGTCTTCACTGGGTAGATCACAATTGAGTAGGTTTATAAAGTACTGAGCTAAGAAGTGGCAGTTGTTAAATCCAGTCTGCCCTGCGAGTCTCTGAAGTGGAGGCTTTGTGGCTTGTATTTTCGAGTGTCTGCTTAAAGGTTCTGTAAAAATCTCTGGAGTTATTCTTAGCGAAGCTGTGATTGATTTGGGTTAGTTGGTTTTGTGTGAAGGTCTGTTTGGTTCCTTGAATTATCTTAACTGTAAGCCTTCTTTGCTCCAAAAAGTTCTTCCAATTTTTTTGGTTTTCTTACACTCCCCCTTCCCCCACTTCAGATGTATAGAAGTGGTTACTTACTATTTGTTCTTACTCCACATCAAGGTTGTCTTTAGCACAAAAGGGATGCACAATGCTGCAGCTAAAATTTATGATCACTTACCTGGCAATGTAAATTAAATGTCTCACAGAGAGCAAAGTAAAATTTGAAAACAAACTGAAAAAGTTTCTCCATAACAGCTCCTCGTATTCCATAGAAGAATTTCTTTATTGTATTGTGTAAAAGGTGGTGAATAGGAATTACTAACTCACAACTATGTGTTTAATAATAATAATAATAATAATAATAATAATAATAATAATAATAATAAAAGAATAGGCCTCCGGTATGTTCTGCCAGTCATAAAAGGCGACGAAAAGAACAAACCACTAATAGGGCTAACCCCCCTTTTAGTGTGATTAGTTGGTTCAGGACAGAACTAATGAAGTCTCGGACAAGCGCTGTCATGGTCGGTGATGACGCTTGAACCCTATTCCCGTCCACAATGGTAACGACACTGCTAGCCACACCGAAAATGATTTATATCCAAATAGAGGTGTTTTGCAGGATATGCTTCCTGCAACCACCCTAGAAGGAAAACAAAGACAGAGGATGAGATGGTCAGATGAAGTTAACCGACGCCTCATGTTCTGTTATTACCAAGCAACAAACTTAGGAACAAACACAACTGGATACAGATCACAAGTATACACAACATTTATTACTAGATACCCAGAATTAAAATTTTTAACAGAACAACGACTAGCTGATCAGATCCGTGTAATAATAAAAAATAACAGGATACTCCAGTCAGAATTAGAAAACATCAAACAACAAGTACAAAAAATACTAGAACAAAATAATGTGCAGTCAGAAGAAGAAGAAAATACAGTAATGGACTCAAACATTCCAGAGCAAACAAACAAAGAACAACACGCATCAATTAAACAATCAGAGGAAAACGAAATCTTAAGACAGCCACAAGAACAAGCACAAATAGAATACGAAGTGACACACATGTTAGATATAGAAGAAAAATTTCAGCTGACATATATAGAATACAAAGACACAAATACAGGCATTAGACCATTCTTGCATAGACCATCAAATAATTCACAAGTCAAAAGAACAATAACAACTATCGACACAATCATACACAACAAAATAAATGAAAATACAGCTATGGAAAAGTTACAACTACTGATTTATATAGGAGCACTCACTACACTAAATATACACACTAGGCAGAGATCAGAACCAACCAACACACAGAAGAAACCGACAAAACCAGCATGGCAACACAGGCTACAGATCGGAATAGAAAAGTCAGAGAAAAGACACCGGACAGCTAACACAATTTATAAGAAATGAAATATCAGACAAAAAACGAAAAAGGTTAGGTAAAATCTCACAACAAGAAGCGATAGAGCAATTAGATGAAAAGAAGCAGAAATTACAAGCATTGGCCAAACGCCTTAGAAGATACAAAAAAAGTGAAAATAGAAGGAAACAAAACCAAACATTCAACACAAACCAAAAGAAATTTTACCAGATAACACACTTATTAAAATAGACAATCCACCAAACGTAACAGACATGGAACACTTCTGGAGCAATATATGGTCAAACCCGGTACAATGTAACAGGCATGCACGATGGATACAAGCAGAAACAGACACATACAAGATGATACCACAAATGCCTGAAGTGATAATTTTGCAACATGAAGTCACCCAAGCAATTAATTCTACTCACAATTGGAAAGCCCCTGGAAAAGATAAAATAGCAAATTTCTGGCTAAAGAAGTTCACCTCAACACATTCACACCTAACTAAGTTATTTAACAGTTACATTGCAGACCCTACTCCCAGATGATTTATGGAATTAACTGCTTCCAGTTGCTGACCTGCTATATTGCAGCTAAATGATAAAGGATCTTTCTTTCTATGTATTCGCAGCACATTACACTTGTCTACATTGAGATTCAATTGCCATTCCCTGCACCATGCGTCAATTCGCTGCAGATCCTCCTACATTTCAATACAATTTTTCATTGTTGCAACCTCTCAATACACCACAGCATCATCTGCAAAAAACCTCAGTGAACTTCCGATGCCATCCACCAGGTCATTTATGTATATTGTGAATAGCAACGGTCCTATGACACTCCCCTGCGGCACACCTGAAATCACTCTTACTTCGGAAGACGTCTCTCCATTGAGAATGACATGCTGCGCACTGTTATCTAGGAACTCCTCAATCCAATCACACAATTGGTCTGATAGTCCGTATGCTCTTACTTTGTTCATGAAACGACTGTGGGGAACTGTGTCAAACGCCTTGCGGAAGTCAAGAAACACGGCATCTACCTGTGAACCCATGTCTATGGCCCTCTGAGTCTCGTGGACGAATAGCGCAAGCTGGGTTTCACACGACCGTCTCTTTCGAAACCCATGCTGATTCCTACAGAGTAGATCTCTAGTCTCCAGAAAAGTCATTATACTCGAACATAATACGTGTTCAAAAATTCTACAACTGATCGACGTTAGAGATATAGTTCTATAGTTCTGCACATCTGTTCGACGTCCCTTCTTGAAAACGGGGATGACCTGTGCCCTTTTCCAATCCTTTGGAACGCTTCGCTCTTCTAGAGACCTACGGTACACCGCTGCAAGAAGGGGGGCCAGTTCCTTCGCGTACTCTGTAATCTAAAACTACTGGCAGCAACAAATCAACAACTCAACCAATTACTAAAGATAACAGAAGTATTCAGCAATGATATAAATATGGCTTTTGGAACAGACAAATGTAAGAAAAATAGTGTAGTCAAGGGAAAACACACTAAACAAGAAGGTTACATATTGGATAACCATAGCGACTGCATAGAAGTGATGGAAAAAACAGGTGCTTATAAATATCTAGGATACAGACAAAAAATAGGAATAGATAATACAAATATTAAAGAAGAACTAAAAGAAAAATATAGACAAAAACTAACAAAAATACTGAAAACAGAATTGACAGCAAGAAACAAAACAAAAGCTATAAATACTTATGCTGTACCAATATTGACCTACTCATTTGTAGTAGGGAAATGGAGTAACACAGACCTAGAAGCACTCAATACACTTACACGATCACAATGCCACAAATATAGAATACAACACATACATTCAGCAACAGAAAGATTCACATTAAGCAGAAAGGAAGGAGGAAGGGGATTTATCGACATAAAAAACTTACATTATGGACAAGTAGACAATTTAAGAAAATTCTTTATAGAACGAGCAGAAACTAGCAAAATACACAAAGCAATCACTCATATAAATACATCTGCTACAACACTGCAATTTCATAACCACTTCTGCAACCCTTTAGATCACATAACATCAACAGATACGAAGAAAACAAATTGGAAAAAGAAAACACTACATGGCAGGCACCCGTATCATCTAACACAGACACACATCGATCAAGACGCATCCAACACATGGCTAAGAAAAGACAATATGTACAGTGAGACAGAAGGATTCATAATTGCAATACAGGATCAAACAATAAACACCAGATATTACAGCAAGCATATTATTAAAGATCCCAATACTACAACAGATAAAAGCAGACTTTGAAAACAACAAATAGAAACAGTAGATCACATCACAAACGGATATACAATACTAGCAAATACAGAATACCCCAGAAGACATGACAATGTAGCAGAAATAATACATCAACAACTTGCCATACAGCATAAACTTATAAAACAACACGTTCCCACATATAAGTATGCACCACAAAATGTACTGTAGAATGATGAATAAAAATTATACTGGAACAGAACCATTATAACAGATAAAACAACACCACTTAACAAACCTGACATCATACTCACCAATAAAAAGAAGAAATTAACACAACTAATCGAAATATCCATACCTAATACAACAAATATACAGAAGAAAACAGGAGAAAAAATTGAAAAATACATCCAACTGGCTGAGGAAGTCAAGGACTTGTGGCATCAGGATAAAGTTGACATTATACTGATTATACTATCAACTACAGGAGTCATACCACACAATATCCATCAGTACATCGGCACAATACAGCTACATCCAAACTTATATATACAACTACAGAAATCTGTAATTATTGATACTTGTTCAATTACCCGAAAGTTCCTAAATGCAATGTAACATATACTGTACAGTTAAAAGGAAGTCACGCTTGATCAAAATCCACATCACTTTCCATTTTTAACCAGACATAACGTCTGAGAAAGAAAAGAAATAATAATAATGAACAAGAAAACATAAATGTTCAGCATGAGGCCAAATTTACAACTTACTTTCCCAAGTGACTCATTTCGCAGCATTATGATTTATCGTGCAAATGACCCAGGGAACATAAAACTAACTAAAGACTATTGGTCACTCAACTGAAAGTAAAAGATGCTGTGATGAATGTTCTTGAGGGGAAGAATCATTTTGTTATTATCTCTCTGGAACTACTTCTTCTCAGACACATAGCTTATGTCAGATACAGGCAATACTGTGAAGATGAGAAGAAAGTGGCTGAGGAAGAACTGAGGAAACGGCAAGAACAGGAAAAAGAAAAACTGTTGCAAGCAAGTATAAAGTGTAAGTGCATAAAAAATTAAATATGGAACACGGTGAACAGGACTTGAAGAAAATGAAAGAAGAATAAAAGGAGCAAAGATTGACTCTTGAAAGGGTAATGGACAATGCAAAAAAGTGCTTAAAAGAAGCGGTAAATGACTTGGTTGGAATTAGTGTGGCCCAATCAATCTTGGAGAGTGAACACTCTCCGCAACACTGCAAAAGTTAGAGAACAAAAATTAAAGAAAATTAAAGATGTGAAAAGATACAAAAGCAGTTGATAAGTGAAAAAGCGGTGTTAAAACCCATTTTTCTCTCTCTCTCTCCAGAGAAGTAAAAGTAGAGACGAATGACCTAATTTTGTAAAAAAACGCTTGATGGTTTTCCACGTTACATTTAGTAATTAATATTTTTAAACGTTGTGTCTGTATTACTCAGAAAATAGTACTACACAGGTGCACTTTAAAGCTTTTTCTTGTTTTTGGTATATTAGTGCTGAATAGGAACATGGCAGTATTCTTATAATAAAGTTCTATGATTTTCCTGGTTATTATTATTATTATTATTATTATTATTATTATTATTATTATATTACACTGTTTGCAATTTTGTTATAAAACAATAAATATGTGTGAGTTGGCTGGCTGTGAGGATGGTGCAGGCCACATTAAAGAAAAATTCTTTTGACCCTTCATTCACAATGAAAAATTTGAGTCAGTATTTAGTTTGCTTTTATGTCTAAATCAGTAAAATCAGTTTTTGTAATCAAAATGGTCATTAAGCCAGTAATTTTAGTCTTCAGTTTGGTTTCCATCCCTCTCATTGCTGAAAGTATGTATCATCATCATGGAAACACCTTACATATATTAAGATGAAAGACCTATTGACCCAGTCTTATTGTTGCTATCACATATATTTGTACCACATTATGCCCTTTGGCAACTGCTTAAATTTACTGGTCTTTTGAGTTATGTATTGATTAAAACTATCTTACATGGGTGAGTCTGAGACTGCAGGAGACATTTTGAAGACAGCGCTCCTTTACCACAACTGACACAGAGCAGGAGTTCTTCCAATGAAACTTACAATTCCGTACCATCCAATGAGGGATTTATCACATATGTTACATATTTCTTTGTTATACAATAATATACCATCAGTTGATATTACATTTGTGCTCTGTGAGTATAATTTATTTATGTTGAATCATTCTATGTGCATATTTAATTACATGTAGGTAGTGTTAACTGTTAACAATACTAAAGCTATTTTAATTATGTGAGGAATATTTTAAACAAAGCTGGTGGATTTGAAGGTCATGTACAGTTAGTTAAATGCAGCCTTGTCTCTGTTCTTCCAGGATCTGTTCCAGTTTGGAGATGTAGATGGGAAGTTATATGATGCTAAATTACAGCATCCTTTAGGAGTTGCTTGGTGTCCAAGGAATGAAACACTCTATGTGGCAGACTCTTACAACCACAAGATAAAAGCTATCTCAGTTTCAACTAATTTCTGTAAAACCTTTGCTGGTAGTGGAAAATCTGGTGACTCAGTTGGACCCATAGGTGATAATTCAGTTCAGGTAATGCAAGGTTGTCATTTGTTTAACTTCACCATTAACATTCAACAGTTAACCTGAAAATTCAGTCTTATGAATTAGCATCTCTGCTTACGTTGCAGAAGGTCATCTATGAAAATATTCTTATAATATCCACAAATTAAATTATTCTTTCTTCAAATGCAATCTGCAGTGAAATTCATGGAAGAACATTCAAAACTGTAATTCTTATATTAATATTAACGAAGTGACTGTGCCAATAACCATTCAAACTACTTACATGCCTCTGTTCAGGTAAATCCATTTTAATAACACACAAATTATTACACTCATATAACTCTGAATAACAAACCATTTTGCACGATATCCAGTACTTGTTCTTACTTTTGAGCACCTAATGTGAGTCTGTTTACAGAGTTTGTAGAGATGGTTTGACACTGTGTGTATGCAACATAACATATTTATAGGTTGCAGTGTATGAAAGTAGGAGCCATTCTGTGTCTGCCGGTTTGATGTGAGTGAGTGCATCCTATGTGTTTCATGGTCCAGCAGATGTGTGAATCTCAGGCCGGTCAATTTGCCAAGCAGTCAAAGTGTTTCGCCATATACAAGCTATGCTAATAATCAGTCCAAGTCCCTTTTGTAAGTAGTGTCAAGGCCAAGCAAGGTTGCATGTATTTCAGTTGTCCAGCTGGGGTGTGGCACATTAATGCAGACTTTAAAAACAGTGTCTTCATTAGCCATGATCAAGCACACCGCAGAATTTGCTGAGTTGGTTAAATAACTCCAATATGAATTGTCAGCTGCAGTTCATAGTAATATGCAACGGACAACAGAAGCAAGAAACTCAGTTTGGAATGAAAGCAAAGACTAACATATTCACAACAGGTATAGCTTCTGACCAAAGGATAAAACACTCAGAAAAAATGTTTTGATATCAGAAAGTTGGTGCTGTAACACAATAGTGTAAGCAGAGACGCTAGGATATAGAAGCTGCCGAAAGCACATCTGTAGGAAGCGGGTGGCAGACCTTCCACTGAAAATGTTGACCTCAGAACCAACAACATGGAAAAGTTGTAATTGAAGGCTGGACAATTAATTGTGTAGTAGCTTCTGAAGTTCCGCATGTTCCTGTGCCTTTGCGAGCTGAACATAATCAGTAAAATTTGTCACACTATTAATACATGACATACAGTCGGCAAGTATGGTGCTTATACCTGAAATGTGGCAGATGTCTTTGCTGAACAGTAAATTTCAGGTGGTTGTACTGCCTTGGTGGACTTATCTGAAAGGCATAGATAATTGGCTTGTGATTGGTAAATATTGTATCATCTCTGGCTGCTAACTGTTATTGAAAGTACCTAATTGGTTTATACACCAACAGAACCTCACGATCATAAGTGCCACATTTCCCTTGAAAACAGGAGAACTTCTATGTGAAGGCAAGTGGTTGCCACATGCCTATAGCTTGGTACTACAACACTGTGCCAGGAGCTGTCTGACTGGTTTCAACTACTAATGCAAGTGCTGCACGCAATGCAAGATGTGTCAGGAGAGCAGAATTTTCAAGGATTTACTTCACTGCATTAAAAGCAAACTCATCTCATCTATCCAGTGAATGGATGAATTTCCCCTAGTTTCAATTCAGTAAGTGTTGCAGTTAGTGTTTCTTACTACTTGGGTGAGTGGGCAAATGTCACTGGTTAAAATTCAGTATCCCCAAGAAACGTTGTAGCTCCTTTGTGGTTTCTGGCCATGTGTTCTTCACGATAGCTTCCATTTTTTCTGGTAGCTGCAGTGACACTGCAGGCAAAATTAAATGTCCCAAAAAGGTGATCTGAGGTTTACCAAAAATACGCTTAACAGGGCTCAACAGCACACTGCAATGGTCTAGGCATTTAAAAATCTCCATCAGCTTTTGTGACTGAAAAGATGAGAGTATCGTTCAAGTATGCAATGCAGATTGACAGTCCCTGCAGCACTGAGTCAGTGAACTTCTCCATGGTTGAGAGGCATTCCACAAACAGAGGCTCATTTAAAGACTTTCAAATAAGCTGAGTGGAGTGGTTATAGCAGTTTTTGGAATGTCTTTGTTTGCTATAGGATTTTGTTTGTGAAAGCCTTTGCACAGTCAGGTGCAGTAAACACAGTTGCACCATTAAGAGTATAATTATAGACCCTTAATACCGACATTGCATATCTGTTTGGAATTGTTATTGCATTCAGCAAATAGTAATCACCACACGAGTGCCACACGCCAACATGTATGGGTACCAAATTCAGAGGCGAACAAGAAGGATGAATTTCTTAAACTCCACCTTTGTGATCACAAAACGATTGGCAGCTAAATGTCTAGGATAGCAGGAAACTGGCAGGCCATCAGTAGTTTCCATGAAATGCACAGTGTTGTAATGTAACTTCCTTGGCAGACGAGGTGGCTGGATTACGGCTGAAAACTGGTCAAGCAACTCAGTGCATATGCTTTCTGCTGCCTCCACTAGCTTAGCACTTTGAGCCACTGTACTGCATCAGGATCCAGCAGTAGACACTCCAGTGACTCTGTCGACAGTCTGTGCATTTGCTACATCTGATCTAGACAAAGGTGCAATACAACTCCAAGTCAGCTCAATAAGTCCCATACTATAACTGGCTATTGATGAGATATTAGTGGCAGAAAGGCAGAACAAAGTTAGTGACTGCCAATTATTCCAGAAAATGTGTAAATCTGAGACTGCATCCGAAAGGAATTTTCACCCAATCTCCTGGTCACTAGTATAGAGACTCTGAGAGACTGTCCAGCAATCAGATGCTCCCCTCCATCTGACTCCCACGGTCATTTCAGAAGATGTGATATGAGGTGCACTTGCACACTTGGTTCCCAAATGTCTGGTGATAACAACATGTTGTAGGTGATTGCTCTGCATCATTTAGAACCAATAAGTTCATTCTGAAATGACTGTGTGATCTTCTGTGGTAATGATGTCTATCACTGATGTGACTCCATTGAGCCACCAGTTCACTCATTTGTCTAGCCAGAACATCCCTTTGTCTGACAGACAATTGTAATCTGTCCATGTCACTGCCGTGGATGTGGCACTGTTGCACAGTGTCACTACAGTAGTGATTGATGATGCTGTTATTTCATTCTGAATCCTGTCAGTCAGATCAGTGGTGATTTCCAAGGGCATTTCTGTCTGAGATACTACTATGGCTTTAACCTGAGATAGAAGATAGCTACTTCAGTGTGAACTAAGTAGTATGTGTGGTATAGTTCCTATATTGAATTAACTATGCAGTTGCCTCAGGTATTGCGGTGACTTCCTGCCTCCAATGTCTTCTTGCATTAACACATGATGCAAGCACTCCTCTTTGATGCAGACACTTGGTGAACCAACTCTGTTTTCAGTTTATTCTATGAATCGTGTGCAGAAGCTAATGTGATTATGTTTTCAACTTTGACCAAATAGTGGTGGTTGTGCTGACTGATCACTAGAGCAAACTTAATAAACTCTTTGATTAATCCTCCATAATGAAAATTTTGTTCCACCTGTGCAAACCAAAGCACCAGATTGTGAGGCCAGAATGGCAGTAATCATACAGCAAGTGATGACATTGTAGGACCTTCAGTGCCCATTTGTATAACTCTTGAGTAACAGCCATTTATTTACAGATACATGTTGAGGATAAGTAAGATTTTGAGACATGTAAATTACATTAAATTAACACTACAAAAGATGTGTGTCTATTAAATGAAGAAATTCTCACTGTCTGCTCCAACGGAGCATCACTAAACAAAACAACCACTACTGCCAAATCAAAAGGTCTCTGGCAGCTGGCCTGCAAATTCATTGACAAATATGAAACACTGTAGGTGAATGTCTTATGTGCTGTAGATATTATCTGTATGTTAATTTGGAATGGCACATAAAAATAAATTTTATGTATCTTGTGCAGTGTTTAAAGCTGTGCTCAGGATTCACATTGGAATTTCCTTGTGGAAGTTTATGTTAGAAGATGTCAAGGAAAAATATATTAAAAACAAAGATTCCAAGACTTACCAAGCGGGAAAGCGCCGGTAGACAGGCACAATAAATAAAACACAAAAAACACACACTGTGCCTGTCTACCGGCGCTTTCCCGCTTGGTAAGTCTTGGAATCTTTGTTTTTAATATATTTTTCCCATGTGGAAGTTTCTTTCTATTTTATTTACAAGATATCAAGGAAATTATTCAATTACATTGTAGGAAGCAACTTTGCATAACTTTAATATTACGACCACTTTGTTTGAGGCTTATTCATTTAATCGAAACTTGTAGACTTAATGGAGTTATAGACTTAATAGAACTTCTTCATTTAATAGACACACATCTTTCCTAGTGTTAATTTACTGCAATTTACATGTCTCAAAGTCTTACTTATCCTCAACATGTATCTGTAAATAAATTGCTATTACTCAGAGTTATACGAGTGGACACTGAAGATCCAATAATGTCACCACTTGCAGTATGATTACCGCAATTATGGCCTTACAATCTGGTGCAATGTCTACTCATTGTTTTAGTTTTGTGTTATCTATGGCATGTTAGCTCCGTAGGTGCCAGACTACTAATGCAGAGGTCTCGGGTTCAGTCCGCAGTTGGTCCTAGGAATTTTTTGTCCCTTACCACTTCTTTCACCTTGCCTAGTAAAACTGGTGTCAGAATGAAGGTTGATTTAACACCACAGGGTGTCAAATCAACCTTCATGCTGACGCCAGTTTTACTTTTTTTTGGAAACACCATATAGAGAATGCTGTTTCTCTCTCATAAAATTTCCTGTGGGCTGTAAAACTACTATAATGTTTGATTTCGATGTGCATTACTGTACCATGTTTGGAGAAAATTGGAGGTATTACGGAAATTATAATGCTGTTTGTGGCATTTAATGTCCATGAACCAGAAAAATGGGTTGGTATCCTGTTGCATAATGTTTTCTCCACATCCACACTTATATGAGGTTAGATGGAAATTTTAAATAATATGGAATATTGTACAGTGTCCCAGGGATATGACAGGAACAATCATTTCAAGCAAAAAAGTCAGTGAACATATGCCCTATTCCAATTGGTTTCCAAAATAGAACACATTTAATGTTCTGTATTATCCAATAAAGGAAAATGATATTGAAATTGAACTTTACATGCCCACACGGTAGTATGGTCTCTAGGTTAGTCTAGTGTGATATATGTTGTATCAGTATCTATTAGCAGTGACAGAAAACACGAAGAACAAGTGGCTACTGCATGGCAGTAGTAGTCAGTTTGGGACTGGGACGATGCTGTCACTGCTGGAGTACTGGTTATTCTTCATCTTTTACTCTCCTTGATAACACATATTGATAAAACAAATACCACATTAGACAAGTTTGAGGCCAGTCTATCAAATGGGCGTGTAAAAATCCACTTAAAAATCTTTTTTTTGTATTGAATTATATAGAAAGTAACTAACAATGTGCTTTAAATGTGTTCTATCTTGGAAACCATTCAGAATAAGGACTTTATGCGTATGAAGTTTTATTGCTTCAAATGATAGTCCCTGTCATCGCTGAAATTTGACCATCCCTCCTGGGACACCATGGGTATAAAAATGGAAGGTAGGGTTGGAGCGGGAAATTCTTTTTCAATCTGACCACAAGCTCCTCTAGTCGAAGTGTATTAAGCTGGTCTGAACATGGAGAAGGATGGAAAAGAAGCATCAGAGATTGAAGAAATGTAGAGATCAAAACAAAGAAGCTGGAAATTTGACTGTATTATTCACAGTATATAAACTGTAGATGAAATGGGGAAGAAAAGAAAGGATAGGGAGGGGGTCGCTGCAGTCAACTGCACTGGGACATTACATGGAATCAGTGGCAATGAGTGAAAATGTATACTGGACTGGGATTCAAACCCGGTATCTCCTGCTTACTAGGCAAATGTGTTTACCATTGCACCATCCAGGACACAGCATCATTGTGGCTGTGTGGACTATCTCAGCATGCCTCACACACTACAAATATTGTTAAGGAGGAATGAGTGTGAGTGTTCCAAAATAATTGAATCAACCAGTGCAAGAGTTGATATTGTCTGCTGTACACAACATTCATATTGCCACTTGTGCTGACTAATACTTTATTTACTATAACTGGATTACCTCATAAAATAATTATAAAGACAACCTAAAATTTTCAAGTAAGGTAGCACCTTGTTCTTCAAATCAATGAAATGTGAGAGTCTTCCTTGTGCAAAATGTGCTGAACTAAGCTTTCTAATCATTTTATGTGGTGACTGAAGTTTAGTTCATAACTGACAATGTGCAGGGTGAGTCAGGAGGAAAGGTACATGTTTTGAAGGGTTACAGTATTAGTGATTCTGAACAAAAAAATTCATATGAATATATGCCATACTCCAAATGGTTTCCGAGATTACACATTTAATGTACATTGCTGTTTATTACCTGTGCTATTCATTTTCTGTATTACTCAAACATTTTCATTGTTTACAATATATGACAGTAATGCAGAGAAAGTTAAGATGAACAATTTGAATACAGTACACTTGTGGTCTATCAAGTCAGAAAACTACCTCAAATTGGCCTACAAAATCTTTCTGAAAAACAGCCCGTGAACATCACATGTGATTTTCAGTACTCTCATACCCTCTTAGTACAAACTATTAATCCTATAGAAAAAATGAATAGGACTTTCTTTGTAGGAAATTTAATATAATTTAATATTGTCCTGTAGCACATTTTCGGTGGAGGGTGCAGTTTTTGAGTTATTCAAGAAAAATGTACAAAAGTTATATAAAATATGTTGCATCTCAGAAACCATTTGGAGTAGGGCGTATATTCGTATGAAGTTTTTTGTTCAGAATCACTAATACTATCACCTCTAAAAGCATGTACCTTTCCTCCTGACTCACCTTGCCTCAGAATATTACCATCTACATCTACATCTACATCCATACTCCGCAAGCCACCTGACGGCGTGTGGCGGAGGGTACCCTGAGTACCTCTATCGGTTCTCCCTTCTATTCCAGTCTCGTATTGTACGTGGAAAGAAGGATTGTCGGTATGCTTCTGTGTGGGCTCTAATCTCTCTGATTTTATCCTCATGGTCTCTT
The DNA here is from genome assembly GCF_023897955.1 of Schistocerca gregaria. Lineage (NCBI taxonomy): Eukaryota > Metazoa > Arthropoda > Insecta > Orthoptera > Acrididae > Schistocerca > Schistocerca gregaria. Next base: position 662,935,007 of record NC_064923.1, read on the forward strand.
CGCGAGATATGCGTAGGAGGGAGCAATATACTGCTTGACTCTTCGGTGAAGGTATGTTCTCGAAACTTTAACAAAAGCCCGTACCGAGCTACTGAGCGTCTCTCCTGCAGAGTCTTCCACTGGAGTTCATCTATCATCTCCGTAACGCTTTCGCAATTACTAAATGATCCTGTAACGAAGCGCGCTGCTCTCCGTTGGATCTTCTCTATCTCTTCTATGAACCCTACCTGGTGCGGATCCCACACTGCTGAGCAGTATTCAAGCATTGGGCGAACAAGCGTACTGTAACCTACTTCCTTTGTTGTCGGATTGCATTTCCTTAGGATTCTTCCAATGAATCTGTCTGGCATCTGCTTTACCGATGATCAACTTTATATGATCATTCCATTTTAAATCACTCCTAATGAGTACTCCCAGATAATTTATGGAATTAACTGCTTCCAGTTGCTGACCTGCTATTTTGTAGCTAAATGATAAGGGACCTATCTTTCTATGTATTCGCATCACATTACACTTCGCTACATTGAGATTCAATTGCCATTCCGTGCACCATGCGTCAATTCGCTGCAGATCCTCCTGCATTTCAGTACAATTTTCCATTGTTGCAACCTCTCGATACACCACAGCATCATCTGCAAAAAGCCTCAGTGAACTTCCAATGTCATCCACCAGGTCATTTATGTATATTGTGAATAGCAACGGTCCTATGACACTCCCCTGCGGCACACCTGAAATCACTCTTACTTCGGAAGACTTCTCTCCATTGAGAATGACATGCTGCGTTCTGTTATCTAGGAACTCCTCAATCCAATCACACAATTGATCTGATAGTCCGTATGCTCTTACTTTGTTCATTAAACGACTGTGGGGAACTGTGTCAAACGCCTTGCGGAAGTCAAGAAACACGGCATCTACCTGTGAACCCGTGTCTAAGGCCCTCTGAGTCTCGTGGACGAATAGCGCGAGCCAACATAAAAATTTAACATTCCTGTTAAATTATCAGTTACCTTGATTGTAATACAATTAATGTGAAATTTATGTTTTACTTATATTGCTTTTAATTTTGTATCATTATTGTTTTTCAGTTCAGTGAGCCAGGCGGGTTATGTGTGAGTTCTGATGCATCAAAAATTTACATTGCTGACACAAACAATCACAGTATAAAAATGATTCACTTGGAATTGGAATTGCTTGAAAGAGTAAGTTAAAATATTTATTAAAAACTATCTCATAAAAATTCAAAAAGAGATATGACATTGAATTTTCAATTTGAGCCAATGATAAAATGAATCATTTATCACATACATTGTTACAACTGTTGCTAAAGAAATTACATCGCAGACTGTTACTTACTGAAAATTGCAGTAGATCAACTATAAGGGCACATGGGACTTAGTATGAAGCAAAAAAGTTATCTATAATCCCCCTAAATCATGCCTAGCAAATTTTGGGGTGTTTCCTTCAGAAAGGTCATGGCTGATTTACAGACCCATCCTTGATGGGAGAAAACTTGTGCTATAATAAATTTTGACAGAAATGAGCAATGAATATTTGAGTATAGAGTAAAATGAGAGTGGTGTTTTCTGTGTCATAATGTATCGTATGAGTAAGGAAAATGTTGTAAATATGACAGAAGTAGCCAAGCCGCACTAAATTTGAACCCTCTCTAAATCAGCAGTATTGATTTAATGTTCCTCATTTTGTGCAGGGGTAAACTAAAGGAAAAAAGCTGCATACATTTTTAAGGAGCTGACAATCATGGCACAGTTGTGTTTGAGTTTTTTCTCTCAGGAACTATTTTCTTTCAGTCTGCCAGGAAATTCGTTGTTTGAGACGGATGATGCTAAAAAATTATGTACTTACCATATGAGTTCAGTTAGTGTTGGTTGCCTTAAGGGGGGAAACCACATTAGGAGGCTGTTTGACACAGATTTTTTGGATTTTTTATGTGGGAAGAATTAATTTGAATTTTATCAAATTTTGGCATCATTTCATTCATATTTTGAACAGTTTTTGTTAATTTTTTTGATTAATTTCAGCCAAAAATAACAAAGTTATGCTGTGATGTCCGCTGAAGGTTGTGAGTATAGTTCTCCAATTGCGTGCAGTGTAGCCATTCTGATTTTTCATCTGAAATCAAAAAGGTTTTGATTTTATATTAATAACTTATTTTTTAAGAATAAGAACCGCAATGAAGTGAAAATAATGAAAATTAAAAATTTTGCAGGTGTTGGAACAACGGCTTCAATTTTCATGATTTTTTTCTCTAATTATGCAAAGAAAAATGCCGTTAAAATGGTGATATCATCTCACAATTTGGTTCATATAATTTGTAATTTTATAAAGAATCATGTTATTAATTTTCATAATGATTGGTTCTATACTTTTGAGTTAGACTGCAAGCAAATGTGAAAAAAGTCATTTCGAGATAAACGTGTTTGAAAAATAAATTCTAGGAAACTAGAAATTCAAGGTAGTTAACAAAATGTAAAATGCTTACCAATTAATCTGTGATTCCAGCACCATGTAGTAATCCTTCTTTCTCATAGGCTTCGTTTTGCGCTTGCATCCGTGCTTTCCGAGCTTTTGGACCTTTCTTCGATTCCATTGAACTACGTTGATTCTGCTGGATCATGCACTGGTTATCCATTTGTTTGGCATAATTGAAGCTTTGGGTGCCTACTACAATTCCTGCCTCATTCATGACTATCAGAAGGGATGAATTTCCTTCATTGAATAAGCATGCTGCTAAATATGATGCCAATTCAATGGCTTTTAGTCTGGAGTGCAAGTGTTTAGGACCTAATCACCAAATACTGGAATTAAAACTTTCATTCACATTTTGTGTGTGGCCACCTAAACATCTCACCAGTAATTCATCCCTTGACAAATATTTATATATTGGAGGATGTACACTCGGTTCTATGTTCATAAAATCTATGAATGCGAATTTTGCTTTGAAATTTTGACAGCGTATTCTTGGATAGTTAAGCTAACAATTTATGCAATAAGCAAATTGGATTTTTTGAACCTAATGTGGTTCCCCCCCCCCCCCCCCCCCCCCCCCTCCTTAAAAGTAGCTTCCATTTTAGACCAAATATCTACATTCATTCACTTGTTCCGCTGCTCAAAATATTCCTGTGTATCATTTTATGTGAGGTTGTGCAGGAGCTGCAACATTTTTGCCTTCCAGATGAGTACAAGAAAAGGGTATGTAGTTAACTGCTACAGTGACAAATGTGGAACACATTTTATGTTGGAAAATTCATTATGTAACATTGTCTTGATTTCAGTGTTTATTGGGTTCAGTTCCTTCTTTAGCTAATATCATTCTCACATGAGCCCCGGTTACCCATAAGCTGTTGAGATAGTCTTGTTTTAACTAACAACATTTTTTTTTCAATATTGTCACAGTAATACACAATAAAATACATTGTGGCTGTGAGCCTCTGAGACATCATCATCAGCAACAGTGGAGAGATTATAATCAGTTGTTTCTTTCTAGAAAATGGGGCAAGTGCACAGGTACATCTTACGATGAAGTGAATATTCTGAAATTGCTCATGTATGTTGTTTATTGTATTTAGCATATGGCAAACATGATATAAGCTATTTAAAGACAGATACATTTGTAAAATATAGATTTTATTAGGTCTGGCTGCCTCATTTTATGTCATTGGGGTACACACATGGAAATGAGCGAGATTTACACCGCTTGTATTTTGTGTGAATAAATAACGTCTACAAAGTGCAGCCTAGGCATGGGTGTTCACAGAAATTTTTCCAGGAGCGTGTAAGATTTAAAAAGTACCAATTCTGATATAACTGATTTAGTGAGTTTGAAAATGAGCGATGGCCCAAAAATTAAACTAGACAAAAAATATGCAAGCTCTCTTGAATCTAAAATGATTGATGTTTTTCCAGTAATTATTTTTAAGCTAGATTACTTTGATATTTGAACTGCAAGTGTAGTTAGAGCATACAGAGTATATCTAGTTATGTTAGTAATATGATCACCTTTTTGATTCAATGATCAGAACTCAAATGAGTTGTCTAATGTAATTACAAAGAGCTAAATATTGATATTTTTAGGACTTACTTCAATATTGTACAGAAGGAATATTGTCTGAGTTGTAAAAAATTGAGAAGGAAAGTATTAAAGATATGAAGAGAGTTTGAGTAGAAATAGCAGAAGTCTAAAAGGCAAAGGTATTGTGATATAAAAATCATAGGAAAGTTTAAGATTTCCAAGTACTCGGAAGTTAATTCCACCTAAATTGTTGTTAAGACAAAACTGAAAAATAAAAATAGAGGAAGGCAGCCAGAATGTATTGCTTTCCCATGAAAACTACTTATTTAAAAATTCTTTCTTGTAATTATGCCTTGAAAGAATATTATTACAATTTTCCTGCAGTGCCATCAACAGTCAAATATTGTAACAATAAAGCAGTATTAGGTTGAAAATTATATGCATGTTAAATCAAGTACACTATAGTGAAGATTAGGGTTCAAATATTTATCATATTGAGAAAATGCTATGTGCAAGACACAGTCCTTCAGTTGCAATTGAGTCACCATTACTATTGTATTGTGTTAAGATGAAACAATGAAATGTGTGAATAAGAAACACCCTGCTGTCTCCATTCGGTATTTGTTACTAACTTTATAAGATATCAGTAATTAGATAAATTTATCAAAGGAGTGATACGTATCCCTGGATATTCTTACCAACAAATTATATCCGCAAATGAAAACAAATTAAATAAGTTATTATAGAAGAACACACAATCTGTTATTTTATTTGCATGTGGAGAATATGCCAACCCTCCCAGATAGCCATGCATGTTCAAACAGTTCTTCGAGGATGGGGAGGTGCGCCAACCCCAAGCAAGCATCAATGTGCCACCAGTGTGGATATGGTTTTTAGGCAGTTTCTCACATCCAAGTAGATGAATACCAAGCTGGTACCCAACTCGCGCCTCAGTTACATGGTTAACAAACATTTAGAAAACTTTTGCTCACTTTTACGTGAACAATACTACACACAGCAAGTTGGGGACCCTATATTGTGCCCAGGGTGGTAAGGGGATGACAATAAGAAGGGCCAGAATGAGATTTTCACTCTGCAGCGGAGTGTGCGCTGATATGAAACTTCCTGGCAGATTAAAACTGTGTGCCCGACTGAGACTCGAACTCAGGACCTTTGCCTTTCGCGGGCAAGTGCTCTACCAACTGAGCTACTGAAGCACGACTCACGCCCCGTACTCACAGCTTTACTTCTGCAAGTATCCGTCTCCTACCTTCCAAAACTTTACAGAAGCTCTTCTGCGAACCTTGCAGAGCACTTGCCCATGAAAGGCAAAGGTCCTGAGTTCGAGTCTCGGTCGGGCACACAGTTTTAATCTGCCAGGAAGTTTCAATAAGAAGGGCATCTGGCCATCTCTTGAATTAACCATGCCTCGTCCATTTAATAACCATGCCAACCTTGCACTGTTGCAGGACAGAGGGACAAGAAAATGATGATGATGATGACAATTATTATTATTATGCCAAGGGGCAATGCGCGTGTGCAAGATGGGTCAGTGACTACAGTAACTTTGCAAGAGGGAGCACCTACATGTATGCAAGTGTAGAAGTTGTGGCCAAACTATTTTCAGGAAGAACCAAGCCCTCAGAGAGTATATAATTTTGACAGTAGTTGTGATGTCGATTCAGTCATATGAAATGTTACATTCAAATTCATTCATTTTTAATGAAGTATCTGTTCATGGGCAATATATGGGTTATAAATATAGATGTTTTGTGTACCGTTCAAGAACAGTTACATAAGTGGTAGTGAACCAGTCATTGAAGAAGTCCATTGTAGAAATCCATTGTAGCATTTCAAGGGAGCATATTTGAAAAATATAAAATGATATTAAAGAATCTTATACAATAACATGTGCAATGAAGTAAAATACTTCAGAGTGTTAGCCCTAGAAACACATCAGAGAAGAAAATAAAAGTTACTGACACAGATAATCTTGTGGAAACTATGATCCTTAATCTTAGAATTCAACTTTAGACTGGGTGCTTCACAATGGAAACAGACACCAGGAAGAGGAATTCACATTTGATTGTCCTAAATATGTTTCCTGAAAATTGTGTTAAGCAGTTACTTAGATAACTGACTTGTTAGGAAGTTTCTGAGATCTCATAAATAACATACACATACAGTGTTGTTCAAATAAAGGGTAACAGGAACTCTACGAACATAAGGCTTATGTAGCATTAAAGGAATGAAAAGAAAAGAAGGAAAATATTTCTGCTAAACAAGTGTGATAGGGTCCTCAACAAATAGCCATCCCTGGGGAAGTAAGTTTGGAGTCTCACTGGTTAACATTCAACAGTCTTGTAGACATGTATGTGCTAAGCAAGGCTTAATTGAAGCTATGTTGACAGACAAAAGATGCATTGATGCAAAATGAACCTAAGAATAGCAAAGTGAAAAATGTTCTGTGAATATGTTAATAAAATTTTACTTTCTAATGCAATAAAAAATGGGTGCCATGAGTATGTGAATCTTATTTTGTGTGGTTATTATTACCATTGAGCCGACAGATCTGTCAAAAAGCATGAAGTTTATTTGCTCTTATGTAAAGTCAACATATACACCAAAGTCACTCTTGATTATACTGGCACCAGTACAGAAGATTGTAGAGAGGAGGCTAAAATACTTATTCCATCTTCCCAAACTCCAAATCTTTACTTCTGGAAAGTATTGCAGACAATTGAGCATAGTTAGTGAACACACTATAAACTTGCATCATATGGAACCAGCTTTGTGTTTCAGTGGAATACTGTCTGACAGACAGACAGTGGCAGACTCTGCAAGAGAGGCGCTCTGCATTTCGGTGTAACTTGCTGTCCAGGTTTTGAGAGGGTGTGTTTCTGGATGAGGTATCGAATATATTGCTTCCCCCTACTTATACCTCAAGAGGAGATCACGAATGTAAAATTAGAGAGATTCGAGCACGCATGGAGGCTTCCCAGCAGTTGTTCTTCCCGCGAACAACTGGAACAGGAAAGGGAGGTAATGACAGTGGCACATTAAGTGTCCTCCGCCACACACCGCTGGGTGGCTTGCTGAGTATAAATGTAGATGTACCCTATGCTTCCTCTCACAGTCTCCCTCTCTCAGTCCTCCTCCCTGACGCTCACACCACCCTACTTCTCTCCCCAAGCCTCCCACCTCGATAACTAAAATGATGGTTGTTAACATTCAGCCAGAAGAAAAGTGCACCCCATGTATTTGCTTTAAGAGTGACGTGTTGCAACTGACGTGTGGCCTTAGATAGTAGATTGACACTCCCATCAGAAGTGTGCTGAGCATTACTGTTTCTACTCTATGTAATTGCTCCCATTCCATTTCCTGTTTAAAATTTTGTTTCTGTTTCTGTCTTATATATTGTCGTCATCAGAAGTACAGATGTTGAGGTATTGGACTCTTCCGCTCAGTCATAGAACTGTTTTACTAGAATTATTATTGTTCTCTTTTTGTTATTGAGTGATTCACATAGTCATTCTCTAAGAGTTAATGTTTAATCTCACTGATTTCTTCTGTTGTAGGTGGATGTTCATATTTCTAATACGTATAAGAAGAAGACAAGAGCACCAAGAAATTGTGTCCAGACTAAAATTGCTAAAATACATCCTAATGGAGGAACGGCCAAACTGAAATTTATTGTTGGTCTTGATGAAGGCTTATCATTAACTCCAGATGCTCCCCAAAAATGGGCACTTGAGTTTCCTGGTAAATCACTGCCAACACTTTTATTAAATCATTTTAGGGTAGTTTTATTAACATGATGTATCGACTTCTTATTAATACACTACTGGCCATTAAAATTGCTACACCATGAAGATGACGTGCTACAGACGCGAAATTTAACCGACAGGAAGAAGATGCTGTAATATGCAAATGATTAGCTTTTGAGAGCATTCACACAAGGTTGCTGCCGGTGGCGACACCTGCAACGTACTGACATGAGGAAAGTTTCCAACTGATTTCTCACACACAAACAGCAGTTGACCGGCGTTTCCTGGAGAAACATTGTTATGAAGCCTCGTGTAAGGAGGAGAAATGCGTACTGTCATGTTTCCGACTTTGATAAAGGTCGGATTGTAGCCTATCGCCATTGTGGTTTATCGTATCGCGACATTGCTGCAGGCGTTGGTCGAGATCCAATGACTGTTTGCAGAATATGGAATCAGTGGGTTCAGGTGGGTAATATGGAATGCCGTGCTGGATCCCAAAGGCCTCATATCACTAGCAGTCGAGATGACAGGCATCTTATCCGCATAGCTGTAATGATTCTGCAGCCACGTCTTGATCCCTGAGTCAACAGATGGGGACACTTGCGAGACAACAACCATCCGCACAAACAGTTTGACGACATTTGCAGCAGCATGGACTATCAGCTCAGAGACAATGGCTGCGGTTACCCTTGACGCTGCATCACAAACAGAAGCGCCTGCGATGGTGTACTCAACGACGAACCTGGGTGCACGAATGGCAAAACTTCATTTTTTTCGGATGAATCCAGGTTCTGTTTACAGCATCATGATGGTCGCATCCATGTTTGGCGACATCGTGGTGAACGCACATTGGAAGTGTGTATTAGTCATTGCCATACTGGCGTATCACCAGGCGTGATGGTGCCATTGGTTACACCTCTTGGTCACCTCTTGTTCACATTGACGACACTTTGAACAGTGAACATTACATTTCAGATGTGTTACGACCCGGGGCTCTACCCTTCATTCGATCCCTGCAAAACCCTACATTTCAGCAGGATAATGCACAACTGCATGTTGCAGGTCCTGTGTGGGCCTTTCTGGATACAGATAATGTTTGACTGCTGCCCTGGCTAGCACATTCTCCAGATCTCTCACCAATTGAAAACGTCTGGTCAATGGTGGCCGAGCAACTGGCTCGTCACTATACGCCAGACGCCAGTCACTACTGTTGATGGACTGTGGTATCTTGTTGAAGCTGCATGGGCAGTTGTACCTGTACACACCATCCAAGCTCTGTCTGACTCAATGCCCAGGCGTATCGAGGCCGTTATTACAGCCACAGGTGGTTGTTCTGGGTACTGATTTCTCAGGATCTATGCACCCAAATTGCATGAAAATGTTATCACATGTCAGTTCTAGTATAATATATTTGTCCAATGAATACCCATTTATCATCTGCATTTCTTCTTGGTGTAGCAATTTTAATGGCCAGTAGTGTATCTTCTCAAGCTCCAGGACATTCAAAACTCTGAGACTGTGCACTGTCAAAACTTCAGACTTCTGCTAATATGGTTGTTACCTGTGTTTTACTTCTTTGTTACCATGCGTTGAACACAAGACTGGAACATACACATCACATATTGAGCTAACAACAGCCAAAAATTTTGAACTGTTTAATATATACTGACCAGCCAGAACATTATGACCACCTACCTGATAGCTGGTATGTGCACCTTTGTCACAGATAACAGTGGTGACGCATTATGGCATGGAAGCAGTAAGGCCTTGTTAGGTTGCTGGAAGGAATTGGCACCACATCTGCATACGAGTCATCTAACTCCCATAAATTCTGGGGAGGAGGACGATGAGCTCTGATGTCATGTTCAATCACGTCCCAGTTGTGTCTGATGGGGTGTAGATCTGGCAAGTTGGGGTGGTTGGGGGCAGCACATCCATTGGAACTTGCCACTCTGTTCCTGAAACCATTCCATCACACTCCTGGCCTTGTGACATGGTGCATTATCTTGTTGAAAAATGCCACAGCCATTGGGAAACATGGTCATCATGAAGGAGTATAAATGGTCTGCAACCAGTGTACGATACTCGTTGTCTGTCATGCCGCTGTGCAGAAACTCCACTGGACACATGGATGTCACTACCAGCTTTTCTCTGTCCCACACTACAGGTGTCAAGGAGCGGTTCCCCTGGAAGATGACAGATTCGCACTGTAAAGACTGCACCAACATCCAGTGCCATTGGTAACATGCTCATTTCAGTCGTAGTTCCGACGTCATATTGTTAACATAGGAACATGTATGGGTCAGCAGTAGCGGAGGTGCTTTGTTAGGAATGCTCAGTGTACTGTGTGTTCAGACATTAAAGTCTATCATTAGTTCCAATACATTTCACTGCTTATTCTGTGAATCCAAAATCCCTAATGAGGGGTGGCCGCCCAGTTCTACAGTGTCTGGATGGGGTTTCACCACATGTTGAAGGCACTCACAATAGCACTCCTCCAACACCCAGCAAGTCATGCACTTTCCAAAATGCTCTTGCCAAGCTTCTGAACCATCAGTCTGCCCTCAGTCAGATTCGGATAGATTGCATGCCTCCCTCATTCTACATGTGGACAGCATGCTCACAGATACTACATACACTGTGCATGTGTGTGTCTAGCAGTCATTCCTCACCAGGTGATGCTGCTATCACCTGATGGGTTTCTATCAGTAGTAGGTCATAAAGTTCTGTCTGATCATTGTATATTTTGCCTTGTTTTACATTCCTGGAGGTTCTCCTTAATCATGGTAAATTTCTTTTGCATTGCATCCCATATAATAAGGCTGCAAGCAAAGAGTAAGCCTCATTGCAGTGCACAGTTTTTCAGCTTTCCGATTTATATATACAGGGTGGTCCATTGATAGTGACCGGGCCAAATATCTCACGAAATAAGCATCAAACGAAAAAACTACAATGAGAAAAACTCGTCTAACTTAAAGGGGGAAACCAGATGGCGCTATGGTTGGCCCGCAAGATGACGTGCCATAGGTCAAAGGGATATCAACTGTGTTTTTTAAAAATAGGAACCCCCATTTTTTATTACATATTTGTGTAGTACGTAAAGAAATATGAATGTTTTAGTTGGACCACTTTTTTCGCTTTTTGATAGATGGCGCTGTAATAGTCACAAAGGTATGAGTACGTGGTATCACATAACATTCCACCAGTGCGGACGGTATTTGCTTCGTAATACATTACCAGTGTTAAAATGGAACGTTTACCAATTGCGGAAAAGGTCGACATCATGTTGATGTATGGCTATTGTGATCAAAATGCCCAACGGGCGTGTGCTACGTATGCTGTTCGGTATCCTGGACAACATCATCCAAGAGTCTGGACCATTTGACAGATAGTTACTCTATTTAAGGAAACGGGGAGTTTTCAGCCACATGTGAAATGTCAACCACGACCTGCAACATATGATGATGCCCAAGTAGGTGTTTTAGCTGCTGTCACTACTAATCCACACATCAGTAGCAGACAAATTGCACGAGAATCGGGAATCTCAAAAACGTTGGTGTTGAGAATGCTACAACAACATTGGATTGTGCCCATACCATATTTCTATACACCAGGAATTGCATAGCAACGACTTTGAACGTTGTGTACAGTTCTGCCACTGGGCACCAAAGAAATTACGGGATTCTTTTGCATGCGCTCTATTTAGCGACGAAGTGTTATTCACCGACAGCGGTAACGTAAACCGGCATAATATGCACTATTGGCCAATGGAAAATCGACGATGGCTGCGACAAGTGGAACATCACCGACCTTGGCGGGTTAATGCATGATGCGGCATTATGGGAGGAAGGATAATTGGCCCCCATTTTATCAGTGGCAATCTAAATGGTGCAATGTATGCTGATTTCCTACATAATGTTCTGCGGATGTAACGACAAGCTGTTTCACTGCAAGATAGAATGGTGATGTGCTTCCAACATGATGGATGTTTGGCACATAGCTTGCGTGCGGTTGAAGCGGTATTGAATAGCATATTTCATGACAGGTGGATTGGTCGTCGAAGCACCATACCATGGCCCGCACATTCACCGGATCTGACGTCCCCGGATTTCTTTCTGTGGGTAAAGTTGAAGGATATTTGCTATTGTGATCCACCGACAATGCCTGACAACAGTACAGTGTCAATGCATGTGCGAATATTACAGAAGGCGAACTACTCACTTGAGAGGAATGTCGTTACACATATTGCCAAATGCATTGAGGTTGACGGACATCATTTTGAGGATTTATTGCATTAATTTGGTATTTACAGGTAATCACGCTGTAACAGCATGCTTTCTCAGGAATGATAAGTTCACAAAGGTACATGTATCATATTGGAATAACCGAAATAAAATGTTCAAACGCACCTATGTTTTGTATTTTAATTTAAAAAACCTACCTGTTACCAACTGTTTGTCTAAAATTGTGAGCCATATGTTTGTGACTATTACAGCGCCATCTATCACAAAGCGAAAAAAGTGGTCCAACTAAAACATTCATATTTTTTTACGTACTACATGAATATGTAATAAAAATGGGGGTTCTATTTTTAAAAATGCAGTTGATATCCGTTTGACCTATGGCAGCACCATCTAGCGGGCCAACCATAGCGCCATCTGGTCTCCCCCTTCAAGGTAGACAAGTTTTGTTCTGTGAAGTTTTTTCATTTGACGCTTATTTCATGAGATATTTTATATAGTCACACACACACACACACACACACACACACACACACACACACACACACACACACGCCTGTGCATCTACATCATGGTGACAGATTGCACATAGTGCCATGATTGCAGTTTGGCATGTAGACTGGAGTTGGGCGGGTAGAGGGAGCAAGAAGCAAGAGGCAGGTATAGGGGTTGGAGGTGGTAATCAGGAAGCTTGGAGGAAAGCAACCAGTTTGCTGGCTAATAGTGCAGAGGGAGGGCGGCTGGTAGGTATCCAGGCTTTGTAAACGGGTATCACAGCCAGTGGGAAGTGGTATATGATGAAGGCGAAGCATATGCATGTATTGTGAAGGAATGAGAGAACAGAGCAAGAGGAAACTGCTGGGTGGAGGGTGTCAGCACTGTGAGTTAATTATGATTGAGGCCAGTAGTGTTATGGGAATGCAGGATGTGTTGCTAGGATAATTCCCATATGTGTAGTTCAGAAAAGCTGGTGGTTGAGGGAAGGGTCCAGATGACCCACGTTGTGAAGCAACCATTGAAATCAAACATGTGCTCAGTTGCATGTTGTGCCACTGTGTGGTCAACTTTGTTCATGGCCATAGTTGACAGGGACCATTAGATCTGGTTGATGGCTGGTTGGTTGTCATAGTGACATAAGAAGCTGTCCATGTATTGCAGCAGAGTTGGCATATGACATGTCTGTTTCCACTGATGGCCCTGCCTCTGATGAATAACACTGTGACAGGATAGGAGAAGGAATTAATAGCTGGGTTGATTAGGCATGTGTCTTCCATTTGGGTCTTCCACAGAGATATGATCCCTGTGCAAGGGGTTTGGAGTGGGAGTGGCATGGAGATGGACTGGGAGGTTGTGTAGGTTGGCTGGGCAATGGAACGCCATTTTAAGAAGGATCTTGGGTAGGATGTCCTTCATTTCAGGGCAGATAATAGATAATCAAAGCTGCGGTGAAGGATATGATTCCGTTATTGCAGTCCAGGAGAGAGGAAGGGGAAACTGTTGGATGAAGGGTGTGAGGATGGTGAGTAAATGAAGACTGAGGCCATGAGGGTTATGGGAGCAAAGAATATGTTGCAAGGATAACTTTCATTTGCATAGTTCAGGGAAATTGATGGTGGAGGGAAAGATCCATATGTCTGAGCTGGGAAGTAGGCATTGACTCGGCTGCATGGTTTACGAGGTGGGTTCTCCTTTATGGCTATTTCTTGGGCATGATGGGAGGTTAGTGATGTGTGAGGATACGGCATGAGAAATCTTTTTGTAGGCTATGTTGGAAGCGGGGTTGGAGGGGGGGGGGGGGGGGGGGTTCGTGCATGCCTGTAAAGGCACTTATGAGTCCTTCAGTGTACTGGTCAAGGGGGTTCTTGTCACTGTAGATACACTGTCTATGGATGGCCAGGCTGTGCAGGAGTGTTTTCTTGGTGTGGAAGGGATGACATCCATTGAAATGCAGGTAATGTTGGTGATTAGTGGGTTTAATATGGACAAAGGTTTGGATGAAGTCATTAGACGGCAAAAGGTGGCACATTGGGTGGAGGAGAAGCACATGAAGTGGCTGGGATGGAAGATGTTGAGGCTGTGATGGAATGAGGGTAGGGTGTCTGTGTCCTGAGTCAACATCATGCAGATATTGTCAGTGAACCTGAACCAGACAAGGGTTTGTGGCTTTCAGAGGCTAGGAAGGTTTCCTGTAGATGGCATATAAGAAGGTTGGCACAGGAGGGTGCCATGCAGATGCCCATGTCCCTTCCATGGATTTGTTTATACACCTTCCCCTCAAAGGAGAAGTAGTTATGAGTCAGGATATAATCGGTAAAGTGTTTGAGGAATGGGGTAGTGGTTTGGAGTCCAAAAGATGTTGGAGAGGTAATGTTCAGCAGTGGCATATCTCAGTTAAGTATCCCTTTCCCTATCTCCATTACCGAGCGAGGTGGCGCAGTGGTTAGCACACTGGACTCGCATTCAGGAGGACGACGGTTCAATCCCGTCTCCGCCCATCCTGATTTAGGTTTTCTGTGATTTCCCTGAATCATTTCAGGCAAATGCCGGGATGGATCCTTTGAAAGGGCACGGCCAATTTTGTCTCTAATGACCTCGTTGTCGACGGGACGTTAAACACTAACCACCACCTACCTCCATCCCAACATTCCCCAGAACCGAAAACAGTTGTTAACGTATCCAATCCCACAGAAGTTTCAGTCCTACTCAAAGGCCTCATCTTCAGCCCCACACCTAAGTTTAATCATGTTGCATTTGTCAAAGATCTACTTTCTTGTCCCAATTATTACAGTGGAAACATATTTTTGCCACCAGTGCCTCCAACCAAAGCCAACCTTATACAACATTGAACTTACCCCTCCCAGTTTACATCACCATCCAATTGTGACCTTGCCCCCTCCCACCTAACCACCCACTCATCACCTTCCAGGAATTCCGTACCTCCAACTTGGCTACACTATCCTTCCCCAGGTACCTTTCTAAGAACACTAGCCTTTCAGCAGAAGTAAAGACAGCTATTCACAACCTCAAAATGTAGCCTAACCTAATCATCTCCCTCCCTGTAGGCAGTGGTTCCACCACTGTCATGATGAATCACAGCGATTGCCTAACAAAAGGCTTCTGCCAACTGTCTGACTCCTCCACATACAAGCTTTACCATAATGATCCCTTCCCAGAAGTCCAAAATAACTTCCATTCTGTACTGAAATCTTTAGTCCCATCCCAGAACATCTCTCCTGAGTCCAACTCCCTCCTCTCCCCAATGACACCCCAGACATCACCCTTCTAATTATTTCCCATAATCCATAAACCCAAGAATCCTAGACAATCCAATGTAGCTGGTTATTGTCCTCCTGTTGAAAGAATTTCTGCTCTTGTTGTCCAACACCTTCCACCAATTGCCCAAAATCTAGCTTCTCACATCAAAGATACAACTACGTCCTTCACAGAATCTCCACCCCTTTACCCCCTGGACCCCTATCTGTCACTGTTGATGCCACCTCCTTATTTACCAATATCCCTCATATCAAAGGCCTTACCTCTCTTGTCTGGTTCAGATTCATTGACAATTTCTTTATTATCGGGACTCAGGACTAAGACACTCTATCCTCATTCCTTCACAACCTAAACATCTTCTCCCCCATTTGCTTCACCTGGTCCTCCTCAATCCAACATGCCACCTTCCTGGACATTCACCTCCATGTATCTGATAGTGCAGTCCACATTTCTGTCCATATTAAACCCACCAATCACCAACCGTATCTGTTTTTTGACAGCTATCGTCCCTTCTGCGCCAAAAAATCCCTCCCCTAAAGCCTGGCCACCCATGGACTGCGTATTTGCAGTGACGAGAAGCCCTTTGCGCAGTGTGCTGAAGGTCTCATGAGGACTCTTACAGACAGGTACTCCCCCCCCAAACTTAGTCTGCTAGCAAATTTCCAGTGCCATATCCTCACACACTCCTAATCTTCCCCCATTTCCAAGAATCGACCTCAAAGGAGTGGCCCAATATCACCCTGGACTGGAAAAAACTGAACCATATTCTTTGCCATGGCTCTGATTGTCTATCATATTGCCCTAAAATCCCACCCATGATTCTTCCCACCCTTCCTGAACACCCAGGACTGGAACAACTGAACCATATCCTTTGCCATGACTCTGATTATCTGTTATCACACCCTAAAATGAGGGACATCCTACTCAAGATCCTTTCCACCCTTCCTAAAGTGGTGTTCCGTCACACACTCGACCTACACAACATCCTACTCCGTCACTATGCGACTCCCACTCCCAACTACTTGCCACAGGTATGTGGAAGACACAGTTGCAAGACCTGCCCAGTCCACCCACCCAACACTTCCTACTCTAGTTCTGTAAGAGGCTTGCCCTACCCCACCAGAGGCAAGGCCACCAGTGTGAAGCAGACACATCATATACCAACTGCCGGCCGGTGTGGCCAAGCGGTTCTAGGCGCTTCAGATGTTAAGTCCCATAGTGCTCAGAACCATATACCAACTTTGCTGCAATCACTGCACAACTTTTTATGTTGGTATGAAAACCGATCAGCTGCCCACCAGAATGAATGGCCACTGCCAAACTGTGGCCGGGAACAAAGTTGACCACCCGGTGGCCCAACATGCAGTTTAGCACAACTTGCTCAATTTCGGTGGATGCTTCACAACCCGGGTCATCTGGATCCTTCACTTCACCAACAGCTTTTCTGAACCATGCAGATCAGAGTTATTCTTGCAATACAGCCTTTGCTCCTGTAAACCTCATAGCCTGAATCTCGATGAACCCACTATCCCCACAACCTCCACCCAGCAGTTTCCCCTTCCTCTGTCCTGTCACACCCTCCCAATTCACATAGCTAACTCACATAATGTGCTGCTCCCCATCAGCTGCAACACCCATTCATCCCATGCCTAGCCTGTGCACCTGCTGCCCCTTCCTCCTGTAATCATAGCCAGTATATCAGCCGCCTCCCTTTAAGCCACTTGTCACTCACCCCTAACCCCTGTCTCTGCCTCCTACCCCTTTCTCCGTCTACCCATCCCACCGCAGTCTATGTGCAGATCTGAATTCCTGGCAGTGCACATCCAGCTGTTACCATGTAGGAGCACAGGCATGTGTGTACTTGCCCATGTTTGTGTTTTGTGTATGAATTTATATTCTAGCTCAAGAAGGCCACTTCAGAGAGCTAGCAAGTTTTCTTTCTCTTTTGTGTGTGCCTGTTGAGGACTCAGTGCTTCTGCTTTTCAGTGAATGATCTCCTTTATGCTGGAAGTTTTAATATTCTACCAGAACTTTTGTACTATAGTTATTTGCTACAGGTTTGTTGCAAGTATTTGTTTACACTACAGTAGGAGCTGATCATAAACATTTGAACTCTGCATCCTTAAAGGAAGACAATTTTTTTTTAAATTTCTTTTATCTGTGCCGAGAGTTTGTCGTTGTTGGTCGCATGTAGGTTCTCATTGCTGTATCACAGATTTGCTTGTAGTTGAAGCCTTCAAAGGAGAAGTAATTATTGGTGACGATATAGTTGGTCATGGTAACCAGGAAGGAGGTTTTAGGTTTAGAGTCAGTCGGGCATTGGGAAGGGTAGTGTGCAATAGTGGCGAGACTGTGAGCATTGGAGATGTTAGTGCAGATCGAGGTTGCATCGACAGTGATGAGCAGTGTGTTGGAGGGAAACAAATAGGAATTGTGGAGAATAGGTGGAGGAAATGATTGGTGTCTCTTAGACATGATGGTAAATAATGGGTAATAGGTTGAATATGTTGGTCCACAAGAACAGAGATTCTCACAGAGGGGGTACAGTAATTGGCCACAATGAAGCGTCCTGAGTGGTTGGGTTTATAGACTTGAGGAAGTATGAAGAAGGTAAGAATAGGGGGAGTAGTGGTTATGAGGAGAGAGAGACTCAGGGGAGAGGTCCTTGGATGGACCTAAGGATTTGAGGAGGGACTGGAGACCCTGTTGGATTTCTGGAATGTGGTTACTGCACAAGGTTTGTAAGCTGACAGGGACCCTCTGCCAGATAATCCCCGCAGTTCATAACCCAGTGGTGGAGTCAGTGTCAGCAGGTATGATGATAAGGTCTGGATCAGTTTGTAGGTGTGACTTTTCAACTCTCCTCAACGTACTTTTTATTCAATAATGAATTCTTTGAACAAGCAGACGGCGTCGCCATGGGGAGCCCTTTGTCCAATGTGGTAGCTAATCTCTTTTGGAGGACTTTGAGGAGGAATTACTTGAGTCTGCTGTTTTAAAGCCTACGGTCTTCTGGCGGTACGTAGATGATACTTTTGTTGTATGGCCTCATGGCAGACAGGAACTGGAGAAATTCCTTTATGACTTAAACTCATTACATGTTGTTGTTGTTGTTGTTGTTGTTGTTGTTGTTGTCTTCAGTCCTGAGACTGGTTTGATGCAGCTCTCCATGCTACTCTATCCTGTGCAAGCTGCTTCATCTCCCAGTACCTACTGCAACCTACATCCTTCTGAATCTGCTTAGTGTACTCATCTCTCGGTCTCCCTCTACGATTTTTACCCTCCACGCTGCCTTCTAACGCTAAATTTGTGATCCCTTGATGCCTCAAAACATGTCCCACCAACCTATCCCTTCTTCTAGTCAAGTTGTGCCACAAACTTCTCTTCTCCCCAATCCTATTCAATACCTCCTCATTAGTTACATGATCTATCCACCTTATCTTCAGTATTCTTCTGTAGCACCACATTTCGAAAGCTTCTATTCTCTTCTTGTCCAAACTAGTTATCGTCCATGTTTCACTTCCATACATGGCTACACTCCAAACAAATACTTTCAGAAACGACTTCCTGATACATAAATCTATATTCGATGTTAACAAATTTCTCTTCTTCAGAAACGCTTTCCTTGCCATTGCCAGTCTACATTTTATATCCTCTCTGCTTCGACCATCATCAGTTATTTTACTTCCTAAATAGCAAAACTCCTTTACTACTTTAAGTGTCTCATTTCCTAATCTAATTCCCTCAGCATCACCCGATTTAATTTGACTACATTCCATTATCCTCGTTTTGCTTTTGTTGATGTTCATCTTATATCCTCCTTTCAAGACACTGTCCATTCCATTCAACTGCTCTTCCAAGTCCTTTGCCGTCTCTGACAGAATTACAATGTCATCGGCGAACCTCAAAGTTTTTACTTCGTCTCCATGAATTTTAATACCTACTCCAAATTTTTCTTTTGTTTCCTTTACTGCTTGCTCAATATACAGATTGAATAACATCGGGGAGAGGCTACAACCCTGTCTCACTCCTTTCCCAACCACTGCTTCCCTTTCATGCCCCTCGACTTTTATGACGGCCATCTGGTTTCTGTACAAATTGTAAATAGCCTTTCGCTCCCTGTATTTTACCCCTGCCACCTTTAGAATTTGAAAAAGAGTATTCCAGTCAACATTGTCAAAAGCTTTCTTTAAGTCTACAAATGCTAGAAACGTAGGTTTGCCTTTTCTTAATCTTTCTTCTAAGATAAGTCGTAAGGTCAGTATTGCCTCACGTGTTCCAACATTTCGACGGAATCCAAACTGATCCTCCCCGAGGTCCGCATCTACCAGTTTTTCCATTCGTCTGTAAAGAATTCGCGTTAGTATTTTGCAGCTGTGACTTATTAAACTGATAGTTTGGTAATTTTCACATCTGTCAGCACCTGCTTTCTTTGGGATTGGAATTATTATATTCTTCTTGAAGTCTGAGGGTATTTCGCCTGTCTCATACATCTTGCTCACAAGCTGGTAGAGTTTTGTCATGACTGGCTCTCCCAAGGCCGTCAGTAGTTCTAATGGAATGTTGTCTACTCCTTGCCTTGTTTCGACTCAGGTCTTTCAGTGCTCTGTCAAACTCTTCACGCAGTATCGTATCTCCCATTTCGTCTTCATCTACATCCTCTTCCATTTCCATAATATTGCCCTCAAGTACATCACCCTTGTATAAACCTTCTATATACTCCTTCCACGTTTCTGCCTTCCCTTCTTTGCTTAGAACTGGGTTTCCATCTGAGCTCTTGATATTCATACACGTGGTTCTCTTCTCTCCAAAGGTCTCTTTAATTTTCCTGTAGGCAGTATCTATCTTACCCCTAGTGAGATAAGCTTCTACATCCTTACATTTGTCCTCTAGCCATCCCTGTTTAGCCATTTTGCACTTCCTGTCGATCTCATTTTTGAGACGTCTGTATTCCTTTTTGCCTGCTTCATTTACTGCATTTTTATATTTTCTCCTTTCATCAATTAAATTCAATATTTCTTCTGTTACCCAAGGATTTCTAGCAGCCCTCGTCTTTTTACCTACTTTATCCTCTGCTGCCTTCACTACTTCATCCCTCAGAGCTACCCATTCTTCTTCTACTGTATTTCTTTCCCCTATTCCTGTCAATTGTCCACTTATGCTTTCCCTGAAACTCTGTACAACCTCTGGTTCTTTCAGTTTATCCAGGTCCCATCTCCTTAATTTCCCACCATTTTGCAGTTTCTTCAGTTTTAATCTACAGGTCATTGTGGTCCGAGTCCACATCTGCCCCTGGAAATGTCTTACAACTTAAAACCTGGTTCCTAAATCTCTGTCTTACCATTATATAATCTATTTGATACCTTTTAGTATCTCCAGGGTTCTTCCACGTATACAACCTTCTTTCATGATTCTTAAACCAAGTGTTAGCTATGATTAAGTTGTGCTCTGTGCAAAATTCTACTAGGCGGCTTCCTCTTTCATTTCTTAGCCCCAATCCATATTCACCTACTATGTTTCCTTCTCTCCCTTTTCCTACACTCGAATTCCAGTCACCCATTACTATTAAATTTTCGTCTCCCTTCACTATCTGAACAATTTCTTTTATTTCATCGTACATTTCTTCAATTTCTTCATCATCTGCAGTGCTAGTTGGCATATAAACTTGTACTACTGTAGTAGGTGTGGGCTTCATATCTATCTTGACCACAATAATGCGTTCACTATGATGTTTGTAGTAGCTTACCCGCATTCCTATTTTCCTATTCATTATTAAACCTACTCCTGCATTACCCCTATTTGATTTTGTGTTTATAACCCTGTAGTCACCTGACCAGAAGTCTTGTTCCTCCTGCCACCGAACTTCACTAATCCCCACTATATCTAACTTTAACCTATCCATTTCCCTTTTTAAATTTTCTAACCTACCTGCCCGATTAAGGGATCTGACATTCCACACTCCAATCCGTAGAACCTCAGTTTTCTTCCTCCTGATAACGACATCCTCCTGAGTAGTCCCCGCCCGGAGATCCGAATGGGGGACTATTTTACCTCCGGAATATTTTACCCAAGAGGATGCCATCATCATTTAATCATACAGTAAAGCTGCATGTCCTCGGGAAATTTACGGCTGTAGTTTCCCCTTGCTTTCAGCCGTTCGCAGTACCAGCACAGCAAGGCCGTTTTGGTTAATGTTGCAAGGCCAGATCAGTCAATCATCCAGACTGTTGCCCCTGCAACTACTGAAAAGGCTGCTGCCCCTCTTCAGGAACCACATGTTTGTCTGGCCTCTCAACAGATACCCCTCCGTTGTGGTTGCACCTGCGGTACGGCCATCTGTATCGCTGAGGCACGCAAGCCTCCCCACCAACGGCAAGGTCCATGGTTCATGGGGGGACTCATTACATGAGAACATCAAATTCACAATGGAGATTGAAAAAGATGGCACTTTACCATTTCTAGACGTGGTAATACGCCGTAAAAATGATGGGTCATTAGGACATTCTGTGTACAGGAAACCAACTCACACAGCTCTGTATCTCCAGGCATCAAGCTGCCATCACCCAGCACAAACAGCCGAGCGCATGTAATATTGGATTATGAAAACCTTCACGCAGAATTTGAACACATGGAGAAGGTTTTTAAAGAGAATGGCTACACTTCACGCCAAATAAGGAAGGCCATGCGTAACTGTCATAACAAGAAGCAACACACTGAGGACGCTGATGACGACTTTAAATCAACTGTGTTCTTTCCATACGCCGGGAATGTGTCATTGAAAATAGGTCGATTGCTGACGAAAAATAAAATCAAGGTTATCTTCCGTCCACCAGCAAAGAACTGGGCCACGGCTGGATCCGTTAAAGACGATTCACAACTGAAGAAAGCAGGTGTCTACAAAATTCCTTGTGAATGTGGCTCTGCATATATTGGACAGACGACAAGAACTGTCCATGAATGATGTACAGAACAAGAAAGATACACCCATCTGTGGTAACCGTCAAAATCGGCAGTAGCGGAGCACTGTATTTCATTGGGACATTCAATGGAATACAATGGAACAAAAATTTTAGCTCCAGTTTCTGGATTCCGTAATCAAAGAATCAGTGTAAATACGTCTTGACGATAATCTTATAAATTGTGACAACAGCTTTCAGCTGGATAAAAATTGGAATCCTGTTATTAAAATTATACAATCACAGCAGAATCGACAGCGTCATTTGATACTCAGTGACTAGATGATCTTTTATTTTCACCACCGAGGGCAGCACATACAACTCTGCTATGCCATGCATGTCAACACCTGACGCATGCGCTGTAGGATGCCAGTACATTTCGCATGCGCGAGATTCGGCGTAAATACCGCAACTGCACCTGGGCTCTTCAGTAGTTGTGTACTCACCTGATGATGGCCGGACGTCTCTGGGCCGAAATGTCATGGCAGAATGTCAACAGGATCCGGCTGCATACTCGGAAATTATTAGAACAGTTTGTAGGTGGTGGAATGTTGTTCTCTCTGTGAATATAAGGTTGGTTTCCATGTTGAGGGATCTGGAGAATGATGGTGAGGCGAGGTTTAAGGTAAGGAAATTCTGAGTCGGGCAGGGTTCAATATTGCTTGTTGATTGAGTCTGACTGATAGGCTTAGTGGTGAAAAAGAGTTTCCACTGTAAGAATTGGGAGAAGATCTTTAAGAAGTCCAGCATAATTGAATTTGGGAGTGGGTCAAAAGGTGAGGCCTTTGGAAAGGACTGATACTAAAGTGAGACTGAGGATTTTGGAGACAGCTTCGTGGCAGTATTTTGTGTGTGGTTCTGGATTCTGTGTGGTGGTGGGAGGGAGTCTCTGAAGATTTAAATATAGTAGGTTGGTGAGGCATTGTTTGTCAGCTGTGAGTGAATGCGGGGGGCATATGATGGAGGTGCAAGCTGCTCTAGTTTCTGGAAGGCAGGAGTTTCAGGCTGGGAGAGGGGATGTAGAAATATACAGATAGAAAGGGGGTATTGCAAGGACGTTTGGGCCTCATTTATATGGTTTTACACGGCTAAGTTGGTGAGGGCTACAGACTGATGCAATCTGAACAGGTGGAGATCATTGTGGAAGGAAGGGCTGCAATCGTAGACTGGTAATTTGTGTGTCAGGCCATCCGTAAGTGAGGCAACAATGCAGCAACAATATTTGGGGCTGGGTTCTAGATAGGGATAGGGAAACATTTTTGTATTGGGTCATTTACATATTTGATACTCTGCTGCCTTCACTATTTCATCCCTCAAAGTTACCCATTCTTCTTCTACTGTATTTCGTTCCCCCATTCCTGTCAATTGTTCCCCTAGGCTCTCCCTGAAAGTCTGTACAACCTCTGGTTCTTTCAGTTTATCCAGGTCCCATCTCCTTAAATTCCCACCTTTTTGCAGTTTCTTCAGTTTTAATCTACAGTTCATAACCAATAGATTGTGGTCAGAGTCCACATCTGCCCCTGGAAATGTCTTACAATTTAAAACCTGGTTCCTAAATCTCTGTCTTACCATTATATAATCTATCTGATACCTTTTAGTGTCTCCAGGGTTCTTCCATGTATACAACCTTCTTTTATGATTCTTGAACCAAATGTTAGCAATGATTAAGTTATGCTCTGTGCAAAATTCTACCAAGCAGCTTCCTCTTTCATTTCTTAGCCCCAATCCATATTCACCTACTATGTTTCCTTCTCTCCCTTTTCCTACTCTCGAATTCCAGTCACCCATGACTATTAAATTTCCGTCTCCCTTCACTACCTGAATAATTTATTTTATTTCATCATACAGTTCATCAATTTCTTCATCATCTGCAGAGCTAGTTGGCATATAAACTTGTACTACTGTAGTAGGCGTGGGCTTTGTATCTATCTTGGCCACACTAATGCTTTCACTATGCTGTTTGTAGTAGCTTACATGCATTCCTATTTTCCTATTCATTATTAAACCTACTCCTGCATTACCCCTATTTGATTTTGTATTTATAACCCTGTATTCACCTGACCAAAAGTTTTGTTCCTTCTGCCACCGAACTTCACTAATTCCCACTATATCTAACTTTAACCTATCCATTTCGCTTTTTAAATTTTCTAACCTACCTGCCCGATTAAGGGATCTGACATTCCACACTCCAATCCGTAGAACCTCAGTTTTCTTTCTCCTGATAACGACGTTCTCTTGAGTAGTCCCCGCCCGGAGATCCGAATGGGGGACTATTTTACCTCCGGAATATTTTACCCAACAGGACGCCATCATCATTCAATCATACAGTAAAGCTGTAGTTTCCCCTTGCTTTCAGCCGTTCACAGTACCAGAACAGCAAGGCCATTCTGGTTAGTGTTACAAGGCCAGATCAGTCAGTCATCCAGACTGTTGCCCCTGCAACTACTGAAAAGGCTGCTGCCCCTCTTCAGGAACCACACGTTTGTCTGGCCTCTCAACAGATACCCCTCCATTGTAGTTGCACCTACGGTACAGCTATCTGTATCATTGAGGCACGCAAGCCTCCCCACCAACGGCAAGGTCCATGGTTCATGGGGAAAGGGGGGGGGGGGGAGGACACCTTTCCATACTTACAGTAAATTCTCCCCCCCCCCCCCCCCCCAGTACCTCACCTTTCTAAAGTTGTACAGGAAAATGTAACGATCACAGAAAGTTCACTTTGTTGTATGTACACACTGCAACTGTGACAGTACAATATCTACCTGCAGTTTCTGCTCTCTTTCAGTTGCAACAAACATTAAATGATGCACAGCATTTCTGTTGGGAATGCCTTTCTGATACAATTATACAGTTGACCTGCCATTCCCACAATCTTTACTGTAGGCAGGTAGCAAATCAGTCATTTTGTTAACTGGGTGCTAGTACATGTCATAATGCTGTTGACAACATTATTGGATTAGTATGTGACACAATTACCCAGTTATAGTGAGAACAAGGAACTATAGTACACTGACGGCTATATTTTGCGTGACTAATAAGCTAACAAATGCAATACAGAGTAAGTGAACTAATACTCTCAAACTTCAGTGCTCTGTAGTACTCAAGCCAACACTTTCAGGCATAGGTTCCCTGTTCTGCACAACATATTAGGCTTTATGCCCTATAGTTTTTTATCTCCCAAATAGATTTATGACAAGTTTGTCATATTTTTGTTGCAGATGAGGAATGGCAGTCCAATAATTTAAGTGGAGAATACAAAAAAGAATTAGATGTGGAACTAACAGTACCAAAAGCCAAAGAAAATCAGTCAACATCTGCAGTAATGGTTTTTCGGATGTACCTGTGTAGAGCTAACAATGAGTGCCTTATGAAGAATCTACGGTTTCTGTGTACTGTTCATTATGATACTGCTGCACCCACAGAAATTAGTGACAGTTTCAAATACATAGTATCATAACACTGTTATATAGGTAATCAATGTGCACTTATTTCATTGCTTATTAACAGTGCAATTCAGTTATGAAAATCCTGAAGACAGTATTCCTTTTGGGGGAAACACACACAGAAAATATTTCCAGGTTCTTGTAACTCACTGTTGAAATAACTGTACTGTTCTACAGTTCACCTGATAATAATGTAGAAAGCAAAAATATAAAATAATATATTTTTAATCTGTACTAATGAATTTGTTAAAAATAGCAAATTAGGTCATGTCACAAATTATCAGTTTGTACAATACTATTTGTATCTAGCACATGTCATTTATGTACTCTGTTTATTATAGTTTTCATTGGCTGTCAAATGATTGTACAGTCAATGTCGCATATTAACTGATGAATTTTAAATTAATTACTTCAGTTAAGGTGTGATTTATACAAAATGAAACAAAAATAAATGCCTCACATCAGTTGCAAGCAGAGAAAGAGAATGAAAAAAAAGAGGAGTTTTTTCTTGCAGCTGGGACTAAACATGTATTAATTTCTTTAGGTGGCTTTGAATAAAAGCATACTATATTGAATAATAATCTCCTCATTATTTTGAGATCAAAGGACAAATGCTTATTCAGTAACTGTTGAGAACCTGGACACTATCAAAAGATTTCCCTTTGACCCAATTAGAGTGTGTGCAGTTGATGTAACAGGAACATAAAGGTAGTTTAGTTTTTAAGTCACATATTATGATTTTTAAGTTAATTTGAAATGGAATTCCTTCATGTATTACCAAGAATGGAATGGGTAAAGACTACCACTCATCTGCGCTATGGAGTTATTGAGTGAGGGGAAGGCACATAAAGTACACTACGGTGCAAACTTAAGCATGAAAATGATTTTTGTTTAATGTGTCACTGCAAGTAAGACAGCTCAATGAAACTTGGACAGTATGTAGAAAGAACTGCTACAGTACAACACTGTACAGAACATAACTGACAGAAATACGCATTGGGATGAAAAGAAATGACACTTTTATTCAAAGACAATAATTACACTGAATTCACCACCTTTTATGACCATCTCATGGATATTACAAAAGACAGAATATAGTTTTTTAACAGGGTGCATGATCAAAATGTGTGGCAATGCATGCTGTGGAATGTGCTCCTATGCCAGTAACAAGGTTGTAAGGAGGTCTTGTGGTAGGGAGTTCCACTCCTCCACCACCACAGTTGGCAACTGCTGGATGGTTGTTGGTGCATGTGAACATGCTGCAATATGTCTCCCCAATTCTTCCAATGCATACTTGATGGGATTCAAGTCAGGGGAGATCGTTCATCTGCACTGTCCAACGCATTGCACATTGTTATCCATAAAAGAGACATCAGGGCTGAATGCACCCCTGAAAAAATGAACATGGGAATGGAGTGCAGTGTCACAATAACATTGATCAATGAGTGTACCGTGTTCAGAGATTTACAATTGTGCCAAGAGCATAGGGACTGGACCCAAGAGGAGTGACATTGCATGCTCTTTTCAGATTAGAGCAATTTCAGTGTGCAAAGTGATTCTGAACATACCACCATATGCCAAGATGTGGAAACATGTAATGTGTCCAAGAACATTGTCAAACATGATCATTTCAGTGGCCCAGTTGTTATGGTGTGAGAATGCATAATGTTGCGTGGACACACTAACTTCTAAATATATGAACACAGTCCACTCAGCAGTCACTATTATTTTGACACTGTACTCCTTACCCAAGTGTATCTTTTCAGCAGTGCTTTTGACCTTAACATTATTTTTATTTGTGACAGTGTGCAACCTCATCAAACAGCATAGGTGGAGCAGCTGTTGGAATGAGTGGACTTTCAGCGAATTGACTAGCCTACCTGTTCCCAATTTAAATACCATCGAACATGAATACCTGTCCACATACACTGATGGCTATCTGGCAGTTGTCAGCCATGCTGGTGGAGGAATGGACCTGCCTACCACAAGAACTCACACACCCTATTAAGAACCATGTCTCGCCTTTTGTAATGTCCAGGGGAACATCAGAAATTGTGGTGATTTCAGTGTAAATATTGTCTTTGAATAAAAATGTCATTTCTGTTCGTCTCATTCCATATTTCTTCCTCCTACCTTCTGTACTATAGTATAGCAGTTCTTTCCATATATGGCCCAAGTTTCATAAAGGTATGTTACTTGGCAGTGACACATCAAGCAGAAGACATTTCCAACTTTAAGTTTTGCGCACCAGTCACACGCAAGTGTGCTTTAATTTTTTGAGTATATTAAACAGTGAGTTTGACAGCAGGTGACCAAAACAATGACAATATCTGTATAGTATTCATCTTTTAAGATATAGTATTCATCTCTTAAGCAACAAATGATAAAAGATGAAAAAGAAATGTAGGAAGCTAAGGCAAGAAAAAATCTTAAGAGACCTAAATGAAACCTTGCTGATGATCACAACAAAAAAATGGAATAAAGTCATGAATAAGAGAGAAAATGACACTCGAATCAAAAAGGTAGCAGGAAGAAAAAGATTACAAAACTACCTCATTTCTCAGTAGAAAGGAAAAGCTCCAATTTTCAACCATATAATCGGAATGATGTTTCCATTTGGTAAATTTTATGCATAAGGTACTAGCAGTGATTCTTAACCTATCACCATGTAAGTTACAGGTTCCACTACAAGCAGCACACTTCTTTGAAACTCTTCCGACCTATCCTTTTTTGTAGTGTCTTTTGGATGTAGTCATCATTTCATACTTACAAGACCTCTTCATCCATAATCACTATCTTTCAATTCAGTTTTTCATTAGTAAAGAAAGCAGTTGTGTGATTAAGGCCAAAGCTATACAGATAATGTGATCAAGCATTACAATGTAATAACGCTTCCTTCTTGGATAGGTTGTTTTAAACAGCTGTGCAAGTTGAGCTCAATCTGTGTCAGAGTAGCAAAATCATTGACAAATGTCTATCAACAACAGTTGTTTGATCCATACCTGACACATTCACACCTATTAATAAGTAATATTGAGTTTGGTTATAGGATCACAATAGCCAAGCTTTAGACATTCTTTTGTGTAAAATAAAAATGCAGCACAAAGAAAAAATCACATAACAAAAAGGAATTACAGTAGTTCCATCAATGCTTCCTGTCATAGTAGAATGATATGACAATAGGGAAATGAGCAGGAGATGTAACTAAGCTCATGCTCTGGTTAGTGTGCATTATGCAGGTACAATTAGCTTGAGAATGGTTGCATTTACCCGGCTGGAATATTCTCTGCAAATGGTCAAGACATAGGCACATCCACATGGGAAAGAAACTGAAAGTTATTCTGTATTAAACATACAAGGTGGAATCCAAAATTTTTGGGACTGCTGCTGTCATCTGGAAAGTAGGAGTAGCAGATCTTTGCACCGCTAGGTGGCGAGAGCTGCATACCTGATGAGTCAGTGTGCGGAGTGTTATTCATCTGGGAATACATGTTAATTGATTTCCGTAATACTCTATGTTTGATGTGTGGCAATTTTACAAAGGATCCACAAGCAGAACAGTGTGTGTGTATCAAATTTTGTGCAAATCTCGGGAAAAGTGTTATGGTGACCCTACCAATGATTCAACAAGTGTTTGGGGGACAGCGCATGAGCCGTACGCTTGTGTTTGAGTGGCATGCTCAGTTCAGCACTGGCCGCACAGACGTCGAAGATGATGCTCACACTGGAAGGCCCGTTAGCCGCACAATGCCAGACATTGTTGCCAAACTTCAACAATTGGTTCGTGCGGATCGACGTTGAACCATACAAGACCTTGCGGATGAAGTGGATATTGGGACATATTAACGAATGTTGACTGATTAATTGGCCATGCATCACGTCACCACAAAATTTCTGCCGAGGATCTTGACTGCTCATTAGAAGGCACAGTGTGTTAAAGTGTGCACGGACCTTCATCAGACCCCATCTGATGATCCAACCTTATTGTCACGGTTTATCACCAGCAACGAGAGCTGAATTTATGATTGTGACCCAGAGACAAAGCAACAATCATCCCAGTGGAATAGCCCAGGCTCTCCAACATCAAAAATAGTTAGACAGGTGAAGAGCAAATCATTATTTTCTTTGATACCAAGGGAACTGTGCACAAAGAATTCATTCCACCCAACCAAACAGCGAATTCTGCGTATTACTGTGACGTTTTGCAATGGCTCCATAAAAACATGCGGCAATGATGGCCCAAACTATGGCATCAAGTGAACTGACTGCTGCATCACAGAAACACGCCGTGTCACACGTCCTTGCTCACCAGAAAAAATGACACGGCAGTTGTACCCCACCCACCGTACTCGTCAGATTTGGCACCTTGTGACTCTGCGTTATTCCCAAAACAGAAACTCAAATTGATAGGCTGTCGCTTCAACACTCTAGAGAGAATTCAAGCATAGCTGGCAGCGATAATCACCCTCAAAGAACAGGACTTCCATAAAACATTTGACCAGTGGCAGAAGCACTGGGACTGGGGTGTACATGCAGATGGGATCTACTTCGAGGATGATGGTAACCATTAGGTTTTCAACAGATGGCAGCACCAGTCCTGAAAATTTTGGATAGCGCCTTTTGTAATTTTGTAGAATTCCTTGCCATTTCAGTACACTTCATTTTCATATTACTTTATTGTCCAAAACTAATCTGAGAAATTTAGAAATTGATGTATGTAAAAATATTAAAGCTCTTACTGTAATGTCTTTCATCTTTCAAGAGAGGTTGGGGGCAGAGGTGTCATAAGCCACCCCCCACCTTTAGAGCCACGCTGACCTCCATCTGTATCAAGGTGGCCAAAATAAGAGTTAGTAAATTGTCGATTTCCCTCCTACTTTCTACACACTAGTAATATCGTCAGTAAGTAATAAAACAGGTTGACATTAATGATGGGTGATCTTGAGGTCTAACATTATCTCTCTGAAGCACTATGACACAGATGTTGACAGTCTTTTATCTACAACGTTTTTTCCCCAACACTTGAGGCTTTAATGAAACAAATTGGTTACACATGTATCATTCAAAGTATTTTCCATCGCTGGCCACTACTTTCTCCCATCTTTTGGGCAGTGTACGAATCCCACGTTGAAAAAATTGTTCATCTTTTGAAGCGATCCACGAATTGATCCAATTTATAACTTCTTCATGAGATCGGAAGTGTTGGTTAGCCAGGCGATGCGCTATTGATCTAAACAGGTGATAGTCAGAGAGAGCAATGTCTGGAGAATATGACGGGTGGGGTAGCACTTGCCATTTTAATGTTTCCGAGTATGTTTGACCTCCTTTGCAGGGAGGGGTCAAAGCATTGTCTGCAAAATCACTTTATCATGCCTCACTGAATTGCAGTCATTTGTCTTTCAATGCTCTGCTCAAACGCAATAATTGTGTTCAATAATGAACACCTGTGATTGTTTCTCTTGGTTTTAACACCTCATAGTACACGACGCTGAGCTGGTCCCACCAAATGCAGAGTATGAACTTGGAGCTGTGAATATTCGGTTCGGCCATCGACGTGGAAGCATGGCCAGGATATCCCCAGACATTTTGCATTTAGGATTATCATAATGAACCCATATTCCATCCTTGGTCACAATGCAATGCAGAAATCCCTTCCGTCTTTGCCTCTGAAGCAACTATTCACAAACACACAAATGCCGTCCAACGCCTCTTGGTTTCAGCTTTCATGGGACCCAAGTTCCTTCTTTCTGAATCATGCCCGTTGCCTTGAGATGTTTTGAAATAGCTTGCTGTGTCACTCCCACTAACTGAGCCAATTCTTCTCGAGTTTGACACGAGTCTTCACTCAGCAATGTCTCCAATTCTGCCTCTTCAAAAACATTCTCTCTTCCATCACTATGCCGGTCTACAACATTAAAATCACTGTGTCTTGAAGCGTTGAAACCACTCGCGACACGTTCTTTCACTAACAGCGTCCTTACCACACGTACTCGAGAGCATTCAATGAGACTCGGCCAATGTTTTCTTCATATTGAAACAAAACAGTAAACCCCCCCAGCAAGTGACAATTTGGCTTGTAAACTGACATTTTCAATCAAGAACAACTTTATCATGCAGACACAAATCAACAAATGTTTAAATGAGGTTAAGTTGACCGAGGTACAAGCTAACTGCCTGACGTCTGCGATCTGTTTCTTTCGACTGCTACTTACCACTGTCACCACTTATCAGCAAATGGCGGAAGCAAAGTTTCCAGAATGAGATTTTCACTCTGCAGCAGTGTGTGTGCGCTGATATGAAGTTTCGGAAGCAAAGTTGTACACCTTGAAACCACTGGAGCAGTTTTTCTAAAGCACTCACCCTTTGCTTGCACAGTATAAAACTGTTCAACACAACTGTCCTTTCCAGTGTGACATTCCCAGGCTATCAACTGATGAAAGTTGTATGAATAGTTAAGTCTCTGCTTACACTGCATATATGTAGAGTATGCACAGATTTAATCACAAAAACTTTCGCATTGCCTGCTGTGTGAGGTGTACATGAAGAAATTCACTTAGACTTTGATATTCATTAAAACATGAAATATTGGCTTCCCTAATGTATTTCCTGGTGTACAGGAGTGATAAGAGCTGCATTTCACTGGCACCGCTTAACACAATAGCAAAACCTCAATAACGTTTTCACCTTTGGCATGAAGAGGTATATCAATGTTCAAATTATCACTGTCCATTATTCACACCTTTCTGTGATGTTTGTCATTTTTCTTCCTGGATGTAGGCCATTGTTTTTAAAACACATTCCACAAATTTTATTTCACTTAAGTTCTCCTAGTCTCACTCCTCTCATTACATTGTGTCTGCCCCCTTTTTTTAGCCCTTAACTGCAGTTAGGGCATTGACACCTGTGCATCATATTTCACAAGGCAAATTTCTCTCGATGACAACATACCCCTTTCATTTAAGGGGCGACGTACTGATACTGACATACTACATTTGAGAACTTGCTGTAAGCACAATTTGGTACATCGCACCCTTTCCACATGAAATATTGGTTGCCAAGCTGCCCATTTCCCTGGAGCTGATGCATACTATTTTTGCTGAGTAGTACTTGTCAATCACAACAATATTTTTCAAGCTTAGTTATGTGTGGGTATATTACCATACCTAATTTTCAGAAAAAAATGCTAGCATGATCCTTTGTGTTCGAAGCAGGTTCACATCACAAAATCAAGCACGATTTCTGTAATACTGTTAAAAATGTGATATCAGGTAGCTACAATGCTGGACATGAAAACTGGAGCACCATGAAGGGGGCCTGCAACTAACAACTTGGTACTAAGTGCTTAGATACACAAATGATTAGCATATCAGCACTGTCAAACCCAAGCCTCGCCATCCTGGTATAATTTTTCTGTGAGTTCCCTAAATCACTTCAGCCAAATGCTGGGTTGGTTCCTTTGAAAGGGCACACCCAACTTCCATCCCTAATCTAATGGGACCGATGACCTCACTGCTTGGTCCCCTTGACAGCTACAAATATTTATCTATGAATGCCCTTTCTTCACTCATTTGTATTTGATTCAAGCTTCTGAACAGTGATGCAAAGAATGAGTAAGTCATGGGTATTCTTCCAGTCGATCTTGGTAATGCCTCTCAGTTTAGTCACTACACAAGCAAAAATATTTGCACTGCACTGCTGCCCCAACTCACATGGCAGGCACTAAGACATCAGTTCATTACCTGCACTCACATTGAACAGATGCTACAGTCAAGTTCATAATAGCAAGCCAAGTATAACAATGCTGTTATTTAAACCTTCATTTCTACTTTGATAGTAGGCACTGTAATACACTTTCACCAATGCCTGTTACTACTGTGTTGTCCATGTAAATTCCTGTTAAGCTACTAGTGGTTGTACCATAATTTTTATGTAATATTGTTGCTTTTCGTTCAGGACCCAAAGACATTTTAGAAGAAAGAAGAAGGGGGGGGGGGGGGGGGGGGGGGGAGAAAACGCACACCAGTGTATTTAAATCAGGGCACTTATCTTCTGCTGCTTTGGAATGACAAACAAAACTTGTGGCAGTATTGTTTTGGTCATGCTATCAAGAAACTTTAATGTTTTATTTTCATATTAAACATGGCATGTTTGCCTACTTTATAATTTGTTATGTACTTCATTGCTGGATATCGGGCTGCAGCTCCATGTAGTAGGTATATAAAGTGAAAACAAAACTAAATATCTTTAACAATTACATTGTTTTCACTGACAAACATTTTCCTTGTCTTTCACTGCTGTAGCAACTGGCACAGGCAGCAGAACTGTACACCTCACACCGTGGGGCCCCATCAGCAGCAACAGCAAAGCCATGTGTCTAGCCCGGCAGTGCAACATCCATCACTAAGTGCGCTACATTCAATCTTAAATATATACATATCTACCTGCACAGCTTAAAGCAGGTGTGCTATTTGTCCAAATAATGTAGGTTTCCTCAGCCATGACCTGCATATAAATCATTAACACATTTTAAATTTAGTGTAAGGAAGTCCATAGGGTATCAACGATTCTTATTGACCCTCTTGATATCGCATCAAGTTTATTTAGGAATGAGTACAACACCTGCACTCAAAACTACTTTATCTGGCACTACCCTACCATTACATCTTGTGCAAAACTGAATGGTTACGATTAGTATCTGTATTACTGAATCAAATGGCAAAAATTAGCCCACAATTAAAATAAATCCTGAAGAATGAAAGACAACTAGAAGTAAATTTTGATTTAGGCATATGCTTGGCACATATTCACACCCAGAATTTGAAGAAAGGATGCTCAGGTACCCAATCATCCTAAGGGCAAATTGTTTCAGTATTTCAATAATGCAAAAGCTGGACAATGTTACTAATTCTATAAATATTCATTTCCTCACTCTTCTTAGAATGAGCCAAAAATTATATTACAGAATTATTGTAAGATCTCAGCCGTAAATATTAAGGGACTGTAAGTACTACTGCACATCGAGCACTGTGTGTTCTGCACTAGATTGGCATTAGTTGACAGTTCATGATAAACCAAGTGACTAAGCCTACCTCTAATTTCAGATTCTCACTAACAGCAACTGTCAGGATGTGTGCACATATATACAGTGGTAAATGCCAGAAACATGGGTGGCAGTAGCAGCAGTGTGCAGTGTTTAGCCCATTAGAGTACTTTCCAGATACGATTTACATGAATCTTAATTATGTGGATACATTAATTACTACAAACAAATCTTGTTTTTGAACAAATGCACTTTAAAAGTAATTGCTAATTTTGTAAATTGATATTTAAGCTACGTTTTGTTCCTTACCAGGGATTACTTGAATTTATGTGACAAGGTTAAGTTACCCATGCTAAGAGTGACCCCTTTACATTTTATTTATGCTGTAGTGTGTGGTTCTACCTAAAAATCTTTACACTAACAATTCAGTTTTTTTATCAATTGCTAAAATTTTTGCTGAAAATTTTAGAAACAAAAACAAATTCAGACCATCAAAATTTACCTTTTTTTGAGAGGTTTCACTAAATCGCCATGCAAATAGGCAGCGAGACATCTGTGATAACCTATGTTACGTGCACCCATTTTGCAAGTAAACAATGGTTAAGTACCCATCAAAAATTTTTTGGTACAATTCATTTCAAAAATTGTTACAGTACACTTTTTTGAAGCACGACTTGCCTGAACTTAAATTTTTTTGCATGTAACACCAGATTGCATCGAAACGTAACCATGCAGTTTAAAAAACTAATATTCATTCAATTACTGCAAGATTATAGGTGCTATCTAATGTTTCACTGTTGACCATCATTGGTATTTCCTATTTCCATGTGTTATGACCCCTACTTTAAAGAGCACTTAGCACTTTCTTGAAAAGTAGGTTCCTTTCATGTGAACATTTGCTTTAAAAAATGTAGGGGTTAAAACTTATTACCCAGGCCAGGATCCAATTGCAACTGTTATTCAGATTGTTTAGTTTTACTGTCTACTTAAAACTGAGCATGTTTATGGAGGTGGCACTTTCAGGAAATATAATCAATGAATACACATAAATATGCTTCAATGCAATTCATTCAGTTCTGAAAATGATACATTTACCAAAACTTGGAATGATCTCCTGGTACACAAAAGTATAAATACAATTCAAATGACATTTTAAGCACTCAGTACTCCTCAGCACCTTCACCTTCTCCTTCAACTGAATCCATTCCCACCTCCTCGTAATCTTTTTCAAGGGCAGCCAAATCTTCTCTGGCCTCCGAGAACTCCCCTTCTTCCATACCCTCACCAACATACCAATGGACAAATGCACGTTTGGCATACATGAGATCGAACTTGTGATCAAGTCGGGCCCAAGCTTCAGCAATAGCAGTTGTGTTTGATAACATGCACACAGCTCTCTGAACCTTTGCTAAATCGCCTCCAGGAACAACAGTAGGAGGCTGGTAATTTATTCCGACCTGTAAACAGAGGAAGCAGCCTGTTTTAATGATAGCCTGTGAAGAACGATCTATTTGCATACAAAATAATTTGTCAAATATGCAATCTAAAACATCTCAGAGTCCCTATTTCCCAGTGGGCAAGTCTGCAATATACCAGAAGATACATTTGTTTTTGTAATATTTAACTGAATTATTATAAAACGCTAGAGATTAGCTTTGTGGCGTATCAGTGCTATTATATTTAACTCACCTTGAAACCTGTGGGACACCAATCAACAAACTGAATTGTTCGCTTCGTCTTAATGGTAGCAATGGCAGCATTGACATCCTTAGGAACGACATCACCTCTGTAAAGCATGCAGCAAGCCATGTACTTTCCATGCCTTGGGTCACATTTTACCATCTGATTGGCTGGCTCAAAGCAAGCATTTGTAATCTCTGCAACTGATAGTTGTTCATGGTATGCCTTTTCTGCCGATATGACAGGAGCATACGTGACAAGTGGAAAATGGATACGGGGGTAGGGCACAAGGTTAGTTTGGAACTCAGTCAGGTCAACATTGAGTGCACCATCAAAACGCAAAGATGCTGTGATTGAGGAGACAATCTGACCAATTAATCTGTTAAGATTTGTGTATGTAGGGCGTTCAATGTCCAGGTTTCGGCGACAGATGTCATAGATGGCCTCATTGTCAACCATGAAAGCACAATCTGAATGTTCGAGGGTAGTGTGAGTTGTAAGGATGGAATTATATGGTTCTACAACAGCAGTAGAAACTTGGGGTGCTGGATAGATTGCAAATTCCAGTTTGCTCTTCTTGCCATAGTCTACCGATAATCGTTCCATAAGCAATGATGTGAAGCCAGATCCAGTGCCACCGCCGAAAGAGTGGAAAATAAGGAACCCTTGCAACCCAGTACACTGATCCGCTAACTTCCTGATGCGATCCAACACCAAGTCCACAATCTCTTTTCCAATTGTATAGTGACCACGTGCATAATTGTTTGCAGCATCCTCCTTGCCAGTGATGAGCTGCTCAGGGTGAAACAGCTGCCGATAGGTGCCAGTGCGTACCTCATCTGCAACAAGATAATTACCATTTAAAATTTAAAAATAATATTGAAGAGTAATTTATCGAAAGAAACTCATGGCAGTAAATATAAAATTTCAGCATCCATTATTTTCCTAAATGTTATGTTTAGTATGACTATTACAATGGAACAACTGTCAAAGAGCTGGATAATTTAAGCTCTAGGGTTCTTAAATATTTGTCTGAGGCAGTTCAAATGCACCAAAAATGATTTAGCTTGCTCTATACAGGGTTAGTCAAGCAGAATGAAACATTCAAGGGTTATAGTTTCTGAAGAAATCACTACATGGACACATTCCAAATGGCTTCAGAGATAAAACAAAATTCACATTGTTATTTTTGGTATAATTCAGTACATTCTCATTGATTACAATGCACCACAGCAGTTTAGAGCAACTCTAGACAAATGGTTGGAGACAGGACACTTGGGTTTATCAAACTGGGAAGCTACCTCAAACAGACCTACAAAACTAAGATAGCTTATGCATGTCACCCAACAGTTGCACTATTTTTCCACTCTCTCCAAGCAAACTATCAGCTCTAGATAAAAAAATAGCAACTTTGGTAGGTAATGTAAGTAGTTAATTCTATACTGTTCTAGAGGCCACAGTTCCTAAGTTATTCAAGAAAAAGGTACCAATCTCAAACTATTCAGAATATGGCATATGTCCTTTTTTTTGTCATTGTACTGAATCATCAACATTATGTTCCAAAGCATGTACCTTTCTCCTTGACCAAGTCCATATGTAGCTCTTGGCACATGCAAATGCTGCTGTTTCAGTGTAGTATGATCATTTTAATGAACATTTATCATGTATGTATTAATGTTAAGCATTCTTACCCAGATTTTCCACATTGACTTCAGTAAAATCATAAGAAACAAGCTTTATCAAGACTTCCTACAATTCAGTGACTAACTCTTCCCCTCCCCTCTCTCCCCCCCCCCCCCCCCTCACACTTTACGAAACTAAACTGCACATACTCCACTAACATGCCTCCAATATTGTGCCATTTTAATACTCAACTTTCATTTAAGTTATTAGATACCACACAAGATATATTTTTGTACTAAGTAAATTCATTGGCCATAGTATCAGACAAATTTTATGAAGGATCACATTAGCTTACATTAATAATGGTCACATTATGCTACCAGAAAGGGCACTTGCTGTCATTCAGTCATAGTAATGAGACACATTGATATAGATCCTACTTATATATATTACCTGCAGTACGAAGAGTTAAACAGTTAACTGTCGTGCATTTAGTTATTTTTTCTGGGTGTTTCAGTACTGTCCGCTAACAGCAGAAACGTGACAAAGCCAGCCAGCCAGCCAGCCAGCCAGCCAGCCAGCCCCCCCCCCCCTCCGGCCAGCCAGCCCCGCCCCCCCCCCCCCCCCCTCCGGCCCGGCCAAAAAACCTGGTGCATCCGTACTTTTTCGCCCATTGCGAAATCTCTTCCAAAGACGCAGTCATCACAACGAAAAATATGCAGCAGCGTTTTCTGTCCGTACAACATTAAATATAGCGGAGTACTTGTCATTTACAACGTTATCAAGTCCTATTCTTAACAAACTTTAAGAAACTACGTCTCTCAGCTGCAAAATATATTGTGATCAGTGCAGTAGAAAAAGTACTACATAGAACCTTTATGTGAACAACGGTGAAGACTACGGCAGATACAGCAAATATAGCAGCAATATTTTCAATCAATCTACCAGTAATATTTTCTATCAGCCGTTCAGAATTTACATTCTTACAACAGCGATCACATTTCATGTGTTTTAGATAGCACCATAATACATGCCCTTTCTATGACTACATTTTACCTTGACACACAGTTATTATGAAACACACATTCGATACCCTGCCGTCGCCCCTAACCCTTTAAATTGAGTTTAGACCGAGGTGTTGGTTAAGATGAGACCGAGGTCTTGGTTGAGACGAAAGGTGATCGTGTGGTTTAAGCTGGCGAAGCCAACGAAAGTGAATGTCGAATAAACATCACAGATTGCCCTGGCCTAATGCTTACGTCAACGTTTTACTTTTCATCAAAACTGCACAAAGATCTGAAAACATTACACAGAAAAGTCTCCGATGATTATGTGGAGGCATACTGTGGACACACGTGTGCCATACATTAACTATGGAAAATGCACGGAAAGCCACTACGTACAGCATCAGTGCCTATACTAATCTTGCGCATCTTTACAGATGTATTCATAGCAAATGGGCTAATGCCACGTAGTATACTATTTGCATATTTACGAAGTCATAAATTAGCTTGCTAGCATTCATGCAACGTGCATTGCACATTGCCGATTTGGAGAGCTGCATCAAACTAGACCACAACAGCAACAACAAACTTTAACATGCGTGCTTACCCACAACGGTGGGTTCCAGGTCTACGAAAACTGCCCTAGGTACATGTTTTCCTGCGCCCGTTTCGCTAAAGAATGTGTTGAAACTATCGTCTCCTCCGCCAATTGTTTTGTCTGAGGGCATCTGCCCATCAGGCTGAATTCCATGTTCCAGGCAGTACAATTCCCAGCACGCGTTCCCGATCTGTACGCCGGCTTGGCCAACATGAATAGAGATGCATTCACGCTGTCAAAAAACACAGAAATT
This sequence comes from Schistocerca gregaria, assembly GCF_023897955.1. Lineage (NCBI taxonomy): Eukaryota > Metazoa > Arthropoda > Insecta > Orthoptera > Acrididae > Schistocerca > Schistocerca gregaria. Next base: position 662,974,915 of record NC_064923.1, read on the forward strand.
AGTAAACCACGCTTTTAACATTTTACCTAACGCTAATAATTGACTCTGTACTTACCATGGTAAATATTCAACACACTAGTCACACACAAAAAAACCGTTACAACAACCCAGTCGTTCAGGAGCAGCAACCACGACGCTTTTCCCAAACGGACAGTGACGCTAGCTGGAACGCGCCGTTACTTATACCCTCTATGACGTCAGCCAGGCAGGCACCCTGATTGGTTGCTGGAAGTAGCCTGACGTCATGGGCAGCACGACTACCGCATCTTCACTCCGCATTGGTCCTTTCAAACAGAGATACAAATTCAAGTGAATCGTTAATTTTATTCATTAGTTTTGTGTCTTTATTTTTGCATTGTGCTCCAATTTCTCATACTTTTAAAATAAGAGATCGTAATATCACATCGTGACTATAAGACCGCCTTTCGCTGGCACCAGGCGGCTAAAAAAGTAATCAATATCCACAAAAAATTAAGCTTGTAATTTGTATTGTCCTTATAATGAAGTATTTCTCTTACATTACGCGCTTATAACTAACGTCATCGTGTTGATTTATTTTCCATAGCACGTGTGTGTATGCTGCTCATTACAAAGTTTCACTTTTACAGCGACGACTCACACAGAAATAAAAACAGTATAAAGAACACTTAAAGCGTGACTGAATGGTGGCAACATCCGTAATTGTAGGGCGTTCGAAGGAAGCGTATCAACTTGGTGTCAGTTTCTAATTGTATTTGTGCTACGTTGTGTAACTGAGGAACAATTACCACCGCGTCTTGTAAATAACATTAGACACTGATACAATTATGCCTCTGTGAGTTTAAAGTTTTCACCACTACACGTAGCTACCGGAAGAAGAGTGCAAAATTGCGCGTCGTCAGAAACAGGCGGTATTCAAACCATCGACACTTCAGAAATCGTCTGTCTTTGCAGTGGTTACTATATGGTCCATGCTGATTTTGATTTCTAGAACTACGGTTAGGGGCCCAGGCACATCGCACAGTTTTATTTCCTTTAAGTTGCAAGCCATGCTCATGTTCCTTTTTTAAGTCTTGCATTTACGTGCCTACCTGCTGAACTAATTAGAATGATGTGTACCTCCTATGGATGTCCATGCATTAAATTGTTTGGTGCGGGGGGAGGGGGGAGGCTAGACCTGGGGGTATGGAATATTTTTAATACCTTGTAAGACGAATTGCGACTTGTAAGTAGCCATAAAAAAACTTCCCGTTCCGACACAAAATCGCTTTTAAGCCATTTACTTGACAGGAAAACACCTGGCTGCACTGTATTCCACCGAGCATAGGCGCCCTTGATACCTCCTCCACTCTCATTTACCATGCGATGACAATTCCTTCGTTAATCATAATCATTATTACATGTGTTATGCAAACAGGTAACTGCAAGTATACTTGCTCATTTATGTGATTGGATCAGGGGGATGAACAACTTTGTCGCTATAAAGCAATACACCCTTCCCACTTATTCTCTATAAATCATCTGATGACAAGGAATGATAATAGCAAGTATCTGCTTATAAGGATAACACCTTTTGCATGCTGCAACGTTGATATTTAGTACGCCCAACTCGTTTAACCTTTTGTGTTAAATATATCGTCAGTGAGTTAGCCTCAGCAACAGACAGCAAAAGGTCATTTATTCACAATGTTGAAAATGGCTGTGATGTGGGGTCTGAGTGCGGTACAGTTAAGTGGTGGGTGCCCCAGGGATCAGTGTTGGGGACACTCTTGATCCTTATTTATACAAATGATATGCCCTCTAGGATTATGGGTAACTCTAAAATATTTCTGTTTGCTGACGACACTAGCTTGATAGTAAAGGATGTTGTGTGAAACATTGGCCTGGTTTCAAATAGTGCAGTTCACGACCTAAGTTCATGGCTTGTATAAAATAAACTAACGCTAAATCACAGTAAGACTCAGTTTTTACAGTTTATAACACACAATTGAACAAAACCTGACGTTTTAATTTCACAGAATGGGCCTAATATTAGTAAAACTGAACCGTTCAAATTTCTAAGTGATCAGATAGGTAATAAACTGTTGTGGAAAGTCTACGTTCAGGATCTTGTTTAAAGACTTAATGCTGCCATTTTTACTATTCGAACGGTATCTGAAGTGAGTGATCATTCAGCACGAAGATTAGTCTACTTCGCTTATTTTCATTCGCTTATTTCATGTGGTATTATATTTTGAAGTAACTCGTCCCATTCTAAAAGGATACTTTTGGCTCAGAAACGGGCTGTTCGGAAAATAAGTAGTGTAAGTTCACGAACCTCTTGTCGACCCCTGTCCACGAGTCCGGATATTTCGACATTGGCCTCTCAATATACATATTCCTTACAGTCATTTATTGTTAACAATATTAGCTTATTCCCAAAAAAAGCTGCTGTCACTCAGTACTCAGCACAAATCAAACCTGCATTTGGATCCGACTTTCTTAACTCTTGTCCAGAAAGGTGTGCAGTATACTGCTGCAGCCCTTTCCCATAAGCTATCGCTCGAATTCAAAAATCTTAGCAGTAATCCACGCGCTTTCAAATCGAAACTGAAGAGTTTCCTCATGGGTCACATCTTCTACTCTGTCGAGGAGTTCCTTGAAAAATTAAGTTGATTGTAGTTGTATTGTTGATTGCGTTTACTTAAACTTATGGACTGACTTTTTCAGACTCATAAACATATATTTTTGTCTGTTATTACCTGTATGTTGCAATTTCATGTACTGACATATTCCATGACCTTGGACATGTGCTCCTTAATTTGGTCCTGCGGAACTTGACGTGTAAATAAATAAAACATTACACAGTATTGGTTTTACATATATTAATCATATATTTAAAGTCTAGTGAGCAAGTTGTATAAGACAGGCGAAAAAGCTTCACACTTCAAGAAGAATATAGTAATTCCAATCCCAAAGAGAGCAGGTGTTGACAGGTATGAAAATTACCGAACTGTCAGTTTCACAAGTCATGGCTGCAAAATACTAACACGAATTCATTACAGATTAATGGAAAAACTGGTAAGCCGACCTCGGGAAGATCAGTTTGAATTCCGTAGAAATGTTGGAACACGCGAGGCGATACGGATCCTTCGACTTACCTTGGAAGACAGATTAGGGAAAAGCAAACCTACGTTTATAGCATTTGTAGACTTAGAGAAAGCTTTTGACAATGTTGACTGGAATACTGTCTTTAAAATTCTGAAGGAGGCAGGGTGAAAATACAGGGAGCGAAAGGCTATTAAATTTCTACAGAGGGGCATGAAAGGGAGGCAGTTGTTGAGTAGGGAGTGAGGCAGGGTTGTAGCCTATTCCCGATGTTATTCAGTCTATGTACTGAGCAAGCAGTAAAGGAAACAAAAGAAAACTTTGGAGTAGGATTTAAAATCGATGGAGAAGAAATTAAAGTTTGAGGTACGCCGACGACATTGTAATTCTGTCAGAGACAGCAAAGGACCTGAAAGAGCAGTTGAACGGAATGGACAGTGTCTTGAAAGGAGGATATAAGATGAACATCGACAAAATCAAAAAGAGGATAATGGAAAGTAGTCGAATTAAAGCAGGTGATGCTGAGGAAATTTGATTAGGAAATGAGACAAAGTAGTAGATGAGTTTCGCTATTTGGGGAACGAAATAACTGATGATGGTTGAAGTAGAGAGGATATAAAATGTAGACTGGCTATGGCAAGGAAAGCATTTCTGAAAAAGAGAAAATTGTTAACATCGAGTATAGATTTAAGTGTCAGGAAGTCTTTTCTGAAAGTATTTGTATGGAGTATAGCCATGCATGGAAGTGAAACGTGAACGATGAATAGTTTAGACAAGAAGAGAACAGAAGCTTTCGAAATGTGGTGCTACAGAAGAATGCTGAAGATTAGATGGGTAGACCACGTAACTAATGAGGAGGTACTGAATAGAACTGGGAGGGGAGGAATTTGTGGCACAACTTGACTAGAATAAGGGATGGGTTGGTAGGATACATTCTGAGGCGTCATGGGATCGCCAGTTTAGTATTGGAGGGAAGCGTAGACGGGAAAAATCGTAGAGGGAGATCAAGAGATGAATACATTAAGCAGACTCAGAAAGATGTAGGTTCAATAGTTACTCGGAGATGTAGAAGCTTGCATGGGATAGAGTAGTATAGAGAGCTGCATCAAACCATTCTCTGGACTGAAGACCGCCACAACGACAGATTTAAAGTAATTCATGTCTTAATTTTTGTAAGAAATGGAAATAAGCTTACAGTTGATTTTACATGTCCTACTGACCTATGCGTTTCTTTGTGATCACAGATAGAAAGTTACTGCTATAGGTCACTTTCGAGCGTTAATCATTGCTCTCCCTGCTCGCAACGACGTCTAATATCCCACGAAAACCAAACACAATTCTGAACACTGCTATTTGGGGAAAATGTACGAATATTATTAAATACGTTATTCATAGAAACAATGAATACGAAATTAGACAGAACAAAAGCATTCCGCAGCCAGACACGTAAGCAGTCATCCTTTCAATGCTGCTTCAGGTTGTAGATTTTACGTTGGAGGACTTCATACGGGGACAGAGCCATTGTTGTTCTTCGTGTCCATTACCTTAACTAAAAGATTTCATTCGTAGCCCCCTCCCCCCACCCCGTATCTAATTTTTAAGCATGAAGATTTTCTGTTTTTTTGTATTTCTCCGTACTAGCTTGATCACTGCTCTTATGAGTGAAATACAATCGATGATCGCTGTGTGAGGACATCTCAAATAGTTAAGATCTCTTTAGCAATAACTATGCTCGTATATTACCTTCATAGGTAATCTTCTCATGAAATTTCAATCACCAGTTTTCTCCTCCGATTGTGGAAACATTCTGTTGGCACCCACCTACATAGGGAGAAATGATCATCACGATAAAATAAGAGAAACCAGAGCTCGCACAGAAAAATTTAAGAGCTTTCCCGCGCGCCGTTCGAGAGTGGAAGGTTCATTGAACCTTCTGCCCAGCACTTACTTGTGAATTGCAGAGTAATCACGTAGGTGTAGATAGATGTAGGGAGGTATCCGAACTATCTTTTCCGCGTAACTTTTGGAGAAATCATTTCGACGAGGTTCTTTAAAAGTTTGTAATTCTTACATCAAATTACCTCACATGAAATATCTATTTTCCGCAGCTATCTATGGTATGATTGCACTCTCATATTATTATAGCTTTATTTTTAGAGCTTTCATTTCGCTACATTTCTAATGTATCTTTAGCTATCAAAGACTCTTTTTTAGCACTTTAACAACAGTGTAGTTATTAATAAAGTTTCTAACAATTTCGTCATGTCATTAATGTATATCTCGACTTTTTCTACATCCCTGAAGGTTCTCTTCCATGATGGCATCGAAGAAACACGATAGAGAGATAAATGAATGAAAACTCGAAGCCTCATACTCTCTATCCCCTTTCAGAGGCAGTGCCGTGCAGTGCTAATTTCTTTTGATCATAACGTATTATAACTTTAATACGGGAAATTATTTTTATCTCTCGGTAATAGCTAGTGTGTACAATTACGAAAACATACATACTGTTTCTCCACAAAAGTTGCGAAAGATTTGGCAGCCATCTCGGACAGTACGTTCTGTTACACAGAGACCAAGGAAATGGAGTCTGCAGTTACGTCAGTGTCCCCCGAATTAGTGAGGAGCGGGCTTCGTATACTTCTCGGACCATTTTGATTTTGCTTTTCCGTAGTTTCTCTACATTACTTAAGGCGAATGCCGAGTCTTTATAAAGATCACACCCAGCTGCGTGTCGCGTTTTTGGTTTATCCGAGCTTGTGCTCTGTCCTTTCGTACCATGTCGCCAGTGAGACATGAATCCAGACTTCCATCTTTCCTACAGTGGACTAAAAAATCATACTTCAGTCCTTTTCTGCTAAAGATTTGATGCTCTGACGAGTAAGATGTTAAAGTGCTATTGTGTTCGTTTGTCCTGCGATAAACTTCCAGTTTGCTATTTGAGCAGCAGAATAACTATCATCGGGCACAGTAATGAGCATATAAAATTTAGATAGTCAGTTGCAAGAAATTGTTTCTGAAAAAGAGGAATTCATAAATGCTGAATAAAAAATTAAATATTAGGAAGTCTCTCTTGGAAGTATCGGTCCTTGTATGAAAGTGAAACGTGAGCGGTAGCAGAACAGGTTTTCAGTAGTAATTGCGGAAGATTGGGCAGTAGCTTCGGGCAAGTCAGTGCACTCGAATTCGGGAGGCCCTAAAGTCATTATTCAGGGCTTTAGGAGGAGAAGGGATCGTATCCTTCTGGGACCATTCTGACTTCGCTTTTCCGTAATGTGTCTAAATAATCTGAGAGCTGGATAAATGAAAACTCGAAGCCTCATGGTCTCGATCCATTGCCGAGCATTTGAGCTTTTGGCACAAAATAACTGGAAAAAGGGATAAATAAAAATGAGTTTACATAATTTATTTCACAAATTTTCATTATATTTAGCAAATATAATTACAAAACTGTATTTTACATAAATAATATTTATCCAACTTCATCTGAAACATGGAAACTCAACTGGTTTCTAAATTGCTAAGGTGTTTGGCTGAATTTTTGTCGTAGACAAGCTCAAAATTGGCTGTAAATCGTCACTCGTCATGCTTTTCCTATTTTTTGATTTGTTAATCTTCATTATGGAGGAAGTTTGATCATACAAATAAGTTGACCTGAATAGGGTAGCGCATTTTAATACATTATCTATCAATAAATTATAATTGTTTCTGTCGACACAACGATAGAAATTTAACACATTTAGTTCATAGAATTTAATCCGCAGTGTCTCGTCGTTTTGCATGTCAACGCGTTACACCTGCACCGCTTCTGACGTATTTTCAGACTAAATGGCAAAACGACTGCTACGTAAATCTAGCAGTGGCTTTCTTCTTCTTCTTTTCTTCGACCTTTATCCCATATCCATACGGGCTCTGCCTGTTACATCTTGAATTGGCATTTTAATGGTAAAGGGTGGTCGGATGCGCTTCCTACCTTCACTCCTTCCCTACTCTCCCTCTCCTTGTTTCCTGTTCTACACTGCGTCGAAAAGTTCGAGCCTGTTAGTCACCAGGAGACCTAATACGTTGCCTTCAAGAGTCTATTCTCTGATTAGCTACTCAAGGTAATTTTCAGAGAAGGCACTTAGAACAATTTCACATGATTGTCTGTACCTAATACCCACCTTAATACCTCGAGTCTATAGCTGGTAAGTTGAAATCTCCAACTAATACTATAAGACGAGCAAGAAATTTACGCGAAATCTTCTCCCAGCTTCCCTCGAATGTTCTGCTACTACCGTTCCTGAGGCAGGGTGTCTATAAAAGCATCCGATGACTATGTTTGTTTCTTTTTTAACATTTACCTTCAACGTCCTCTCTGAGAAGAAATGCTTCCCTTAAATGTATTTTCATATACATGAGTAGTGTAGCACTTTAAAACGATCCAACAATACGGTGAATTAATGTACTTTTGAAAATCTAACTAATGACTAACATTTAACAAAATGTAGAATGTGACAATAACTTATAACAACTTCGTTTCAGCAATTACGAAGGAGGTTATAATTTAAGAAACATATCAGTTATGAACTACTTCAGTGATTATGATTCTCCCCTGTTTGTTTGAAACAGAAAGCACGTAGTTAGTTAACTATGACATACTGCCATTTCTGTCGGAAATGAAAACAGTCGCTCGCATGACAACTGACACTAGGGTGGGGGAGGGGGGGGGGGGCGCTTGGCTGTCCGTGCCTACGCCCCGGCATCCGTGTCTCCTTGTAAGGGGCGTGACGTCACAGTACAGGTTCGCTGCACCTACAGTTCTCTGCACGTGACCTAAACAGGCCAGCGACAGAGGTCTGCGCGGATCAGTAGACACAGCCTTGGATATCCACAGCAATATTTACTTTGTGAATAAAAGCCTGCACCGGTGCGAATTTCCGCAGGTATTTATGCGGTTATCCAAATAATAATTATGTTGTGGTTAAAAGTTAAAGAGCAGTGTTAATAGTAAGACTTGGTATATTTACATTACAAGCGATCGACAACAATAATAATTATTGTTTTAAGTTTCTATTATTATTCATTTTGGTCGGAGTGCCACTATATCAGCTAGAATGCGCAGTGTCCTGGACATCGTAGACGTATTATTCACATCTGCAAGGGTTAAAACTGGCGACATGTCAATCTTCCTGGTTCCCACAGAATTACACGTACATCCTGCTTCTGTGGTATTAGCAGCTGCCTTACGTCTGAATCACTCCTGTTGTGTCTCCCTTAACATGAGTCATTTACGTTATTACCTAAAGCTGCCAGACGACTACATGAAGTTGTTCTACGAGACACCATGTACTGGATTCTTCTTTTCATGGTTTGCCTCCTGTATGTGTATCACACATATATAAATAACGTTCGTATAAAATCACTGAACCGATCAACGTTCCCCTTAAGTATATTTACAAATACACAATGCGAAGCTTGTGACATCGAGAAGTTTAGCACGTTAATATGATTCAATAATATGGTGAGTTAATGTACATTTGAAAATCGAATTAATGAGTAACATTTAACAAAATGTAGGATGTGGTGATAAATTATAATACAGCTTCATTTAATTTCTCGAGGTTCCGCACAAAATTTCAGAAAATTCGTTTCAGTCAATTCGTTTCAGTTATTAGGAACCAAGGTTATAACTTAAGGACCTTACTAACCACAGGATCGACTACGCTGTTTTAAAATGTGATCGTGATCGCAGCCTACGTTTTTAGTATGTGGAGGTCCGACTGAACATACGAAAATTCAGATCAGGCGCAAGCCTAGCAGCAGAACCCCAACGTACTCGACGGGCTAAAGTGTTTTACGATATTTCAATTTCTGTGAATGGGAATGAAAGTTTTGCAGATAAGGGATTTCAGGTTGCGGTGCGGATAGAATTCCTCTTATCCGTTCAGACCTGTAGCCATTAACAAGGAATTGGGGTAAATAGGATCAGAGACACGTTTCAACTGGAAAAGTGATTGGTGATAAAAGAACGTAGCGAAACAGAAACAGCAAAAGGAAAGCCGAAGTTTTAAATTTCACGTTTTAGAAATATTTCACACAGGAGAATCGTACAATCGTGCCGTCGTTTGACCATCGCAGAGACTCCCGTATGGAGGACATAATAGCAAGCAAGCATCCCAATTCGATTTTCCAAAGAGTAATTTACGGCATCTGCCCCTTACTTAGCTTGCATTTATCACGAATCTCTCGCACAGCAGAAAGTCCCAAGCGAATGGAAAAAAAGCGCAAGTGGCTCTTGTGTATAAGAAGGCTAAAAGAATGAACCTGTAAAATTACAGATCGATATCCTCAACATCGGTTTGCTGCAGTATTCTTTAACATATTCTCAGATTGAATATTATAAATTTCATTGTGACAGAAAAGTTTTTGTCCACGAATCAGCACAGTTTTAGAAAGCATCACTCGTGCAAAACTCAGCTTGTCCTTTTCTGATGTGATATCCTGCGAACTATGAATGAAGGGCAACAGGCAGCTTCCATATTTCTAGATTTTCGAAAAAGCATTTGAAACAGTGTCTCAGGGCAGACTGTTACGAAGGTAGGGGCATACGGAATAGATTCCCAGATATGTGAGTGGCTCAAAGACTTGTTAATAGGACCCAGTTGTCCTCGAAGGCAAGCGTTCATCAGAGACAGGGTTATCGTCAGGAATGTCCGAGGGAAGTATGATAGGACCGCTATTATTTTGTGTATTCATAAATGATCAGGCGGACAGGGAGGGCAGTAATCTGCGGTTGTTTGCTGTGGTGTATGGGAAGGTGTCATCGTTGAGTGACCATAGGAGTAGGTTCGAAAAACACGCAAATATTGAAAAGATGTTTCGGAAACTCAAATGGAAATCTTTGGAGGGAGGGCGACGTTCTTTTCGAGGGGCGCTACTGTGAAGATTTAGAGAAGAAGCATTTAAAGTTGACTGCAGAATGATTCTATTGACACCAATGTACATTTCGAGTAAAGGTCACGAATATAGATAAGAGTCATTAGGACTCATACGGCGGCGCATAGTCGTCGTTTTTACCTCGCGCTGTTCGCGAGTGGAACAGGGAAGGAAGTGACTGGTCAAAAAATGTTCAAACGTGTGTAAAATCTTATCGGACTTAACTGCTAAGGTCATCAGTCCCTAAGCTTACACACTACTTAACCTAAATTATCCTAAGGACAAACACACACACCCATGCCCGAGGGAGGACTCGAACCTCCGCCGGGATCAGCGGCAGCGCCCAAGACCGCTCGGCTAATCCCGCGCGGCGAAAGGAAGTGACTAATTAAAGCAAAGGGCTTCAGTGGCTTGTGTAATATGTATGTTGATGCAGATTATTGTTATTAGGTGATGCAATTACCCACAACGAAGTATAGTCTGAACGAAGTTGTACAAATATTCAGTTACACCTTGATAAGATTTCAAAGTGGTGCAAATTACCAGATTGCTTTAAATGTTCAAAAATGTAAAATTATGCACTTCACAAAACGAAAGTGACAACTAGAACATGTAAACTCATATCAATATTTGGGTGTGGCACTTAGTAGGGACAGAAGTCAACCATCACATAGGCTCAGTCGTGGGTAAAGGACGTAGAAGACTTCGGTTTATTGGTAGAACACTTGGGAAATGCAATCAGTCTACAAAGGATGGCTCTGAGCACTATGAGACTTTACATCTGACGTCATCAGTCACCTTGAACTTAGAACTACTTTAACCTAACTAATCTAAGGACATCACACACATCCATGACCGAGGCAGGATTCGAACCCGCGACCGTAGCAGTCGCGCGGTTCCGGACTGAAGCGCCTAGAACCGCTCGGCCACTACGGACGGCTCTACAAAGGAGATTACCTACAAATCACTCGTGTGACCCATCCTAGAATACTGTTCAAGTGTATGGGACTCGTACCAAATAGGGCTAGCAGAGGATATTGACTGTGTGCTGAGAAGGGCGTACGAATGGTCACATGTATGTTTGATCGGCGGCGGGAGTCACTGAGACGTTGAAAGAACTGAATTGGCAAACTCTTGAAGATAGATGGAAACCGTCCCAAGAAAGTCTACTAACAAAATTTCAGGAACTGCTATTAAATATTGACTCTGGTAACATACAAAACTCTTCATATCGCTCCCAAAGGGATCGGAAGGATAAAATTAGATTAATTGCAGCGCGCAACCATTTTTCTCGCGCTTCATACGTGAGCTGAACTGGAAACTGGCACAATGGGACGTACCCTTTTGCCGTGCACTTCATAGTGGCTTGCAGAATGTAGATTACTCATGAATTAAGATTACTTATGAATTACTAGGATTTGTCGATGGATCATGAATATAATCTTCACACATCCAAGTGTATTCTGTGTGTTTCCAAACATAATTTCGACGCAGTGCCGTAGACCGTAAAGGAACTGGTGCAGCTCGGGGCAGCCGCTGCAAGTTACTGGAGGCGCGACGCACCCTACGCACGAGGGAGTAGCTGCCGTTTATTTGTATCTGGGCGCGGCTGCGGATGCGATGCTGCCCCTGTTCTGAGGCATCCTAGCATCCTATTTTCACTGCAGCACTCATTTCATTCCACGAAAATCATTTTAGGTAGGGGCGCGAACTGAAGACTGAATTCCGTAATCGAAGACCACTCATCACGGCCATGAATTGCGCACATGACGAATTTCGACCCCTCAAAATCCTGCCATCGTCAACGACACATGCGATTCATCGAGATTTTCCCACCTGGACTGTGTCGTTTGGACTCCGGTACGTACATGTTTTCATAGTACCAGTTGCTCATTTCATTATCCAAATAATCGAATCGTAGCAAGTACCTCAGTGCCTTTACTTGAGTCTTATATTTCGAGCTACTAATTGTGAAATTACTGCGTTTCAGTATATTCCTTGCCGTTTATTGTGACATTAGGAGAAGCTGACTCACGGGGCGAGAGACAGTGGTGAGTGTTAAATGGCTCCCGGCGGCCAGCCAGCAAGGAGGAGAAGCGAGCGAGGAATGCGTGGCACGCAGGCGCCTAAGTGCAGATCTACATCTACATGGATACTATGCAACTCACATTCTAGTGCCTGGCAGAGGGTTCTTCGAACCACCTTCACAATTCTCTACTATTCCAATCTCGTATAGCGCGTGGAAAAGATGAACACCTATATCTTTCTGCACGAGCTCTGATTTCCTTTATTTTATCATGGTGATCGTTCCTCCCTGTGTAGGTCGGTGCCAACAAAATATTTTCGCATTCGGAGGAGAAGGTTGTTGATTGAAATTTCGTGAGAAGATCCCGTCGCAACGAAAAACGCCTTTCTTTTACTGATTTCCAGCCCAAATCCTGTATCATTTCTGTGACACTCTCTCCCATATTTCACGATAATACAAAACGCGGTGCCTTTCTTTGAACTTTTTCGATGTACTCCGTCAGTTCTATCTGTTAAGGATCCCACACCGCGCAGCAATATTCTAAAAGAGGGCGGACAAGCGTAGTGCAGGCAGTCTCCTTAGTAGGTCTGTTACATTTTCTAAGTGTCCCGCCAATAAAACGCAGTCTTTGGTTAGCCTTCCCCACAACATTTTTTATGTTTTCCTTTCAATTTAAGTTGTTCGTAATTGTACAAACCGTGCTGTCCAGGGACCGTTCTTTGACTCAAAATTTTAACCTGGTGTAGGACTCAATATTTCATACCTGCTTTACGACTGTGATGTCTTTCAAAGAGCTTTGGATAATTTTTGTTGATACAGTTCTTTACCATAAAACTGTTCTTGACTCGTGTTGTAATACACTCTAAATACACTCAAGAAAAAATAGAAGAAAGCAGAGAACCAAATGATCACAATTTAAGAAAAAATGGATCATTTATTCAAGAGAATGAAAATCACATATTAAGTCCACCTCTGACCCTTATGTAAGCAGTCACTCGGCCTGTCATTGAGCAACAGAGATGCTGGATGTCATCCTGGGGGATATTGTGCCAAATTCTGTCATTTGTCCAACTGGTGTGTAGGATCGTCAAAATCCCAAGCTGCCCGGAAGACGCCGCCCGCAATACCCCAAACGTTCCAGATAGGGGAGAGATCCGCCGACCTTTCTAGACAAGGTAGTGTTCGACAAGCACGAAGGCTAGTGTTAAAAACTCTCGCCAGATGCAGGTGTTCCCCGAGGGCTGAAGCGTGAACGCCAGCTGAAGCGTGCAGACGGATGAAGGGTGGAGATGGTAGTGAGTCAACATGGCTGTGGAGGTACGACGCATCCAGGTTAAGTCACTCGATGAGGATTTGATCGCGCAGTTCCACCATACTGCAGGCATGATGACGTCGGCGTTTTACCTGCTGTTCCAAAATGCCCTACAGATTTTTTTATGGGCTCCAAGTCAGGTGTTTCTGCATCCCAGTCAAGATTTAATAGCGCGGGGGAGTGTTAAGAGAACCAGTAAATATTCTTCCTACCCGATGAACTTTTCTGTTAAGTCATAATGTGCCTCTGTGAGCAATAGCCTCTTGCGTCGTGACCGACTCCAAGCGTTCACTGCATACAATTCCTGTCGCATTCTCACTCTTAAATTTCTGTAACGACCTTCATCAGAAAAAGAGGATCTGTTGCATTAGATAACGATCATAATAATGACAAACAGGAAGACAGGATAATGCTCTTAAGGAACAAGTTTTAGATTTATGTGTCAATTGATATTCTTACATGTCGACGAAACTTTTTTTTTAATATCGACATGGAAATATTCTGCTTAAGCCCGCATAACTATAGCCATTTAGTTTTCCAGTCCGATTTATACGGTGTCAAGGTCGAACTCCCTATTCTGAGACAATGTTTTTCTAAAAAAATGATTTTGTTAAACAACTGTCATAACTAGAGTAATTCCTTGTTATGTGGAAGAAATGTCGAATTTCGAGAAAAGTCGGATTTATATTTCGTTAGCTGTTAATGTTTGTTTCATTGCTAAACGAATCTGAATACGCATTAAGTAAGTTGAAGCTGCAGTATTCTGTAACATTAATCTAATTTTAGTTTATACACTCTGCGCTTCATAAGTGTTAGTGTGTAATTTGTGAATGTAGCAGAAACAAGACATTATGTAGCAACAAGTGTAATAACTGAATGACACGAACCACTTTGTCAGTTCTTCCACATCATCATACGAATGCAACCTGAGTCGTCAAATCCGAAGTACGACATTTAAAACACTCACGCAGCGGATATCCTCTAATTAATTATAGTAATTATGACTTAACCCAACATAGACAGCTTCTATGTCGATTTATCAATAGCTACTTCCGTCGAGCTAAAAGCCGAAAATAAAAGTGTCGATTTTCCAAAAAACATTGTGTCGAGGTAAGTGTCAAAACGTTCCTCTGTTTTTTCAGTAATTAACGTTTTTACGAACTTTCATCTAAATCCGTGTCTCACAAATATAGCCTCCCTTTGTAAACAACGACCACTCTCTATGCAGAAGGTTTCGAGCTTGGCTCAACAAGATTTGCGATGTCCATTCAAAGTACTGAGGCGGCGGAATTAATTTTTTACCAATCACTAGGTCTACGTCGCTAGGCTAATACAGTTCTTAAGTCCGCGTGCACTATTCTTATATTCTGCTGTCGCCATCCGACTTTGCTAGTCGAATAGCATCTTCAAATAATTCGTTATGTAGAGCGGTCTTAGTTTGGGTGCAAATAATAATGAATGAATCGGTAGGACGAGACATTGTACTACTACGTCAACCCCAGAAGACATCAAATGCATTTATTCGACGGAAAGGAACTCGATGTGAGAAGCAAGCGCGCTCATACAAGAGTTTGAGGCGGTATCAGGGGCGTAGTCTTGGGGGTGTGAAGTATTTTTAATATTTTGGAATACAATGGCTACTTACGAAATAAAAATTTCCAGTTCCGACACAGTTAAAAACCTGCATAATGCCGAATTTCAAATAATTTTCTTGAAAGAAAAACACACAATTACGCCTTATTTTTTCCTTTCCCAGAGAGCTGGGGAGGCGGCCCCTCCTTGGCCCGGGGAAGGGCGCCCTTGCCTAGAAGAAACTTTGTCCGCCCTATCCCTGTAAAGAAATGAAGTGAACTCGAACCTTCGTAGACGTACTATTTCCAGACGGGAATCCAGCAGTCTGGCATCCGACATGTGGAATGCTCGGAAGTGAGAAAAAGAAAAGGATGTAGCTTCTTTTAACAAGAGCAGCTCTTGAGGCAGACACTCCTGGAAATCGTCCAACTATGCGTCTGGAGAAACTTGCGGGAGACTAAATGGTTCACGTAAATTTAGACTTCCATGCTGGTGGGGTAAAGTACGACAAGAACTAACAAAGTTGGATTAACACACTGTTACCATCGTTGTTATCATAATTTTCCCTGACTTTGCTGAAGGTGTTCGTTACCGGCGTTGTGTGAAATCCCTAAATTCTATAGGTAATGTACAGCATGCCTGATGGTTTCAGGCAAACTAAGAAATATAAGCTTTTTGTGAAAATGTTACTTCCTTTTACGCGAAGTATTAAAAGAACACAAGATGAAAGCCTTTATTAATTAATACGTATTTGAAACTCAAAGAACAAAACTACGAAATAAAGCACAACAATGAAAGCAGAACTAAGATTAAAGTACTTGTTACAGTAAGTACTCAGTTTTCTTTTTCCCAAAAAAATACTTCATATTTTGACAATTTGATTTTGTACATACAGGGTGATTCAAAAAGAATACCACAACTTTAAAAATGTGTATTTAATGAAAGAAACATAATATAACCTTCTGTTATACATCAATACAAAGAGTATTAAAAAAGGTTTTTTTTCACTCAAAAACAAGTTCAGAGATGTTCAATATGGCCCCCTCCAGACACTCGAGCAATATCAACCCGATACTCCAACTCGTTCCACACTCTCTGTAGCATATCAGGCGTAACAGTTTGCCTAGTCAACAGCGCTTCAAGCGAACAAATGTACAACTAAATGAAACTTTATAGCTCCCTTAATTCGCCGACAGATAGTGCTTAGCTCTGCCTTTTGTCGTTGCAGAGTTTTAAATTCCTAAATTTGTGATATTCTTTTTGAAACACCCTGTACATTTCACAACTTAGAGAAGAATGCAAACAAAATACTGGTAATGATAAAATACAAAGCAGAACTGACATGACCTATTTGTTGCAGTATGGAAGGCTAGAGTGACATTTTGAATTGCACTTAATTTTATTTTTCACTCAAAGGCACTTCATATTTTGGCATTTTGTGTTGCATATACAGCTGACGAGTCCGTCGTCTGGCGGGCTGAGAAGTAGCTGCAGATCCAGGAGGTATTTTGTGGTCAGGTACGTCTTCAATTCTCATAAGTTCTTTGGACATACGGTGAATTCTGATCTCCGTAGAGCCGCTTCAAGATTCCTTCTGCAGTTCCAAGTCTGTAATAGCCATTTTCCGTCACGTTCACAACAACTGCCAGCAGACTGCGTGAGTCACTCAGCCCGTTGCGACGTCGGGAATCGGAACTCGCACAATGGCACTCAGTTGTACAGGAGGAACTTTTTGTCAGAATCCCTTTTCATTTACTTGGTCTGAATCTCAAGATTCAATTTCAATTCCGTTTTACTTGGATAGTTTTCTTGATATTGAAACGCTGCGCAAAACGCTAACCCCATTCATTTCTACTTCGTCGCCGTCTTTGTCCTTAGTACGTCCATAGATGTCACGTACGTTTCGGCCACACTTTTGACATGTATAACTACCGCCGGTTTCTTTTAAGCAGACACAACAGATATCAGAAAAAGAAGGATTATCAGTAACCCCAGAAATGGAACGTTCTCCGACAACCATGGCTTCTTCACTGTTTTGGTTTCCTCCTTCATTCTCATCTATGTCTTCTGCAGGAAGCCGTGCCTCTTGTGTTGTTTCATCTCGCTGTTGTGTTGTTTTTACGATCTCTGTTATTTTTTCGAGCTCTTCCTCACTCTCCACGTCTTGCAAAACTTCGTGAGCTAGGAACGACGTCGAGAGACCTAGTCCAGCTTTGCAGCCGAACAGAGCTTCTTTGGTGACCTACCAGTCCCAGAGTGAAAAGCTCTGTTTTTCATAAGCTGGACGAACCGCAGTCCATCACTCCAGTAGCTAGTTTTTTCATCTTGCGTCCAAACACACAGCATATTTTCAATGTCTTTTCGTCTTTCGACGCACCCCTGACTTTGTGAGTGGGGCGGCTCACCATGGACGATCTTCAAGGGAGGCCAGATCTCCTTTAGGCCGCTTACCACATAGTTTGCAAATTCACTGCCTTTAGAGGACTATAGACTCGCTGGAGTACCAAACAACGTAAATATGCCGATGAAGTTGTAGCCTGCTTCTTCCGATCTCTTTGATTTCAGAGGCTTGAGAACTATAAACTTAGCGAGATGATCTTGAGAGATCATTATAAACTTGTACTCTCTATCACGATGGTACTGAAAATTGGTGAGATTCACCTGACAAAGGGAACTAGATTCCGAAAAAAATATTGGCTTGATCACAATCTCTTTTTTAACGCCTTCTTGCTTCTTCAGGCAAGGGTCACAAAGATGAACGTACAGCTCAGTATCGTGACGGGTAATGTTCTTATAATTGGGTGAAAGCTTTTCAGTATTCTGTGACTCCCTTCATGACCAATAGCCAAACGGGCATTAGGAATACAACAAATAACTCGAAGTCCGCGACGTAAAATTGAATAGCACTTGTACCTTCTTTAACAGGGTAGATCAAAATAGTCTTATTCTCGAAATCATTACGTCATAGTGTTTCAGCACCCGATAGTCCCGTTGTTCCTTCTTTACTGTCGTCTTAGTCTTTTTCATATCGTTGACTAACTTTTGGTAACTGATTTCGGTTAGGAGAACACAGTGTTTAGCAGAACTGGCTTTTACCTGAGGTAATTCATCGCAGAACCGTCGTTGCTCGTCAACATCGCGTGATTCCCGCTTTGCACTACACTGCCTTCCAACTCGGTGATACAACGACTACGGGAAAGGACGACGGGAAAGCGTCTGTGGGTCTTCAGCCAAATGCTTTACGAGGTCTGTTCAAAAAATTCCGGTATATTCGTCATTTCTCGCCAGCAGTATGTTGAAGCGACGTGCGGGTGGCATCCCTGCACACGCCTGTGCTAAATGTGTAACAGCCGGAAGTTTCTTTGTTGCATCTCTGTTAGTTATTATTCAGTGCTGTATTGAGTAGAACGTTCTGTCGCCGCACAGTTTACGAATTTCGAAATGGCAGAGTTAGGGGAGCAACGCGTATGTATAAAATTTTCTGTAAAACTCGAGAAAACCTTTGCAAAGACATATCAAATGATGCAGAAAGCCAACGGTGATGAGAGCTTAAGCCGTACTCGGTGTTACAAATGTTTAAAAATGGCCTGACGGAAGGTAGAGATGACTCTCGTTCAGGACGCCCTTCGACGTCTACCGATGGCGTTCATGTCAGGAACGTCAACGAAATTGTGCGTGCTAATCGAAGACTGACTGTCCGAGAGATCGCTGAAGAATTTAACATTTCAGTTGGATCGTGTCATGAAATTCTGACCCAGCATCTTGGAATGCACCGTGTTGCCGCCAAGTTCGTCCCATGGCTCATGAATCAAGACCAGAAAAACCTTCGCCTCGCAATCTATGAAGAGCTTTTGGATCAAGCAAATGAGAACGAGATGTTCCTTAAGAGAATCGTAACTGATGATGCTACGTGCGTCCACAGTTGTGATGTTCAGAGCAAGGTTCCAGCTTCATAGTGGGCAGGGAAAGGTTGTCCAAGACCACAAGAAGCTCATCATCTCCGCAAGCCACCTGACGATGTGTGGCGGAGGGTACTGTGCGTACCTCTATCGGTTCTCTCTTCTATTCCAGTCTCGTATTGTTAGTGGAAAGAAAGATTGTCGGTATGCCTCTGTGTGGGCTCTAATCTCTCTGATTTTATCCTCATGGTCTCTTCGCGAGATATACGTAGGAGGGAGTAATATACTGACTGCCTGACTCCTCGGTGAAGGTATGTTCTCGAAACTTCAACAAAAGCCCGTACCGAGCTACTGAGCGTCTCTCCTGCAAAGTCTTCCACTGGAGTTTATCTTTCATCTCCGTAACGCTTTCGCGATTACTAAATGATCTTTTAACGAAGCGCGCTGCTCTCCGTTGGATCTTCTCTATCTCTTCTATCAACCCTATCTGGTACGGATCCCACACTGGTGAGAAGTATTCAAGCAGTGGGCGAACAAGTGTACTGTAACCTACTTCCTTTGTTTTCGGATTGCATTTCCTTAGGATTCTTCCAATGAATCTCAGTCTGGCATCTGCTTTACCGACGATCGACTTTATATGATCATTCCATTTTAAATCACTCCTAATGCCTACTCCCAGATGATTTATGGAATTAACTGCTTCCAGTTGCTGACCTGCTATATTGCAGCTAAATGATAAAGGATCTTTCTTTCTATGTATTCGCAGCACATTACACTTGTCTACATTGAGATTCAATTGCCATTCCGTGCACCATGCGTCAATTCGCTGCAGATCCTCCTGCAATTCAGTACAATTTTCCATTGTTGCAACCTCTCGATACACCACAGCATCATCTGCAAAAAGCCTCAGTGAACTTCCGATGTCATCCACCAGGTCATTTATGTATATTGTGAATAGCAACGGTCCTATGACACTCCCCTGTGGCACACCTGAAATCACTCTTACTTCGGAAGACTTCTCTCCATTGAGAATGACATGCTGCGTTCTGTTCTCTAGGAATTCTTCAATCTAATCACACAATTCGTCTGATAGTCCATATGCTCTTACTTTTTTCGTTAAACGACTGTGGGGAACTGTATCGAACGCCTTGCGGAAGTCAAGAAACACGGCATCTACCTGGGAACCCGTGTCTATGGCCCTCTGAGTCTCGTGGACGAATAGCGCGACCTGGGTTTCACACGATCGTCTTTTTCGAAACCCATGCTGATTCCTACAGAGTAGATTTCTAGTCTCCAGGAAAGTCATTATACTCGAACATAATACGTGTTCCAAAATTCTACAACTGATCGACGTTAGAGATATAGATCTATAGTTTTGCACATCTGTTCGACGTCCCTTCTTAAAAACAGGGATGACTTGTGCCCTTTTCCAATCATTTGGAACGCTACGGTCTTCTAGAGACCTACGGTACACCGCTGCAAGAAGGGGGGCAAGTTCCTTCACGTACTCTGTGTAAAATGGAACTGGTATCCCATCAGGCCCAGCGGCCTTTCCTCTTTGGATCGTCAAATGTCGAAGCTATGCTGATAGTTTTCTTTTATTTCGAAGGATTAGCTCATCATGAATTCGTGCCACAGGGACAAACTGTTAATCGATGGTGCGACGTTTGCGAGAAAATCTGAGAAGGAAACGCCGTGGAATGTGGAGAGACAATTCGCGGCTCTCGCGTCACGATAACGCACCAGCAGATTCATCTCTGTTGGTGCGTGACTGTTGCACAAAAAACGAAATCACTGTGCTACCACATCCTTCGTACAGTCCAAACCTGGCCCATGAGGACTTTTTTCATTTCCAAATACGAAAATCCTGTTGAAAGGACGAAGATTTGCAAAGATAGACGAGATAAAAGAAAATTCACAGACAGTGCTTCGCGAGATCCAGCAAGGAGCGTACCAAGAGTGTTTCCGGAAGCGGAGGCGGTGTTTGGTGCGGTGTGACAGTTATGGAGGAGAGTATTAGGAGGAGACCACGCACAATAAGTAAAAGATAAGCGCAGAAAAAAAATTGTGAACGAGCTTCCGGAATTTTTTGAACAGACATCGTACACTGGAGAAATGTTATGGCGTGATAGTTGAACGTCGTACAACACACTGCCTTCGCAACCATTAAGTGAACGGCAAACAGTGGTGGCAGGAAAGAAGATGTCTGTTTAGGCGTATTACATACTTTGCCAAAAGACAATCTGCGAAAGTATAGAATGCCTAGGCAATGTATGAAATATCGATCTTTTCATACTTTGCCGATCGATTTTAGGTATTCTGTACATTACCCAGACATGCTATAAAATGGCGTATTTCACACAATGCCTGTAACATATATGCTGCGTTTACCGGGACACTGCAGGACGGTTTATTCAGGTTCAGACGTATCTAAATTCAGGCAAATTTGCTGTTTCTGTAAACGACGGCACCAACGCGCGCTTGTGAGAGACTTCAGCGATAGCTAGTCTGAATCCTGGTGGTGGGAAAAATTAGCACCTCCAGAGGAGAAGCGCAGTCTAGCAGAGCAGCGACGACTCCGTTGGCGCAGCTGTGCCGGTAACTCGGAGCCGTGCCGCAGAAACTCGGCGGAGGCGGCTTGTGATCAATACCTGCAGAGAGCTTTATCCGCAGTCTGGCAATCGTGGATTGCGCAGTCCACGTCTTTCTTCATTTCTGCTCTTTCTTCTTTTGCAACTCTAACAGCAGCTGGCGGGACGAAGGAAAAGCATTTAGAGTCTCTGCAACGAATCATTGTTAAGCTGAACACAAATAACGAAATCGCTCACGTTGTCAGAGATTGTTTCATTCTGCACTCCAGAGAACTACCTTGAAGGTTGTCATAAAGACATTATGTCCTGAGACAAACTAGTCCACAGCTGGCACAAGGACGGAGTTGACGTTCGAGCCTTCATGGTTTTCCCGTTTTCGATTCATAAACGCTTTATGAATGTACGCGCTTGTTAACGGGAAAGAAAGACGAATAATCTGTTTCTTTTTAATTCAGAAAGTTTATTCATCAAGATAACAGAAAATAATTAGAAAGTTGTGAGCATTACGCCCTTATGAGGTTACGTGTAACATTTGTTTCGCAAGCCATTTAAAGCGCTTTTTAAATTACTCGGTATCTGACGTTTGAGTTCCAGGGTCACGACGTTGTCACACCACGGCGTCACGTTCTCCGCGGCAATAGACATTCTGTTAAAGGTCTCAGTGAAGCCTGGTGCGCAAATGGGCGATCCACCCTGATGGTGCTCAGATGTCGTCGACTGAAAACTAGACGATAAGTATGCCTGTCCTCACATTGCCATGCAGTCCAACGTTGGGCCACTATCGCATCCGAATACCTGACAAATTTAGATATTGCACAATTCGACCATCCAGCCAAATACTGACACACGGACTCAGAAAATATCGTTCTTGTGCAACACAGCTAGCTCTCTATTCTTATGAAATAATGAATGCTGTCGACAAGGGATCTCAGATCGATTCCATATTCCCAGATTCCCAGAAGGCTTTTGATACCGCTCCTCGCAAGCGACTGTTAATTAAATTGCGTGCATATAGAGTATCGGCTCAGTTGTGTGACTGGACTCGTGATTTCCTCTCAGACAGATCACAGTTCGTAGTGTTAGACGGTAAATCATCGAGTAGAACAGAAGTGATATCTGGCGTTCCGCAAGGTAGTGTCATAGGCCCTCTGCTGTTTCTGATTTACATAAATGATCTAGGTGATAATCTGAGCAGCCCCCTTAGATTGTTTGCGGATGATGCTGTAATTTACCGTTTACAAAAATCATCAGATTATCAATTCCAACAACAAAATCGTCTAGAGAGAATTTCTGTATGGTGCGAAAAGTGGCAATTGGCACTAAACAAAGAAAATGCAAAGTCATCCACATGGGTGCTAAAAGAAATGCGATAAATTTTGGGTATACGATAAATTGCACAAATCTAAGGGCTGTCAATCCGACGATATACCTAGGAATTACAATTACGAGCAACTTAAATTGGAAAGACCACATAGATAATATTGCGTGGAAGGCGAAACAAAGAGTGCGCTTTGTTGGCAGAACACTTTGCGACAAAGAGACAGCCTACATTACACTTGTCTGGTCTCTGCTGGAATATGGCTGCGCGGTGTGGGATCCTTACCAGGTAGGATTGACGGAGGACATCGAAAAAGTGCAAAGAAGGGCAACCTGTTTCGTGTTATCGCGTAAGAGGGGTGAGAGTGTCACTGATATGACAAGCGAGTTGGGGTGGCAGTCACTGAAACAAAGGCGATTTTCCTTGCGGTGAGATCTATTTACGAAATATCAATCACCAACTTTCTCTTCCGAATGCGAAAATATTTTGTTGGCACCCACCTACGTAGGGAGAAATGATCATCATAATAAAATAAGAGAAATTAGAGCTCGAACGGAAAGATATAGGTGTTCCTTTTTTCCACGCGCCATTCGAGAGTGGAATGGTAGAGAAGCAGTATGAAAATGGTTCGTTGAACCCTAAGCCAGGCACTTAAGTGTGAATTGCAGAGTAACAATGTAGATGTAGATAGAGATACAATGAGGCCCCCTTGAAACAGTGTCAGATGCTGATAACTCTGTCTCATACGAGTACGTGGCATCTCCGAGTCCTTCACAGTGACCAGTCAACATCCAACGCTGTCCGAGTCCCTTATACACGACGAACGCTAATGCACTCTGGTGGCCGGTCTACATGTCACAGAGGATTGCAACGCTAATCATTCACGTACCCGCCAATGGGGGGAGGGGGGTTATGTGTAGGAAGTTACATTGACATCCGCCCATTTCTTCAGGGTGATTCACTTTATTTTAGAGACAGTATATAACAAATGCACTGTGCGACTAAATGAGAAACAGCTGCCATGCTGAAATGAGATCACTCCTGTCACCACGGCGGAAGGAATAGTCGTATGTACCACGTGACATAGAAGTCATCACGTCTTGCACTGGCTATCGGAGTTAACACTTGACCGCATAATAGTTAAGACGTAAAAGATCAGTGCCTTATTCGTGGCCGTATCGTAACTCCCCGGCGCATGGTACATTCCATTTTCGAGGTCTAGATGGCACTTAACTTTTAAGTTGCCACTGTATCAAAGGTGTGTCTCGATTTAGAGACATTTGTTTCCCTAGATTAAACTACTCTGCATAACATGCTGATGACGAAGTTCGCTGCTGGTTATCTGGTATTGCATCGTAGGACAGACGGGCAACAGTACAGCAGATCACCCGCTAAGCCATTGCTAAACAAAAGAACCGGTGTGCAGTCATAGCATCCAGAATGACGTTCTTGTTTCTTTTATTTAGCGTATGACGAACTACAGAAAAAAGTAACTCGCGTAAAAATGAGAAACAAGGTACGAAACTAAAATACGAAAATAGCAATGGAGGCGTTATCAGTTTCTTAGTTCCATCATAGCTTGACTACGCAGTAGCCTTGGAAGAGATCTTCGTAAAGACGTTCGTCTCCTTTAAAACTTGTTACTGAACATCCACGAGTAATGTGGTCAGCTCCTTTGTATCAGGGTCACATTCAGGGCTGTATACGATCCCCCAGTTTATAAAGACATGACGTGCATCTTGAGTTCCTGTTACAGATGCTGATTAGGCGGCTCTTTGTTTTTATTGGCGTCTACATGCCTGTGGGCGTCACGGTTGCATCAGTCTGATACATATATATGGTAGGAAATTGCGTCCAATTGGATCTCTAAATGGTACGATGCAGATTTGTGGGAACTCTTGATATCCCAGAACAGCTTTCTAAATTTAAGCCTAGAATATGGAAGGTGAGAATGAACTTTCTTTTAGTCAATAAAATTCTTCTGGGATTGGGGCCGCATTGTCAACTACATATAGTTTTATAGTTGACAATGCAGTCCCAAACCCAGGTGAATTTTATTGACTTTGACAACGGCAGCGGAAGCCTACGTTTGCAATGAACTTCGTTTTGTTGGTTTGAGAGTCTCTAGGAACTGACTCAATGTATACCCTATTTCAATCGCAGTTCACTGCCTGTCGTCTGAGATCTGGAGAGGAGTGTGGCGTGTTGACAACCTAGGAGATGGTGATCTCCGCACAACATTCTCCTAGAAAAGAGGGCTAATAAGTCTACGTAAATGGCGGCTAAACTAGACATCGCGTCTCTCCCTACTAGAGAAAACTATGGAAACGTAAAAACTATAAACATTCTTCTCAGAACACTAGGAAAAAATATGTAGGACCTCGAATCCACATCTTGTAGAAAAACATCAAAGGAATGAGTAAAGACGACGGTGAACCACCTCCTCAGTACGGGAAACAGAAACCATCCACCTACAAGTATACCTTTGCTGACAGCACATCACAGCACACAAATATTAGCATCACCTGGAAGAATGCCACTAACCAAACAAGATCTCCTGGAGCGTAGAGTTGTTGTACTCATTACTATACGCCGATGGGCGGTACAAGTGCATTGAAAACTATGTGAGGGGATATTTCTGCTTGTCAACAATGCACCATTGTGAAGGTATTGTAGTGTGAGGGATACTCACATAGGATGAAACGCGGTCTCTGATACTTACTACCCGACCACGGCATCCATTCGTCTGTCGACTCCAAACCCACCAGCTACCTTTGCCTTCAGCAAGACCACCCCATCGCTATCGAATGGATTGAGGACCAGTCCACACTCACGATGGCTCCGGAAGTCACCTGATTTCAATCTAATCTGTGCATACCTAGAACAATTCCAAGTGATACGTGCTTGTGTAGGACACAGCTCTGGCCTATCTGTGAAAGCTGTAGGCGGTTTTTAAGCGGTTGTGGGTCCGAATGGCAACTAAGTTTCTCGGTGATTCCTAGACTCAATGCTACAACGTGTTGCCCACGTCATCCAGGCGAAATGCAGTACTACAGACTACATGCTAATGGTGAACATCATCATCTTATCACCATCATCATATCGTCACATTACCATTACTACCATCACCAACCGCTGTAAGTTGGCAGAATAAATGATCAGATACGCCCCTTACATGAGACCTTTACAAATTGCAATGAGAAGGTGAAGATGACACCTAACATAAATCGACAGTTATGAGAACATCTGCCTGTCAATATGTAATGCAAAAAGGGATGACAGTCAATCGACGGTAATTAAAACACCATTCCTATACAATGCATTTCTTTGAGCAGAAGGTAGAACAGGGAAAGCAAGTCGAGTAGCTTTTAGTTTTGAAAAGCCAGCTCCACAAAGGCATAGTGAAGCCGCGCTGTGGGAGTTAAGCCGGCAACCACTTAAAGGGGTGGCAGAAAGGAGGGCAGCGACCCCGGGCCAGGTGATTCAAGCTGGAGGGCCGCCTGTAGTGAGGGCATCAGTGCAAGAGCAGAGAAGAAGCTTTAGAAAACTGCGTTTCGAAATTCCAACGTGGTACGAACTAAAGCAAGTGACGCAATTTCGTCCAGCGAGTCCGACACCCGGAAAGGTCAATATACTTTGGGCGTCTAGAACGGGCACAAAATGTCCGATTGGCGGAAACTCACAAGGAAGGAGAAAACTACTGAAGTTTCGAAGCAGTTTGAGAGAAGGGACGTTGCGATTGGTAGAGGCTGTTTTTACAAGATGAGAAGAACACTCCTATTGGTCGAAAAAAGCCGTACCGTGAAAAAGGAACCCAAATAGAGGGAGGCAGTTCTGCCACGAGTAGGACAAGAGAGAAATTTTGTGGGGGGACTCTTCTCTGAACTGGCGTCAAGTGCAGAACGGAGCTCTTTACGTTCCGTAGGACGTAGAGGAGAAATTGGTGTGGACACTGCGTTCACAGCGGCTGCACTCCACCTAAAATTAGCAGTAGAAA
Organism: Schistocerca gregaria; assembly: GCF_023897955.1. Taxonomy (NCBI): domain Eukaryota; kingdom Metazoa; phylum Arthropoda; class Insecta; order Orthoptera; family Acrididae; genus Schistocerca; species Schistocerca gregaria. Next base: position 663,001,614 of record NC_064923.1, read on the forward strand.
CGTTTAGCTCCAACTGTGGAGAAATGAATCAGCCAAATTAGTTAATTGTTCTTGCGAGAACTGAGAGACCACTATAATATGCACGCTGCTCTAACCATGCGCCTTTATATCGTCACATAATAAGACTAGGGCTGAGTACATGTTTTCTCGCATAACGAGAAACATAGGGAAAGTTTCTGCTGGAAAGTTCAGCAAAGGCCAGATTAGTTTTGTAGGACTTTCAGTGGGAAAAAGTGTCCTTGCAGATAGCAGCAAGTCGCAGCTTAAAGTAAGTACCGCGTGCAGAGGTTGTTGGTTCACCAGCTTGCATCCACTATAAACTCGAGCGGCCTTGGGTAATCTTGCGCTCAAATTTGTCACGTGACTAACCATCCACTGAAGACTTGATTGTCATCCTAAATAGTATCGAACTTTTAACCGGAATCGGACGAGTTTCGTAGTACCGACCAACATCATAACGTATGTGTAGGAGCAATTTTGTAAAGAAACGTCCAATTAAACGTTCATATCATTGCGCTTAGGATTAATGTAAAGAAACTTCCAATTAAACTTTCATAATATTGTGCTTAAGATTAATGTTCTTTTAGAGAGTTAATATTGTTGTGTAAAAACTTATTTCACTTTTTGATGTTGGTAAGATGCGTTATCCATTGCACTGTTTTTATGTTCGCGAGTTGAAAACCGTGTGAAAAGCTGTAATTTGGTGAGAAATATTGCGACATAAAGCTTGTCATTTCACCTCACACAGTTGTTCTCAATTCAATAATAAGCAAAAAAGAAAAAAAAAGAAACATAAACCCCATCCTTACACCGTTATCAGTGCTCGATATGTCCCGTTCTGTGACTACACAAACTGTTCAACATGTCGACGATATCTGTATCTGTCCTTCGCTGGGACTCTTATTGGAGCACTTCAGATGGCAACATATTCTCTGCCACTCTGGTAATGTTGTTGTGCTATTTGGATTACTACGTTTGCAGATGGTGTACAATTTCTTTTACGGGCCATTATTTCCATGTTTTTACTTCTCATTCTCTCCCTAAAGTTACGCCAGTTGTGGAATAAAAGAATCCTTTCTGTGCACTGTTTCTTCTGTCTTTACCATTTTGGCGTAGAAGTGCAGTATTCACCGCCATATGAAAAAGCCAGTTTTGATGTCTTATTGTGAAGTCTGATTTGACTTTTTTCATTAATTTGTCAAACTTTCTTTTAATATCTCATGTAATTTATCATATTACGTCAAACTTTTGGCTATCTTTGTTTGTTTCTGAATTACGTTATATATATATATATAGTATGTCACCTGTTTTATTATTACGCTGTTATTTTTTGGAATTTTTACTGTCGACCTTGTTCCAGGTACAGTCTTTAACTTTCTTTCACTTTCACAATGTATTTTGTGACAATGTTTTGAAGTTTGCATGTATATCTTTGTAAATCGTCTTCGCCTTCAGCCATTATTATTTGGTCGTCTGTAAATAATGTTCACTACAATGAGTTTCAATCATCCACGAAAACAGAGATCTTTTTACAGGGCTGGACGACACTGTAAATACATTAGCGAATTAATTCAGTAAAAAACATACGTATGCACGTGGTCATTGCAACGTCGCTACGTTTGGCAGAACCGTACTGTAGAAGTGAGATGTGTTCATTGGCCGGGAACGCTGACGGCGAAATGCGTGTGGCGGCGCTCCGCCAGCTATGGAGAAACATCCCGGCAGCTCTCCTACCGCTACACGAACACTCTTCCTTACGCTTGCAAAACATAAGCACTGGTTTCTCAATAACTTACTTCCCACCTTCGAAACACGCTCTGTAGGAACGAAAAGTACTCGATCCCCTCATTATCCGCTGTATCAATCACTTCAGTCCGCGAATCAAATATCTGCTTGTCCAATGAGATTTTGTAGGATTGCGCTTCACGTTCATCATCCACGATACACTACGAGATTTTATCCGACGTTGGATCAACTGATTTTCAACTTGGGTGAGAGTATGTTGATAATCAGTTTCCCTTAAAGACTTCCAAGATGACGGGTACCCAATGACGTCTGTTACAGACGCCATGAATTCCCTCTCAAAAGAAGGCACACCACACACACCGCGTCAATCACAGTAGTGGTTCTACATCTACATCGACATCTACATCTACACTCTGCAAACAAGAGGACAGAGGGCACGTCGATTTGTACCAGTTATTAAGGTCTCTTCTCGTTCCATTCACGTTTGGAGCACGGGAAGAACGATAGTTTGAATTCTTCTGTGTGTGCTGTAATTATTCTAATCATTTCCTCACGATCCCTATGTGAGCGACACGTAGGGGACTGTAATGTATGCTTAGAGTCATCATTTAAAGCCGGTTCATGAAACTGTGTTAACAAGCTTTCTCCGGTTAGTTTATGTGTATTTTCAAGAATCTTCCAGTTCCGTTCCTTCACTATCTCTGTGACACTCCCACGCATCAAACAAACCTGAGACCATTCGGGCTGCCCTTTCCAGTATACGTTCAATATACCCTGTTAGTCCTATTTGGTACGGATTCCGACACACCTGAGAAATATTCTAGGACCGGTCGCACGAGTGATTTGTAAGCATTCTCCTTTGTAGACTGATTGCACTTCCCCAGTACTCAACCAATAAACCGATGTCTAACACCTGATTTACCCACGATTGAGCTTATGTGATCATTTCATATCCCTACAAAGTGTTGCACCCGTATATTTGTATGATATGACCGGTTCCAGTAGTGACTCATTTTTATTATAGTCAAAGGATACTGCGTTTTTTCGTTTTGTGAAGGGCAAAATTTTACATTTTTGAACGTTTAAAACAAAATGCCAATCTTTGCAACGTGCTGCGTCTTCCCTACTAAAAAGTCCTCAATCCAGTCTAAATTTCACACGATACACTATATGATCGTACTTTGACAATAAGCGTAGTTGTGGTACTGAGTCAAATGCTTTTCGGAAATCAAGAAATATTGCAGCTACCTGACTGGCTTCATCCAAAGCTTCCAGTACGCCATGTGGAAAAGCGCCATGCCGTTTCTGCAGAATATTTGCATGGTTGTCTGCTCTCCCGTAATAAAATATCTGCGACGTCCTCAGGTGTCAAACTACACAACTTCCTTGCTTAACGAATATACGTATTGCAGCAGTTTTGGGGATAACATCTGAATCTACAAGCTCTTCAAATAATATTAATGATTGATTGCAATTTCCTAAAACATACGTAGCCATTGAGGCCTTGGGTGTTGTAGCATAAGTTTAACTTTTGACTCGGTATGTTCCCACATTCGCTGCGCATAAATGCGAGGTTAGTCATAGCCTCTAAATTAATATAAATTCAGTGCCCTTGGGGGCTTAACAGGCCATGGAACCTGATATTGAAACAAATTGTATCATACTTTCTTTACAGTTTCACTTATGTCATGATGTGTGGCGTATTGGGCTGCAAAATCTCGTCGTGGGCTTAACCCGTGATATGGAAGGCCAGGAGAAAAAAACTGACGCAGCATTACTAGCTGGGATATCCACAAGGAGTATTTAATATCCAACCTGGAGGGATTCCTGTGTTATACAAAAGCGAGAACCTGCCTTCTGACGTACCATTATGATGTTGCTCATACATAATGTAACCGGCCGCGGTGGCCGAGCGGTTCTAGGAGCGGTTCTACGGTCGCAGGTTCGAATCCTGCCTCGGGCATGGATGTCCTTAGGTTAGTTAGGTTTAAGTAGTTCTACGTTCTAGGGCGCAGAGCCGTTTAAACCATTTTTCATACATAATACGAACGGTAATACACTCTAAGACTAAAAAAGACACACCAAGAAATAATTACCCGAATGGGATGGAAATCGGTATATATGATTTACATGTACAGACAGACATATGCCGCAGCTCGTGGTCTTGCGGTAGCGTTCTCGCACGGTGTCCCGGGATTTTTCCCTGCCTCGAGATGACTGAGTGTTGTTGTGTTGTCTTCATCATCATCATTCATCCCCATTACGGTCGGAGGAAGCCAATGGCAAACCACCTCGGCTAGGATCTTGCCTAGTCGGCGGTGCGGGTCTCCCGCGTCGTAATCCTACGCTCCTCGGGGTATGGGACCTCATCATCATCACAGACATATGAGAACAATTCCATAAAAATTGGATGATAAGAAAGAGCTTAACAAATTGAGGAAGTTAATAATGCGTTGGCCCAACTTTGGTCCTCATGCAAGCAGTTATTCGGCTTGCATTGATTGATAGAGTTGTCAGATGTTCTCCTGAGGGATACCGCGCCAAATTATGTACAATTAACGCGTTGGATCAGTTATTTTATTTGTTTATTTATTCTTCATAATTACAGCCTATTGCCTGAAAAGCTAAAATGCTCCACACAAATCACATTTTCTTGGATAGCAACAAATTTATATATTACCTATTTATTTCTGATACTTAATTGTATTTAATAATACTACTACTTCTTCTATGACAAAACTACAATAAAATCCTAAACCAGCTACCGAACTATTAATCCACTCTAAGCACTAAAGCATCTGTTGTGTGTTTGTTCATTTATTTTGGTGCGCTTTATCTGTAAGTGGTTGTTTCCCCGTTAGATCGCCAAAATCCCGATCTCGTTGGAGGGCCCTGCCCATACTGCTCCAAACGCTCTCAACTGGAGTGAGATCCGGCGACCTTGCTCGCCAAGGTGTGGAACGGCAAGAACGAAGTCAAGCAGTAGAAACTCTCGCCGTGTGCAGGTGGGCATTTTCTTGCTGAAATGTAAGCCAAGGATGGCTTGCCATGAAGAGCAACAAAACTGGGCCCAGAATATCGTCGACGTGTCGCTGTGCTGCAACGGCGCTGCAAATGACAACCAAAGGGGTCCAGTTATGGAAAGAAATGGCACCCAAGACCACCACTGGTGTTTGTCGGACCGTAAGGCGGGCAACAGTAGGGTTGTAATCCCACCGCTGTTCGGTTCGTTTCCAGAAGCGTCTTCAGCTGGTATCTCACTGCCCCGAGCAGAGCTGTCTCCAGTGGTGAGTCCCTTTTCGAACTGAGCTCCAGTGACTGCGAAGACGTCTGGAGACGCCCCAGCCACCAGTGGGAAACCAACCTGAGTGTTGCTCGCCGTAAGGCCCAACAGACACGAATGATGGCCTGAGGTGCAATTTTTCCACAGCAGGACCCCTTTCGATGCCATCCGCGACACCCTTACTGCACAGTGGTACGTTGATGATATTATATTCCCCGTTTTGTTGCCCTTCATGGTAAGCATCCTGGGCTTACATTTCAGCAAGATAATGCCCGTCCACGGCGGGAGTTTCTTTCTACTTCTTGTCTTCGTGGTTGACAAACCCTCCCTTCGTAAGAAAGGTCGCCGGTTCTCTACCCGATTGAGAACTTCTGGAGATTATATTGCAGGGCCCCAACCAGCTCGGGATTTTGACAGCCTAACGCGACAACTGAAGAGAATTTGCAACGATATCCCTCAGAAGGACATCCAACAACTCTCTTAATCAATACCAAGCCGAATAGTTACTTTCATAAGGGCCAGGGTATTCATGTATGTAATAGACAAAATTTCATGCCTTTATATGACAGCAGTGGAGTTGTGTTACCAAAGCGAGATTGCGATTTAAACGAAACAAACATTACATTTCAGATGTTATACCGTAATGAAATTCAATCGAAAACAAAATTATGACCTAAAGCACGTCGCACATGGATTGTATTTTAATCATGATGCGCAGCAGCAATTTTTTAATACGAAATTATTGTTTTTACGCTCACAAATTACCTACATCCATAAATATAAACGATAAAATAAAAACAAAAATTATAAAAAGTGCATTGAAGTTATCAAGGAAGGAGAGAACATCAGATTTTAATGCTCCCGTAGACGACAATGTCATTACTGACGAAGCACACAAAGACAGAAACATTGGGGATGAAATAGGCCATCTCCTTTTTCAGTGGAACGATTCGTCATTTACCTTAAGCAAGCAAGGGGGATCATGGAACACCTATACCTAAATGCCCTGGCAGGAATGTGTTCCGCCGTCCTCCTGTGTGCGAGCCAGTGTCTTTAACACTTGTGTCACTTTGCTCGATGTTATGAAGATGTTGTAGAGGAATCCATATTCGGAAATGTACCATTTTGAATCTCCCACTTTACAGTATCCACACAAACTGAGAAGAGAACGCCTTCGCAGTCCTTGTTGTAATTATGACGTCACATTCCATGTTCGCGGTACACACGAAAAATATATGCCCCACAATGACCTTGTGACGCTACACGAATTGCCCTGTCTGACACATCGCGAGTACGTCCGGTGCCGGTGGTAGTGGTGGTGGTGGGGGGGGGGGGGGGGGGGGGAGACAGCGGCCTTAAATGTGGATTATTAAATAAAAAAATTTAAAAGTAAGAACCTTTAATGAATAGACCCCAATTTTTCCAGCATAATTAATGTCGATAACTAATTTCGGTTGCTATCTGCAACCATCTTCAGATCGATCAAAATATGAAAAGGCGCTGAATAAGCATTGGAAAGCATCGTTAGCTGTAGTCAAAAAACAATATGCATTCGTAAGTACCAGAACAATAACAGTACGCAGTTGAAAACGTCACCGTGGGCAAGCCAGGTTGTAGATGGTAATTTCTCACGTTAACGGTCATACAGGAAATTGTCCAACTGTATGAGCTGCAACTATCGATCCAACTTCTGCTCACACAACTGGACAATTTCCTATATGACCCTCAACCTGCGAAATTACCGTCTACAACTTGGCTAGCTCACAGCGACATTTTCAAGGACGTACTGTAGTTGTTTTGATACTTACAAATGCGTAATGTTGTATTACTACAGCTAACGACGCTTTCCAATGCTTATTCTCCGCCTTATCGTATTTTGAACTATATGAAGATAGTTGCAGATAGCAACCGAAACGAGTTATCGAGCATTAATTGTGATACGTGTTGGTGGTGGTCCTATGGGACCAAACTGCTGAGGTCATCGGTCCCTAGGCTTACACACTACTTAATCTAACTTAAACTAACTTACGCTAAGGACAACACAAACACCCATGCCCAAGAGAGGGGTCCTGCCTCCGTCGGAGGGAGCCGCGCAAACCGTGCCAAGGCGCCTAAGACCGCGGTAATTATGATATGAAAATTGCGGTTTACGCATTAATAGCTTTTTACTTCTAATTTTTTTAGTTAACAATCTTTGCCATGTTTTATAGAGAGCTTGCATGCATTTAAATGCGTAGTTAGGAATTACTATACTGTTCTGAAATAGTAACTTGCTCCCTGCCGCAGACGTCGCTGGAAGTCCTAAAATCTGCAGTTTTACGTTCTGTGATGCACGCCATAAGGCCCGTGTATCTCGTGGATCTCGTTGACCACGCCATTTTCGTCCGGCTACAACAACGGCTCCGAGAAACTGGTACGTTCGTCACTAGGAAGGTTTTTTTTGTGGTGCTTCACAGACACACCGCACTCTCAACTTTGAAGAGGACGTCCTTCATCACGCAGAGGAGAACGCGACAACAAGCACTCGAATCATTGTGCGTGTCATGGGCTCCTTCAGAACATAGGTCAGAGCTCATTACCTCCACTATGTGCATACCTTGAAGCAGGATACTTGAAAGTGATATTCCCTACAATGCGTTCCTCGTGATATCTTTGTCTACAAAGTACCCTCTACAACTCCTAGAAGCCTGTAATAAGAATTGTGAAGCACCCTGTACAGTGCCTCTCTGCTATGAAGCACCAGTGACTTCAAGTCTATCAAGTGACACTCTGTTGACCAAAAGGTCCTTAGCTAATCCTCGTTTCATCCTACGATTGACTGTCTTACATGATGAAATAGGCACTTTTTAGGATATTAAAGCCGAAATAGGCAAAAATAGGCACTAACGTCGAAGTAGGCTTTTTTCGGGTTCTATAGAATTAACGCTATTAAATGTAAATGGTCATGAAACGCATAAGTACACATTTTTATGCAAATAGGAACTCAGGAACAAAATAGGTTTTTACCTAAAATCCGCGGTCTAATAATCACCCACCCACCCTATAGTCCTGACTTGGCGCCCAGTGACTATCACCTGTTCCCTAGGTTAAAAGAACATTTGGCCGGAAAGCGATTCAGCTCAGACGACGAGGTGAAAGAAGAGGTTCATAACTTTCTGAACAGCATGGCGACGAGCTGGTATGACATGGGCATACGCCACAGCGTCTAGAAAAATGCATTGACATAAATGGTGATTATGTCGAAAAATAGCTAAACGTTCAAGCTGTCAACTGATGTACACCATTGTAGAAATAAACAGATCTATGTACCTATGAAAAAAAGGAGCCTGGACTTTTCGAATTACACTTGTATTTGTAGAATCTCAGAACCTGCTGTTTACATACAGGGTTAACATTAATAAAACCGAAGAACTGCAGAGACAGGTCCCTGGCTGGAAATAGAGGAAAAAATGGTCCTTGAAGATGTGTTCGGAAATGCGTCATTGGCACGGTAAATGTCCCATGATGAATGAAAGTTCGTCTGCCTGCGTGCCGTGTTTTTCTTCGGTGTTTCAGGTTGTGTGACTGGCGGAGCGTACTGTAAGCAGCGGCATGGTCTGGTATTCATGTTGGGAACAAGCTGAGATAGTGTCCGTGTACGGCCAAACAGATCGAAACGGTCAAGAAGTAGGACGGTCCTCCAAATCTGGTGTACGCACAGTCCGCTGCCTCCCTGTACGTTCGTCTGTCTGAAAGGACCCATGATCACACAAACGCCCAAAAAGGGCTTGAAATGTGTGACGTGGTTGGTGTCTGTGAGGGTACTTGTTTTGATTTAGCCATGCTGCCTCTCGACCGTTTCCATTTGCTTGGCCGTACACAGACATTATCTCGCATTGTTCCCGACACGATTACCAGACCATTCTGCTGCTTACAGTACGCTGGTCAATCACACAGCCTGCAACACGCGAGGAACACACGGCACGTGGTCGGAGGAGCTTTCAGTCGTCAGCGCCAACTACCGTGACAACGATGAATTTCAAAACACATCTACATCTACATCCATACTCCGCAAGCCACCTGACGGTGTGTGGCGGAGGGTACCTTGATACCTCTATAGGTTCGCTCTTCTATTCCAGTCTCGTATTATTCGTGGAAAGAAGGATTGTCGGTATGCCTCTGTGTGGGCTCTAATCTCTCTGATTTTATCCTCATGGTCTCTTCGCGAGATATACGTAGGAGGGAGAAACATATGCCTGACTCCTCGGTGAAGATATGTTCTCGAAACTTCAACAAAAGCTCGTATCGAGCTACTGAGCGTCTCTCCTGCAGAATCTTTCACTGGAGTTTATCAACATCTCCGTAACGCATTCGCGATTACTAAATGATCTTGTAACGAAGCTCGCTGCTCTCCGTTGATTCTTCTCTGTCTCTTCTATCAACCCGATCTGTTACGGATCCTACACTGCTGAGAAGTATTCAAGCAGTGGGCGAACAAGCGTACTGTAACCTACTTCCTTTGTTTTCGGATTGCATTTCCATAGGATTCTTCCAATGAATCTCAGTCTGGCATCTGCTTTACCGACGATCAACTTTATATGATCATTCCATTTTAAATCACTCCTAATGTGTATTCCCAGATAATTTATGGAATTAACTGCTTCCAGTTGCTTACCTGCTATATTGAAGCTAAATCATATGGGATCTTTCTTTCTATGTATTCGCAGCACATTACACTTGTCTACATTGAGATTCAATTGCCATTCCCTGCACCATGCGTCAATTCGCTGCAGATCCTCCTGCATTTCAGTACAATTTTCCATTTTACAACATCTCGATATACCACAGCATCATCCGCAAAAAGCCTCAGTGAACTTCCGATGTCATCCACAAGGTCATTTATGTATATTGTGAATAGCAACGGTCCTACGACACTCCCTTGCGGCACACCTGAAATCACTCATACTTTGACTTCTCTCCATTGAGAATGACATGCTGCGTTCCGTTCTCTAGGAATTCTTCAATCTAATCACACAATTGGTCTGATAGTCCATATGCTCTTAGTTTTTTCGTTAAACGACTGTGGGGAACTGTATCGAACGCCTTGCGGAAATCGAGAAACACGGCATCCACCTGGGAACCCGTGTCTATGGCCCTTTGAGTCTCGTGGGCGAAAAGCGCGAGCTGGGTTTCACACGATCGTCTTTACGAAATTCATGCTGATGTTCATAGGACATTTTTTCCTCAATTTCCAGTCAGGAATCCGTCCCTGCAGCATGTCGATTTTATTAATGATCACCGTGTATAGCGTGTTAAAGAAAATATACAGCTTACAACAAGCTTCTGACCAAAAGTACAGCAGAAAATGAGGCATTATGTCTAACAAAAATCAACCAAAACGAAAGTCTACTAAAAATTTTTACGAAAAGAGTTGCAGAAAGAAACTTGAAAGGTATTGAAACAGATGCATGTGGTCACCAAAAATAGACTTTTAAGATTCTTGAGCACATAAGCTGAAAAAAAGGTGAGAGACTGAGAGTTGGTTTCCAAAATGTATAAGTAAGTACTATAAAACAGTGACAATTGGATTTAGTAAAACACCGTAGATAAAATAACAATGAAAGAAGAGAATGATACGTAATAAAGCCGCTGGCGCAAATAACATAAATAAACTAGCTGACCCGGCGAACTCTGTTCCGCCTTAAAGCCAATAAATAATCAGATTTTGGATGTTAAGTTAAATTTTTTATTAGGAAATATAACTAAAAAAATTAAGTATTTTAATGATTCTTTACGTTTTTTGATGCACAGATTCCACTCTTCAATTAAGTTCCTTGTGATACACGACATTTTTTGTTTTATTGTCAGGCGCAAGGACAAACAACGCAGATGGTCTTCCGACCCGAATGACCGAGCGGTTCTAGGCGCTACAGTCTGGAACTGCGCGACGCTGCGGTCGTAGGTTTGAATCCTGCCTCGGGCATGGATGTGTGTGATGTCGTTAGTTTAGTTAGGTTTACGTAGTTATAAGTTCTAGGGGACTGATGACCTCAGAAGTTAAGTCCCGTAGTGCTCAGAGCCATTTGAACCTGTGGCAGCGCCATCTAGCGGGCCAGCCATAGCGCCATCTTTTTTCCCCCTTCAAACTAGAGAAGTTTCGTTCTTTGTAGTTTTTTCGTTTGACGCTTATTTTGTGAGATATTTGCCCCCGTCACGATCAATGGACAACCCTTTGTATGGTCTCTTAGAAATTGCAGGGCTACCAAAGGGTGCTTTTTCATAGGTTTTACGTACACGTCCTTCAGATTCCTCCACATCTCTCCTGAAGCACAATATTCCTCGTTAATTTCATTTGACACTGATAACGTGAAAGTACACAATATTATGAATTGCACGACAAGAGATTGCCCTGAACCACTATCCGCTTCTCCACCCTCACTGACAAGGTCGTTGGCAGAGTGAGGGTGACTACTTATGCCGGAAGTCTTCCGCCGTCAATGCTGATTATTAATCCAAATGTAAGAAGTGGCAGATTCCGAACCCGGGATCGAGGACGTTTTGATTACTAATGAAAACCATGATTACACGATGGTTTTGATAGGACACTCGTCTAAGTGAATTTTATTTCATTGTCACCTTCTTGCTGAAGATGTTCCGCTAAGGCCGATTTATCCGTACGTCTACATCTAATGCCACATACCTCCAAAAGCCTACCAACGAACTGTCGGATCCCCGATACACAGAATTAGTGATGGATTTCGTTCCAAAGGTGGACAAACAAACTATTAAGCAGTTCCTAGAAAGGTAAGCCCTCACATACTTCAACATGAATGCATCCTGTTTCCCTTTATCCGGGACTGCATAAAAGGAACCGTGAAAGTCTTTTATATCCCTCATAGTGAGCAATCAGTCGCTACAGCTGAAACCGCGCAACCGCTACAGTCGCAGGTTCGAATCCTGCCTCGGCCATGGATGTGTGTGATGTCCTTAGGTTAGTTAGGTTTAAGTAGTTCTAAGTTTTAGGTGACTGATGACCTCAGAAGTTAAGTCCCATAGTGCTCAGAGCCCTTCGAGCCATTTTCTTCCGACCCGTGAACATGCCACATATAATTGACCATGTGAAAAACATGGATATTCCAGGTTTAAACCACAAGCTTTCAAGGTCTGGCCTTGTGATTTGCTAATGGTCATGGCGAATGCAAGACGGATCGGAAATTGAAGTCTTTTAAACTCAAACGGCATATCAGTTGGGATCCTCGGAATGAGAACATTCACACCTTCGAATTTCTCTTTGAGTATCGTCGCGTAAATAACATTGTTCATCAATTTACTTACCACCAAACACGTACTGTTGCACATTTTTGGTTGGTTTATGTTTCGAAGCATGATTACTACGGAGCCAACTTTTAGGCGTAAATTGTGCGGTGGTAAGCCAGGCGCATCCAAGGAGTTTAAAAATTCAATTGGACAGTTGGTGGCTTCATCTTAATTTGTTACACAGTCAATAGATTCAATAGATTTGAATAAATGCATTTTACCAATGATCTGATTTTGAATTATGTAATTTAGGTCATCTACATCTTAGCCGCTAAAATTGTTCGCTCACTCACTCATTCATTACTTTTGTAGTTAGTAATAATATTTGGGAATACTTTGGTGATAAGTTGATGAGACAAAGTTACAGAAATTATGAGGAAATGAAATCAATCCGCTCATTCTTCGACAGGTACTCGACCATTACCGATAGTCAGCAATTGCTCAGAGAAATCTTCAGCAGATGTATCATTAAGTAATGCAACTCTCATGTTTGTTGTCAACTGAAGTTTCTTCACATAGCGCCATAGATTCGATGATTTGAGGCAAGCATTTATTTCGTCTGCAGCCGTTGATCTTGGAGGTACTGGTAGTGTTTGGCGGAAATCGCCAGACAGTAAAATCATTGCTCCTCAAGAACATCTCGAGTCATTGCTTAGATTTTTCAATGTTCGGTTAAGTGCCACTAATGCACGTTTATGCGCCATTGTGCATTTTTAATTAATGGTATATACTGATACTTAACCATAGACGTTTAGCTGTCATTTGCGTTTTGTTATTCCATGTCAGATGCGTTTTTTGTATACCACGTTTTATGGTGACGTTTAGCTGACTTCTGCGTTTTGTTATTCCACGCCATATGCGTTTTTGTTATACCATTTTTATAGCGGTCGAATGGGATAGAAAGTATCCTATGTACGTCTCCTGGTTCTAAGCTACCTCTCCACCAATTTTCAGCCAAATCGGTCCAGCCGTTCTTGAGTTATAAATAGTGTAACTAACACGACTTTCTTTTATATACATAGGTAAGTGCTGGTGTATGGAAATCGTCGCTTAATCTCAGGTTTATTGAGTTTACTAAGCAGTGTTGAAGTAAAAAAAAAAAGAAAGATTCCAAAAAAAGGAAACAAATACAACGTTTTTACCATTCTTCAGAAAGTGCGATAGAGAAGACACGAAATATGTTTGATTAAAATCTATCAGATTTATGTCGAGTTAATAATAACAAGGTTTAAAGTGACGGCTGGGACCACACATGTACAATGTGGTTGCCTGCAACCTATTTTGTTCAGTTTTTATTTAAAGGTTTGAACAGAGAAATCAAAGGGCCAAGAACCTCAACGGACACCGCTAAGGTGAAGATGATGATGTTTGATTTGTGGGTCATCAGCGCGGTCCTCAGCGCCCGTGCAAAGTCCCAATTCTTACACAGTCCATTTTCTTTCCACAATCCAATCTAGTAACTCTCACAAATGATGACGATGATGAAATGATGAGGACAACACAAACACCTAGGCCCCAGGCAGAGAAAATCTCCAACCCGGCTGGGAATCGAACCCGGGACCCCGTGATCCAGAGGCACCAACGCTAGTCCCTAGAGCACAACGGTGCTACGGTAGTCTGTCATTTAACACTCCACTTATGATGAGGTCATACTAACACCCTCCGAAAATAGAGAGATCCTTCCAGTCACGATAAGTTAAGTAATTTAAAAAATTGAAACAAAGTGCTGGAAAGATGTTACAGTGGTGGAAATATTTATTGCATCACCTCTTACAGTTAACAATCTTTGTTACAATCACTGAATCACTGACCTAAATTTACGTGATTTCTCTTGATTTCTATAAGAAATGAATATACACAATAATTTTTGTCAATTTGTTTTTATTCTTAATTTTTGTTTCTATAAAAATGTTTGTTTTTTATAACTTATCACTTTCTTGAAAAATGAGTGAAAGTGGATATGTCAGCTATTCTGTTTGCTATTCTGAAATATAAATTCTAATGTTGAAAGAAACACTGCATGGCCGGCCGCTGTGGCCGAGAGGTTCTAGGCGCTTCAGACCGGAACCGTGCTGCTGCTACGGTCGCAGGTTCGAATCCTGCCTCGGGCATGGATGTGTGTGATGTCCTTAGATTAGTTAGGTTTAAGTAGTTCTAACTTCTAGGGGACTGATGACCATAGCTGTTAAGTCCCATAGTGCTCAGAGACATTTGAACCATTTGAATCGCTATTGTCGCATTATCTTGGTCAATAAAGGCTTCCTCCTAGGACGACGGGCTGAGCGTCCAGCCTCCAATAGTCTATTTCTTACAGTTCTACTGGTTACTGAGATGTCGCACATTTCTTCCCAGTCTCACTTTAGTTCAGTTGATGACAGGCGACGGTCGTTGAGCGAAAGCCTTTTCAATACCCTGTCCTATTTGGCAGTAGACGCCTTTTTCCAACCTCTTCCGTTCTTATGATGAACATTTCCTTTTTCCCTGTATTTTTTCAGTAACCTAGAAATCGTAGACTGATTAAATCCTGTCTTAGAGGCTATCTCTCTGGTGCTGTGACCAACAGACGAATAAGCAAGTATAGCAGCTTTCTTTTCTGGTGTTAATTCAACTGATCTGCCCATCTTCTCACTGCAGTCTCAACTCGAAATTGCAGTATAAACACTGGTTTCATTGTAAAACCAAACGACAACAACAAGGAGTTGTGTATTGTTGGAAAAGATGCGTGAAGAAGTCAGATTAGTAAGTCAAGAATATGTCAACGAAGTTTAGCGACAATGGGACTGTTGCAAAAGACAAAAAGACGAAGTAATTCATGCTGATGCAATAAATATTTCCACCACTGTAGATGTTGAAAATGTGCAGATAATGGTGCCCTAGTCCAGCAACATATTTGAAAGATGTCAGGTGCGACCTAAAATGCAATAATAAAGTAGATAATGGAAAGAGAGAAGGTGCAGAGTAATTTGAAGAAGTGTGCAATGACAATGTTAAAAACTAACACACAAAATCAAATTTAGTAAAACGAAAGGTGCAGCTATGTATTATTTTCCAATGAAACATCACTGAAAGAAGTCAAAGACGGAAGTGTAGCCTATTTCTGGCTCCTCGGAGACGGGAAGGGGAGATGTAAAGTGATATGTTAGAATAGTTAGCACAAATAGTGACCCAGTATGAGAATTAAAGTAAATACTTAACTTGAACTATAGACAACACATTGTAAATTTAAGACTGGCATACACCTACTGTACCTCTCGAGGTATTGGATGACAGAAAAAATGACCCTGTGACAGAAACAGGCAATGTAGTCACGGACTACATTGACTAGCGATATTCTGTAACATAAAGTTTAAACATCTAAACAAAAAGTAAGGAAAGATTAGATCATCATCTACGACGACGAGGTCAGTGGAATGGTAACACAAGCTCGGACTGGTGAGGAATGGGGAAGGAGATCGGTAGTGCCTTTTCAGACCAACCAGCCTGGAAACCACCTTAGTCGATTTAGGGTTAACCAAGGAGAAACTAAACCAAACTAGCCGGACAGGGGTTTTTATACGCTCTCCCGAATACAAGTCCAGTGTTTTATCACCGCCCCAACTCCTTCAGTAAAATCTTTGTAGGCAGACACTACGAACGACTTTGTTAAGGCCTGACATCGATCTGTACTAAATACTATAAATTTTAATGATCGTGATCGGAATATAACGCGATAGCAACTAGACGAGAACCGATTTCGGTCACCACATCTACGGAAACAAACAGAAAAATTGTCTTCATTGAATGTGAAAACCTCCTAAAAATGATTGAAAAACACAAATTTTTCTTAAAAGTTTCGAAACATTAAAAATGGTAGGAATCTTACCGTACTAAAACGTAATTGGTACACCGCAACATCATTACTAATCCCAACCTGTTAATATCCAAAGATCGGTCAGTGCATGACGGTGTATAAAACCAGGCACGCGCTGCGATAGGTATCCTACGATTTTATACTCACCATGCTCCGACCAGCCTTTGGCTATTGACAAGATATGCTTAGTAACGATGTTGTGGTGGTTTACGCTGCATTTAGGTGCAATTTACAGTGCAATCATGAAAAGTTTTTTTTTTCACTATTTTTAATATTTCAGTACTCTTATAAACGATGTGTTTTTCAAACATTATTAGGAAGCTTCCGCATTAAATGAGAGGCAATTTTTCTTTTTGTTTCCGCCGATCTTCTGACGGATGTTACTCAACCAAAATTGGTTAAAAAAGGTAGGAGACGAGGTACTGGCAGAAGTAAAGCTGTGAGTAGCGTGCGGGTGTCATGCTTCGGTAACGCAGTTGGTAAAGCACTTGCCCGCGAAAGGCAAAGGTCCCGAGTTCGAGTCTCGGTCGGACACACAGTTTTAATCTGCCAGGAAGTTTCATATTAGCGCACACTCCGCTGCAGAGTGAAAATCTCATTCTGGAAACATCCCCCAGGCTGTGGCTAAGCCATGACTCCGCAATATCCTTTCTTTCAGGAGTGCTAGTTCTGCAAGGTTCGCTGGAGAGCTTCTGTAAAGTTTGGAAGGTAGGAGACGAGGTACTGGCAGAAGTAAAACTGTGAGTACCAGCCGTGAGTCGTGCTTCGGTGGCTCAGTTGGTAGAGCACTTGCCCGCGAAAGGCAAAGGTCCCGAGTTCGAGTCTCGGTCGGGCACACAGTTTTAATCTGCCAGGAAGTTTCATATCAGCGCACACTCCGCTGCAGAGTGAAAATCTCATTCTCTAAACTGGTTATCTTAAAAAATACTTATAATCAGCTTTCGGGAAAGAACTCGCTATTATTTGTTCAGTCTCGTACTTCGAGATAGTGAAGATGAAATTAGCTGATATCAGTTCACACACGGATGTACAAGAACTCATTTATTCCCCACGCTCCATCCTTGAATGGAGCAAGGAGAAATCTTAAAACAAGTCGCAAGAACTATGTTCTATAAGTTCAAATGAACGGACGTCGTAGTAGTTACTCGGAGATGGAGGGACGCTCGTGGTCGTGCGGTAGCGTTCTCGCTTCCCGCGCCCGGGTTCGATTCCCGGCGGGGTCAGGGATTTTCTCTGCCTCGTAATGAGTGGGTGTAGTGTGCTGTCCTTAGGTACGTTAGGTTTAAGTAGTTCTCAGTTCTAGGGGACGGATGACCACAGATGTTAAGTCCCATAATGTTCAGAGCCATTTGAACCATTTTTAGGGACGTGCACAGGATAGAGCAGCATGGAGAACTGCATCAAAGCAGTCGTCGGACTGTATAGTGTAGAGCACAATTGCAACATGACGATTCACAGAGTAAAATGCTGTGATGATCATTTTAACGGTTTTCTGAGTTATTTCGTTTAACAAAACAGTGTCAGAAGAACGCCTGTAAATCGTGGTTTACAGAGTACTCGCACCACTGTAGAGCTCTTCTAGTAGCTGTATTGATCGCCGCCGTTGGCCGAACGTGTCCCTGCATTCTGCGCTTGCGCAGGGCGGCAAGTTCCGGTCTACAGCGGCCAGACAGACACCCACCCTCCCTGTCTGGTGTCTGCGGCTGGGGTGACTCAGCGGACGTTGCTCCCGCTTAGAATCGATAGCTGGTCTCGCGTTAAAGACGACCTGTGAGAGAGTCACTATGGGCCTCGCGCTGAAAGGCAGAAAATGTTTTAGTAAGTACTTTGAGCAATGTGTCCTACATCTGTATACACATCCGTAATGTGAAGCGTATTCCCAATGTGCTATACAGGGCGAATCACTTACAACTTGCACTGCAATTGCGGAAATGGAAAATGCTATTGACGTGTGGTTTTCACAAAATGTATTGGTAGTCAGGGGCTGGTTCTGTTAGCCAGCAACAGATTGTGTAATACTTAGAAAGTGCACTTTTTGTGCAAATTACGCTTTTTACTGTAAATGGAGCAATGCCTGTTGGCAGGAAGAAACTGAAAGTAGGGTCAATTAGAATGTAGTGGTATCTGGCAGGATTCCAGTGCGAGTTGTTTACAATATATCGCTCTTTGAAAAGCTCCCACACTTGTGCAATACCTGTGGTAGCACACACTTGTGCGTACACTAGTTGTAAGTGTTTAAACTCTGTTTGGAATCCGGCTCTCTCCCTTGTCAAAAAACAGAGGGGCAGATTCAATGCTACCTCACCTGCGAATTAGTAGTCTCACTATCGATAGCTCTGACTATGGTCATCTTTGGTGGCACTAGTGTTCAGTGTGTGTGTTATCTTTCCTGCAGAAGTCCGAGAACTGAGGTTTTAAATTTGCATGTACGTCGCCTGTTGCAGTTTGCCTTGAAAATGGCGGGGTGTTCTCCCACCGAAATATCGGCGGTCGCTGAAAGTGTCACCTGGCTGAATTCCCGGAAGTTATTTGAAACTAGTTATATGGATTCTCACCAGTATCGAGTGTAGTCGGTATGTCCTTGAAGACAGCATCTTTCAGCTTTCCCCACAGAAAAAAGTCTACGGGTGTCAAATTTGGGGAAATGGGCTGCCAAGGTACAGGTCTTCTGTGTCCAGTCCAACGATTTGGAAACAATATGTGAAGCTTTGCTGTAGTACTTCGTGCACTATGGGCTAGACAACCATTTACCAAAGGTTCCCCCAAGTCTACAGAGGAGCATCTTCAAGCATCCGTGAAAGATGGTCGGTTAGGACTTGTGCGCTTTCAATGTTCCGTCTATGAAAAACAGACCCATGAGCTGATGGTTCTCTAGCCCACAGTAGACGTTTACACTCCATGAACGCTGACGTTCTAAGTGACGGAGTCAACGGGGATTGTCTATAGATCAACAGTGCATGTTTCGGCGGTTTTCCTGGCCGTGTTTAGTAAATATGGCTTCATCACTAAAGAAGATACATGGTACATCTGGAGCATCCTGTCTTAATGCCAATGTCCAAAAATTAACACGATTCTCATAATTGTTTCCATCAGATGTGGATAGAGGTAGATGTGATAGGGATGGAACCTCTGTCGACGGAGAATGCGTAGGACACTTGGTTGTCACAGGCCATTTCCTCGTGCGATTGTGTGGGAGCTAACGTGTGGATCAACTGCAACAGCAGCAAGAATATTGATTTCCCCCTCTTCTGTCGTCACTTGTTTCCTTCTGTTACGTTGTCTAGGTGTTACGTTACCAAATTCACGTAACTACACTACTGGTCACTAAAATTGCTCTGAAAAGCTAATCATTTGCATGTCACAGCATCTTCTTCCTGTCGGTTAAATTTCGCGTCTGTAGCACGACATCTTCGTGGTGTAGCAATTTTAATGGCCAGTAGTGTAAAAAAGCCAACGTAATGGCTACTGGGTAGATGATATAAAATACATTGACGGAAAAAATCGCAACACCAAGGTGTTGCGCGACGTAAACGAAAGTTGGCAGGCGCGTTTCTACATCTTACAGATGATGTCTGTTCGAATATCGCGCCAGTAGCATATGAGGATGCAAATCGGGTTTTGCTTGAAATACACATTGTAACGCTCGTGAGCTTTAGTTATCTTAGGGACTGAAGCTGGTGAGTTGACGTTAGTCAAGAGTGCCTTTAAGACGACAAAGACGCCATTATCGACACCTTCTGCGATATTGCAAAAAGTCTTGGCAGGAATGTAGCCACTGTACATGATTGCTGGCAGTGGGAATGTACGGTCGCAAGAAGACCGGGCTCCGGACAGCATCGTGGCATTACAGAGTGGAAAGACCATCGCTTTCGGCGTATGGCTCCAGCGCATCAGCAGCAATCTGGGCAACAGTTGAAACCATTGCGACACAACGAACTGTTAAAAATCGGTTACTTGAAAGATAGCTCCGAGCTAAACGCCTTTTAGCGTGCATTCCACTGACTCTAAACCACTATCATTTGCGACTTCAGTGGTGACAAGCGACAGCTCATTTGACGGCAGGGCTGGTTCTGCCTCGGTGCCAGTGATGGCCAAGTGTTGGTTAGTAGGAGGTTAGTTGAGGACCAGCAACCAACCTCTCTGGGTGGTAGACACAGTGGACCTACACATGGAGCAATGGTACAGGGCGCGATTTCGTATGACAACAGGGGCCCTTTCGTGGCGATCTCATGCACCCTGACTGCAAATTTGTTCGTCAGTCTGGTGATTCAACCTGTTGCGCCGCCATCCATAAACAGCATTCCAGGGGGTATTTTCCATCAGGGTACCGCTCGCTCAATAAAAAAAAAAGGTTCAAATGTGTGTGAAATCTTATGGGACTTAACTGCTAAGGTCATCCAGAACCTGAGCTTAGACACTACTGAACCTAAATTATCCTAAGGACAAACCCACTCACCCATGCCCGAGGGAGGACTTGAACCTACGCCGTGATCAGCCGCACAGTGCATGACTGCAGCGCCCTACACCGCTTGGCTAATCCCGCCACTCGCCCACATACTCGAGTTGTAACCCAGCATGCTCTACACAGTGTCGACATGTTGCCTTGTCCTGTTTGATCACCAGATCTGTCTCCAATCGAGCACATATGGAACATCATCGAACGACACCTCCAGCGTCGTCCACAACCAGCCTTAAGCGTCCCTGTATTGACCGACGACATGGAACTCCATCCCAGAAACTGACATCCGGCACATTCATAACACAACGGATGCACGTTTGCAAGTTGCATTCATCATTTGGCGGTTATAGGGGTTATTAATGTACCGGCATTGCACACTTGCAATGGCTTGCCTCCCGCTTTCATTAATTAGCCTGTGATCACGCAACATTAATCACTTAAAAATACTACCTAGTCAGATATATTCCCGATATTTCATTACCATGCATTAATTACTTTTCGGTGTTGCGATGAACTTTCGGTCGCAGTACATAAAGATTCTCTAACCAGCAGAGATCCAACAGTGATGATGATAGACAAATTTCCAAACAGTGCTCTTCACTTCCCTAAATCTGATGCACCTAGGGAAAATTTTGACGCTCTCACGAAAAGGAAGAATTTCAGGTTCTTGAGGAAGGTAATACTGCAGTATAAGATCAATCCGTTCCAGAGCTCTCAAAGGCGAAAACGCAGCTGTAACAGATATCTGAGTAGCTGGATCCACGAGCCTGTGTAAGACTGCGGACGTGGTGCCCTGGTATTGGAGAGAGGAAGCTGGAGGCAGCAGTGGGCAGACAGGGACGCGTCCATTAAAGGCCGCGACGCAGACCGCGTGTCGCGTGGGAGGGGAGGCCTCGCCGCAGCTCTTGTCAAGGCTCTCCTGTCGCCTACACCATCATAACAGCGCTTGCTGCTGCTACTGGGAACATTTTAACAACGCTGACACCTGCTGCCACTACGTTTTTTAACTATAAAACCATGTACAAGAACGCATAGGAAATTTTGGACGTTACTGGACGGTCATGTCCTTAGTTTTTAGGGAAAGTGAAGAAGTATGACAACATTTACAAATAGGAAGCAAGATTGCAAGTGTCTCTCGTAATTAGTGGTATGTAGGTAACTCCAAAATGAGATTTTTTTTCTCTGCAGCGGAGTGTGCGCTGGTATGAAACTTCCTGGCACATTAAAACTGTGTGCCGGACCGAGATTCGAACTCGGGAAACTCGGGACCTTTACCTTTCGCGGGCAAGTGCTCTACCAACTGAACAGCCCAAGCACGACTCACGCCCCGTCTTCACAGCTTTACTTCAGCCAGTACCTCGTCTCCTACCTTCCAAAATTTACAGAAGCTCTCCTTGCAGAACTAGCACTCCTGAAAGGAAGGATATTGCGAAGACATGGCTTAGCCACAGCCTGGGGGATGTTTCCAGAAGGAGATTTTCACTCTGCTGCGGAGTGTGCGCTGATATGAAACTTGGTAGAGCACTTGCCCGCGAAAGGTAAAGGTCCCGTGTTCGAGTCTCGGTCCGGCACACAGTTTTAATCTGCCTGGAAGACTAATATCAGCGCACACTCCGCTGCAGAGTGAAAATCTCATTCTGGAAACATCCCACAGGCTGTGGCTAAGCCTTTCAGGAGTGCTAGTTCTGCAAGGTTCGCTGGAGAGCTTCTGTAAAGTTTGGAAGGTAGGAGACGAGGTGCTGGCAGAAGTAAAGCTGTGAAGACGGGGCGTGAGTCGTACTTAGGTAGCTCAGTTCGTAGAGCACTTGCCCGCGAAAGGCAAAGGTCCCGAGTTCGAGTCTCGGTACGGCACACAGTTTTAATCTGCCAGGAAGTTTCATGTAGGTAACTGTTTTTTATTATAATATTTGAACACGTTACCGTACATGTTTCGTAAGTAGGGCTGTAGTGCGACCTCCAGCATGTGACCACATGAGAGGAAACGCAGATGCTAACCAAAAACGTGAAGAACTGTAAGTAACTACTCATTTGCGTAAAAAAACGAGACGGAAACTATTTAGAATCTACATATAACACATATAAACGAAACTGTTCTCACTCTAGATCCCACTAATGATGCCTTAAAGAGCGTCTGGGAGAAATAAAACACAGTGCAGCAGAGAAAGAGTTTTTTATTTGCAAAACAAGTATTTCTGTGTTTGCTACAGAAGACGGTCACGCAAACAAATTCGTTCTAAGGGAAGTGTTTGACCACCCACCGAACAGCCGGGACTAGGCTCCATCTGATTTTCATCTCGCTGGCTACAAAGACAACATTCTGGCACAGACAAAAAGCTGCAGAGCAGCATAGAAAATTGGCAGAAACCACAGGTGATTGCTTTCTATGACGAGGTTATTGGAAAGTTGATCTAATGCAACGACAAGTGCCTCAGTCGGAGCAGCAAGTAGTTGGAACGTATAGCTAAATTTTGCTAATGAAACGTTTTTGATTTTCACACTGGATTCTATTTCGCGAACGATCGGACCTTGCTTTCACAATAGCCTTCGTAAACGTGAGTGGTCCATTTGTATGTTCACTTACGTCCAACCAAAGCACGAAACACTTTGTAGCAGTCATGCACGTTTCGGCGGAACGTAGGCTGCAACTAAAGACCGTAGCGGAAAGTGTTAATTACGTAAGTAGCAAGGCGAGTTCCGAATAAAGTACCACAAGCTCAAAAATATACTTGTGTACACTCTGAAAATCTTGCATTGAAGTAACAAACTACTTTGCACAGTACGTATATAATGATTAATCACGTGTGTGTGTGGTCTGAAATAATTCTTGATTGTCCATTAATGTACGAGTAAATTCAAAATATTTTGCGAGTTAGTACTGAAATAAAGTTTATATGTACTGCTGTCTTACTGTCAGTAAACAAGTTTATACACAGGAAGCAGAGTTCAGTTTACTACGGTTATTTGAGTTTCTTCACAAATACTGGGGAGTGCTGAAGTGTAGTATCTCAGAATTTTTAAATAAAACAAACTTTAACATTCTACAATTTGCTGTTTATGTTTACATATTTGCAGACCCTGCCGCTGCAGGCCACCGACTTGTAGCGCGTAATAGGACGGTGTGTGATGTAACTGTGTTGATGCTTGAGAACGGCATGCTGAAATCGAGTTTCGATTTCCAAGAGTTCGTCCACGCATAGAGCACCTCTCCTTCAGCGTGACAATGCCGGACTACACACTAGCGCCTAACCTCGTCCGAATTTCGTCTGTTTCCAAAACTTCGCTTTGATAAGTGTTGTGGCGGTACAAGCTTGGTAAGGTTGTGGTTCCGTCAAGAAAGTCAAACTTTCTGCAGTGACGGTATCAACAACCTGCTCCTCGTCGGGAGGAATTTGTTGGTCTCCAAGGTGACTATATTGAGAAATAAATATGTAGACATGAAGAAAAAGGATGTAGAATGTTAATAATGTTTGTTTTATTTAAGAACCTCTAAGAGTTTTCACATGGAAAGTTCGAAGGCATTACTTTTTAACACGCCTTCGTATCTCGCTAATGCTTATGTTCGCGTCTACATAAACGCTGAATACAGTTCACTTCTATAAAAATACTTTCGTCAGATTCTTCACAATATTGAAGCCACATTGCAACAGAGCATTAGTAGAAGTATTATCGCATTCCGTAAACGCGGTTTGTATATCGACCAGTAAACCACGATTCTTTAAAGCATCGAGTTTCCAAATATAAAACAGCTTCAAACGTGTGATTACTTTACAAATTAGTAAATGCGTTACATACATCCCTTTACGCATGTAAGCGAGAAAAATTTAGGAAAAGTTTGGAATTATGCTTAAAGTTTGCCGGAAGTCATTATGAAGCACTGAATGAATATAACCTGGGTAATGTATATTACATTTCAAGCTAAAGCTAGCTTTTCACGCAAAATGGCTCTGAGCACTATGGGACTTAACTCCTGAGGTCATCAGTCCCCTAGAACTTAGAACTACTTAAACCTAACTAACCTAAGGACATCACACACATCCATGCCCGAGGCAGGATTCGAACCTGCGACCGTAGCGGTCGTGCGGTTCCAGACTGTAGCGCCTAGAACCGCTTGTTCACCCCGGTCAACCTTTCACGCATCTAAATTGTTTATAACGTCATATCTTCTAGTATGATAAAAGAAAAAATAAGTTAAATGTATTTAAATTTTTTTCAATTTTAAGCTGATATATTGTGTTTCATACTAGATGTCGTGTTCCCAGTTTGGCACAGCTTTGCCGCAGGAAACACGAAAGCGGTCGAAGGCGTCCGTCTTCTGGTCGGCTCCTGATCGTTGTCAGAAGGAGGCTAGTTTTTGATTACGCAAAGACATCTATTATTCGGAAAAGAACAATCTAGATTTCCTTACATAATCAGTATGAATTTCATAATTACCTAAGGGACCTTAAACAATGAATAATAAACAAATTGCATTTGCAAATGAAATCATTAATAAATGGGGCAGCTATGAGTTGTATAGAAGACTGTCTATGACCAGGATGCAGCAGTATTCTCTGCTGTACTAAAGGCTGTTTGACATTTATAAAAATAATATGACATGGAGGTAAAAAAAGTAAAAGAGTAGAATTAGAAATCTGGTAAACAATAAATATATTCAAACAATTCTTACAAGCAATTAGGGCTTATTTATAAACAGTGTAACTTACATAAGCAATTTTCTAACTGTATGGTGCGATCAGATTTCAGCCTGTCCTTGGTTCACGTTTTTGTCACAAATTACAGTCATTACTTTTCTCCTTCCTTCGAGACAATTCTTGCGCCGTTCAACACCTTCATAACAATAACTTGCCGATTTACAGTTTCGAACATAAATTACTTGAATTTTATTAATCAATAACTGTTATCTGCGCGCTGGCAAAACCGCTCATTTTCATGGCTTAAAGTCGACCTTCTTTACACTTTCACATTACAAGCAGAAGTACGATAAATCTGAAGATCTACAAAAGTTTTTACTGTCATCTTTCATTTAGATCGAAGCGGAACGTTCAGTTCAGCTTCTGTTAAAATGTTTCTTTGACTGCGCAATCGATGTATTAGCGTCCGCGCTAGATGCGCATCGTTACAGTTACTGGTACGTAAATTATATAAAACAAATGTCTTTCAAAGAATAGGTCTCATCTCAAAGTTGATCATTTAATATACAGATAGGTGAATGCCTTTCCAAGGATACTCACAGCTTTCACACGACGGAGATCCCAATAATATTTCAATCTCATTTAACTAAGTAGCGTACAATGATATAATTCTGCAGATATATTCAGTAGTATATGTGGATACTGTTAAACAGTGTTGCGAATGGAGTTAGTGATAAAGAAATAATAAATTAGAATGCCGTACCTGATGCTGACATTTGACTGAATGAACAACGAAAATGTAGTAAGCGATAAACTTTTTTCCTTTTCTCCTTTTGCGGGGTGTCAGCGGGAAAAAGTTTCAAATGGTTCAAATGGCTCTGAGGGGACTTAACATCTGTGGTCATCAGTCCCCTAGAACTTATAACTACTTAAACCTAACTAACCTAAGGAAATCATACACATCCATGCCCGAGGCAGGATTCGAACCTGCGACCGTAGCAGTCGCGCGTTTCCGGACTGAGCGCCTAGAACCGCTAGACCACCGCGGCCTGCGAAAAAGTTTCGTAAAGATTTGAGATTCTGTGTAACCTTTGCTGCAGGCCGCTA
The DNA here is from genome assembly GCF_023897955.1 of Schistocerca gregaria. Classification (NCBI taxonomy): domain Eukaryota; kingdom Metazoa; phylum Arthropoda; class Insecta; order Orthoptera; family Acrididae; genus Schistocerca; species Schistocerca gregaria. The sequence continues at coordinate 663,027,986 of NC_064923.1, forward strand.
AGTGCTCTCATTTTCAAATACTATATGAATTAAGTCCGTGCATTTGCGCGTCATCAGTTACTCTGCCTCAAGACAAACGTACGGTTTCTTACTGTGGCACTTGTCTTGCTGTGATAAACTTTTAACATAAGATTATACGTCTTAATGAGTAACGTATGACAGTAGTTTACATTTTTAAATTCGGCCAATAATTACACGAAATAATGAAAATGGAATTTTGGTTGTCCCTACACTGCAACTGTACCGGATTCCAGGATTAGTAATATACAGAGTCCAGTCACGTTAATGTGAACACCGCCTATGTTCGACGTCAACGCGCAATAGACACTCACAGACAGCAGGTGGCTGCAGTAGCAGTTCACAGTATATAAAGCGTGTGCTATGGACGTGGAAAACAATGCAGTTCTTGTACTGCGATGGCCGGCCGGAGTGACCGAGCGGTTCTAGGCGCCACAGTCTGGAACCGCGCGACCGCTATGGTCGCAGGTTCGAATCCTGCCTTGGGCATGGATGTGTGTGATGTCCTTAGGTTAGTTAAGTTTAAGTAGTTCTAAGTTCTAGGGGAATGATGCCCTCAGAAGTTAAGTCTCATAGTGTTCAGAACAATTTGAATCATTTTCGAAATGCGAAAACGGAGTTATTTATTTGACGTCTAAATGGGGATGACCATTGGCTTTCGGGGTAAGGGTGGAAGCATTTTCGAAACGTCTAAGTTTGTAAACAGTTCCCTGCCAGTTAAAGTACATCTCGGATGGCAAAAGGCGTTATCCAAAACGGTTGCCGAGGTAACTGTGGAGCAGCACGGGCCATAGACGACAGGGGTGGTCACCGGCTGCAGAGATGTGTGTGGGCGAACAGACGTGCAGCTGTAGAGCAACTGATCGCTTAGATGCCACAAGGGGCTATCAAAAGCGAACGTTGCTGCGTATGGGCCCTTGCAGCCATCAGCGACCAAGGCTGGAATTCGCACACCAGTACCGCATCTGGACGTCCACTGAATGGCGACTGATGGCCTTTCAGACGAATCTCATTTTATGCTCCGCTGAACAGATGATTGTTGGCTTGTACGGATTGAAACGTCTGAAAGCGAACACCCTGCAACAATAGTCGGAACGGTCTAGGCCCGAGTAAGGCAAAATGGATCAACTCAACCTTGTATCTATCCTCAGGGACCGTGTCCGTCCCTACATGCAGATGATGCTGTTATTTACCGTCTAGTAAGGTCATCCGAAGACCAGTATCAGTTGCAAAGCGATTTAGAAAAGATTGCTCTATGATGTGGCAGGTGGCAGTTGACGCTAAATAACGAAAAATGTGAGGTGATCCACATGAGTTCCAAAAGAAATCCGTTGGAATTTGGTTACTCGATAAATAGTACAATTCTCAAGGCTGTCAATTCAACTAAGTACCTGGGTGTTAAAATTACGAACAACTTCAGTTGGAACGACCACATAGATAATGTTGTGGCGAAGGCGAGCCTAAGGTAGCGTTTCATTGGCAGGACACTTAGAAGATGCAACAAGTCCACTAAAGAGACAACTTACACTACACTCGTTCGTCCTCTGTTAGAATATTGCTGCGCAGTGTGGGATCCTTACCAGGTGGGATTGACGGAGGATATCGAAAGGGTGCAAAAAAGGGCAGCTCGTTTTGTATTATCACGTAATAGGGGAGAGAGTGTGGCAGACATGATACGCGAGTTGGGATGGAAGTCACTAAAGCAAAGATGTTTTTCGTCGCGGCGAGATCTATTTACGAAATTTCAGTCACCAACTTTCTCTTCCGAATGAGAAAATATTTTGTTGAGCCCAACCTACGTAGGTAGGAATGATCACCAAAATAAAATAAGAGAAATCAGAGCTCGAACAGAAAGGTTTAGGTGTTCGTTTTTCCCGCGCGCTGTTCGGGAGTGGAATGGTAGAGAGATTGTGGTTCGATGAACCCTCTTCCAAGCACTTAAATGTGAATTGCAGAGTAATCACGTAGATGTAGATGTAGATGTAGACATGCAGCTTGTTTTTCCTTGGCACCATGGCATTTACAGCGTTTACCAGCAGCACAATTAAACGTACCACCACACAGCTCGCAGAGTACGTGTGTGGTTCCAAGAGCGGAAAGATGAGTTTATCAGTCTCCCCTAGCCAGCAAATCCTTCAGATTTAAACACAGTCGAGAATCTGTGGAGACATCTCGATCGGGCTGTTCGCGCAATGGATCCTCAACCGAGAAAGTTAGCGCAGCTGGCCACGGCACAAGGGTCGGCGTGGCTCCACACCTCGTCGGTATCTTCCAGAACCTCACCGACTCTCTTCCTGTAGCAAACCGCATTGCAGAAAGTAGTTATAAAAGCTTTTGACAAGTGGTCAAATTAACGTCACTGGAAAACGTAGATATTCCACTATCTGGCTGTTTACGCCGGTCCCGAGACACACTGAGTGCCTCGAGTTCCTGCTGACGACGATGACCAGATCTGCTGACAGCGCCTCAAATTAAACTACAACCGCCGGCACGCCACTTAAATGTTCAAATACTGCGTAAGGGGGGATGACAGTATACTCACAAGGTGCGTAATTAACCCTCCTAGTACCACTATGGTCAATATGGCCCCATAAGTACACTGGAAATACATGTCTTCCTTGCTTTCAAAATAAATGTTTTGAAAATTTATGGCTTTCTCTCTGTGAGTCAATTGTATCCAATGATGTTTTGTTCATTTTTATATTTACAATACATTGAAATTTATTAATGTCAGTGGGAAAGATATATAAACGGATTGAGTGCCAAATAGCACGAACAAAGTTAGAACAGGTGGACGGTTTCAAGTACTTAGGATGCATATTCTCACAGGATGGCAACATAGTGAAAGAACTGGAAGTGAGGTGTAGCAAAGCTAATGCAGTGAGCGCTCAGCTACGATCTACTCTCTTCTGCAAGAAGAAAGTCAGTACGAAGACTAAGTTATCTGTGCACCGTTCAATTTTTCGACCAACTTTGTTGTATGGGAGCGAAAGCTGGGTGGATTCAGGTTACCTTATCGATAAGGTTGAGGTTACGGATATGAAAGTAGCTAGATGGGAACAGAACAATGGCAGGAGGTTGTCCACAATGAGGAAATCAAAGAAAAACTGGGAATGAACTCTATAGATGTAGCAGTCAGGACAAACAGGCTTACATGGTGCGGTCATGTTACACGCATGGGAGAAGCAAGGTTACCCAAGAGACTCATGGGTTTAGCAGTAGAGGGTAGGAGGAGTCGGGGTAGACCAAGGAGAAGGTACCTGGATTCGGTTTAGAAAGATTTTGAAGTAATAGGCTTAACATTAGAAAAGGCACCAATGTTAGCACTAAATAGGGGATCACGGAGGAATTTTACAAGTGGGACTATGCTCCAGACTGAACGCTGAAAGGTATATCAGTCTTAAATGATGAGATGATGATGCACTGAATACCAGGGAAGGGGCAATATGACACCACAGCACGCAGGAAATTTGTACCTCCCTTTTCTTTTAAGCTATTGTTTTCAAAATAAGTTGCTTTCTCCCTCTGAATCAGTTGTATCCAGTCATGTTTCTTTTCACTTTTGTATTTACAACACATAAAAAGCTATTCATGACTTTTTGCTCTGAGTACAACTCGGGTCAAAATGACTGCAATCTGAATTTGTTTTTCTGTCTTGAATGTAACATTTAAGTGAATAGAATGATGACTGTTACGTTGAACAGCTGTGATGTGTTTCTATGTTATTTCATTAAAATACTACCAATATATCCCCTGGATATTACTGCCAATATATCTCGTGCATATTACTTGGGGACTCTGACCACAATCTATTGCTTATGAACTGTAGATTAAAACTGAAGAAACTGCAAAAAGGTGGGAATTTAAGGAGATGGGATATGGACAAACCGACAGAACCAGAGGTTGCAGAGAGTTTCAGGGAGAGCATTAGGGAACGATTGACAGGAATGGGGGAAAGAAATACAGTAGAAGAAGAATGGGTAGCTTTGAGGGATGAAATAGTGAAGGCAGCAGAAGATCAAGTAGGTAGAAAGACGAGGGCTAGTAGAAATCCTTGGGCAACAGAAGATATATTGAACGCAATTGATGAAAGGGAGAAATATAAAGGTGCAGTAATTGAAGCAGGCAAAAAGGAATACAAACGTCTCAAAAATGAGATAGACAGGAAGTGCAAAATGGCTAAGCAAGGATGGCTAGAGGACAAATGTAACGATGTACAGGCATATTTCACTAGGGGTAAGATTGATACTGCCTACAGGAAAACTAAAGAGACTTTCGGAGAAAAGAGAACCACTTGTATGAATATCAAGAGCTCAGATGGAAACCCAGTTCTAAGCAAAGAAGAGAAAGCAGAACGGTGGAAGGCGTATACAGAGGCTCTATACAAGGGTGATGTACTTGAGGACAATATTATGGAAATGGAAGAGGATGTAGATGAAGATGAAATGGGAGATACGATACTGCGTGAAGAGTTTGACAGAGCACTGAAAGATCTAAGCCGAGCCAGGCCTCGCGAGTAGACAACATTCCATTAGAACTACTGATAGCCTTGGGAGAGCCAGCCCTGACAAAACTCTACCATCTAGTGAGCAAGATGTATGAGACAAGCGAAATGCCCTCAGACTTCAAGAAGAATATAATAATTCCAATCCGAAAGAAAGCAGGTGTTGACAGATGTGAAAACTACCGAACTATCAGTTTAATAAGCCATGGCTGCAAAATACTAACGCGAATTCTTTACAGACGAATGGAAAAACTGGTAGAAGCCGACCTCGGGGAAGATCAGTTTGGATTCCGTAGAAATATTGAAACACCTGAGGCAGTACTAATCCTACGACTTATCTTAGAAAACAGATCAATGAAAGGCAAACCTACATTTCTAGCATTTGTAGAATTAGAGAAAGCTTTTGACAATGTTGACTGGAATACTCTCTTTCAACTTTTGAAGGTGGCAGGGGTAAAATACAGCGAGCGAAAGGCTATTTACAATTTATACAGGCACCAGATGGCAGTTATAAGAGTCGAGGGGCATGAAAGGGAAGCAGTGGTTGGGAAGGGAGTTAGACAGGGTTGTAGACTATCATCGATGTTATTCAATCTGTATATTGAGCAAGCACTAAAGGAATCAAAGAAAAATTCGGAGTAGGAATTAAAATCCATGGAGAAGAAATAAAAACTTCGAGGTCTGCCGATGATATTGTAATTCTGTCAGAGACAGCAAAGCACCTGGAAGAGCAGCTGAACGGAATGGATAGTGTCTTGAAAGGAGGATATAAGGTGAACATCAATAAAAGCAAAACGAGAATAATAGAATGTAGTCGAATTAAATCGGGTGATGCTGAGGGTATTAAGATTAGGAAATGTGACGCTTAAAGTAGTAAATGAGCTTTGCTATTTGGGCAGCAAAATAAGTGATGATGGTCGAAATAGACAGTATATAAAATATAGTTTGGCAGTGGTAAAGAAAGCGTTTCTGAAGAAAAGAAATTTGTTTACATCGAGTATAGATTTAAGTGTCAGGATGTCGTTTCTGAAAGTATTTGTATGGAGTGTGGCCATGTATGGAAATTAAACGTGTAAGATAAATAGTTTGGACAAGAAGAGAATAGAAGCTTTCGAAATTTGGTGCTACAGAAGAATGCTGAAGATTAGATGGTTAGATCACATAACTAATGAGGAGATAGGGGGGCCTATTGAATAGAATTGGAGAGAAGAGAAATTTGTGGCACAACTTGACTAGAAGTTTGTATCGTTTGGTTGGACATATTCTGAGACAGCAAGGATCACCAATTTAGTATTGGAAGGCAGCGTGGAGGTTAAAAATCGTAGGGGGAGACCAAGAGATGAATACACCAAGCAGATTCAGAAGGATGTAGGTTGCAGTAGGTACTGGGAGATGAAGAAGCTCGCACAGGATAGAGTAGCATGGAGAGCTGCATCAAACCAGTCTCTGGACTGAAGACCACAACAACAACAACATTACTTGGGAACCTTTATAACCCCAGTGGCACCCAAAGAAACAAAAACAAAAAAATCCTGTTATTAGGAGGGTTAACGTTTCGGCGCCGCTTGGAATTTTGGAGTTTTAGTTGCACAGTAAAGGGATTGTATATAGACAATGGCAGTTTCGAAAGAACCAGCCCAGTTCTTATCTGCGGTGGTTCTGGAAAATCACGAGTAAAGTAAACGAGGAGAACCTGAACAGAATGCGAACTTGATATAGTAAATAGACCACAATCTCAATGCCTGTCCCACCTCTCTCAGCACGGCCATGACGCCGTTGCGCTGTTGTTACAATTGGGAAAGTTGCTTTCCAGAGTAAAATCAACGTGCTCTAAGTGATAAAGCAGGTGACAGATGAATGACGTCTTGTAAGTGCTGATAAGGAATAATAGGAAGATAAAAGCAACTCATTTATCAAGAAATTAAGATAAGGGAACTGATGTGGCAAGGTCAGAAGTTTAACGTCCCGTCGACTGTGAGATGATTAGAGATGGAGCGGTTAGTCGTAATGCGAAAGCAGAGTGGGGAGGGGAGGGGGGGGGGGGGATGTCGTCGTTTAACGAATCATCCCGATATTCGCGTGAAAGGAGTTAAGCAAGTCATGGAATTACTCAAGCCCATCTTTTGCGACGGTAAACGAGCAAAACTGCTGTTTCAGTGCAGAAGATATTGTATGAAAAACGTTGTGTGTTAAATCTTTGTTGGAGGGTGTGTTCTTACGATGGCAAGAAAGACTGAGTATGCGGTAAGATTAACTTCACAGTTCCAAGAATATTTCTTGAAATTATTTCGTCTGAACGCGATTAAAAGTAGCCAAACTGTATAGAATAATCAGTCTTCTTTGTACACAGCTCACTGATAATTTTTTTTCTTAGAAACAGCCGTATATCACTCGTGTTGAAATTTCTCGTTATTGTCATGATGAAACGGGCGAATAGTGCACTGTACTTCGAACATCAACATTAACTTCATCTACGATAACTCTTTTTACATTTTTGCTGAAATACCTAGAGCGAGCGAGGTGGCGCAGTGGTTAGCACACTGGACTCGCATTCTGGAGGACGAACGGTTCCAATCTGCGTCCGGCCATCCTGATACACGTTTTCCATGATTTCCCTAAATCCTTTCAGGAAAATGCCGGGATGGTTTCTTTCGTAGGACATGGCCGACTTCCTTCCCCGTCCTTCCCTAAACCGACGGGACCGATGGTCTTACTGTTTGGTCCCCTCCTCCAAATCAACCAACCAACCGACTGAAATAACTTATATTTTCCTATAAATTCGTGTGCTAGTTTCGTGCTCAGCATTCATAAACTGTTCAGACAACGTATAATCACAAGCAGAAAGGAGAAACGAGGTACCAGTACTTTTTTTATTAAATGTAAACTGGAGTCCTAAGTATTTGTTACAGCTTTTAAGATAAGATCCCTCTGATAAAGTAGATGAATGTGCACCACAAAGTTTTAATAGATATAAGTAAATAGATAATTCGAAAACATTCACTACCAGATGGTTCTTGAAAAGTATAATATTGTTTTTTTGTTATTAAGATGTCTTTATTGAAACAATATTTTTTGCAGCCTCTTTTCAAATGTTATGGCTTCACAGTTTCAAATGTAAAAGGCGATGATTACTATTTGATGATGTTTTTAATTTCAATGTCCTTTAGTAATATTAGTCTTTTCTGCATTCGTGACAGTTCCCCCACCCCAGCCGGAGTGGAGAACTAGAAACTTCCTAATACTTTGTATCAAATGACTCCATGTGTCCGAGTGGTTCTCTTGTGAAAAGTATTGAAGAAAGTTTCCCGTTTCCTACCGAAACTCATGTCGATGTAGCTACAAACACATTCATACAGTAGGTTACAGGAAGCAAATATTGCGGAAAATGATATACAGTTCAAAATTATACAGCCGTTACAAGGAAAGAAACTTCCACAAATCAATTAGTCTTCGAACTGTTCGCACCTAAGTTGGTGAAATCTCAGAATTTCAGCTTTCGCCAGTAAACCATCCTCACTTTTCGTTTACAAGACACGCTGTGATATATTCTTCTGCTTCTCTTCCCTATACGGCATGGTGTTACGAGGGCTATTCGGATAGTAAGATCCAATACGTCGCGAAGTGTAAACCACAATGAAAATCAAACATTTTTTATTTTAAATAGTTTACTACGTCTTCCAGTTACTCCTGTATATAGTCGCCGAACCGACTTAAGACATTTGTCGTAACGTTGTACCAACTTTCCAATACCCTCATCATAAAAGGCAGCCGCTTTTGTCTTTCGCCACTTCTCTGCACTGGTCTGCAGTTCGTTGCCTGTTCTAAGATTATCTTCATCGCCAGCAGTTCGTGTGAGCAAAACTGAACATCAGAGGGAGCCAAGTCCGAGCTGTATTGTGGGTGATCAAACACTTTCAATCGAACACGCTACAGGGGCGTCCTCGTTACCCCTGCAGTGTGCGGCCGAGAATTCTCATGACGACGGAAATGCATGACAGGTATGTTATGTGGGGTTGTATGAAATCAAGCACAGTCTCGAAGCGGGCCCTCATACTAATGTGCTAGGCATCTTTACGTGCTCATTGTATGCTCAGAACTTAAAAGAGCGACGTGACGCGATCGACAGGCATACTAGAGACACTGCCCAACAAATCTGTGCAAAGCTCCCTGTCGTTTCCATTTTTCTAACTATCGGTTCTTATTTCCGTATAGACATTGTATTTGTAACTTGTTCTTCACCAGCGAACCGGAAAAGCTTACAACAGCCGTGACGGTTTACGAACGTGACGTTTCACTGTTCGTAAACCGTCACGTAAAAGGTAGGCATTTGTTGCACCAAGACGTCACAAATTTGAGGGGAATATGTAGAAGGCTTTATTGGATTTAATGTCCGCCTCATGGGTCAGAAAGGGGTTGCTGATGCTGAATATAAGTATTTTTATCACTGATCATACTATGATGAAGAGCATATCTGCTCCAGCATTCTCTTATTCTTTCGTTGAGGTACGAGATGATGAAGAGCAAGCTACAAATACAGTATCTATACAGAAGGTAGGGACCGACAGGTCAAGAAATGGAAACCACAGTGAAAATCAGATGGAGCTTTGCTTAGATATGTTGGGTAGTGTCGCTAGCGTGCCTTTCGATCGCATCACGTTGCTCTTTTCAGTTCTGAGCACACAATGAGCTCGTAAAGATGCCTAGCACAGTAGCATCTCCCACCAAGTATGAGTGCCCGCTTCGAGATTGCGCTTGATTTCATGCAATCCAACACAGAAACTACTCACTGTGGTCCAGTGTGGGTTGTAATTATCGTACGGCAGCAAAAATTGGTATATACACTCCTGGAAATTGAAATAAGAACACCGTGAATTCATTGTCCCAGGAAGGGGAAACTTTATTGACACATTCCTGGGGTCAGATACATCACATGATCCCACTGACAGAACCACAGGCACATAGACACAGGCAACAGAGCATGCACAATGTCGGCACTAGTACAGTGTATATCCACCTTTCGCAGCAATGCAGGCTGCTATTCTCCCATGGAGACGATCGTACAGATGCAGGATGTAGTCCTGTGGAACGGCTTGCCATGCCATTTCCACCTGGCGCCTCAGTTCGTGGCGCCAGCGTTCGTGCTGGACATGCAGACCGCGTGAGACGACGCTTCATCCAGTCCCAAACATGCTCAATGGGGGACAGATCCGGAGATCTTGCTGGCCAGAGTAGTTGACTTACACCTTGTAGAGCACGTTGGGGGGCACGGGATACATGCGGACGTGCATTGTCCTGTTGGAACAGCAAGTTCCCTTGCCGGTCTAGGAATGGTAGAACGATGGGTTCGATGACGGTTTGGATGTACCGTGCACTATTCAGTGTCCCCTCTACGATCACCAGAGGTGTACGGCCAGTGTAGGAGATCGCTCCCCACACCATGATGCTGGGTGTTGGCCCTGTGTGCCTCGGTCGTATGCAGTCCTGATTGTGGCGCTCACCTGCACGGCGCCAAACACGCATACGACCATCATTGGCACCAAGGCAGAAGCGACTCTCATCGCTGAAGACGACACGTCTCCATTCGTCCCTCCATTCACGCCTGTCGCGACACAACTGGAGGCGGGCTGCACGATGTTGGGGCGTGAGTGGAAGACGGCCTAACGGTGTGCGGGACCGTAGCCCAGCTTCATGGAGACGGTTGCTTATGGTCCTCGCCGATACCCCAGGAGCAACAGTGTCCCTAATTTGCTGGGAAGTGGCTGTGCGGTCCCCTACGGCACTGCGTAGGATCCTACGGTCTTGGCGTGCATCCGTGCGTCGCTGCGGTCCGGTCCCAGGTCGACGGGCACGTGCACCTTCCGCCAACCACTGGCGACAACAACGATGTACTGTGGAGACCACACGCCCCAAGTGTTGAGCAATTCGGCGGTACGTCCACCCGGCCTCCCGCATGCCCACTATACGCCCTCGCTCAAAGTCCGTCAACTGCACATACGGTTCACGTCCACGCTGTCGCGGCATGCTACCAGTGTTAAAGACTGCGATGGAGCTCCGTATGCCTCGGCAAACTGGCTGACACTGACGGCGGCGGTACACAAATGCTGCGCAGCTAGCGCCATTCGACGGCCAATACCGCGGTTTCTGGTGTGTCCGCTGTGCCGTGCGTGTAATCATTGCTTGTCCAGCCCTCTCGCAGTGTCCGCAGCAAGTATGGTGGGTCTGACACACCGGTGTCAATGTGTTCTTTTTTTCCATTTCCAGGAGTGTATACTAATATGTTAACGCGAAACCGATTTACGCTGGAAAAAAATTACTTCCAGTTTTTGCAGCCAGGTTCAAATTCGGCGCTGTGAATGCAAGAAAGACATATACAAATGTTTCCATTTGTAATGGATTTGGAACGGGATGTGGGAGCAAAAGGTCAAACAAGTGAGAAAGGGATGATATTTATTTTACTGTTAGACGCCGTTACATAATTTGTTCATTGTGAGCATCGGAGAAGCCGACGAGATACTACATCCACAAAATGACGTGACAACAGTTTGCTCGCAGCAGTTCCCATGACATCTGAGCAACGAGTTCCTGTATAACTATTGATAAGATGGAGACTGAAATGCTCTTGGTAAACGCGGTCTTTTAGACAAAAGTCACATGGATTCAGATCAGGTTATGTTGCAAGTCATGCATCTGGTAAACCTTTGGAGATAAGACGTTCGTAGGTTGCATCGAGCAGATCTTTCACAGGGCGAGTGACATGAGGTGTTGCCTCATCTTGTATGAAAACTGTGGTTTCCATACAGTAGCGCTCTTCCAAAAGAGGAATCACATGTTGTACAATGAGGTCTCCATAGCGTGCAGACGTCACAGTACACCTGACTAGCCCTCTGCGTGTATTCTCTGCAAAGAAGAATAGACCAAGAATAAAGGTGCCTGTGAATCTACACCACAGGAGTCACATGCGGCGAGTGTAATGGTTCTTCGTTCACAACACGCGGTTTAACATTATCTCAAATTCGGCATTTCTGTGTTTTCACAGCACCCTGTAATGTAAAATGTGCCTTGTCACTCCACAGAATATTGGCCAGCCATATGTTATCAATTTCAATCGGTGCCAGAAACGACGAGCAAATTCAGAATTTTGCTGCTGATCATGAGGTTTCAGCAGCTACTTCATCTGGATCTTGTACAGGTACCAGAGTAATATAGATCGCTAGAACTTCTGTACTTTGGACCATAGGAAAGAATTCTCGTGACGCTGCACGAAAAGTAGCATTACCCGGGGTACGCGCTGCATGGCCACTTACAGCAATAGTAGCCTCGTCAATAGCTTCCACCGGCGTAGGCCGCCTTCTTCTTCCACATACCATACCAAGCTCACCTTGGTTTTCGAATTTCACTGTCATCTTCTCTAACCCATTCAATGACATCGGGCCTTATACCTTCCAGTCAGCGACATTCTATCAAGGTAACACTGTAATTGCTGCCGTTCACATTAAAAAGTTTCACTAACAGCACACGGTCTCTCTTCTTGATAGCCACACTGTTCACTCACGTCGCAGCTTGTCAAACGACAGCGTGGTCATACAACAGTGCACAGCGCCAGATTTGCACATAGTAGCCAAATTAGAACTCATTTGAAACTTCCTAGCAGATTAAAACTGTGTGCCGGACCGAGACTCGAAATCGGGACCTTTGCCTTTCATGGGCAAGTGCTCTACCAACTGAGCTACCCAAGCACGACTCACGACCCCTCCTCACAGCTTTAATTCCGCCAGTACCTCGTCTCCTACCTTCCAAACTTCGCAGAAGCTCTGGAACTCATTTCTGAAACTCATTTGTTTCCAGAGTAAATCGGTTCCGTATCAAAGCACTAGTATATCTTTCAAGTTTCGCTGCCATTACAACCCACACTGGTCCTCCGTGAGTAACTGCACTTTAATTATAACCACCAATAGCCGCTTCAGCAACTTAACATGTCCGCCAGTGATCTTGAAAAATATTGTGTAGTTAGAACAACAACAAAAAATTAACAAGAGGTCTTACGCGAGGAGAAATGTTAAGGAATGATTATTTCGAGAAACCTTAAATAGTACACTCAGATTTTTAATAAACGATGTGGAAAAAGAATCATCTCATAAAAACTGTCGTAATATCCTAAGACGGCCCGCGTTAGCTGACTGGACATTCCCGGTATCCGGCCTGCCAAATACTTGAGGTGGTACCTATACTGCCAACAATTGAGTTTCGAGGCCTATAGCGACCAATACACCGCGACATTGTCGGAGCTGTATCTTTAAAAACGGAAGGTCATGGTTAAACTTGTGGCTATCCACAATAAACAGACAGACCATTCTCCGCGAATCCCGCGTCCGGCCATCTTGATTTAGGTTTTCCGTGCTTTCCCTAAATCGCTCCAGGCAAATACCGGGATGGTTCCTTTCAAAGGGCGCGGCCGACTTCCTTCCCCGTCCTTCCCTAATCCGATGAGACCGATGACCTCGCTGTCTGGTTTCCTTCCCCAAAACAACCCAACAAACTACCCATTCTCCGTGCGACAGTGAAAAACAAAGAACGGTTAACAGACTAGTTTGACGTAAACATTTTAAGTAAAAAAAAAATCTTTGCATTTTATTCTAGTCACGAGTCTGGTGCAAGTCTTTCAAATGGACGCCACTTCGGCGACTAGCCTTAGTAATCAATCATTATGGAAGATGCTTCTTAAGCGAGGTTTCACTTTCTTTTGATTGGGTTGTAAAATACATACAGAATGTGCGGTGACATAGTTTTTTGTCGGTGAAATTCGCCCGAATAAAATACGCCAGAATTTCTGTCAGGTACTTCCACCAATCAAAATTATGTAATTAAATAAAAATCGTAGTTCGTTTCAGTGCTAGCTATTCCCACAATCTTAGATTTTTGCGATTTCATCTTTCCTTTAGCCTTACATTACGGTGATCATGGAATGCTTTAATCCCACTAGGTAGATCTTGGCCTTATGACTTCGTGGAGGAGTCAGTGTGGCCCGCGGACTAAAAGTTTGCAGACCCCTGTCCTAAGAGATATTGACAGAATATCGGGTATGTCTAAAAATGAGCAAGTAGGTAGATATGGAGTAAACATAGATGATCACAAAACCTAAAATGAGCGTAGAACAAGTGAATGTACTAATTGGAACGAAATTTCCAAGGACTAGTTTTCAGCACAAAATTAATGACGTATATTGAGTGTAAAAACAGAATAGAACAGCTCGCACACAAGGGTATAAACAGTCACACATACCACGCTCTACCTGTCATGGAAACAGAAAGGAGCTATTATGTGGTAGTACAGAAAGTAACCTGTGCCTCGTGGTTTTCACTGGTTTGCACAATGCAGACGTACAAATAAGTCATAATTATACATACAAAAAGGAAATGCTCCTCGTTTTCTGGAAGGCGGGAGAAGTTGAAGTGGTCGGTAAGTGAGATGTGTGTTTGTTATTGGTGCGAGAAAAACGAGAAAATTTCAGTCAAACTGTTCAGTAGTTCTGCGGCAGTTTGGTGCGGCGCAAAGTGGACTCAGCTCAGAGCCACACTCCAGTGCCGGCCGAGGTGGTTGCGAGGCGTCCTGTGGAGGGGAGACACACGCCAGGAAACTGACTCATCGGCTGTCGCTCGCTCGTAGGACGCCGTACAAGGCTGGCCGTCCGCTGTCATCCTACTTTGGAACTGTCTGCTACACACTGCAGTCCACTCTGTAACACCGGAGAGCAGAACCACGGAATTGTGAAGCATGTGTAAAGTGGAGACATTAAACGAGCGTGACATTCATTTGACAGTTGTAAACTTTTCATCCTGTTTCTATGCGCTATCGTTGCAAGTGAATGGGTGGTTCCAGATTACTCTTTGGTAGTGTAGTATGAGATATCAGAGCGTACAAAGGGTTTTTCCTTTGCCCAGAAATCAATGACATTTCATTCGCGTTGTAATTGTGTGTACACGAACTAACAGCTTAGGAAAGGAAGTGGCCAGGAAATATGAAGTGGACAACGGAGCAACTTTTTTCATTTCTTAGACAACTGTACACTGCATGGACATGTGTGAGATTTCAGCAGTGAATTACATGAAATGTATTCGCAGTTGCGAATATGAACAACCATCAGCTGTATAAGGGACACGACCTGGAAATTTGTGCCGGACCGGACTTCGAACCCGGATTTCCATCTTAAAGCGACCAGTCATCTTAGCCGTTTTCATTATCCGAGCACGATTCACAGCCAGACCCAAACTTCCATACTGGGGGCGAAAAGTCCGTGCAAAAATAAAAACAACTTGCGTGTTTGGGCTAAACATTTTTTATTTTTCTACATAGTCTCCTTTGAGACATACACTTCGTCCAACCCCATTCTAACTCGTTGATCCCTTCCGAATGATAGGAATTGTCCCAGTCTGCAAAATATTAGTTGCTGCAACCACCCATTTCTTCAAATTGGGGAACAAATAGTAGTCCGAGGGAGCCAAGTCTGGAGAATAGGGAGGATGTGGAATGAGTTGGAATCCTATTTCCATTAATTTTGCGACCATAACTGCTGAGGTGTGTGCTGGTGCATTGTCGTGATGGAAAATGACTTTTTTTGCGGTCCAATCGCCGGCGTTTTTCTTGCAACTCGGTTTTCAAACGGTCCAATAATGATAAACAATATGCACCTGAAATAGTTTTACCCTTTTACAGATAGTCGATGAGAATTATCCCTTGCGAATCACAAAAGACAGTCGCCATAACCTTTCCTGCCGAAGGAATGGTCTTCGCCCTTTTTGGTGCAGATTCTCCTTTGGTACCCCTTGTTTAGATTGTTGTTTGGTCTCAGGAGTATAACAGCTGCAAACCATCCTTGCAACACTTCACACGATTCCGTTTTTGGTCAAGCGTAAGCAATCGCGGAATCCACCTTGCGGATAGCTTTCTCATGTCCAAATGTTTATGCAAAATATTATGTATCCGTTAATTAGAGATGCCCACAGCACTAACAATCTCGCGCGCCTTAACTCTTCTGTCATCCATCATCATATCATGGATTTTAACAATGATTTCTGGAGTCGTAACCTCCACAGGGCGTCCAGAACGTTCAGCATCATTTGTGCCCATATAGCCATTCCGAAAATTTTGAAACCACTTATAAACTGTTCTAATCGAAGGTGCAGTCACCGTAATGTTTATCAAGCTTCTCTTCAGCCTCCTGAGGCTAAAAAATGGCTCTGAGCACTATGGGACTTAACATCTTAGGTCATCAGTCCCCTAGAACTTAGAACTACTTGAACCTAACTAACCTAAGCACATCACACACATTCATGCCCGAGGCAGGATTCGAACCTGCGACCGTAGCAGTCGCGCGGTTCCGGACTGAAGCGCCTAGAACCGCACGGCCACCATAGCCGGCCCTCCTGAGGCGTTTTGCCTTTCATAAAGTAACGTTTAATCATCGCACGAAATTATTCTTTGCCCATTTTTTGACAATCACTCGACTTACTTGATTCACACGAAAGCCAAACACAAAGAAATAGACCAATATGGCTGAAACCGCTGCTACGGTCGCAGGTTCGATCCCTGCTGCGAGCATGGATGTGTGTGATGTCCTTAGGTTAGTTAGGTTTAATTAGTTCTAAGTTCTAGGGGACTGATGACCTCAGATGTTAAGTCCCATAGTGTTCAAAGCCATTTGAACGTATGTCGTCGTTTCTGGGTCACAACCTGTACTCGTACACATGTTGTGGAATCGCCGTACAGGGGAGGACATTTATTTAAAAGTCGCTGTCTGCATGTCCGAAGAAACGTTGCATCATTCTTCTTGATAACACAGGGACTGCAATATCGCCTTTATCCGTCGATACTAGGCAGCGACTTTCAATTGAAATGTCCTCCTCCGTATGGGAATAACATAATGTGTGGACGAGTATAGAATGTGACGCAACGACGACACGTGGACCTTTGGGTCTGCCCGTCAGTAGTGCACGGATAGCTAAAGCGCTTAAGCGACCACCCGTGTCAAGTAGGAGATCCAGGTTCGAGACTCTGTCTGGCACAAACTTTCGCTATCGTCATTCCCTTATAGAGCTGATGGTATCACAACGGCTGTACTCGCCGCAGTGCCTGTTCATTCGGACATGTATTCGAGTATGAAAGAGCATTGTATTGTTTTTCATGACAACACAGGCACAGCAATATCGTATTAAATGATGAAGATTACAATAGGAAGTAGCTACGTCTTGCTGCACTTGAGGCCCTCCAACCCGACTTTAACATCGGTGGAGTAACGTCGCCTGAGTTGCAGAACAATATCAATTTACTTAGGAACACTAGCGCCACTGAATTACGGAAAGCAGAAGAAAAGTAAAAAAATTTGGCTGTGGAACAAAGGACCTTTACAAGGCGAAAATTTTACTGTTCATGTTGGTGGCCTCCTTTTTAAGGATAAATGTCCAAAGATGGGAAAGCTAATCAAATCTGGTAATCTGAACTTTCTATTCATTTAAGTTATCTTGCAACAGTGCTCTACATTAAAAAATTTTAGCATGTAGTACCGATAAATAATCAATTTTTTCTTCAAACAGCTGCATCGAATAAATTATTGCAGCGGGAATGCAGCTTGATATACAAAAATCAATCATTTTACCCGAATTTATGCCGTTCATGTCCCTGAATAATAATCTCCATTATCGACATGCCTAGGGCATTAACTGTGGTTGTACATATTGTTGAAGCGCTTCTTTCTAAATTCCAGTGATGAATCGCATATTCAGCTCCAACAATTCCGTCAGATATGTGTCGGAGAAGCGATTTTGGGTTGTCACATGGGTGAAGTCTAGAAACCAGAATTTCGAATGCATTTTCCACACCACGGCTTGCTGTTGACAGCTGTATTTGAGTACTTTCTCTTTCGGTTTGTTATATCAGTGGATCACGACTTGAAAAAAGCTTCATCAAATGTGCAGTTAATAGAAGCGCATTGATCCCAGTAGCACTGTATCATCCAAAAATACCACCATCGCGACGTTCGGAAGTTCTTCTAGCCTCACCGTGTCATGTATGTGAAGCAGTACCTATAGCAAATACAGCAAAGAGAACAGTAGCAACAAAGTATGAAAGAAAGAAGGAAGACGAGTTTAATTTCTTTCCAACACGAGGTTATTTCGAGATACAGCACGAAGCTCGGGGTAGGGAAGGATGGGGAAGGAAATAAGCCGCGCCCTTTGCAAGGGAACCATCCCACCTTTTGCCTGGAGCGATTTAAGAAAATAACGGAAAATCTAAATGTGGATGGCAGGACGGGCCAAAGCATGGAAATTTCCACCAGATAGCAAAGTTCTTCATTGTACCCTTCCCTTCATTTTCAGTCTTAAGTACCAGTCGCAAAAGTGGATTATTTATCCACGCTATGGGATTCATAATAATGCTACAGAATTCTCATTAACAATGCTTCAGCTTAATTTGTAACAACAAAATTCTCTCCTTTTCAGCACGCCGAAGGGAATCACACTTGTCAAAAAACGAACTTATAGTATCGGTAGCCATAGTAATTTTACAACTTAGGAGCCACAAGGAGCATTACAGTGGAAAATTTGAACCTGAGCAAACATAGTCGAGCAGTAGTTTGAACAATGGCTTGAAGATCAATTTGCTAGCACTTTACAAATAATGAAGGTCCTGTTTTGCATGTGGAAACTACCGTAGATGCTCTTCAGGAGCAACGTTAAATCAGCCGGAAGAGACTGAAGAGATATCAAGCGTGTGTAACTCCGCAAATGGGAAACCTGTTTGAAGAATGCTATGTAAAGCTAATGGCAAAAAAGCAAAATATATTATCTGCGAAATGAAAAGCTTGTGTGTTTGAAAATGCGAGATAAAGAATTCTCCGCTCGGATTACTTCCCTGCTGAAGAGATTGTTGCAGACAAGTCTCATGCGATTATATGGACGTACTATGACTTTATTATGCAAAAACTGTAAGCTCTTTGTATTACATCTCTATAGCTGTTTATGTATCCTACTGTATATTGAGCTGACATAAAAACTAAATCAAAACTTGAAAAGTCCACTGGCGTATTGCACAGGCGACTAAGGATCTTCGATCAGCAAAAATGCAGTGTGATGTCGAGTTTCATTTCCGGCGATAATGCTTTTCGTGTAATAACATCATCTTTCGGATATGCATCTTGAATTCAGTTAGGAACATATATGAATTGTTGTGATGCTATTGTTAGATGGTTGAAGTTGTGGGGCCTTCCACAACAGTTCTTTTCACCAAGTACGCCGAGCACCTGATTTATTCAATCGTGGATCCAAACGCCATTCTTCCTTTGATTTTGTTCTGATTTGAAGCAGTTAAGCATTATCTTCGCCACTACTAGTATAGTTGCCAAAACTTCCATTTCATAGACAACAAAACCGCTCTGGCACTAATTGTAAGTGAAGTGTGTGCTGATGCCTTCGTACAGATAGCCTTATCCGAAATTGGTTTCTCAATCCCGGTTTCTCTTAACTAGTATTGCAATGCAGTGTCTCAGTGGAAACAATGCTTAATTCTTCTCGTTCCTAGCATCCATCCTTGGTGAAAGCTGTATTCGGACCGCACATGTATAAGGAGGATTGGCAGATTCTCTCTGTCTGTCTCTCTCTCTCTCTCTCTCTCTCTCTCTCTCTCTCTCTCTCTGTGTGTGTGTGTGTGTGTGTGTGTGTGTGTGTGTGTGTGTGTGGGCAAGTGTAAGGGCGAGGCGGAGAACTGGAGAGGGCATTTGATGGCTTACAAAGTGAATATTAATAGAGTCCTTGCAGTTACACCAGTTACTTCGTGCATTACTTTCTTGTAATATGGGTCCACAACTTCTATGTATTTTTTAAATGATGTCGTCTTGCTTTCAGCTTTTATTTTACTTTTGCAACTTCGGCATCATGTCATTTTCAAGCGTCTACAAAACAAAATACAACGTAATGAGAACGTTGTAAAGTAGGAGTAACGATAGGTAGAATAAATTTGTGAATTGTTGACATGAATATACTTCCAAATTTTTGAAATATAGGCTTACATTATACAGAGATTGCAATGTAATACGCACATCAAAGAACTAGTCAGCGATACTAATCTATATTCCGTTTTATGTACTGCAATTTTGAGTGGATTGTATCGTCGACAACTTCCGTAAAACTAATGTACGAGTCGGGTTCCGCACGACAACAAGGTATGGACAATACTCAGACACCACTGACAAAAGAAAACTGTTTACAAACTCAGGGACTTATAAAATCAAATGTGGTGAATGTCAAAGTTTCTATTGCGGGCAAATGGGCTGCTGTTTCCCGTCCACATTCAGAGAGCGCACAAACATAAGCGAGAACTGTAAATCTTCATTTAGTGCACAGCTGTGAAACTACAATCATAGCCTCAGCAGCATATAGGAATCTTTCAAGGTACTACTTATAGTAGAGAGAAGCAGATTACTAGAAGCTCTAGAAGAAATTGTAATTTATAGCGCCTTCAAAGAACAACCACAATATGCACTCAGTAAACAAAAAGACCTCAAAAATAAAAAAATTCTCGGTTGTTTTAGGCATTTACTCTTATGTTTTATAAGTGCACACTTTCGGATGTATCAATCTGATACATACAGTCCACTCCAAACTATAGTAAATAAAATGTAATACTGGCTAGTATCGCTGACTGGTTGTTTGTTCTTCAATGTGCATATTACGTTGTTATCTCTGCTTAGCGTGAACATAAACGTCAAAATCTTGAAAAGTATGCGAGTGTCAAAATCCACAAAATTGGTTGTATGCACTGTTAATCCCACTTTACATTCTCGTCGTTACTTTGTATCGTTTTGTAGACGCTTGAAAATGGCATAATTCCAAAACTACAATCGTAAAATAGAACACATCAAATAAAACGCATCGTTTTAAAAATTATTTTGTGAATAGTTTTAAAGTACCACACAAATCAAGGATTTGAGCCGGAGCAAGTTATTGCAACGTCTGACGCGCAGATAATTTTTTGGC
Organism: Schistocerca gregaria; assembly: GCF_023897955.1. Taxonomy (NCBI): domain Eukaryota; kingdom Metazoa; phylum Arthropoda; class Insecta; order Orthoptera; family Acrididae; genus Schistocerca; species Schistocerca gregaria. The sequence continues at coordinate 663,048,533 of NC_064923.1, forward strand.
AGGGGCGACAGGAAGGGATAATTTTGTCACTGAAATATAATCGCTACTTGAGTTCTGCATGAAAACAGAACTGTGAACAGGTCAGCGACGATGTGGAAAAAGTGCTGTGTGGTTCGGAGCTATGCGCGAAACATTCGCAGCAGAGGTTCTTTCTTTTCCAGGCACAAATATTTTAGTGTCTTGCTTCTTTAAACTGTTCCAGTTAGTGTATCCTATGACATAAAAAACGGTGTTTTCTGTTGGATGGTCAGTTGTTGTGGCGCCTGATTTGATAAAAAACTAAGTTGGTCAGATCGAAACTTTTATTTACATTTAGATATGTATGAATGTGGATTCTTGTGTCCCGTGTAACTAGACATACATGGAAACCTTTTCTAAAAAAATCGTAAACGGAAAAACAACTTATATAACTGATGCTACGTGGACACTCCAAACAATGTGAGTCCTGTTATTCCTTTGCTATAGCTGAGAGGATCCGTTAATCTGGGAGGACGGTAGAAGTTGTCATTGTGAGATATTTTATGTTCAGTATCCAAAAACAGGTATTAGGAATGCTTCTTCGATAGTGATGAACGCTTCTATAGAAGTACGTGAGCACTGAACTGAAAAGCAGTTCTACTGGGTTTCTTACGCTAACAGGCAATTAGAAGATAACGTATCCACTTCTTGTTTCAGGTTCCATCATCTCGTGTACCTTGAGGTCATTAGTTACTGTACGGAATGTCGTACTAAGATGGAGAGACGAAGTGTTTATGGGCATTCCGAAGGCACAACGCGCCTCGGGCAATCTGATGGAACCATGCACAACGCTAAAAGACGAAGACCAAGTTCGGACAGTACAACTCTTGGGCTGAAATTTTCTATGACCTTTACAAGAAATCACTCAGCGATTCGTCGTAAGTGACTCACGGAGATTACGTAAAAGCTGAATCTGAATAATTGGAAGGAGCTTTGCATGCAGCTCCACGTTAATATAAGCTCAATGCCTTGCATTCATTTCGTACTTCTACTGTATTGTCACGCAAGGGGTGGTATTTCTAAGTAGTTCGCACTATATGTTACTTTTGTTGGTTCTAGGAGCAGTAATATACAGTTGGTACAGAGAAGAGCTCATTCTTCAGTGAGAGAAAAAAAAAGAGTTATCGTCAGGCGTGATAAGGGTGTTTGTCTAGCTCGAAATCTCTGCACAGTCGCTGATTTCGTATGAAGAAGACTGTGAGCGCGTCACGCCTGACGCCTATGTTGCGTGAGCGACGCGACGTGACGTCAGCCATCGCTTAGTCACCACAGCACCTATCGTCAGCTGTAGATGCACCTCGTTCTGCTTATCATTCGTCAACGTTATCTGTTTGCCATCTCGCCAGCCACCGAAAGCAGTGTACTCTGCACTCAGATCTGACAGGGTGTTTCAAAAATGACCGGTATATTTGAAACGGCAATACAAACTAAACGAGCAGCGATAGAAATACACCGTTTGTTGCAATATGCTTGGGACAACAGTACATTTTCAGGCAGACAAACTTTCGAAATTACAGTAGTTACAATTGTCAACAACAGATGGCGCTGCGGTCTGGGAAACTCTGTAGTACGATATTTTCCACATATCCACCACGCGTAGCAATAATATGGCGTAGTTTCTGAATGAAATTACCCGAAACCTTTGACAACGTGTCTGGCGGAATAGCTTCACATGCAGATGAGATGTACTGCTTCAGCTGTTCAATTGTTTCTGGATTCTGGCGGTACACCTGGTCTTTCAAGTGTCCCCACAGAAGGAAGTCACAGGGGTTCATGTCTGGCGAATAGGGAGGCCAATCCACGCCTTCTCCTGTATGTTTCGGATAGCCCAAAGCAATCACACGATCATCGAAATATTCATTCAGGAAATTAAAGACGTCGGCCGTGCGATGTGGCCGGGCACCATCTTGCATAAACCACGAGGTGTTCGCAGTGTCGTCTAAGGCAGTTTGTACCGCCACAAATTCACGAAGAATGTCCAGATAGCGTGATGCAGTAATCGTTTCGGATATGAAAAATGGGCCAATGATTCCTTTGGAAGAAATGGCGGCCCAGACCAGTACTTTTTGAGGATGCAGGGACGATGGGACTACAACATGGGGCTTTTCGGTTCCCCATATGCGCCAGTTCTGTTTATTGACGAAGGCGTCCAGGTAAAAATAAGCTTCATCAGTAAACCAAATGCTGCCCACATGCGTATCGCTGTCATCAAACCTGTGCACTATATCGTTAGCGAATGTCTCTCATGCAGCAATGGTAGCGGCGCTGAGGGGTTGCCGCGTTTGAATTTTGTATGGATAGAGGTGTAAACTCTGGCGCATGAGATGATACGTGGACGTTGGCGTCATGTGGACTGCAGCAGCAAAACGGCGAACGGAAACCCGAGGCCGCTGTTGGATCACCTGCTGCACTAGCTGCGCGTTGCCGTACGCGGTCACCCTACCTTTCCAGCACGTTCATCCGTCACGTTCCCAGTCCGTTGAAATTTTTCAAACAGATCCTTTATTGTATCGCTTTTCGGTCCTTTGGTTACATTAAACCTCCGTTGAAAACTTCTCTTGTTGCAACAACACTGTGTTCTAGGCGGTGGAATTCCAACACCAGAAAAATCCTCTGTTCTAAGGAATAAACCATGTTGTCCACAGCACACTTGCACGTTGTGAACAGCACACGCTTACAGCAGAAAGACGACGTACAGAATGGCGCACCCACAGACTGCGTTGTCTTCTATATCTTTCACATCACTTGCAGCGCCATCTGTTGTTGAAAATTGTAACTACTGTAATTTCGAAAGTTTGTCCGCCTGAAAATGTACTGTTGTCCCAAGCATATTGCAACAAACGGTGTATTTCTATCGCTGCTCGTCTAGTTTTCATTGCCGTTTCAAATATACCGGTCATTTTTGAAACACCCTGTACTTGCGGACAGCGTAAGATTATCGAAAATTTTAAGTAAACATTAGGAAATTTCTAACAGGTATGCCTGATGAAGTTGCGCATTTTTCACAGATGACGTCGCTCAGGTAAAATACTTCGTTACATTCATAACGTAATTTACTAATGATTCCGATCTGTTTCCCATTCTACATCACCTGCTGCTACCGTAGCCTCTTTTGTTGTCCTGCCAGCCGGAGTGGCCGAGCGGTTCTAGGCGCTTCAGTCTGGAAACGCGCGATCGCTACGGTCGCAGGTTCGAATCCTGCCTCGGGCATTGATGTGAGTGGTGTCCTTAGGTTAGTTAGGTTTAAGTAGTTCTAAGTTCTAGGGGACTGATGAACTCAGCTGTTAAGCCCCATAGTGCTCAGAGCCATTTGAACCATTTGTTGTCCTCAAAACGTATTCTTTCTAGTCACATGTTTCTTGATACCCGTAAGTGACAGTCAAAAGATACCAAATCTGAGAAATAGGGTGGATTATTAGCATTGCACTTTTCATTGTCACGATGCTAGATATTTCTTTTGCTTTCGAATGCAACACTCCTCTCAGGTATAGTTTTCGTCTAGTTGGTAGGTGTAGAGATGCAGTAAACAAGAGAAAAGCGGCTGAAATGTTATGGCTGACAAACGAACAAGATAAAAGAACGAAGTTGGGATGCATGGAAACAGCTAGAGAAGAAAGAAAAGCTCTGAACAGAAACGAGAGAATGTATAAACAGCAAGACATCACTGGCACAAGAGGATCGAACATTTGACAGTACGAGAGAATTTCTGCAAGAAAGGACATAACGCAAAAATTGACGCGATCAAATGTAAAGCAGGACAAATGATAAAAGATGAAACGAAAGCTATGACGGGGTGGAGAAAATGTTTTGAAAATCTGCTAAATGTGGACGAAACCATTAAGAGCGTTGCGTTAGCAAACGAAGAGAAATTAGAGTAACAGAACCAACAGGAGAGGATGAACAGCCGAGCGTGGAGAGTTAGAAGAAATAATAAAAATTGCTGAAAGAGGAAAGGCACCAGGAATAAATAGATGACACAGAGACGCTAAAAGAGTGGAAGAGATATCCTACAAGTGAGAGTGTACCATATAATCTGTTTAATTTGGATGAGAGAAAGAATTCCCTTAGAATGGAAGCAGTCTGTCGTCGCCCGATCGTTACGAAAGAGACCCAATGAGCTGTAGCAACTGCAGACGGCCGGCCGCGGTGGTCGTGCGGTTCTAGGCACTTCAGTCCGGAACCGAGTGACTGCTACTGTCGCAGGTTCGAATCCTGCCTCGGGCATGGATGTGTGTGATGTCCTTAGATTAGTTAGGTTTAAGTAGTTCTACGTTCTAGGGGACTAAAGACCTCAGATGTTGAGTCCCATAGTGCTCAGAGCCAACTGTAGACCAATTACCTTACCATGCGCAGCTTATAGGATCCTGAGCACGTTGTTGCTGAAGCAGTTACCGCAATATGTCTAGGAGATACTTGGATTCCGACAAGCAGGATTTAGAACTGGAAAATCAGTCGAGACCAACTACACATAAAAGACAACTGATATCAAAGAGCTGGGAATTTCGCAGAGATGTTCACTGTCTTTTGTGGGCTTCCAAAAATAGTACGATATGCAAGCAATGTGGCATGAACTTGTGAGGTAACGGGAGAGTTGTGGCGCCCTGAAAATATTCTAACTTCGGAGTTGGCGTGACTCCTTAGCAACGTCAGCCTGAGCAAGAGGGGTAGCCCCAGGGTGTGGTCCAGGCCGACCACGTGACTGGGAAATCCATGTCGACGCTGTGACGAGGACTGTGCTTTGTGTCGATGAAGGATATTTGTGTGCCAGGAGTGACAAAAATGGAGGACTTTATGAAACCATAATGGCAGACATTTCGCAGTTCGTGTAGAAATTAATAATAGCCAGAGGAATCATGATACCCATTATTTGCAGACGAGTCTGATGGTTTAATCAGATTTTCAATATCTTTATTAGTTTAAAGTTTAGTTGTTGTTGTTGTTGCTGTTGTGGTCTCCAGTCCTGAGACTGGTTTGATGCAGCTCTCCATGCTACTCTATCCTGTGCAGGCTTCTTCATCTCCCAGTACCTACTGCAACCTACATCCTTCTGAATCTGCTTAGTGTATTCATCTCTTGGTCTCCCTCTACGATTTTTACCCTCCACGCTGCCCTCCAATACTAAATTTGTGATCCCTTGATGCCTCAACACATGTCCTACCAACCAATCCCTTCCTGTAGTCAAGCTGTGCCACAAACTTCTTTTCTCCCCAATCCTATTCAATATTTCCTCATTAGTTATGTGATCTACCCATCTAATCTTCAGCATTCTTCTGTAGCACCACATTTCGAAAGCTTCTATTCTCTTCTTGTCCAAACTATTTATTGTCCATGTTTCACTTCTATACATGGCTACAGGCCATACAAATACTTTCAGAAATGACTTCCTGACACTTAAATCTATACCTGATGTTAACAAATTTCTCTTCTTCAGAAACGCTTTCCTTGCCATTGCAAGTCTACATTTTATATCCTCTCTACTTCGACCATCATCAGTTTTTTGCTCCCCAAATAGCAAAATTCCTTTACTACTTTAAGTGTCTCATTTCCTAATCTAATTCCCTCAGCATCACCCGATTTAATTCGACTACATTCCATTATCCTCGTTTTGCTTTTGTTGATGTTCATCTTATACCCTCCTTTCAACACACTATCCATTCCGTTCAACTGCTCTTCCAAGTGCTTTGCTGTCTCTGACAGAATTATAATGTCATCGGCGAACGTCACTATTTTTATTTCTTCTCCATGGATTTTAATACCTTCTCCGAATTTTTCTTTTGTTTCCTTCACTGCTTGCTCAATATACAGATTGAATAACATTGGGAAGAGACTACAACCCTGTCTCATTCCGTTCCCAACCACTGCTTCCCTTTCATGTCCCTCGACTCTTATAACTACCATCTCGTTTCTGTACAAATTGTAAATAGCCTTTCGCTCCCTGTATTTAACCCCTGCCACCTTCAGAATTTGAAAGAGCGTATTCCAGTCAACATTATCAAAAGCTTTTTCTAATTCTACAAATGCTAGAAACGTAGGTTTGCCTTTCCTTAATCTATTTTCTAAGATAAGTCTTAGGGTCAGTATTGCGTCACGTGTTCCAACATTTCTACGGAATCCAAACTGATCTTCCCCGAGGTCGGCTTCTACTTGTTTTTCCATTCGTCTGTAAAGAATCCGTGTTGGTATTTTGCAGCCGTGAATTATTAAACTGATAGTTTAGTATCTAAATGTAAATAATACAAGTAACACACAGAAACGAATTTTCAAAATCCAAACGGTCAATCCGATTTTGTCGATCGACGTGTCTTTAGAAAGCTAGTAGTGAAAACCTAAATTGGTATGAATTACTGGCATGTAACCTGAATAGTACATGAGTTATTGGAGGTCAAAGTGGCCGACAACTGTTGATCACGTCAGACTGTAAGTACTCCACAGTTACACGATAAAACGGTAGCAGCATGCTTATAAATATATTTATTCGCCTATGTCTTTGTTTATATCCGATATATACTATTCATGAAGAAATTTGTCAAATATTTACTGTGTTTTGGAAAGCACAGAGGCTTTAGTCTACTGGCCTGCTTTTGTTTCTATTTCTTTGATATATGCTTGGAAATGGAAGAGGAGGTAGATGAAGATGAAATGGGAGATATAATACTGCGTGAAGGGTTTTACAGAGCACTGAAAAACCTAAGTCGAAATAAGGCCCGGGGATTAGGCAACATTCCATTAGAACTACTGACAGCCTTGGGAGAGCCAGGACTAACAAAACTCTATCATCTGGTGAGCAAGATGTATGAGACAGGGGAAATTCCCTCAGACTTCAAGAAGAATAATAATAATTCCAATCCCAAAGAAAGCAGATGTTGACAGATGTGAAAACTACCGAACTATCAGTTTAATAAGTCACAGCTGCAAAATACTAATGCGAATTCTTTACAGAAGAATGGAAAAACTGGTAGAATCTAACCTCGGGGAATATCAGTTTGGATTCCGTAGAAATGTTGGAACACGTAAGGCAATACTGACCCTACGACTTATCTTAGAAAATAGATTAAGGAAAGGCAAACCTACGTTTCTAGCATTTGTAGATTTAGAGAAAGCTTTTGACAATGTTGACTGGAATACTCTCTTTCAAATTCTAAGGGTGGCAGGGGTAAAATACAGGGGCGTGAAAGGGAAGCAGTGGTTGGGAAGGGAGTGAGGCAGGGTTGTAGCCTCTCCCCGATGCTATTCAATCAGTATATTGAGCAAGCAGTAAAGGAAACAAAAGAAAACTTCGGAGTAGGTATTAAAATCCATGGAGAAGAAATAAAAACTTTGAGGTTCACCGATGACATTGTAGTTCTGTCAGAGACAGCAAAGGACTTTGAAGAGCAGTTGAACGGAATGGGCAGTGTCTTGAAAGAGGGGTTTAAAATGAACATCAACAAAAGCCAAACGAGGATAATGGAATGTAGTCGAATTAAATCGGGTGATGCTGAGGGAATTAGATTAGGAAATGAGACACTTAAGGTAGTAAATGAGTTTTGCTATTTGGGGAGCAAAATAACTGATGATGGTCGAAGTAGAGAGGATATAAAATGTAGACTTGCAATGGCAAGGAAAGCGTTTCTTAAAAAGAGAAATTTGTTAACATGGAGTATAGATTTAAGTGTCAGGAAGTCGCTTCTGAAAGTGTTTGTATAGAGTGTAGCCATGTACCGAAGTGAAACATGGACGATAAATAGTTTGGACAAGAAGAGAATAGAAGCTTTCGAAATGTGCTGCTACAGAAGAATGCTGAAGATTAGATGGGTAGATCACACAATTAATGAGAAGGTACTGAATAGGACTGGGGAGAAGAGGAGTTTGTGGCACAACTCGATTAGAAGAAGAGATCGGTTGTTAGGACATGTTCTGAGGCATCAAGGTATCACCAATTTAGTATTGGAGGGCAGCGTGGTGGGTAAAAATCGTAGAGGGAGACCAAGAGATGACTACACTAAGGAGATTCAGAAGGATGTAGGTTGCAGTAGGTACTGGGAGATGAAGAAGCTTGCACAGGATAGAGTAGCGTGGAGAGCTGCACCAAACCAGTCTCAGGACTGAAGATCACAACAAGCGTTCAAAATTCGCTGTTGCCGAGTGATAGGAACCTTCGACTGTTCGATTCATGTGTATATTCATATTGTATACTGTAGACTCAGCAGTATTTGGCCTGTAATTTGGCAACTACGTATCCCAGCCCCTAGATAACGGAGCCAGCCAAAACTTTTAATGCCGGCCCCTTGTGGCCGAGGGGTTCTAGGCGCTTCAGTCCGGAACTGCGCTGCTGCTACGGTCGCAGGTTCGAATCCTGCCTCGGGCATGGATTTGTGTGATGTCCTTAGGTTAGTTAGGTTTAAGTAGTTCTAAGTGCTAGGGGACTGATGACTTCAGAAGTTAAGTCCCATAATGCTCAGAGCCATTTGAACCATTTGAACCAACACCTATATCTCCCAGTCACGTCACATGGCTAAGAAATTATTATGGCTGGAGGAACCTCGTGATTTGCCGCTCAGACAATGGAAAAAAGTCACATAAACTGGCGAGCTGCCGAATACTTTGACACATATCGTCGGTATAGCACCGAATGGGAATCCCTGGAGAGAAGGCGACGTTCTTTTCGAGAATTACTATTGAGAAAATTTTCATAATCGACACTTGAAGCTGGCTGCCGAAAGATTCTACTGTCGCCAACATACATTGCGCGTAAGGACCATGAAGATAATATACGAGAAATTAGGGCACATACGGAGGCTTATAGATGGTCTTTTTCCCTCGCTCTGTTTGCGAGTGGAGCAGGAAATGACGGTGAATTGTGGAGTGTCTATGTAGATGTAGATTAGGCGATACATCCCGCTTTCCAGCAGGACGCCAATCCAGTGGCTGATAGTGAGTATTTGAGGATTCTGATACTAAATTTTATTACGAATTTCTCAGTCCTGTTTTTCAAGCACTTTTTAGGATAACTTCGATGTGGCCAATGTGCCATACACAACCGTGGCATCAGCACACGCCCCTGTTACCGGTACTTTGCTGACAAAATCCACGGCTACCCAATTGGAGGCACGAGAAAGGAGGCACCTCATGGAGTGCGGAGTCCAGTCTGGTCGCTCTCCTGTACTTCAGTTCCGCTACAGAGAGACGGCTTTACGCTGTCTGCCTCGGTCTCTATTGTGCTCCAGCCTTTTACAGAGCGGATGGCTTAGCCCATCTGCCTCTGACTCTTTTCTTCTTGGTCGGCCACAAGCTTATTCAGAAGTGAACCGCCTTCTCTTCGGCTTCCTATTCCGTTATTCTATGATCAACTATACCGTCAGACATCCTCGCAGTATCACCATGATATTTTTTATTGTATTTTATGGTTCTATAGACAAGATTATCATGTAATCTTGGTTTCCAAAAGGTATATTGAAATGTCTATTGAAACTAAACTCACCTTATGTGTGTTTTGTCGTGTGGTAATATGTTGGTAAAGAGCTGTGGCAGATTTCTTGTGGCGTGCTCTTGAGTCCGTATTTATTTTCAGATTCGTTCGTCAATCTCCCCAACATCTCTCCAACTCCACTCGACGTAGTATAGCTGAAACTTTCTATTGTAACTAGAATGACTAGAAAGAGTAATATATACGTTCGAGTCTCACTTAATTATTTAACAGAGATGAGCACTCGTTTATTTCTTCTGTGAATACAACTTTTATTCTCACTATCGAATTGTAATACGTAATATTCACAGTTATAAGTTCCCATTGTCTTCATCACAGCAAGAACAAAATCGGAGACATTAACATTACATTCAGCAACATAGATAATAAAAATCAGAGATAAAGCAATAATAACGTTCACTTTTCTTAATCAAGGAGTAACGTCTTTGGGTCCTAAGCACAGCACAGTACCTGACACAGTTTCTTCCGTAATAAAATGTTATATTACACCTGAAAGAGTCCTTACGTATCCTGAATTGTAGAACATAACCAAAATTCTGTTTATTTCGTTCTCTCATTGCAAAACTTCGTTCAGACGTCCATCTTTATCCATCCTAACCAGGTTTCCCTTCTGTGTCTGTATGGGAGATTGAGGGTAAAATCCTCTAGGGAATTGGGTTGCGTCATATTCCTCTTCAAACTTATTCTCCAAAACTCGACTTTTCAACCTCTCTCCTGGGATTTTCCTCAGTAACCTTATGGTGTTTATCCACACATGGATCCCAAGAGCGGGTCGAAACGTCGTGTTTTGGAGAAGTTTGACGAGAAATTCGAAGCGCCCTAATCCCCAGGAGGATTTTACCTCCAGTCTCCCGTGGAGGCGTAGAAAATGAGTATGGTCAGCATGGATGAAGGTGGGTGTCTTGCTCCATGGCATTACAGACGTTCTTAATAGGACTGAGTTCATGGAGAACTTGTACTTTGGTATGATTTTCACTGTGTGAAAATGGTCATTTAATCACAGAAAATTCCATAGTAAAATTTGTTGGCTATGACGTGCTGACTGGATGAACAGCAATAGAAATAAACAGAAGACTAAAACTCGCCTGCACTGCTTTTGGTAAGCTAAGTAGAATTTTCAAAACAAATGTTTCAATGTGAGTCAAACTAATAAATATTCATCTAATAATATTCATCTTCAAGCCTGCTCTCATTGCCTCTTCCAGTAACACTTGCCATCTGAACCAAATTTTGCTCATTCTGTTTCATTAGAACTACAACTTCTGCATAGGCCAGGGTGCTGATACATCTCACCAGTTCAGTTCCTGCCTCTCGGCTTGCCATGGTGTTGATCCATCTCACCAGTTGAGTTCCTGTCTCTAGGCTGCTTTTTGCAGAACCAAATTAAACAGTCTGCTTGTCGCACTCAAGTTCCCACCTTAAACTTCTCTGACATCTATCCATTCCCATTCACTGTGCATGTTGTTAGTTTTCTGGAGATCTACACGTTTTCCAGTTTACGGTCTTTAAAAAATAAAAAAAATAAAAAGAACATTGATGGTGGCTCTCAACTACGAACCCTCAGACTCAGAGTTGAAATATTAAAAGTTTTCAAAAATGGTGCAAATGGCTCTAAGCACTATGGGACTTAACATCTGTGGTCATCAGTCCCCTAGACTTAGAACTACTTAAACCTAACTAACCTAAGGACATCACACACATCCATGCCCAAGGCAGGATTCGAACCTGTGACCGTAGCGGTCACTCGGTTCCAGACTGTAGCGCCTAGAACCGCTCGGCCACCACGGTCGGCTACAGGTGTTGGGTGGTGTCTTTTCTGTCCCTATAGCGAAGAGATGGATCTGGTTCGTGTGATAGTTCATCGGTCTTCGTAACTGTTCAGCGATACATTGGCGACCGACGTTTATTGTCCTGTGACACGTCTATTGCTGTTAACCAGTCGCGACTGTTGACGACGAATACTGTCTTGTCTTCGGTGTTGTAAGGGGTGTTGCTTTTCCCTGAGTCGAGATATATTACACTTGTAAGGTGGTCACGTCATTTTAGTTTTTGCATGTTATCGATGTGCACGTCAGAGAGCGAGCAAGTTACGTTACTGTTATACGGTATTTGGTCTTGTCGTAGCACTGTCTTTGCCTCTGCGCAATCTGATACATTCTTGGTTGCAGTGTGGTAAATGATTGACGTGTTTAGTAGTGCTGTGTGAACTTGTGATAGTATCTGTTAAATAAAGGAAGCTTGATTATTAGAAAGCGAAGAGAAAATATATAGTGAATAATGTCATTATTTTTGAAGGAAAGAAGTCTGAAGTAAGTCTTCAGCACTGCGCAGGTAGTTTGTCAGAGTAATTATTGTCAACTAGTTAACTTGCTCAGAGCTAAGAGAAAGGTCACCCCTGAGTCATCCCTTTAACGTGTTAACTCATTAAGCTGTTTGATTTTTATAGAAATTCTCTGTTGACATTGTACCCTCTTTAAATCATTGTTCGCTTTATTAAGCATAGCATTGTTCAGACCTATGTTATGTGTGAAGATCAGGCGAAGTTTTTCTCTGTCTTGTTGAATACATACTTCATTCTAAAATCGTTTTCTTGGAACATCATTTCGCGTTACCACATTGTACCATGTGGTTTGAAAAAGAAGGTGAGTGCAGTTTAGAAATTTTATTTAGAAGTAGAAATCTATCTTAGCCGCTGCCTGCTTGCTGTTTTCTGTTGCGCTTTCGAGAAATCTGCAACAATGTTGCCAAGACGCGAGGTAAGTGAAAATTTTGATAGAAACAAAATATAGTAAGGAGGTTACACATTCTTGACATGATCAAAATGAAGGTGGTTCAGACATGTCCCATTAACTCGTATTGTTTCTTTTTTTCCCATTTTAAGGGTCACAAAATTTCTTCAATCATTTACTTATGTACAATGCCCACACCATTGGATGATAAAATCAATCGATAATCTTGAAGACCTATGAAATTTTTATCAAACATTAGACCGTTGTTTTTAGATAGGACTGCTGTGGGTGGAGCTTCGCGGAAGATTGTGGAGACTATGATCGGGCCTCCCTGCAGCGACAGCACAATACCGGCTACTTTTTCGAAACGCGAGCTACTGCACAGCAACAGACGACATGCAACTAAATTTGCAAGTAGTCCTTTCAGAACCGGTCAGACACAATACACAGTTCTATTAACATGCGTTACAGCTTACGGATCTATGACTTAGACACTGACTCGATCTTACCAAATGATTTAATTTTGTCGTTTAAACATTCAGTCTAAAAGGAACGGAAAGTTATGTCTTCTTTGTCTTCAGTGCCCTGAATAGAACGATGCTACTCGCTACGGCTTCCTCCCCTGTGCAGTTTCTCGATCAGCCGTGGCATTTACAGAATGGGATACTGCAAGGCTCCGAGTACCCAGTGTTCGTGGTGAGAGAACCCTTCAAAGTTGGCGGCGTTCTCGGTTCAGCGCCGGTCGGTCGTTGCCTGGGAAGCCGGAAGCTGGTCCGTCACGCAGACGGCAGCCAAGCGGAACAAGGACTGTTATCCTACCCTACTAACGGATCGTTGCTGCAGCAATTGCAAGGCTTTCTGCGATGTCGGCTGAGCTTTTGTTTCAAGCAAAAAACGACGCAGATTATGCACTTCCACAACTGGCTTGACCGAAACGCCTGTAAAGTAGAAGAGAAATAAATTTGTGGAGCATGAAATGCTTTCTTTTGCAGAAAGAACAAAAACTCATAATAAAACACCCAGATCGTAGGCGTAGGGTTGACGACATATGGAAGTTTGGGTCTATCCGTGTATCGCGCACGGATAGCCAAATGGTGGGACGACCGCTCGCGATAGGCGGGAAATGCGGGTTCGAGTCTCGGTCCGGCACAAATTTTCATTGTTCTCATTCCATTCTACAGCCGACGGTAGTCATTATTCGCAGTTGCGAATTCATCTGACAATATCATAATGATCTCATAGGCTCAGTTGTGGGTAAAGCAGGTGGAAACCTTGATGCATTAGTAGGATACTGACAATACGCAAACAGTCTACAAAGGAGACTGCTTACCAAAAACTCGTATTCGACATGTAGTGTTGCTCAAGTGCGTGGGACTTGCAGCAAACAGGACTAACAGGGGATATTGAACGTATACGAAGAAGGGCAGCATGAATGGTCACAGGTGTGTTTGACCCATGGGCATACTGGAAACGTTATGTGGCAAACGCTTGATCATAGACGCAAATTATCCCAAGAAAGCCTACATAATAATTTCGAGAATCTAGGAACATGCTACAGTCCCATATGACTTGTTCCCGTAGGGATCTTGAGGATAAGATTAGACTTATTACAGCACGCACAGAGGCATTTAATCATTCTAGGAGTTCTTAATATGTAAATGGAACAGGAAGAAGCCCTAAAAACTGGCATTATGGGAAATATCCTCTGGCATACACTTCACAGTTGTTTGCAGAGTATGGCACAGGAGTAGAATGGATGGAATTGAATATCTCATGCAGTTACCCGAGTGTAACACTTTGTAGGGACATAAAATGGAACGATCACATAAGCTCAGTCGTGGGTAAAACATGTACCACCGTTCGGTTTATTAATAGAATACTAGGGAAACGGAATCGGTCTACAAAGGAGATTGCTTACAAATCGTTCGTATGACCCATTATAGAATTTTGCTCAAGTGTGTGGCACCAGTAACAGATAGTACTAACATGGAATATTGAAACTATATATACAACGGAAACATTAATGGTCGTGGGTTGGTTTGACATGCGGGTGAGTGTCACAGAAATGTTGAAAGAACTGAACTGGTTGACTCCCGAGAAAGCCTACTTCCAAAAATTCAGGAACCGGCTTTGAAACATGCCTAGGAATATACTACAACCCCTAGATATCGCTCCCGTAGGGTTCGTGAAGACAAGATCAGACTAACTACAGCACGCACAAAGGCATTCAAGCAATTATTCTTCCCGCGCTCCATACGTCAATAGAACGGGGAAAAGGCCTAATAAATGATACATTGGGACGTACCCTCTGCCATGGGCTTCACAGTGGTTCGCAGAGTGTAGATATAGATGTAGAATGAGTTCGTACGCCGTACTAACAAGTACTTCCATGGATCACAAGCGAACAACTGACATCTGGTGGCGAAACAGGACTACTGGGGGAGTAGCACACTTTCACTTGTGCTCAACACGGTACGATGTGTAGATGTAGAAAAGTCCCGAAATAAAAGACAGAACGAAAAATACAGTGTAACCGGCTCAGTAAAAAAGACTGACAATAGTCAAAGATGAATCTTATTGGCAGATTAAAACTATGTGCCGGATCGAAACTCGAACTCGGGACCTTTGCCTTTCGCGGGCAAGTGCTCTACCAACTGAGCTACTCAATCTGGAAACATCCCCCAGGCTGTGGCTAAGCCATGTCTCCGCAATATCCTTTCTTTCAGGAGTGCTAGTTCTGCAAGGTTCGCAGGAGAGCTTCTGTAACGTTTGGAAGGCAGGAGGCGAGGTACTCGCAGAAGTAAAGCTGTGAGGAGGGGGCGTGAGTCGTGCTTGCGTCCGGCACACAGCTTTAATCTGGCAGGAAGTTTCATATCAGCACACTCCGCTGCAGAGTGGAAATCTCATTCTGGAATAGTCAACGATGTTGTTGTTGAGATCTTCAGTCCAGAGACTGGTTTGATGTAGCTCTCCATTCTACTCTATCCCGTGCAAGCTTCTTCATCTCGCGGTACCTACCGCAACTTACACCCTTCTGAATCTGCTTAGTGTATTCATCTCTTGGTCTCTCTCTACGATTTTTACCATCCACGCTGCCCTCCAGTACCAAATTGGTGATCCCTTGATGCCTCAGGATACGTCCTACCAACCGGTCCCTTCTTCTAGTCATGTTGTGCCACTTCTCTTCTCCCCAATTCTATTCAGTACCTCCTCATTACTTATGTGATCTACCCATCTGATCTTCAGCATTCTTCTGTAGCACCACATTTCGAATGCTTCTACAGGTATTCTCTTCTTGTCTAAAGTATGTATCGTCTACGTTTCACTTCCATACATGGCTACACTCCATACAAATACTTTCAGAAACGACTTCCTGACACTTAAATCTATACTCGATATTAACAAATTTCTTTTCTTCGGGAACGCTTTCCTTGCCATTGTTAGTCTACATTTTATATCCTCTCTACTTCGACCATCATCAGTTATTTTGCTCCCCAAATAGCAAAACTCATCTACTACTGTAACTGTCTCATTTCCCAATCTAATTCCCTCAGCATCACCCGATTTAATTCGATTACATTCCATTACCCTTGTTATACTTTTGTTGATGTTCATCTTATATTCTCCTTTCAAGACACTGTCCATTCCGTTCAACTGCTCTGCTCTTCCAGGTCCTTTGCTGTCTCTAACGGAATTACGATGTCATCGGCTGACCTCAAAGTTTTTTTTTCTTCTCTATGGATTTTAATTTCTACTACGAATTTTTCTTTTGTTTCCTTGCTTGCTTAATATACAGGCTGAATAACATCGGGGATAGGCTACAACCCTGTCTCACTCCCTTCCCAACCACTGCTTCCCTTTCACGCCCCTCGACTCTTGTAACTGCGATCTGGTTTCTGTACAAATTGTAAATAGCCTTCCGCTCCCTGTGTTTGACCCCTGCCACCTTCAGAATTTGCAAGAGAGTATTTCAGTCAACATTGTCAAAAGCTTTCTCTAAGTCTACAAATACTAGAAACGTAGGTTTACCTTCCTTAATCTATCTTCTAAGATAAGTCGTAGGGTCAGTATTGCCTCATGTGTTCCAGTATTTCTACGGAATCCAAACTTATCTTCCCCGAGGTTGGCTTCGACCAGTTTTTCCATTCGTCTGTAAAGAATTCGTGTTAGTATTTTGCAGCAGTGACTTATTAAACCGATCGTTCGATAATTTTCACACCTGTCACCACCTGCTTTCTTTGGGATTGGAATTAATATGTTCTTCTTAAAGACTGAGGGTATTTCGCCTGTCTGATACATCTTGCTCACCAGATGGTAGAGTTTTGTCAGGGCTGGCTCTCCCAAGGCTATCAATAGTTGGAATGTTGTCTACTTCCAGGGCCTTGTTCCGACTTAGGTCTTTTAGTGCTTTGTCAAACTCTTCACCCAGTATCAGATCTCCCATTTCATCTTCATCTACGGCCTCTTCCACTTCCATAATACAGACCTCAAGTACATCACCCTTGTATAGACCTTCTATATACTCCTTCCATCTCTCTGCTTTCCCTTCTTTGCTTAGAATTGGGTTTCCATCTGAGCTCTTGATATTCATACAAGTGGTTCTCTTTTCTCCAAAGGTCTCTTTAATTTTCCTGTAGGCAGTATCTATCTTGCCCCTAGTGACATGTGCCTCTGCGTCCTTACATTTGTCCTCTAGCCATCCCTGGTAGCCATTTTGGACTTTCTGTCGATCTGATTCATGAATATTCATGAATCTGTCAAAGATAGAGTGAACATTATGATGGTACACAAAGCTGTCTCGTGGATTTCTTGTAACGACATACTGTCGCAGACGTCAAGGCGAAAAGGGGGGAGGACTATGCAAATGGGTCTGCTCAAGTCTGTGGAGCTCATACCAAATAGGACAAACAGAGGATATTGAGTGTATACGAAGAAGGGCATCAGGAATGAACAAGGGTTTGCGTGACTCACTGAAAAACGTCATGGACATGCTAAAAACTTGAACTGACGGACGCCTGAAGACAGTCCTGATGTGCCCCCCAAAGCTAACTCTCAAATATTCATGAATCAGCTGTAAGTAAGGAATCTAGGAATGTAGTACAACACGCTACGTATCAATGCCTCGGGGGCCGCAGAGACAACGTTAGACTAATTGCAGCGCCTAGAAAGGTTTCTAAGCAGTCGTGCTCTATAAGCAAATGGAACAATGAGATGTCCTAATATGCGATGTCTTGCAGTGGGAAGTACACTCCACTATGCACTTGACAGTGTGTTTCCGGAACATTGATTTATATGCAGATGTACATATAGAAGCCTGAAAGGTTAATGTGCTACATGTATGTCAGTGATCGGATATAAAAACAAATGATAATCAGATTTATTGACTCCCACGGACAAAAATGAGGTATACAGCGACATATCCAAAATGCCTTGATTCTTTGATAGATTAACGCTTGATAGCACCAAAATAAGTCAAGGTGCTTCTGTCACATTCCTCGACCTTTGGTTCATATGCTTACCACTGACAGCTCGAAACCTATAGATTAGTTGGTCCACGCCTCACAGTTCTGCTCCTATTCGTCAGCAAGCTGCGTGACTGTCTCGGTGCAACTAAAGCTCGGCGGCTCCTTGGTACTTTCAAGCGGAGGAAATTTTTTAACGTACAGGTAAAGACTATACATGTAATATTTACATGGGTGCAGAAAAATCTGTGCAGTGAATTACGATGAAATTCGGTGCCAAAATAAAGTCAAATAGTGCAATAACATTTTAAAGAACATAGCTCTTATATAGGAAAACAGCGATTTGTAATTATTATAAATAAACTAGTGACCCGGCGAACTCCGTTCCGCCTTAAAGTCAATAAATAATCAGATTTTGGATGTTGAGTTCAATTTTTGTTAGGAAATGCAAAAAAGTTAAGTATTTTAATGATTCTTCTTTCTTTATGTTTTTTGGTGCACAGCTTCCACTCTTCAATTAAGTACCTTGTGATACACGACGCAGATGGTCTTCCGACCCGTGAACATGCCACATATAACTGACCATGTGAAAAACAAGGATATTCCAGATTTAAACCACAGACTTTCACGGATTGGCCTTGTGATTTGTCAATGGTCATGGCGAATGCAAGACGGATCGGAAATTGAAGTCTTTTAAACTCAAACGGCATATCAGTTGGGATCCTCGGAATGAGAACATCCACACCTTCGAATTTTCCTTTGAGTATCGTCGCGTAAATAACATTGTTCATCAATTTACTTACCACCAAACGCGTACCGTTGCACAGTTTTGGTTGGTTTATGTTTCGAACCATGATTACTACGGAGCCAACTTTTAGGCGCAAATTGTATGGTGGTAAACCAGGCACATCCAAGGAGCTTAAAAATTCAATTGGATAGTTGGTGGCTTCATCTTCATTTGTTACACAGTCAATAGATTTGAATGAATGTATTTTACCAATAATCTCATTCTGAATTATGTAGTTTAGGCCATCTACATCTTTATTCTTATCCGCTAAAATTGCTCGGTCACTCAACCTTTCATTACTTTTGTAGTTAGTATTGATGTTTGGGAATACTTTGTTGATAAGTTCATCTTTCGATGAGACAAAGTTACACAAATTATGAGGAAATGAAATTTTTAATTAATGATATATACTGATACAGATGATACATACTGATACAGACGTTTAGCTCTCATTTGCGTTTTGTTATTCCATGTCAGATGTGTTTTTGTTATACCACGTTTTACAGCGCTCGAACGGGATAAAAAGTATCCAATGTCCGTCTCCTGGTTCTAAGCTACCTCTCCACCAATTTTCAACCAAATCGGTCCAGCCGTTCTTGAGTTATAAATAGTGTAACTAACACGACTTTCTTATATATATATATATATTAGAAGCAGTCTTGATCGCTTAACTTTTTTCATGGTGACCGGCTTCGATCTTTTTATCCTCTTGTTTGTGGATTGCCATGTGCCACCGCCTCCAGCACACATTCATAGTCCGAAGATGACCTGATAAAAAGATCGAAACCGGTCACCACTAAAAAAGATAAGCGATCAAGACTGCTTCTAATTTATTTACAATAGTGTAATGTCTTACAACAGCTCCACCCATGTACCAGTGACGCAAACGAAGCTTTGGAACGCCAAAATCGCCGTGATGTCAATCCTAATGAACAACGAGACACAAACAAATAAAAGTGACTGGCAGCAGAAAGTACAAATAAGTAATCATCTCAGAAAGTTGATCAAGCCCACTTCAATAACAAAGTCGTGCTGTATTAACAGTAGATCTGTGGCGGCAATGAGCATTCTAAAACAGCGCTGTAACTTACACAAACTCGTAACCGTGTTTCGGTGGTTGGGGGACTGTATAAATAATATTTTATGCAAGCATGGGCACACAGCTAAAAAATCTATAATCCATATTTACTGACGGCAGGTGATCCGTAAACTGAAATGTTATGTATGAGCATTTTCGACATCTTTTTCTGGCGTCTTTTTTTCATTCTGACAATCTTTTCTAACAAGGGGACCCTCCATACTGTACATCACGGATTTTGATGCGCGTCAGATATGTTGTAGAGGCACTTGCCCTGAGTACGTGGCTATCCGGTTTTTTTTTAGAGACGGGCCTTAGTTTTTGAGAAAATCGATTTTGAAGTTCATCCGTGCTCTGTATACCCGTAACATTGCAAATATTCGGAGCAAGTCAGCGTAGCGCAGTGGTAAAGGTTCACGGCTACCGCACTGGAAGTACCGTGTTCGAATTCTGCTCCCGTATGTTTTCTTATGTATGCAAGAAACGTACGGAAAATTTGGTCCTAACGTTCAAAAACGAGTAGACGAATTAATTAGGAAAACAGAAATATAGTCATGTCATGCACGAAATCCGGGAAGTTCGCGAAACTGGTGTACGAAGAATTTTTGCGTTCTGTAATTCTTCCGTACGTGGAACAGAAAATTTTTTTGGTACGTTATCGATTCGTGGGGAGGGCAAACCGATTCAACTTTATACGATATTCACTGATGAAGGAAAGCGAGCACCGGCACTCTAAAACTGATCCCACCAAAGTGCGCTCCTTATTGCCAGCCCTGCGATGTTTATTTTTACCGACAGGTGACAATCTTCACGAAAATTATTCAGAATGCTCCCGACTTGATGAAATACAATAGAGAGATTGCTTCTAGGGAAGATTCGATAAAATTATATTTGCTAATCCCACATCAATTCAGCGCACCTAATTTTGAAAGCATGATTAGATACGCATGGTTCGCATCGAAATTAGCAGATCAAAGAGAAATCTTTTTGAATGCAAAAGAATTGTTTTTCCCTGTATCGCTCATGAAGAAACTGTGCGCCTGCAAGAGGCTGCTTTCATAAAATGCGCGTGGTGCTACGAAAATTTGTCCTTCGTTTGTTTCTATGGTAAGTATCACCCACAATATCGTTCTGGTGCATCAAGCAATGTGGACGATTTTGTAATGTTGTATGACAGAAAAAATTAATAACTGAATATATCTTTAAATTTTCCAACACCTCACACTGTTTGTTGATATTCTTTGAAATAAAATTGAAAACTTCGGTCGAATTAAAAAAAAATTACACGAAACTACACGAGCAGGATTCGAACACTGTACCTCCAGCATGGTAGGCGTGAGCCTTTACCACTGCGCTATGATATATATATTCCTGGAAATGGAAAAAATAACACATTGACACCGGTGTGTCAGACCCACCATACTTGCTCCGGACACTGCGAGAGGGCTGTACAAGCAATGATCACACGCACGGCCCAGCGGACACACCAGGAACCGCGGTGTTGGCCGTCGAATGTCGCTAGCTGCGCAGCATTTGTGCACCGCCGCCGTCAGTGTCAGCCGGTTGCCGTGGCATACGGAGCTCCATCGCAGTCTTTAACACTGGTAGCATGCCGCGACAGCGTGGACGTGAACCGTATGTGCAGTTGACGGACTTTGAGCGAGGGCGTATAGTGGGCATGCGGGAGGCCGGGTGGACGTACGCCGAATTGCTCAACACGTGGGGCGTGAAGTCTCCACAGTACATCGATGTTGTCGCCAGTGGTCGGCGGAAGGTGCACGTGCCCGCCGACCTGGGACCGGACCGCAGCGACGCACGGATGCACGCCAAGACCGTAGGATCCTACGCAGTGCCGTAGAGGACCGCACCGCCACTTCCCAGCAAATTAGGGACACTGTTGCTCCTGGGGTATCGGCGAGGACCATTCGCAACCGTCTCCATGAAGCTGGGCTACGGTCCCGCACACCGTTAGGCCGTCTTCTGCTCACGCCCCAACATCGTGCAGCCCGCCTCCAGTGGTGTCGCGACAGGCGTGAATGGCGGGACGAATGGAGACGTGTCGTCTTCAGCGATGAGAGTCGCTTCTGCCTTGGTGCCAATGATGGTCGTATGCGTGTTTGGCGCCGTGCAGGTGAGCGCCACAATCAGGACTGCATACGACCGAGGCACACAGGGCCAACACCCAGCATCATGGTGTGGGGAGCGATCTCCTACACTGGCCGTACACCTCTGGTGATCGTCGAGGGGACACTGAATAGTGCACGGTACATCCAAACCGTCATCGAACCCATCGTTCTACCATTCCTAGACCGGCAAGGGAACTTGCTGTTCCAACAGGACAATGCACGTCCGCATGTATCCCGTGGCACCCAACGTGCTCTACAAGGTGTAAGTCAAGTACCCTGGCCAGCAAAATCTCCGGATCTGTCCCCCATTGAGCATGTATGGGACTGGATGAAGCGTCGTCTCACGCGGTCTGCACGTCCAGCACGAACGCTGGCGCCACGAACTGAGGCGCCAGGTGGAAATGGCATGGCAAGCCGTTCCACAGGACTACATCCAGCATCTCTACGATCGTCTCCGTGGGAGAATAGCAGCCTGCATTGCTGCGAAAGGTGGATATACACTGTACTAGTGCCGACATTGTGCATACTCTGTTGCCTGTGTCTATGTGCCTGTGGTTCTGTAGGTGGGATCATGTGATGTATCTGACCCCAGGAATGTGTCAATAAAGTTTCCCCTTCCTGGGACAATGAATTCACGGCGTTCTTATTTCAATTTCCAGGAGTTGACCTTTTGTTTGAGTTAGTGTACTTTTGAGGATATTTCACTGCTGTCACTGATCTGTCAACGGGAATTTACTTCGCTCACGTCATACGCAGCAGTGAGCTAGTCCCGAGTGCACGCCGACTCAAATTAGAAGCGAAGGTGAAGCGCAAATGCTAATCGAGGCCGGCTGTTCATTGACTCTACAGACGGTTGGCGGCCATTAACGTAAATGAGAGCTTAACAAGTCATGCACGATCAACCTTTCTTGCACGCGTGCACAAATCGCCTTTGCCTTCACACAGTCCAAGAACTATTCAACAAGAATAGATTTGTTCTTCGAACATGTGGAGCGCTGACGACGACAATTTGAACGGGTTTGCCGTAATGACGTGAAAAAAAGAGAAAACGTGATATGTGGGGTGACGACTGGTTCATGAAACGGAAAACCTTACTCCATCAGATACAGTGGCATGAAACGGAAAACCTTGCTCTATCAGATACAGTGAGGTAGAAAAAACCACAACACCAAAAAATAATTAATGTAGAGTCACGATATTTCGGGAATACATTTGTCTAGGTAACATATTTAAGTGATTAACATTGCATGATCTCAGGTTAATGTAAGCACGAGGTAAGCCATCGCAAATGTGCAATGCTGGTACATTAACAATCGGTGAAGCCACCAGAATGTTGAACGCAAGCATGCAAACTTGCATGCATTGTGCTCTACAGGCGTCGCGTGTCAGTTTCTGGGATGGAATTCCATGCCTGTTGCATTTCGTGATTCAATACAGGAACGGTTAATGATGTTTGTGGACGACGCTGTACTTCTCATCAGATGATGCCTCATGTTGTTGTTGTTGTTGTTGTTGTTGTTGTTGTGGTCTTCAGTCCTGAGACTGGTTTGATGCAGCTCTCCATGCTAATCTATCCTGTGCAAGCCTCTTTTTCTCCCAGTACCTACTGCAACCTACATCCTTCTGAATCTGCTTAGTGTATTCATCTCTTGGTCTCCCTCTACGATTTTTACCCTCCACGCTGCCCTCCAATACTAAATTGGTGATCCCTTGATGCCTCAGAACATGTCCTACCAACCGATCCCTTCTTCTGGTCAAGTTGTGCCACAAACTTCTCTTCTCCGCAATCCTATTCAATACTTCCTCATTAGTAATGCGATCTACCCATCTAATCTTCAGCATTCTTCTGTAGCACCACATTTCGAAAGCTTCTATGCTCTTCTTGTCCAAACTATTTATCGTCCATGTTTCACTTCCACACATGGCTACACTCCATACAAATACTTTCAGAAACGACTTCCTGATACATAAATCTATATTCGATGTTAACAAATTTCTCTTCTTCATAAACGCTTTTCTTGCCATTGCCAGTCTACATTTTATATCCTCTCGTCTTCGACCATCATCAGTTATTTTGCTCCCCAAATAGTAAAACTCCTTTACTACTTTAAGTGTCTCATTTCCTAATCTAATTCCCTCAGCATCACCCGACTTAATTCGACTACATTCCATTATCCTCGTTTTGCTTTTGTTGATGTTCGTCTTATATACTCCTCTCAAGACACTGTCCATTCCATTCAACTTCTCTTCCAAGTCGTTTGCTGTCTCTGTCAGAATTACAATGTCATCGGCGAACCTCAAAGTTTTTATTTCTTCTCCATGGATTTTAATACCTACTCCGAATTTTTCTTTTGTTTCCTTTACTGCTTGCTCAATATACAGATTGAATGACATCGGGGAGAGGCTACAACCCTGTCTCACTCCGTTCCCAACCACTGCTTCCCTTTCATGTCCCTCGACTCTTGTAACTGCCATCTGTGCTCGATTGGAGGCAGATCTGGCGATTAGGTGATCGAGCAGGCGAAGGCAACATGTAGACACTCTAGACTATGACGGGCGAGCGTTATCATGCTGGAAAACAATCCCTGCAATTTTATTCATTAATGGCAGCACAGCAGATCGAATCGCCAAATTGACGTACAAAGGTGTTGTCGTTGAGAGACTGCAGGAGGATACAAGATGACTTGGACAGGATTTGTGATTGGTGTAAAGAATGGCAGCTAACTCTAAATATAGATAAATGTAAATTAATACAGATGAATAGGAAAAAAATCCCGTAATGTTTGAATACTCCATTAGTAGTGTAGCGCTTGATACAGTCACGTCGATTAAATATTTGGGCGTACCATTGCAGAGCGATATGAAGTGGGACAAGCATGTAATGGCAGTTGTGGGGAAGGCGGATAGTCGTCTTCGGTTCATTGGTAGAATTTTGGGAAGATGTGGTTCATCTGTATAGGAGACCACTTATAAAACACTAATACGACCTATTCTTGAGTACTGCTCGAGCATTAGGATCCCTATGTCGGATTGAGGGAGGACATAGAAGCAATTCAAAGGCGGGCAGCCAGGTTTGTTACTGGTAGGTTTGATCATCACGCGAGTGTTACGGAAATGCTTCAGGAACTCGGGTGGGAGTCTCTAGAGGAGAGGAGGCGTTCTTTTCGTGAATCACTACTGAGGAAATTTAGAGAACCAGCATTTGAGGCTGAATGCAGTACAATTTTACTGCCGCAAACTTACGTTTCGCATATAGGCAGTCATTTTTCCCTCGTTCTGTTTGGGAGTGGAACAGGGAGAGAAGATGCTAGTTGTGGTACGAGGTACCCTCCGCCACGCACCATATGGTGGATTGCGGAGTATGTATGTAGGTGTAGATGAAATTTGCAATCAGGGTGTCTGGAATAGCCACGAGAGCGCTCCTGCTGTCATATGAAATCAAACTGCAGACCAAAACTCCAGGTGTAGGTCCAGTGTGTCTAGCACATAGACAGGTTGGTTCCGAGTCCTCAGCTTGCCTCCTCCTAACTAACACACGGCCATCGCTGGCACTGAGGCAGAATCAGCTTTCATCAGGAAACACAACAGACCTCCACCCTGCCCTACAATGAGCTCTCGCTTCACACCACTGAAGAAGCAAATCGCGGTGGTATGCACTCGAAGGTGTCTGGCTCTGAGCTCTTCTTGAACTAACTGATTTGTAACAGTTCGCCGTGCCACTGGAGTGTCAACTGCTGCTCCGATTGCTGCTACGGATACCGTACAATGCTACAGAACAATTCGCCGAACACATGTATTAATTACTACCTGCAGTAATTAACACACAAGTGATCCAGTAAATTCGTGCAGGCCAAATTTAAAGGTATTTACAAAAAGAAACGATCTGTTGTTTGAACTAAAGATGCACATAATTTTATAATCATTTAACAAAAATGTTCACTTTGCAGAATAAATAGAAACTAAAACTCACTGATGATGGCACACTGGTGCCGAAACATGTTTGGGTACTGAGAAAAAAAAACAGTGTTTGCATAGTTGGCAGGCCTCACATCCAACAATTTCTACCCACTTACTTTTTTGTTGCACAACTCCTACTTGGTGTTACGATAATTTCTCATCAGTGTATATCCACATAATTTACATGACTATTTCAGAATCGACGGAGACACACTTTTGAGCCGGCCGCGGTGGCCGAGCGGTTATAGACGCCTCACTCCAGAACCGCGCGACTGCTATAGTCGCAGGTTCGAATCCTGCCTCGGGCATGGATGTGTGTGATGTCCTTAGGTTAGTTAGGTTTAAGTAGTTCTAAGTTCTAGGGGACTGATGACTTCAAATGTTAAGGCCCATAGTGCTCAGAGCCACTTTGAACACACATTTTAACCTTCTATCGCTTATAACATATTTGATTAAAAAGTAGGATTCAGCTGTGAGAGAAGCTATAACGAAGACCTCAGAAATGCAACCATACACATCTGTAATACAATAGAATTGACTCATGCCCTCTACATTTTGGCTCCTGATTAATAAATACCGTCTCTATTTTTTGTCCCCTTCTGTAGTCGGTTCTAGGAGAAGTTAGACACCAGAATTACTGCAAGAGCACGTCTAGAGAAATATCAACACACGCGTAAGTAATAAAACATTAGCAGAATATGTAATCTGAAAGTCCTGCATACAAATGAAAATGTACATTAATTGAGGGAAGGAAGGAAGACCGGGTTTAGATACAGAGCACCAGCTCGGTTTGTGTCAATGATGGGGAAGGAAATCGGCTGTAGCCTTTCAAAGGAACCATCCCGGCATTTTCCTGAAGCGATTTAGGGAATTCACGAAAACCTAAATCTAGATGGCCGCAGGCGGGCTTCAACCGTCGTCTCACCGAATGCGACTCCAATGTGCTAACCACTCCGCCACCTTGCCCAGTACGTACTCGTATTTCAGGCTACTGATGATGCCTTAATAAATCTACTTCTAATAAATCTACGTGGATGGTCTGCAATTCACAGGTAAGTGTCTGGCAGAGGATTTATCGAACCACTTCCACACAACTTCTCTGCCTTTCCACTTCATTGCAGCGCGCGAGAAGAATGAACTTTTATTTTATTAACATGATCATTCATTCTAGGTAGCATGGACTTTACCAACAAAAAATAAAAAATAAAAAAAATGATTCGCTGATCAACAATAGTGCCGGCCGCGGTGGTCTCGCGGTTCTAGGCGCGCAGTCCGGAACCGTGCGACTGCTACGGTCGCAGGTTCGAATCCTGCCTCGGGCATGGATGTGTGTGATGTCCTTAGGTTAGTTAGGTTTAAGTAGTTCTAAGTTCTAGGGGACTAATGACCACAGCAGTTGAGTCCCATAGTGCTCAGAGCCATTTGAACCATCAACAATAGTAAGGACATGACAGTGTTTAGCATTTCTGCTTTTGTTTTCAGTTACTATCTCATGCAGGACACTAACAATTTTAGTGCCACTGACAGCCTGTAGATGCGACAGAATTTCTTTGGGTTTTGTAGATCTTTCGATAAGATTTTACTGTGGTAATTATTGAAGGCTTCACGCATTGCCCTCTTGACAACATAATGTACTTCATTTAACATCTGTCCGTCTATGGCCTTATACCTTGTTTTACAACTGTTATGAGTAGTTTTTGTTTCTTTAGAACCATCTTTACAGTGACTGTATGCAGTGGAGGATAGATATCTATCCAGGGTACAGTCAACGATTTTAAAAACATCAACCACGGTTCTACTACATGCTCTTTCGCAGAGGTAAATGATTCGAGTTCCTTTTTGACATGTGACACGGCTGTCTCTTTATCTAACTTACATAAATCTTCCTACTTTGTTTAGGTTCCTTCTTACTTTAGTTCTTATTGTTGCTACAACTACCTCATGGTTACTGATACCACTTTCAATAAGTTCAATCTGAAAGAGCTCAGTTCTGTTTGTTGTCTATATATCTAGTGTAGTTTCGTCCAAAATTTTCTATCTGGTTGCTTACAACAGACGTCGGATTTGTTGTTGATAACAGGTATGGTGAACTTGGGAATGTTTGCCTCTACCTGGCTGGAAAGTTATGTGTCAGATCGTTATCATATTCATGCAAGCAACTGAAAAGTAAACTGTGTTGTGCGTGGCTCGCAGTTTCTAGAACTCCTTGGTATTCTCGGTACTCTTAGTTTTCAAACTACTTTATTCTCCTAAAGATAGCGCTTAAAGTTTGGAAACTAATGTATGCAAAAATGTAAACGCTTTTATCCCCTTGGATTCGAGCCGACTCTAGCTCTGAAAAATACAAGGACATCAAATTTTTATCGAGCCACAACCACAATCATTGCAGTAACTGCATCCGTAGAAGCGAGGATCGTTAACCGCACACGTACCGTACATTGGAAATACGTTCATATGCAGATCTGCCCCCGTTGTATATTTCACTTCTACCAGAGGTCGGACAACATATACTATCAGAATGGCTGACGTAATTTATCCACTGCCACATAAACAGCAATAAAATTTTATGCGAGGAAGCATAAGTTTCTTTACAATGTTTATGATTACCGACCATTTATGAAATTTCGCGTTCTATAGTTGAGCGGAAGAGACTAACAACTGAAATTCAGTTTCCCCTTGATGTTTAGCCCTGAAACATTTTTTTTTTAACCGTAGCTATTGATGGAAATTAGGATCAACATTTCTTTCTCTTACAGTCACATCAAGCAAAGTTTTCTTTTATTTTCCACGTCACTTTATTACTCTTCACTTACTTAGACTCCATAGTCTATTTCATAGTAGATATTATAACGTCCTAGAAAAATGACTTATTCGCATGTGTTGCAGAGTCATCAGAATGCGAGTGGCATCGCTTGCGGTAAAGGTTACAACGAAATTGACGCTAGGTCGCGCCACAGAAGAGCGGACCTTTTGCTCTACCTCTGGCCTACATATGCATATTGGCTCGCTTGCAATGCAACGAGCAAACACGTGTGGCAGTCCCTGCAGTCCGCTTTCCAAATTCGGGTGGTCCGACCACAGATGTTTAAGCAAGTTTATCAAAGCTTGCTTTACTATCGAACGATAGTCTAGTACTGTAACTACATTTTTAAAACTGTGTCACTGGCTATGCTAAGAGTATCAGAAACCGCTGACACTTGGAACTTCTGGTTCAGCAAATGCACAGCAGCTGCACCAACGAGCAGATGTGTGCCACCTTGGGTAGAGGCGCTCGGGTGGCCCTCCCTACTCTCTTCCGTTTTAAAGTATCTGCTGTTGCTGCTGACAGCGGGTCAGCCCCTCGGCGACACAGCTGCCTGCGACCGGAACGCGGCGTTGCCATGTCTGGCTAAGGAACCCGGGGCAGTAGGCGCAGCCAAGTGAGGATACCATTCAAGGTCATCACGCACAGCGCCCGCAACCGCCGAGGAATCACTGCCTCGAACCTTTACTTGGTCCTCAACGGATTCCAGTAGTGTCACATATAACATTATCACCTAGAGAATTTTGACATGGAAATATCGTAACGGTCATGCTCAAAAATAGCGTGTCGACGAAGGAGGCAGAATGACTTTTCGTCGATGTCGTTAAACATGAAATACTATAAATGGTGCAGTTACAGGGGATGAAGGGAGTAAGCGACCATGGAAATTCTCGCATCTGTTGCTGCTCTTTATGTAAAGCATAGAAAAGTTGAAAGGAGGTGGCTGTGCAGAATTTTGAATAATGAACCTCTCGAATATGATTCTAACACGCTCACCCGCCTGTTATGTATGTAACTTATATTTCCCTTGCTGATGAGGTGTGGGGCGACATCTCACCAAGAGTACTTCGCTAAAGGCTCATATAAAAGAGAATCTTATACCTCCTCTCACTTCAATGCTATGACATGTAGACTCGCGTCTGCGCTAGCCACAGCCGGTATTGCCTCGGGCTTCTCACCTTGAGCGAACCACTTTCTGTGTACAGTAGCTTTATTAAACTAATGTCTTGTCCATCGTTTATGCGATTTCAATCGCCGCATTACCAGGAGTCAGATCGGTAAGCAACACATTGGCATTAATGTAATAACAAAATGAATTTGCTGGTCTTTTACCCGATCATGTTGCCAGTAAAATGTACTTCAAGCAACCATTAAAATTAAACGTCTTAATTTTTTATGCTACTCATGAACATACGATTAAAAGCGCCACGCGGTCAAGGCACCTTGTCACGGTTCGTGCGGCTTCTCCAGTCGGAGGTTCGAGTCCTCCCTCGTGTATGGGTATGTGTTGTCGATAGCGTAAGGTACTCTAAGTTAAATTAAGTAGTGTCTAGGCTTAGGGACCGATGACCTCAGCAGTTGGGTCCCATAAGACCTTACCAAAAAATTCCAATTTAAAAGCATTTTTTCTTATCATGTTTAAACTGAAGACATTACTACTCTTTTCAAATGGTGGTGGATTGTAATGACTAATTTCATTCTCGACTATATGCAGTGTCTTCGTGGAGTAGAATGCCCGACTTGGTGAACACGACCACTTAGTTTCACTGCTCGCGTTCGTTATACAAACTTTCCTTCCTGTTGTAGAACATTATGCGACATTACGGAGTGAAATATTGAGACGCCTGTTTCTTTCTTTCCGAGAATACCAAATAATACTTGGCCTTGTGAAAAGCTCAGTAACGGAAACGCCGTGTAGGTAGGGCCTTCC
Organism: Schistocerca gregaria; assembly: GCF_023897955.1. Classification (NCBI taxonomy): domain Eukaryota; kingdom Metazoa; phylum Arthropoda; class Insecta; order Orthoptera; family Acrididae; genus Schistocerca; species Schistocerca gregaria. The sequence continues at coordinate 663,078,889 of NC_064923.1, forward strand.
GTCTGGTAGACCGTTCGCCTGGTGCAAGTCTTTCGAGTTGACGCTACTTAGGCGACTTGCGTGTCGATGGGTATGAAATGATGATGATAAGGACAACACAACACCCAGTCCCTGAGCGGGAGAAAATCTCCGACCCAGCCGGGAATCGATCCCGCGCCGTTAGGTATGACATGCCGTCGCGCTGACCACTCAGCTGCCTCCAATAAAAACTTTCGTCAGCGTATTCATCATGAAGTTTTTAACATTTGGCCATTTCATTGTCTTGCCCGTTCTACATTTGTGGTTGTGATGTTCTATTTGTTTTATGGTATTGGGTAACATGTTTATTCTTTATTTATATATTGGCTTCTTGCTCGTTACTTAAGAGAAATAGCTCGGCATTGTAAGACATCGATCTCTCAGTACCGTTACAAGAAATGGATTGGCAGTTGTGAATATGGTCGATCATCAGCTGTATAATGGAATGACGACACTCGTACCCGAATTTCCCACTTCACGCGAGCGGTCGCTTCACAATTTGGCTGCCCGATTACGACTCAACGGCCAGACCCAAACTTCCATATGTCGGAAAGAGTCGTACATCCGTTATGTATATTCCCGTACAAGGAAGACATTTTTCTTGAAAGTCGCTTGCCCGGTGCCTGTGTTATTACGAATTAATGATGCAAAGTTCCTTCGAAGATGCATGTCTGTCGCGCTCGGGTGGACAAATGGTAAGGCGAAAGCTCGCCAGGAGCGGGAAATGCGGGTTCGAGTTCCGTTCCGGCACAAATTTATATTGTCATCATTCCATTACTCAGCTGACGGTTGTCCATATTAGCAACTGCGAATGCATTTCTTGCATTTCATAACGGCTGTAGTCGCCGCAGCTTGTTCCTTCGGACATGCACGCATATCGAAAGGAACTTCGCATCTTAATTCTTAATAATAACAGCCACTACTGCAATATCGTACTCAGTACAGTTCGTCATACTTCATCTGTTATTGTTATCATACACTTGGGCAAAATTCTAAGATGAGTCGCACGAATGATTTGTAAGAATTCTCCTTTGTAGACTCACTGCATTTCCACAGTATTTTACCAACAAACCGAAGCCTACCACCCGCTTTACCCACAAATGAGCCTATGTGGTCGTTCCACCTCATGTCCCTACTAAGTTTTACATCCAAATATTTGTATGAGTTTACAGATTCCGATTGTGACTCACTAATAATATAAAGGGCGTTCAAAAAGTTTTGCACAGTCGTTTATAATTTTTTAATTTTTTGCTGGAGGAGAATGAAATTTTTTGTGAACATACTTGGAACATTTAGCTATACACTGAGCCTACCCAATGTAGCCACCATCAGCTGTGACGCAACTGGCCCAACGTTCTTTCCATGATGTAAATGCACTTTTGGTAAAATTCTGGGGATTGACTTTTACACCATGGCTTGACACAGGAAATAAGGTCTTTCTCACTATCAAAATGTTTTACCTCGCAGGTGGGCCTTCAGACAACCAAAGAGGTAAAAATCAGACAGAGCCAAGTCCGGGCTGTAGGGATGATGAGGAACAATTTTCCAACCCATTTTCCTGATTTTCTCCTGAGTCATAAGGGCAGTATGGCGTTTGGCATTGTCATGGTGTAGTCTGATGAGCTGACCCTGAAGCTGAGGTCTGTGGGTCTTGATGGCACGTCGCAGCTTGTCCAGTGACAAACACTAACGGTCCTCGTTAATTGTGGAGCCAGGTTCCAAAAAGCCAATGATAATGACACCACACTGAACCCAGAAGAAGGAGACCATCACCTTTCGGCCTGCTGTTCGTAATCCTGGGTAATGACGCCGTCAAAACACTATTTCCACTCTTCAGTAAAGGTCTTCATGAGACCCTCGCACACATTCTTCCTCATCGTTTTCATTTCTCTTGTCAATAATCTAGGCACCCAACGTGCAAAGATTTTTTGTACCCTAGTGACTATACGGTTGATACTACACTACCCAATGACAAAAGAGTCATTTCAGCAAGCTGTCGCGTCATCGAACATCTATCATTTTGGATGATCCATCACCGACCGTTGTCGCAACCTGACATCTACTTCACGGTCCATTATGGCTCACCCGTAAATAAAAGAAAATACATTTATATACCAACTTATAGTTAAATGTTCCAAGTACATTAAAAAAATTGCATTCTCCTCCAGCAAGAGACGACTGTGCAACACGTTTTGAATGTCCTTCGTATATTCACAGGGTACAATGTTTTTTCGTTTCATGAAGTGCACAATTTTACGTTTTTTGAACATTTAAAGCAAGTTGCCAATCATGACATCATTTTGAAATCTTATCAAGGCTGACTGAATATTTGTACAACTTTGTTCAGACTGTAATTCATCTGACAAAAGTCTAATATCGTCCGCAAGATCAGTAATATACAACATGAATAGACCCAACACGCTTCCCTGGGATACACCGAGATTACTTCACTTGTCTATGACTCTCCATCAAAAGTAACAAGCTGCTTCCTCCCTACCAAAAAAACGCCAACCTAGTCACACACATCACATGAGCGTACTTTTGATAACAAGCGTTGGTGCAATACTGAATCAAATGCTTTACGGAAGTCGAGAAATAGTGCATCTACCTGACTGCCTTGATTCACGGTTTTCAGTATGTCATACGAGAAAAGTGACAGCTCATTGTCACATGATGTATGTTTTCGAAATACATGCTGGTTGGCATGGAAGAATTCGTTCTGTTGGAGATGCCTCATTAGGTTTGAGCCCAGAATATGTTTTAAGATTCTACAACAAATCGATGTCAGTGATACTGGATAGTAGTTTTGTGGATTACTTCTGCTACCCGTCTTGTAGACTATTGTAACATGTGCTTTCTTACAGCTACTGGGCAAAGTAATTCGTAAGAGGGATCTATGAGAGAACCCACCAAAATCTCGAGTGTTATTCGGTATACAGGAGAAAAATAAATTGCGAATGGAAACCGCAATCCACCAAGGCAACAGAACACCGTATTAGTAGAAGACAAGCCCTGTCTGGGTGCCATCTACCACCAACTTCTCAACTAGCGATCGTGTCAATCAGTCGCGATCACTGTATGACAAACAACAATGCGAGACGTTCCACCTACGGACCGTCAGCGTACAAAGTCATGCTTGCTGCCGAAGGGGTGGCCGGCGCTTGTAACTTCAATGAGCGTCGTTGAATGACGTTTTCGGACGCTGCTTCCTATCCACGATTTGTAACTCAAGACAGCCTCCGTGACCCATCTAAGTTTGTCGCAACATTTCTGAGGAATGTCCCCATTGGAGAACGAGAAACAGGTGATTTTCAGTCTTTCTTAGGGTTCTTATCAGTTTCCCTTTCTCCCCGAAGGCCTTTTTTCTGTATCAGTCCACTTTGGTCGATATGGTTTCGGTTCCATCTCTGAAATAAACTGCCACTTATCTGATCTATCCCTGTCTGATGTGCATGTTACGTCAATTTTTTCTTTTGTTGAATCCTTCTTAATTTCAGTTACCGAAGGTATTGATGATTTAAGGGATGTCACATAGTCCAATACACGTTTAGTTGGTCTGTTTCCAGGTAATCTGTCTAGGTGTCCATAGAACTTCATTCGTCTCTTTCTGATGTCGATTTCGATGTTTGATACTTTTTCTGTTGTGTCGATGGTTTGCAGTCTGTATCCATCTTATGTGTATCGTGGTCCCAGAATTTTTCTAATAATCTTTCTCTCTACTTTCTTAATTTTTTCTAAATCTAGTTTTTGATTCAATGAAACAGTTTCACTTTCATATGTGACTGTCGGTTTGATTACTGTGTTGTAGTGTCTGATTATAGCGCCTTTTGACAGACCTTCTTTGTTATACAAATTTGAAACAACTCTCGATGCTTTCTTGATTTTTTGCAAACTTTTTTTTGTACTATTTTTTCAAGTCATGTCGGTTCAATAATTTCACCGAGATACTTTAAGTGTTTGAGTCTGTTGATTTCAACATAGTTTGTATTAACTATCGGTACATCTAACTTGGAACACATGAATTCAGTCTTCTCAAAGCAAAGTTTCAGTCCAACCATCTCTGCACATTCTTTGAGGGTCTCGTTTTGTTTTACTGCTGTTTCTTCACTGTCGCCTAGAATCACCATGTCATCTGAAACGCTAAGTATGGAACGTTCAATTTTCCTTGACCTCTTCCTAGTTCGATTGGCTTCCAAAAGTATTGTTTTTTTAGTTCCATTTCTCATTCTTTCATTACTTTGTCTGAAACTATGTTGAATAATAGTGGCGAGATCGCATCTCCTTGCCTTACTGTTGCTTTTACTACGAATGGTTCAGAAATTTCATCTATGAATTTAATTTTTGAATTGGTTTGTGACAGTGTTTGTTCCATCAGTTTTCGAGTTTTGGTGTCTAGTACGCGTTCTTCTAGAATACTACAAACAGATTGTCTGTCTACAGAATCATTTCCTTTTTTTAAAATCAACAAATGTGCAGACTATTGGTTTCGACCTGATTCCTTTAACATTTAAAATAGTTTTAAGATTAAATACCTGTTCCGTGCATGGTCTATCAGGTCGAAAGCCTGCTTGGTAATCGGAAACTGTATGTTCTAGTGTTCTTGTGCTCTTTTTAGAAGACATGCGTTTATATCTTACCTATCTCCCATTTTGTGCAATGAATGAATTAGTGCACATTTCCAATCCTCTGGAATTTTTTCTGTCTGCCAAATTTCTGGGATGATTTGACTGATCTCTTTTAAGGAATTAGGACCAAGGTTCTTCAGTAGTTCAGCTACAATTCCGTCTTCTCCCGATGACTTATTATTTTTGAGCTTTTTGATGTGACTACAAATTTATTCTTGGGTTTTCGGTAGTGAAGTTTCATTCATGTGTTATGATTGTAATCTGGGGAATCTCGTAATTGGTTGTGTGACCAATTTAGAAGTTGTGTGACCAATTTAGAAGTTGTGAGAAATATTTGGCTAATTCTTGACAATTTCATTTGTTAGTAAGTGCCAATATTCCATTTTGTTTCTTGAAACAGAGGCTTCGAGGAGTGTATCCTTTGATTTGATTTACAAACATTTTATAAAAGTCGTGTGTTTTGTGGTTCCTAAAATCTTCCTCAATTGAGTTTAGTTGTTCATTAAGATATTTTCTTTTCGTTTGTCTAAGTATTTTAGCTGGTTGTTTTCTGACTTCAAAAAATTTCTCTTGTGTGGTTTCCGATTTGTCACAGTTATAGTTTAAGAAGACTCGTTGTCTCTCTTCTACTGCATTATCACAATCTGAATTCCACTATGGATTGGATTTTTTCTTTAATGGTATCAGTTCTCTCCCTTTCCATAAAATTTTCGTTTGGAAATCTTTCCAGTTGTTTGTAAGTTGTTTTTCCCATACTTCCGTATTTTTTTATATCAAATTTGGGAATTAGTGGTGTTCTTCTCCGGCATTTCCTTTTCGGTGTGAATTTAATCTTGACTCTAGTAAGGTATTAGCCAGAATCTATATTTTTCCCCTCTGCGGATTTGAACGTCATGTATTTCTTTTTGGAAACCATAGGAGATCGCAACATGTGCTATCTGAAATTCACCTAGCTGAAAGATCGGGGATCGCCACGTTTTTTGCTTCTTAGGGGTATTTCGAAGTGATGTTGAAACGATTTTTAGACTGGTTTGTTGGCACAACTCGAAGAGCCTGACGCCATTCTTGTTCGTGAATTTTTTGTGCTGGGTGATTCCCGATTTATTTTTTATATTTTCTCTCTTTAACAAGATGTGCATTGAAATCACCGAGAAGAATTTTTACGCCCTTCTTCGGAATTTTGGACACTTCAGTTTCTAGTTTTTCCCAAATTTTTTTGTCTTCTCAGGTTCCTTTTTGTTGTCAATGTTAGTAGGTGCATGAACGTTAAAAAGTGTATTGTTTTGCTTGTGTGCTTGGTCATTAATCTGTTGCTGATTTGATTTACTTCTGTCAAGGGTCAAAGATGTCCTTATTCACAATAGAGGCCATACCAAGTAATGCAGTCTGTTGTTTCCGGTCTCAATAAATGTTCGGATGTTGAAAGTGCCAATATATGTGTGAAGTTTTCCTATAAGTTTACCAGAAAACTCCGACTTTCACTGACGCACGGGCCCAAGCTCCCCAGAATTCGACAGCTAGGTTGACGCCACACTGCGAGTAGATTGACCTCCTTGCCGAATTTTAATATTACTTGTACGAATCATTCTGGTTGTAATTAGGTTCCAGCTAGTGCTGGTTGGATAGAACAGGGGACTGTTAGTTGCTGGAGCTCAGTGTTCAGCCGCACCTCACATGGTGAACAGACGCTGGCCAGAGGAGCGGTGGTTACCACACGTATGTGTCTGGACTTATAAACATGCTTTATCTACTTTATAAAGCTTGCCACTTCCGCCATATCCACCGTTCGGATGGTCTGCATCTCCGCTTTCACTGCCATTGAGGTCTTCGCCGTTATCCTTGCAACGGACCCTTGCAAGGTAATATCACCCGGGGCAGGTGAACCAAGGTTTTTTAACGAGGTGTTACTCCTCCCCCTCCTTCGTTTTCAGCTGGGATTCGGACAGGCTTAGACAGAGTTTGACAAAGTACAATACTTATTTAAGTAATATTTTCTTATGCAGAGGTAGAACCATGGGGTGTCAATTACACAACTGTCCAAAAATACATATACCTTAAAATGCGAAGAGTTTCCATCATGACTAGTATTATCTTTTTAATAGCATACCACAACAATTTTCAATGTATTTTTTGTTTTCAGTTCAAGCGTTTCATTCCAAATTAAATTTGGATTTATAGCATAATGCGAAAACATTTCTATATCTATGTTTTTATCTCTCGGTGCGTTGTGTAGAGTAGTGACACTGTTTTCAATCAATCTGCAGTATGGTTTTCATCCCTTAACTGTGCAGCAAATGTCGTCGAAATGCTTTCGTCGGTGTTACAATGTTCTTTATATCGAGTTTATGTTGTTGTTGTTGTGGTGTTCAGTCCTGAGACTGGTTTGATGCAGCTCTCCATGCTACTCTATCCTATGCAAGCTTCTTCATCTCTGAGTAACTACTGCAACCTACATCCTTCTGAATCTGCTTAGTGTATTCTTCTCTTGGTCTCCCTCTACAATTTTTTCCCTCCACTCTGCCCTCCAACATTAAATTGGGGATCCCTTGATGCCTCAGAACATGTCCTACCAACTGATCCCTTCTTCTAAAGTTGTGCCACAAACTCTCTTCTCCCCAATTCTATTCAGTACCTCCTCATCTATCCATCTAACCTTCAGCATTCATCTGTAGCACCACATTTCGAAAGCTTCTATTCTCTTCTTGACCAAACTATTTATCGTCCATGTTTCACTTCCATACATGGCTACACTCCATACAAATACTTAAACAGAAACGGCTTCCTGACACTTAAATCTATACTCGATGTTAACAAATTTCTCGTCTTCAGAAAAGCTTTCCTTGCCATTGCCAGTCTACATTTTATATCATCATCTGTTATTTTGCTCCCCAAATGGCAAAACTCCTTTACTACTTTAAGTGTCTCATTTCCTAATCTAATTCCATCAGCATCACGCGAGTTAACTCCACTACATTCCATTAGCCTCGTTTTGCTTTTGTTGATGTTCATCTTATATCCCCCTTTCAAGACACTGTCCAATCCGTACAACTGCTCTTCCAAGTCCTTTGCTGTCTCTGGCAGAATTACAATGTCATTGGTGAACCTCAAAATTTTTATTTCTTATCCATGGATTTTAATACCTACTCCGAATTTTTATTGTGTTTCCTTTACTGCTTGCTCAATATACAGATTGAATGACATCGGGGAGAGGCTACAACCCTGTCTCACTCCCTTCCGAACCACTGCTTCCCTTTCGTGCCCCTCGACTCTTATAACTGCCATCTGGTTTCTGTACAAATTGTAAATAGCCTTTCGCTCCCTATATTTTACCCCTGCCACCTTTAGAATTTGATAGAGAGTATTCCAGTCAACATTGTCGAAAGCTTTCTCTAAGTCTACAAATGCTAGAAACATAGGTTTGCCTTTCCTTAATCTATTTTCTAAGATAAGTCGTAGGGTCACTATTGCCTCAAGTGTTCCAATATTTCTACGGAATCCAAACTGATCTTCCCCGAGGTAAGCTTCTATCAATTTTTCCATTCATCTGTAAAGAATTCGTGTTAGTATTTGCAGCTGTGACTTATTAAACTGACAGTTCGGTAATTTTCACATGTGTCAACACCTGCTTTCTTTGAGGTTGGAATTATTATATTCTTCTTGAAGTCTGAGGTTATTTCGCCTGTCTCATACATCTTGCTCACCAGGTGGTAGAGTTTTGTCAGGACTGGCTCTCCCAATTCTGTCAGTAGTTCTAATGAAATGTTGTCTACCCCCGGAGCCTTGTTTCGACGCAGATCTTTCAGTGCTTTGTCCAACTCTTCACGCAGTTTCATATCTCCCATTTCATCTTCATCTACCTCCTCTTTCATTTCCAATATATTGTCCTGAAGTACATCACCCTTGTATAGACACTCTATACACTCCTTCCACCTTTCTGCTTTCCCTCTTGCTATACTGGTCTAGTCCAGTACAGAAGATGTCTGGTTGTTGCCGTGTCAGCACGTCCGTCTCTGATCTCTCGTGGGTCGCCGAAAGACGCACGCCATCAATGCCAGCCACTGCAAGGATTAACTCTGGAATAGAAAAAGCATGGAACCATAAATCGCAGCTGTCGTACAAGCACTTCTCAACTCGATGATTAACTGGACTACAGCCATTATTTTTGCCAAAGTGGGAACTCCTTGTAGTAAATTTCGTCTCTTCTACACCTCTAGATCACCAACAAATTTACTGTGTCTTATGCCAACTCTATTCCATACATACAACAAGATAAATTCGTCATTTGCAGTCCTCCCTTTGCGTTGTAAAAATTTATGTGCGACAGTGTATTTTTTATGAGGAGTCATTCGTCGAAACTGAATCTTTAAGCGGAACAAAGTCTTGAATAAGCGATGCGTAATAATAAACAACTGCTGGCCACTGCGGCATTGGCGCTACTACCATGATGCACAGTGGACAGTCATGTGTGATGAAACCGTGGCCAAGCTTACTTCTTTTCCAGTTGAGACTGAATACCGAATATGGAGCATTACTCGTTACAGAAAGTTGGCGACATGCATTTAGTGTCTGCTGCAGCAGGATGTAGCGCACAGAAAGCGAAACGAATGTTCAAGGAGAAACATCTCACAACAGGCGTCATCCTGATTGGTAGGAGTAAATCACGTGGCCAGAAAGTTACACGAAGCTGGGTCGTTCACTGCACAGAGAGTTGGCCAAAGTACCCGACAAGGAATTGTTCGCACAACTGAATTTGAGAAGATGGTGTTGGATTGTGTGGGAGAAAACTCTTTAATGCATTTCGGAAACTTACTCGTGTAATGAACACTTCGAGTAACAATGAAGAGAGTATAATTGCGTAGGCTTTCACGGCCAGAATCAGTCGACATAAAAGTTTTCTGGGTGTGATACCGCGTCATAATGTATAGAACTACTGCTTCTGGAGAAAAACCAACGTTTCGGCCACGGTTGGGTCTACTGGTGCGTTATAGCTATGCAGTGTCCCTCACATTTTGTTGTTATGTTCACTGAGCATGCAATTACGTCATAATTTTAAAACGATAGTTCGTTTCATTGGTCACTTAAGGAAGAAGAAGAGGGAACTTCATTTTAATAGGTTGCTCCAATGTGGGCGTAAACGATGTAAATAAATAAATAAATAGGTAGTTGCAGTGGAGGAAGAACGTAACTTCTGTTGTCTATTGGCTCTTGTGTTATGTGCCATGATTGGTGGTCACCGCCGAATGAGAAGTTGGCTGCTGTTTACCAAATGCCGGACGTCGGCCGCGCGGCGACAGTTACTCGCCGGTAGTGCTCATTCCTCGTGTTCAAATGGTTCAAATGGCTCTGAGCACTATGGGACTTAACTGCTGTGGTCATCAGTCTCCTAGAACTTAGAACTAATTAAACCTAACTAACCTAAGGACATCACACACATCCATGCCCGAGGCAGGATTCGAACCTGCGACCGTAGCAGTCGCGCGGTTCCGGACTGAGCGCCTAGAACCGCGAGACCACCACGGCCGGCTCCTCGTGTTCACAGTGCCGCCTATTGGGCTCTGACTGCTGGCAGCCAAGATGGGGCAAGCCTGAGTCCATCCTCCCTATTCATAATTAGTGTGTTTGAGTATTTCGAATGCCTCTCTGATGTTGTGTTTCGCCATAACCGGCTGCTTGGCCAACACACAGGCTTCGCTGAATTTTATTTCTTTTCCGCAGTCTTGCTGATGTTCTGCCACTGCAGATTTGTTGTATTGCCCTAGACGAATATAGCACTCGTGTTCCAGAATGCGCGTTGCTATTGGCGTGCCAGTCTGCCGATGTATGTCTCTCCACATTCGCATTCCACCTTGTACACGCCTGCAGTGTGTAATTCATCCACCTTGTCCTTAGTGGAGACTAGCACTTCCTGGATCCTGGAACCACTACAGAAGACAGGCTGAATCACAACTCGGCGAAGGTGTTCGCCTATTCGACCAGTAACATTTTTCACATAAGGGAAGCGCGCTGTTGGCTGCAGTTTGTCTATTTCTTGCTTATCTTTCTTGCTTGTGTTCGTCGACAAAGCTGTGTGGATCGACTCAGGGCTGAAGCCATTAGCTAGAAACGTTGTGCGTAGGCTTTTAAGCTCAGGTGTTATGTTTTGAGCATCACTTAGGCGCGGCGCACGGATTGACAAAAGAAAGGATGACCGAGTTCTTCTGCGCTGGGTGGTGGTAGGATTGGGGGTGCAGGTACCTGTCTGTATGTGTAGGCTTGCTATGTACTCTGTGCCCCAGTGTAACCTCCGTTGTCCTGTATACTTCCATGCCTAGAAAAGGAATTGCACCATTCGTCTCTACTTTGGGCGTGAACTTCCCATGCATGTTGTTGAAATATTCGTGAAACGTGCGTAGCTCCGTTTCAACATGAGGCCATATAGCGAACGTGTCGTTCACGTATCCGAACCAGCAACGAGGGCGTGAAGGATCTGAACCTAGGGCCGTTGCTTCAAAGACTTCCATCAGTATGTCGGCTGCCAGCGGAATTGGGGGGGGGGGGGGGGGGGGCATTGCTACACCGTCTGTCTGCTCGTCGTATTTTTCTTGCAATTTGAAGTACGTTGAAGTCAGGCACAACTCAACCAGCCCGCCTATGTCTGGCGGGGCTTGCACCTGAAGGATGCGGCTAGTTTACGAACGTGTCAGTGGTTGAAGCTATCCGCATCCTTCAGGAGCATGCCCGCCAGACATATGCGACCTGGTTGAGTTGTGCCTGATTTCAACGTACTTCAAATGGCAACTCGTGCTCTGTGTCTAGCAATTTTTTGCGTCCTCATCATATTTCCACTTGAAGATCCATTTTGTTCGTATAGTTTTTGTGTTGTTGGTATGTGGTACAAGTCCAGATTTGGATTCGTATTGGGTTTTTCACTTCTTCCGACATCGCCTCTTGTCATATGTTTTTATTTTTTACTGACATGGCTTCCTGTACACTTTGTGGGTCCCTTTCTCTCGGCGTACTCTCATTTTCAATTGCATAGCCTTCTTCTTTTCTCTTGTCTTGCAGTCCATCAGCCATTTCGATGGACTGACTTGACCAGAACGAGTTCTATAATTTTCAATTATTCAGGTTCATGTAGAGACAGTCATTATCTTCTGTTAGGAGTAATCGTTGTCAGCACTCTCATCTTTACCATCGGTCTCCTTTTCTACGCCAATGTTTCCGGAAGTCATGCCTGTTTCCGTAGCTTCCCTTCGTTCGATTTAGATACTTTCTGTTTTTCCATAAAATCCACAATCTGTAATGGTTCTTCATCATTTGTCACTATAGTGGGCTTCAAGTTAGCTACTTTCGCAACACCATTGTTCAGTTTTGCAGGAAAGAGTCTATCATCAAATGCAACATCTCTGGCAATAGTTATATTTCGTGTTTTTGAATGCCACAGTCGGTAGGCTTTCATGGTTTCTGAATATCCAACCATTACATGTGCTTGTTCTTTTTGTTCAAAACTGCCCATGCACGACATCCGAATAACCGCATATGATCAATATTTGGTTCTCGTCCATGCCTTCCTTCGTAGGGACTTTTTCCATCATTTTCTGTTGTCGGACATCTGTTTCGTAAGTAATTTGCTGTAGCTATTGCTTCGTCCCAGAAATTATGTGGTAATCCACTCTTTAACAGCATACATCACACGATATTTGAAAGAGTTCTGTTGAGCCGTTGTGTTACACCGTTTTGTTGAGGTGAGCCAGGGACTGTTAACTGCCCCCAAATTCCTTCTTTTAGCAGGCGTGTTTCGAATTCCTTACTCATATATTCGCCTCCATTGTCTGAACGCAGCGTTCCTATTCTCTTCTATTGACAGTTTTCTGCATACGCTTTATATTCTTTAAGTCACTGAAACACTTCACTTGTGGCTTTTAGTAAATGTATCACTGCGTATCTCGAGTAATCGCCGATTATGTGACAACATATTCCGCTCCATCAAGTGACTCTGAGCCAGAGACACACATTACATCAACGTACAAACATCAAAAACGTTTTGCATCAGCCCGGTTCCCAGAACTCCTGAAGATAGACGTTGACTGTGGATCACTACCGCTTTGGCTGTTCAGAGATGTCACTAAATCCGCCCAAAGATGTAACCAACCATGCATGAGCAGCGCCTATTACACAGAGAGGGTCCGACAGCCAATCAGTTCCAGTCATTGCACCAGGAAGGAGGTACACGGCTCGTGTTGTCTGTAGTTCGACCATGCCTAGACGGTCAATAGCGCGGTTCGATCGCATCCGCATTGTTACTTTGTGCCAGGAAGGGCTCTCAACAAGGGAAGTGTCCAGGCGTCTCAGAGTGGACCAAAGAAATGTTGTTTGGACATGGAGGAGATACAGAGAGACAGGAATTGTCGATGACATGCCTCGCTCAGACCGCTAATTCTGCAGTGGATGGCCGCTACCAACGGATGATGGCTCGGAGCAACCGTGACAGCAACGCCACGATGTTAAATAATTATTTTCGTGCAGCCACAGGATGTCATGTTACGACTCAAACTGTGCGCAATAGGCTGCATGATGTGCAACTTCACCCCTGACGACCATGGCGAGACCATCTTTGCAACCACGACACCATGCAGCGCGGTACAGATGGGCCCAACAACATGCCGAATGGACCACTCAGGATAGGCATCACGTTCTCTTCACCGATGAGTTTCGCATATGCCTTACGGAGAACCGTCGGAGACGTGTTTGGAGGCAACCCGGTCAGGCTGAACGCCTTCGACACACTGTCCAGCGAGTGTAGCAAGGTGGAGGTTCGCTGCTGTTTTGGAGTGGCATTATGTGGGGCCGACGTACGCCGCTGGTGGTCATGAAAGGCGCCGTAACGGCCGTACGATACGTAAATGCCATCCTCCGACCGATTGTGCAACCATATCGGCAGCATATTGTCTTCATGGACGACGATTCGCACCCCCATCGTGCACATCTTGCGAATGGCTTCCTCCAGGATAACGACATCGCTCTACTAGAGTGGCCAGCATGTTCTCCAGACATGACCCCTATCGAACATGCCGTGACCCACCAACCACTCTGAGGGATCTAAGCCGAACACCGTTAAGGAGTGCGACAATCTGGACCAACAGTGCCTTGATTAACTTGTGGATAGCATGCCACGACTAATACAGGAATGCATCAGTGCAAGAGGGCGTGCTATTGGGTATTAGAGGTATCGGTGTGTACAGCAATCTGGACCACCACCTCTGACGGTCCCACTGTGTGGTGGTACAACATGCAATGTATGGTTTTCATGAGCAATAAAAAGGGCGGAAATGATTTCAATTTTCTGTACGGGTTCCAGTAGTCTAGGAACCGAGGTGATGCAAAACTTTATTTGGTGTGTGTGTATCAATCATAACGGTTCATTTGTGCAGTTGTCAGTCAGTTTGGAGAAAGGATTTGCTTTCATCTAGCCTTCAGTGCACACACTGCACATTTGAGTCATCTGGTAGTCAGATGCTTCGAGAGTTATTCCACTGCATTTGATTTGTTTCTTTGCTATATCGATGTGAATGTGTCAGAGCTATCGGTGGCACAAATCTGGTTCCCGACTAGTGCGACATGGACAAGTCCACCCATTGAAGTACTGGAATTGTCTTCACTAAAGTTATAGAGATTGCCTTTCCTTGAACCTTTCGCAATTACTTCCCCACATTGTTTCATTATTCTAGCTTCAGGTTTTGTTAATGATGCCAACGTTCCTTTACCAGTCGCCTGAGGGACTGATATCTGGCATGTACGAAGTGTGCAAGTCGTCCACATTCTTCTAACAACCATATGGGTACAATGCCGAAACCAGAACTCAACAAATACCCGCCGCCAGCTGCCTTTACTGACTCTTCGGTAATCGTGACGAATTTATTAGGTTGGTAAGTCGTGTGAACTGTTGCTCCGCTGTCCAGAATCCACGTATCGTTTTTCTCGTTACCACAGAAAGTGATGTATTTCACACGTGAATACACAGCACCGTCTAGCGTGTTCGCACTTAATTCATTTGTAGAATGACATTTCGTGTCATAGTGTTTCGCAGTCAGTAATGCAGTTTTGCTTGCAGTTAACGTAGCAGAATTTGAGAATGTTTTATCTGCCTCCTTCCTATGGTTTGGTTGCTCGTTATCTGAAATGTTATCACCGAACTGCGGACAATATTTCCAATATGTCCGTATTTCTGACAACGAAAACGTCCTGTACCGCGGTCATGTGTTGTCTAGTAATTCCCGTGGCTGTCATTACGCTGGCTGTTCCCACAGCCTCGTCTCCTTTGAATACTCCCGCCACGCTTTATTTGTTGTGGTTGGCCTCTTCTGAACGCCGAAACTTCTAATACTCTCGTTTCAGTTCCGAATTTCATGTTTGTAAGCCGTCTTTCTTCTTCGCGGTGGTCTCGCGGTTCTAGGCGCGAAGTCCGGAACCGTGCGACTGCTACGGTCGCAGGTTCGAATCCTGCCTCGGGCATGGATGTGTGTGATGTCCTTAGGTTAGTTAGGTTTAAGTAGTTCTAAGTTCTAGGGGACTAATGACCACAGCAGTTGAGTCCCATAGTGCTCAGAGCCGTTTGAACCACTTTTCTTCTAAGAGCCTGTTTTTGAATTTCTTAAGCGAGAAATCCGTCTCATCACGATGCATAATTCTTGCAACAGTCTCGTATTCAGAAGGTAAATCCACTAAGGTATGCATAGCTGCCTGCTTGTCTGATAACTTAATGCCAGAATTCTGAACTAGAAGCAGCAGTGCGTTCTGTCTTGCAAGGTAATCTGACATCGATTCTTCGTCTTTCTTTTCTATGTTTGCGTATTCCGTCTCACAAATCAAAATGTGCACCGCAATCTTTCAGCGCGTCCCATATCTCTTTCGCTGCTTTGCAGTCTTGTATATCATCAAGTGAATTATTATCTACCATTGTTAGTAGAGTTCCCATCGCCATTTCATTTGCTTTTCGTTCGTCCGCTGTTGGTTTGTTTCCCATGCCAGAATCGACAGCACACCAGCTTTGTTTACTTCTGAGAATCCCGTTTATTCTTTGCGACCAGTGACGGTAATTGTCTTCCTACAACAGTTCTATTTTTCGCTCATCCGCCATGTGTGTACTGTACATATATCCTGCAGTAAGAGAAAGAAAAACAATTCGTTCCTATATAGTCCCGCTTGTTTTCGAAGAATCACTTTCACGTTGATTTCGTAATATCGCTTACGAATCCTCTTCGCAATCCGAAAAGGGAAAATTTTCGGTACTCACAGTTTCTTAGCGTTTCGAATGATTTTCCAGCCTGTCTTCATTTAGGTAGCACCTTTACTCCCTGTCTTTGTGGGCCGGCGATGCTGAGGCAATAAACTGTTAATCTTCTTTTGAGAGTAGCAGGAAACACAAAAATATACACAGCACGTCATAGTTGAAACAATGTATTTTGACATGACACACACACGTAGGTAGAAGCCCGGCATTTTCAACAAATCATAACAAAATTAATAATATACAAAGATCATACAAGAAAAATAGTCCACATCATAGACAAAAAGGAATGTTAGGGGTTTACGTACCGCAAACATCAAGGTCATTAGAGGCGGAGCACCAGCTCGAATTGTTTCAAGGATGGGTAAAGAAATTGGTTGTGCCCTTTCAGAGGAACCATTCCGACATTTGCCTAGAGCGATTTAGGGAAATCACGAGAAACCTAAATCTGGATGGCCAGATGCAGGTTTGAAACGTCCTTCTTCCGAATGCCAATCCACCGTACAGCATCACTTGAATTAGTCGTAGCCTTGGAATGCCAAACTTTGATTGTCATTCTGATCAGTTCCTGTGAGATTAAGTAGTATTAGTTGTTTATATCAATAAGAACTAAATATTTAGTTCGGGCCATTAGTTGCTCGCTTCAAAATGTTCAATTTAGGAACCGTAACCACGTGCTTAATTTTTACCCTACATATTTGGGCAACCTAATCTACATAGTCATTTTTCTTTCTCTCCGAGAGGTAAAGGAAAAATAGAATACTGGTACGAAACACTCTCCGCCATGCACTGTACAGTGAGTTCCGAAGCTAAAGAAATAGGCCTTGTTGTCCCGGGAGCGCAGCGCCTAAAAAGAGAAGAGCAAACAGGAAATGAGGGGGAGGTGTGAAGCCGTGAGCTGCGGCCTCGGCTTTCCAATGCGCCAGCGCACCGCTCTGTTCCCCTTTTGCCAGCAGACCACTTGTGTCTTGACACACAATTTACGGTCCGATTCCTTTGTGGCCGGACCGTATGAGCCTACTCTGAGGTCTGAGTAATCCGTTTTGTGGGAGCAGCAAAATCTATTGCTTTAGAATGCTGGCGTTGGTCAATTTCTTTAAAATATACCGATTTTTCCGTGAAATACAAGAATGAGACAAAATGGAATCGATACGAATATTTGTCAGTATGCAAGATGTTTCGTGAAGTACTACGGCTGAACACACGATTTTAGAACAGTTCATATTGTTCAGAAAACAGCGAAATGGACAGATGTCCAACGTAACAGTTCTCATCACAGAATTCACCGTCTCTGGGGCTTCAGTAACAACTCGCTAGCTGCAAATCAGAGGTCTGAGCGATTTTTCTCGTAGAGTCAGTAAACTCATCATCAAGTACCTAGGTCATTAAGTTTCTCAACTTGATTTGCTAAATTGATGTTTTCATGATTACTTCTTCTGTCTGTCAAGGAGTATGGGAGTTCGTAATCATCTTCTTTCTGACCATCGGTCAACCTGGCGAAAGCGTAGCTCGCGGTCTGCTCAAGCCTTTTGTCACTGACACCAACTACGTTAATGGGATTCAGATAGTAGACAGAGGAGCTCGGATTGATACAGCTCTGCACCGTCGCCTAGTATGCAAATAGTGTACATAAAATGTCAAAATATATTCCTAGCACACAGAACTCAGTATTTCGTTGTTAATCAGGTTGGATTGGAGCGAAGAATGGCAGTATCGTCAGAAACAAAAGAAGAGGTCGGTTTAGTTGAAAGTCATGTGACGGCACCGCTACTGTTCCATAGAGGGTGAAAGGTTATTCAGGGATATTTCTTGACTGTTTTGGTAGAAGGGTCACATGCTCTCTGGCGGATTGTACAGAGTAATAATGTAACCATCCACTGCAATTTGTAAAGAGTAGCAAACAGGAGAAAACAATGATCTTAACTAAATGTAAGTACATTTCACTAATAGAATAAAAGACTGGGTTCAAATGGCTCTGACCACTATGGGATTTAACTGCTGTGGTCATCATTCCCCTAGAACTTAGAACTACTTAAACCTAACTATCCTAAGGACATCACACACATCCATGCCCGAGGCAGGATTCGAAACTGCGATCGTATCGGTCGCGCGGTTCCAGACTGTAGCGCCTAGAACCGCTCGGCCACTGCGGCCCGCAATAAAAGACTGACACGTTTTCTTTTGTACTTAAAGTAAATGTCACTGACAATATGAATCAGGTCGAAGACTTATAGATTCACTTTGTTATTACGTTAGTGTCTTGCTTTGTGACCTGTAAGCGTCCATATTGACACACTAATCGTCTGTAGTAGCTTGCAAACCGATTCCTGCCACTGTGATGACAGAAATCGTATGAATGATTTATAGGGCCCAAACTAATTGTACACAGGAAAAGAGTTTCTCATATTGCGAAGGTCGAGGTATTGAACTTAAGATCCGATTGTGATTAGTGAGGTCGCGAGGCTAGTGTCATACGTAAACCCGAACGCTATTGACATCAATTTCATTTCGTTTGATTTCTTACCTTCATACCTGAATTTGCATTACGATAAAGATGTCAACACAACAGTACTAATTAGGACAGTATCCGTTGTGTGTCTTGTTTGGAAACAAACCTGTTCTGTTTAGTCACGGTACATGCTGTAGACAACAATAACGCCTGTTTTATTTTACACCCTCGAGCTTCCTTTCAATACGGCTCGGTTCTATATCGGAGTTTTCCGATAATGTTATCAGTGATAAATAGCAGCAGGCATAGGTTTACTCATGAAGAAGTGGACTATGTGGAACTCGGGTTTGGGTTCACTGAATGCAATCGAAACCCGCGACACAAGGACACTGCAGCTGCGCTGTTCTCGCAGCGGCGGCATCACGCTGCAATTCATCTGTCTTAAAGTTGTATTACACTACGTTATGTGTTGTACATTTTCGTGGTTGCATATTACATGCCTTTTCACTGTCGTGAAGGTACTTTCATAGAAACAAAATTTATTGGGGTAACAAATCGAATAAATCATAATTACTAGAGACCGGATTGTAAGCATAATAAAAACCTTAAAATACGCATGCAAATATGCATGAAAAATGCTTAAAAATGCATGAAAAGTGTCGAAATATGCAAGATCAAATAATAATAAAACATGGTAGTAACTGCGTGCATTATATCTCGAAGTCGAACCCTACATATCAGTTACGAGTAAGAGCGCCGGCTACGCGAAACATCCATACCTATATTTAGTTCGCTGATATCATTTTCTGAATACTTTCTGGTAGGGGGCTTTTCTAGGATTATTTTATAAAAATTTGCAAAATGAGGACGCATGCCGTGTTTCAAGAATTGTTCCTTCTTTGCTATTGTTGTCAGTAACAAGCGGATGAAAGTGAATTGCAGCGAAACAATCGAGATATCAGGGACAACTTCGAGATATATCGCAAGTAGAGAGGCACGCTCAAAAACTCCATAGTATTTTATTTAAAAAACAACATACAATCATGAATTTTTTTAAACAGCATTCACTTTTAATTAGTACTACTGGACCAAAGTATCATTTACAATTTGTTTTACATTTTCTACTATTGTAAACATAAACGACCAAGTACTGTTTCAAATGTTCGTAGTAAGATTGTGTCTTCGATTACTCAAAACATTTTTCTAAGCAGAAAAGGACCGGTCTCCATTAACTGAGGTAACTGGGCAGTATCTGATTTGGGTGCTATGTTGGCACTTATTGTTTCTAGCAAAAGTTCACCTGACCCATTAATAAAACTATTTTATTGTTTAAAATATTTTCAAACTTTTCTTTAAGTTTTTTTGGGAATACTTCCGGCAATGAGGAGTTCAGTAGAATGATTTTATTCATTAACTGAATAGATTCATTCAACGCCAAACCTTGGGTTTCAAGCTTTTTAATACTTGCAGGTATATGGAAAAAAATTGAGCTAATCACAGCAATGTCTTTTTTAATACCAGAATCATTAAAAGCTTGCTTGCACTGGCAAACTGCACTATCGAAGTCGTTTACTACCCCTGTAATGGCCTTAAATGTTCATTGTAAAACAACACAGCTTGATCCACGTACCCCGACGAGTTACCACTGGTTCGAGAGGTAAAGGCGCATTGAGTAGGTTTTCTTTAAAGGTCTTGTCGCGAGGAGAAGCCTTTAGAAACACTTTCTTTGTGGATGAAATCAGTTTATTTACATTCAAAAAAGTGAACGTACTTCTTCAGAAAGGCGATGTACTCCATGAGCAAAGCACTTCAAACGAATAAAATTGGGACAAAATAGTCGGAGAGCTTTTCTTGCTTTGATCATATAGGAGCAGCATCTGAAATAAACACAAACATCCGTTCATCTGCAGTAGAGTCTGGAAATATTTTTCTAATGCCCTCATTCACAAACCTGGCGGTCGTAGAATGATTTACATTTTCAAGTTCTTTGCAGGCCGCTAAATAGGAAGAAATAGACTCTTCTTTTAAAGGACCAACAAGTAAATTGTCATTGTAAAGGCCAGAAGTGTCTGCAGTTTCGTCATTTGAAAGCCAGATAATGCTGTCCTTGAGTTCATTGTGTATTTCTTCCAGAATATTTACTTAAATTGTCGGTATGTAATTTTTACCCAATGTTGATTGATTAAAGCAATATTTGTGCAGAAAGCCTTTGAGGATAGGGTTTGTAAGTTTGTGAAAACGAATATTGCTTCCAATGAATTTTCCACATAGATCCATCTTAAATCGGCTTTTTTGGTTCCCTTTGGACAAATCCCTGCTACTGCAACTCGCCGTTGTCAGAAGTTGTTGTCGTGGTCCTTTCTTCTGCATTTCTGCGATATGAAGACTTGTCTTGACATGTTGGTCTATTTGAAATTTTTTTTTGCACGAAACGTTTTTCTCACCAACTGGACAATATAAATGAATTCCGTCATGTAAATGTTCCAGTATGGTCAGCTATCAACGAAACGACGTTTCTTTTTTCGGGCGGCATGGTGCACGCTACACGTCATAAACACGTTCAACAGTGTACAAGTAAACAGAAAGGTAAATGAAACAATGGGCGTGCGACTAAAAGCTTGCGTAGTTTAACGTAATTGGTGCTGACGCGTACGCATGACAACGGAGGGGATTAACCGGCGGCGCGGGTGCAGGAGCATTTACTCTGTCTGCCTGTTCCTGTCCCTCTTCTCTAATGATTTCCACAGGCAGTGGCTTCTTCTTTAGCGATTGCACGCAGTTCTAGGTCGTGGTCAATGTGCGAGACATCAAAACTAGATCGAGCTAAAGACCACCCGTCTAAACGTTTAAAATATTGTAAACATAGTGCGAAAATATCCATCGTCACTAGTTTTTAGTTAAAGTATGCAATTATCAGTTAAAAGGAGCCAGTTAAAAGGAGCCAGCTAAAAGGAGCATGTGCAACATGCAAATGCGTATGATCAGGGGTCTAATAATTACATTATTGCTCTGAAGAGTTTGACCAAGAACAATTGGTTAGAAAACGTGAGGGATCAGGAGTCAAAGATAGATAGAATAGGGAAGGAAACGGCAACTATATTAAGGCAGGAGAAACGGAAAAATTACAAGGAGCTAATGGAAGAAGCCGAAGAGGACTGTATCTATCACAGGACAAGACAAATGTACCAAAAAATAAAGAAATTAACGCAGAAATCTAAGAAAAAGAAACATTTGTTAAAGATACACAGGGGAAAAACCTCAGGAATAACGCTGAAGTAGAACGGCGATGGGCAGAGAACTTCGCAGAACTACTAAACTGTGATGACCCCATTGAGTATCTTCCATGTGAGGAACCAGACACCGTAGACAACAAGGTAGGAAACCCCAATGAAGAAGAAATACGACAAAAAATCAGAAACCTTATAAACAAAAAAGCTTTCGGCGAAGATCAAACTGCAGGAGAGCTAATAAAGAATGGAGGATCGGTACTGCTTACAATAGTCACAAAACTGTTAAAGAATGTTTTGGAATGGAATATAAGAGGCTACCCGTCGACTGGGAAATAGCACTGATATGCCCAATGCTACGAAGGAACGACCGACTCGTCTGTGATAATTATAGAGATTCTTGATATAAGAAACAAAATTTTATCACGGAGTATACTGAAGAGAACGATCCCAATTCCAGAAGGAATTGCAGGGGCTATAAATATGTTTCAGAAGGAAAAGATCGAATACAGTCCACATTTCTACGCTCCGAGAAAGGTTGGGAACACAACACTGATTTCACATGGTTTTGTGGATTTCAAAAAAGCTTGACAGCCTACGTAGTGGCACAATCATCAATGTCTTGAAAGAGTTTCAATTTCCACAAAAGTTAATAAAGCTAGTGCAGGCATGTTTACAAGAAACCTATTTCAGAATGTCTTGGGAAAAGAGACGCATTATTTCCAGTTATTCTTAATTTAATTTTAGAAAAGACAGGCAGACAACACTAAAAATTAGACAAAGCAGGAACAAAACTGCATAATAACACATACGTGGACGATGTTGATCTAGAAAGTGGTAGCAAAGAAGACTTGAAGCTCATAACAAGTTCTTATAAAAATATTGCAATGAAAGTGGGGTTACAAATTAACGAGAAGGAAAATGAGTACGGAATAGTGAACAAGGCACCCAATAATCAAACCCTTTTGATAATTAATGAATTCACTTTTAAAAGAGTAGGCATATTTCAATATCTGGGAAGCATTTTTGGCGAGCACAATAGAACGGAAATTAAGACTAAGGCAAGGAACGCAACGGCAAACAGATCATTACTTTGGTTTGTGGAACGTGCTGTACAGTAGTGCAGTTTCGAGAGGTTTTAAAATCAGATTGTACCAGAGTATAATTCTCCCGGTATCTCTATAACGTTCTGAAACATTAAGACCGAGCGAGGTGGCGCAGTGGTTAGCACACTGGACTCGCATTCGGGAGGACGGCGGTTCAATCCCGTCTCCGGCCATCCTGATTTAGGTTTTCCGTGATTTCCCTAAATCGCTTCAGGCAAATGCCGGGATGGTTTCTTTGAAAGGGCACGGCCCATTTCCTTCCCCGTCCTTCCCTCACCCGAGCTTGCGCTCCGTCTCTAATGACCTCGTTGTCGACGGGACGTTAAACACTAATCTCCTCCTCCATTAACATTAAGAAAAACGGATGAAGAAAAACTGCTAGACTTCCAGAAAAAGATATTAAGGAAGATATTTGGCCCTAAGATGGACACCAGTCACAAGAATGGATGATATGGAAAAACCAGGGACAGCAGACCTGTAGTCGCAAGTTGATGTTTTCCAAAGGTCGAAGAAAAGGAGATTGATGTGGGCTGGACAACTAAGTAGGATGGAAGAGGAAAGGCTACCGCAGTAGCGTTCTCAGGATCTGTGGAAGGCAGAATGGGGCGACGGAAGCCACGAACAAGATGGAAGGCTGATATCAACGGGGATGCGGAGACGATGGCCTGAGAAGAGGAGAAAGGGCCACGAAAGCCGGAAACAGGAATACTTGGTGCAGGAATCAAGAGAAGGCATATGGTCCCCCAGGCCAAAGTGACTTTTAGGAGGAAGAAGAAGAAGAAGAAGAAGAAGAGCCACCTGAGACCTCGGCTCCTTCCTAACAAATAGCGCGGAAAATAATGCTGAACAAGCTCCGAAGTGTTGTCACTGATGTTCACATTGTGTATACAAATGAATTGGTGCATGTAAGTGACTATCACAAGCGACATCATGAGCTGGCCGTCGCAACATTAGCGAAATGCCAATGAGGAGCATAGTGGGCAGGCAACCTGCGGTCTGCACAAAGGGTTCAAAGCCATTACCTGAGTCTGACCTTGTTGTCTGTGCACCAGGCTGAGCTCTCTGGGGAGAGGGCGAGGAAGAGCTCTGTAAGCGTGTTTTGTCGGAAAACCCTCAGGTACGACATCGAACGTTGATGGCTGCAACTTGTGAATGGGCTGGCCATTGTACCCTGCGGAAATCAATTTCTGTGTGATACGTTAATGCTGCCAAAAATCTGAGCACCCGTTTTTATTTGTATCGATGAGACTAGACTGACCACAATTTCTTTTGACGAACATGGAGTTTTCATACCTTTTTGGGCAAAAACTGCCACAACTTTTAGCCTCTCGTTAAATATTACAGCTAAGTCTAACACTTCCTCTTCTTCTGGAAATGTAGGCTTTAATGGTATGAGTAATGGTGACAAGTATATAACAAAACAATCAATGGAAAAACTCACTAAAGAAAAACATTTCAAGATTTCAGAAATTTACTTGTTAAGAAATGTAATATTCATAGTGCAGAACGTGGAAAGACATACAATAACAATCTTCATAAAAAAGTTTTGAAGGAACGCAAGGAATTTATATTCTTACGGATTCCATACTGCAATAATATTTCTTTAAAGATGAAATTTCATTCAGCAACGCAGGTTTGTCTGATAGGTATGAACAGAAATCAGTACAGTCGTAATTACTGAAGCTGAAACAGGTCAGTAAAATACACCTAACACTCCTCACAGTAATTCTATTCCTCTCATCTGTCCATTGCGACCATAGTAAGTTGAAAACCTAGTTTTTAAAATTGTATTTGAATCAGTCCTTTGAAAATCGGGACAAGCTGCAAACTTCCTTAAAAAAAAAAATTCGGGACAAATTTTTGAGGTTCAAAGAAGGGACAAGCCCGATTAATCAGGACGCATGCTCCCCTAGATGAGACCAGCTCATCGACACTTACAACAGTCTATATTGTCAAAGTTACGGCGAATAAATTAAATATATCATTCATTAATCAATAAAACTTTACTTACTATTACATTCATACAGAAGTACATTATGTCAAACGAAAGCTACATCTGACCAGCGAACCATTAAACGATTCAGACATTACATCACTATTTAAAAGTAAGTAATATGCAAATTCAACCACAATGTGCTAGTTGAGACATGTATAAGTACATGTAGCAAATCGACAACACTAAGGGGGCATATTACCTATCTTCCTATTTAGAAATGTTATAATGTAAGATTGATTTTATGCGAAAATCAGCACCTCATTTTTCTTTAGCCTGCCTGTGGATTGCATGTAGATACAGACCGTTCCGAGACAAAAGTAAATAATCTCTTACTAACTCTTGACGATTTGGGCACTGTGGTATTATGGACACTTTATGATTTCGCTGTAAGATTATCACGATGAACTGTTATTGTTTTCTATTGCCACAATAAATTTTATAACGTTTATTTCGTTGGTTTATTTAACACAAGAGATAAAAGTACGAGAGAAATTAATCATCAGTGATATAATCCCCCACACTATTTAAAAAAAATCTGACAATGCTCAGTTTTTCGATTTCACACCTGTAGAAACACATTACTTTGTTCAGTAGTGAGGTGGTGCAAGTCACCCTCCGACCATCCTCATTTAGATTTACCACTATTTTCCTAATCTGCTCAAGGCAAATGCTGGGATTGTTCCTTTGAAAGGACTCGACCAGGTTCCTCCCTCATTCATCATGCCGCATCTCTAATGACCTCGTTGTTTATGGGGCCAACCTACCTTTTTTCAGATAAATTTTGTCATAGTAATAGCGTACATAGTGTAATATTCCTTGCGTCATATGCTGTGTGAGCAGTGGTCACGACGCTACTGTTGCTGCATAGTTTTCACACGGGTTACAGGAGATGTTTAGCGTGGAAAAGGAAACCACATGAATTCATAATTTCATGCTGCGCAATGCGAGTGCTGCGGGTCAGAGGCGCACGGTGGGAAGCGTGGCAATCACCCGGACGGTCGCCGGCTGGTCGTCATCTGCGACATTACGAGGAGATTAAAATGTTACGAAAATTACCTTTGTGGTTCCATCAGACTGATACTGAGTTTGAAAAATAAAGGAAGCAGTGGGCTCGAACTGTCGATTAATTGAATTGCACTTCACAAGCCGCCTAAGTTGGATCTTCAATGGTTAGGACACGTCCAGCTAACGTAAACGGATGTGCTACTATACATTTTACTGTATCCTGTTTGTTTGTTCTGCTTTAGGGCGCAGAAAACAACTGGGGTCGTACGCGCCCAAGTCAAAACTACAGAACATGAACACAGAGAGGAGTTAAACGACTATACGTCAGTCCCAATTGACGGAATAGAAGACAGCTAAAAACAGGCACGTGGAAAACGGACTAAAAAAGGCACCATACAGAAACGGAGGCCCAAAACTAAAAATTAAATGGCCTTCGCCATATTGCTTTGGCGGATAAAAGGTAAAACGCGGTCGACAGCCCGTGTGTCATTCGCTAAAACGGCTAAATCAGTCGGTAAACCCAAGCTGGAACGTAAATGTTTAGAAAAGGGCATTCCATCAGGAAGTGGCGGACAGTTAAAATTTGGCCGCAATGTGTACAAAGTGGTGGGGTAGCGCCAATTAGCAAATAACGATGGCTAAAAAGGCAGTGCTCAATACGCAACCGAGTTAAAATAATCTCCTCCCGCCGGGAGGGTCGAGAGGAGGTCGTTCAAGGCGCTGGGAGAGGCTTAATAAGCCGAAGCTTATTCCCGTGAAGGGAGGACCATTGGCGATGCCAAAGGGACACCAAGTCCTGACAGACGGCAACGTAGAGATCATCGGAGGGAATATATGTACTCCCAGGCTGAGGTAAGAGGATTGCAGCCTTGGAAGCAGCTTCAGCATCTTCGTTTCCTGTCAGACGGACATGACCAGGAACCCACTGAAACATGACACTGGCTCCACCAAGAGTGGGCAAGTGAAGTTTTCCTGGACACGTTGCACTAAGGGGTGGGGAGTGTACAGCGCACATAGCCTCTGAAGGGCACTGAGTGAGTTTGAGCAGAGGACACAATTGAAAAGGCTGTGTCACCGGATGTACTCCGTGGCCTGATAAAAGGCGAAGAGCTCGGCTGTAAATACTAAGGAGTGTGCCGGAAGCCAATATCGAAAGACACGAGTGCCAACGACGAAGGCACACCCGACCCCACGGTGAGTCCGAGAGCCATCAGTGTATACAAAGGTACAAACGCGAAGCTCCATGCGAAGTTCGTGAAACTGAAGGCGATAGGCGGAGGCTGCAGTAGTGTCCTTAGGAAGCGAATGAAGGTCAAGGTTAACCTGGGCCACTTCACGAAACCAAGGTGGTGAAGGGTTCTCACCCACCGGGAAAGATGCAGATAGTTTAATGTTAAGCCACCGTAACAAGTGCCGAAAGCAGACTCAAGGAGGTAACAGAAAAGAGGAACGATCCTCATACTGACGATCAAAGAAGGAGGCATAGGACGGGTGGCTACGCATGGCAGACAAACGGCACGCATACCTGCTGAGGAAAAGTCACGGCGGTAGGACAGTGGTAGTTCAGCATATAGACTCCCAACTGGGCTGGTGTAAAAGGCGCGCGTGGCCGAATGGATGTCATGATTGTGGATAGTGTTGGGACGGCGTAAGGTTGACGGGCTTGCAGACGCATAAACAAAGCACCCATAGTCGAGTTTCGAATGCACGAGGGAGCGGTACAAACGGAGGAGGGTGGTTCGATCGGCACCCCACGAATTACCTTTGAGGACACTTAGGACATTGGGGAACCGCATACAGCAGGCTGCCAGGTAAGGTACATGGGAGGACCAAGACAGTTTCCTATCGAGTATGAGCCCAAGGAATTTTGTAGTTTCAACGAACGGAAGGGCATCAGGCCCAAGATGTTGAGCTGATGGGAGAAACCATTTGCGCCGCCAGAAATTCATACAGACGGTTTTTTCAGTGGAAAAGCGAATGTCATTATCGATTCTCCAGAAGTAAAGACGATCAAGGCAGTGCTGAAGACCCCGCTCAGTGAGACGCGTCCATGGAGAACTGCAATAGATGGAAAAATCGTCAACAAAAAGGGAGCCGGATATGCCTGGCGGGAGACAGGCCATTATAGGATTAATGGCGATAGCAAAGAGGAGGACGCTCAGGTTGGAACCCTGAGGCACACCAGTTTCCTGGATAAAGGTGTCCGACAAGGCAGAAACCACACCCACCTTGAAAACTCGGACTTGTAAAAATGCCTGAAGAAACCAGGGCAGGCGCCCATGGAAGCTCCACGTGTAGAGTACAGAGGATATCAGTTCTCCAGTAGGTGTCGTAGGCCTTCTCCAAACTGAAAAACACGGCCACAGCCTGGGAATTCCGCAGAAAAACATTCATGACATGGGTGAACAAAGTAACGAGGTGGTCAACTGCAGAACGCCGCGCTTGTAATTCACACTGTGCATTCGTATGTAAATGGCAAGACTCGAGCTACCACACCAAATTGGCATGAAGCATACATTCCATCAGCTTGCAAACGCAGCTTTTAAGAGAGATGGAGCAGTAGTTAGAAAGAAAGTTTTTGTCCTTACCGGGCTTAGGTATGGGTATGACTGTGGCTTAACGCCAGCGTCCAGGAAATGTGCCCTCTGCCCAGATGCAGTTGTACGTGTTAAGCAGAAAGTGCTTGCGCGCAGGAGAAAGGTGCTGCAACGTCTGAATGTGGATGGCGTCTGGCCCTGGGGCGGAGGGTCGGGATGAACTGATAGTCTGATCTAGCTCCCTCATAGTAAAGACGGCAGTGTAGCACTCACGATTCGGAAAAGAGAAGGGTATTAACCGAGCCTCCTCCGTTCTTTTCCGATGGAGGAAGGCAGGGTGATAGTGGGAAGAGCTCGAAATTTCCACAAAATGGCGGCTCAAGGTGTTGGAGATAGCAATACGGACCACAATGACATCGTCAGTTACTGTTACGCCGGAAACTGGGGAATGGATCTTGGTTCTAGAGAGCCGACGGAGGTTGGCGCACACGACAGAGGAAGATGTGAAACTGTTAAAAGAACTTGTGAATGAAATCGAACTAGCTCTTTTGCTATCCCGAAGAACGCGACGACACTTTGCCAGCTTCTGTTGATATTGAATGCAATTTGCCAGCATAAGGTGGCGGCCAAAAACGCAGAGAGCACATCTCCGTGCGCGAATTGCGCAGTGGCATGCCTCAGTCCACTAAGGGACTGGGACACGACGTGGTAAAGAGGACGTGCGGGGGATGGAACGTTCTACAGCAGTAAGGATAACGTTTGTGAGGTATTCTACCTGGTCATCACAACCGGGGAAATCTTGTTCTTCGAAGGTCGCCAGAGAGGAGTAAAGCTGCCAGTCGGCCTTAGGAAGCTGCCATTTAGGTGTGCACGTGGAGGGGGTAGGAGTCAGAAAACGGACAGCACACGGGAAATGGTCGCTCGAGTAGGTGTCAGAAAGAACGGACCACTCAAGACGAGGAG
Source organism: Schistocerca gregaria (assembly GCF_023897955.1). Lineage (NCBI taxonomy): Eukaryota > Metazoa > Arthropoda > Insecta > Orthoptera > Acrididae > Schistocerca > Schistocerca gregaria. The sequence continues at coordinate 663,108,081 of NC_064923.1, forward strand.
CAAGCTGGGCAGTGCACAAGGAGAGGTCCAAATGAGAATAGGTGTTCAGGCAGAAGAGGTTAAGTTTGTTAAGAAGGTCAACCAAGGCGGCACCTCTCTGACAGGTTCTGGGAGAATCCAGAGGGGATGAAGCACATTAATGTCAGCGAGTAGCAAAAATGGGGGAGGTAGTTGAAGGAAGTCTTCCCTGGTGACAGCAAATGACGGAGGGAATATATGGCACAGAGGGAAAAAGTCAGGTGGGGAAGGAAAAGGCGAACTGTAACAGCCTGAAGATTGGTAGGGAGATGGGTTGACTATGAATGTCATCCCGTATGAGCAACATGACACCCCTATGAGATGGAATGCTGACCTCAGCGGGAAGGTCAAAACGAATCGGTAAGAAATGTGAAAGCTCACAGCGGTCGTGAGGGCGCAATTTCGTTTCCTGAAGGCAGAGTGCAAGGGGACGCTGCGACGCTAAAACCAGCCGTAAATCCTCTTTGTGGGACTGAAGGCCTCGAACGCTCTTTTGGAGGAGAGTCATGATGAGAAAGTGATGTAGAGGTGTCACCTCGGCGGCTGCCGAGTGACAGCTGGGGAAGAGGTGCTGCTACAGGGCACAGAAACAGGAGGATCCTGCTCTGTGGAGTCCGCAGAAGCACCAACCTGCTTGTGTGGTCGGTCAGTGGAGTCCAATGCTGAAAAACTGTTGTTGGTGCACACCGGCGACGTGGAGGACGGCTGCGCTAAGGTATCACGTGGGAACACCATCGAAGAGTATCTTCTAGGTGGCAAAGGAGAAGACCGTTTGGTGGACTTCTTCTAGCCTTTCTGTTTAGATGAAGACTCTGGTGTTGTTTGGCTGAAGTGACAGAGGAAGTCTTCATGGGAGTACTCCTTCTGTCCTTTATGGCCTACCAGTTGTGTAGCTGGTGGCTTCGCCCCTTGAGGCGAGAGTCTGACGGCTTGTTGCATAGCTGGGCGGGGGGATGGGGATGCTACCTTGACAGTGGGCAATTTCACAACCTCAGAGCTGAATTGGAGGTCAGATGTGTGCATGACCATGTTCTCCATGGAGCGAGGGTTAACAAGAACAGAACTATAGGTACCATACAGGAGAATGCAGGGTTTGCGACTGCCAGTAACTTGGGAGCCATTGAATAAGGCACCTTTTCCTTTATCTGGATGTCTTGAAGAGCCCGCTCATCATTATACACTGGACAATCCCTAGAGGAGGCGGCATGGCCGCCACTGTAGTTGATACAGTGGGGAGAAGGAGGTGGACAGTCACCCTCGTGTGCATCCCTACCACACGTGACATATTTGGCTGGGTGTCGACAAGACGTTCTGGTGTGGTTGAAACGATGACACAGGTAGCAGCACATTGTGTGCGGAATTTACGGCCAAACTGTGATAATTTAATAGCCTGCTTTTAGTTTGGATGGAAGCACCGCTCTGTCAAAGGTGAGAAAGAGAGTACGGGTGGGCACTAGAGAGGAATCTACAGTTTTCATTACATGATGGATGGCAATGACACCCTGATCAGAGAGGTAAGATTGGATTTCGGCCTCGGTTAGACTGTTGAGTAGCCTGGTGTAAATTACACCATGGGAAGAATTCAAAGTTCTCTGGGCTTCGACATGAACAGGGTGACTGTGGAGAAGCGAGTTAGCAAGCAGTTGTTGTGCTTGAGAATCAGAAGTAGTCTCCAAAAGCAAAGTGTCATTCCGTAAATTAGAGCAGGATTTCACAGGGCCAGCAATTGCATCTACACCTTTCTGAATAATAAATGGATTTACTGTGGTGGAGGACTGATCGTCTTCAGTATGTAAGACCATAAGGAACCGTGGTGCAATGGGAAGGGTCTTTGAATCATTAGCCTCATTATGTTTACGTTTTGTAGACGTTGAATGGGAAAATGATTGACTTATCGCGAGGAAATCCCGCCAGCGTCTCCGATGGTGTGCTCCTTCCAGCTGAGAGGCCCGTTCACAAGGGAGCGCACTCGCCTTAGCTGATTGTTCACACCTCAGGTCACACCTCCTGAACACCTGACAGAGGGACCAAACGGCAATTTGAGAAGGTTACAGCTCAGGCAATCATCCCTCCATAGGCCTGGCCTGTACCAGTGGGTACGTGCGAACCCTATCTGTCGACCCGGGGCTGGGAATTACGCATTGTCCAGTCACACGTCAGACGCATGGGCTGGCCTTCAGGAGTGCATAGGGAGGAAAAAGAAAAAAGAGGATCCTCAAACGCCGAAGCGGAGGAACGAGAGCAAAGGGAACAAAGAAAGGGAAAAGGGAGCGAAAAACAAAGGGTAGACTGTTCTTACGCTAGCGACAGAATGCAGAATTATTCCCAATAATACCCCATGCATGTTCCCCAGGGGAGGGGAAAAAGAATAGCAAGAGGATAGACATGCAGAACGGAAGGGAAAAAAATGTTGCAAAGGCTGGGGCCCCGTGGTAGCCAAATACGAACCCGGCAAAGAGTGGCGAGCCCTCTTGGGGGATTGTGTCCTGTGAGTTTTATGACGTAACAATCATAATTGAGCGCTATATATAAAGACATGGCAATGTTCACAAGGTAAACCAGTTGTAGGCAAGGAAATATTTATGCGATCTTGGGTTTAGAAAGTTCTTACCAATTAATTCCCATGTATTAGGTTGGCGAATAGGTTTGTAGCGTTTTTGTTTTGCATGTTGCTTTTCTGGGTGCTATGGTTTTATTTGAGTCCATCTATTCAAAGACACACATATGATCGTGTGGTGGAAACTGAGCTGTGAATTGATTAGTGTAGAGAATTGTATGCTGAATGGAATGGTGGTCATTATTTGTGTCAAATGCGGATGTGAATATAAATAAGTGAATATTAAGCAGCAGTAGCTCAAACAAAAGGTGAACATACCATAGCGGACACTTGATTATAAACCTGTCACATATTATGATTCCATCATGTGACTGGCTAAACCTGTCATGGCAGCTATTATAATGCTTTGTTTTGATGTGTGTGGACCTAGTTGATTTTTTTAGCTTGTTTCTCTGTAAACATTCTCTTCAAACTAATCAGTTTTAGTATCAGCCAATAAAAATGGAATCTTCAATAGAAGAAGCACATTAGACCCAAAGAATTGAAAGCGCAGTATCAAAAGAAGCAAAAGTAAGCTGTTACAGACTGTCTTGCACTACGGCTTACAACATAGTGCATTTAATTATTGTACTTTTGTTTAGCATATTTACATTAAAACCGTAGTTGTTAATACGTTTTTGGCCTCTCTGCAGGTTTGCAGCAAATGGTCCACCTTCGTATCCTCCACACAGCCACCATTCAAATGTAGGTTGCTGGCTATAAAGGATATTAAAGACGTCACTGTTCCTTTTATGCAGTCCCTGATAAAGGGAAACAGGATGCATTCATGTTGAAGTATGTGAGAGCTAACCTTCCTAGGAACTGCTTATTAGTTTGTTTGTCCACCTTTGGAACGAAATCCATCACTAATTCTGTGTATCAGGGATCCGACAGTTCGTCGGTAGGCTTTTAGAGGTATGTGGCATTAGATGTAGACGTACGGATAAATCGGCCTTAGCGGAACATCTTCAGCAAGAAGGTGACAATGAAATAAAATTCACTTAGACGAGTGTCCTATCAAAACCATCGTGTAATCATGGTTTTCATTAGTAATCAAAACGTCCTCGGTCCCAGGTTCGGAATCTGCCACTTCTTACATTTGGATTAATAATCAGCATTGACGGCGGAAGACTTCCGGCATAAGTAGTCACCCTCACGCTGCCAACGGCCTTGTCAGTGAGGGTGGAGGAGCGGATAGAGGTTCAGGGCACCCTCTTGTCCTTGGGGTAGGAAACTGTCCCTACAGGTGGAGTAATCAGCAATGACCAACGGCATAAGGATGCGGAAGGCAATGGAAACCACTGCATTAAGGTCATATAACGTGTATCTAAAGGACATGTGGCCTGTACTTGAAAAAAGTGTCATTATGATCTCTTCATTGGCAAAGATTCCGGAATAGCCCCCCATTCGGATCTCTGAGAGAGGACTACCAAGGGGGAGGAGACCACGAGACGAGGATTGAATATTCAACAAAAGGATAACTTTCTATCAGTAGAAGTGTGGAATGTCAGAATTTTGAACTCGGTAGAGAAGTTGGGATAATCTGAAAAAGGAAATACAAAGGGTCAATCTAGATATAGTAGGAGTCATGAAGTGACAAGGATTTCTGGTCAGATAAGTACAGGGTAATACCAGCAGCAGGAAAAAATGATATAACGGGAGTAGCATTCGTTATGAATAGGAAAATACGTAAAGCAGAGAGTGTGTTACTGTGAACAGTTCAGTGATAGGGTTGTTCTTATTAGAATCGATAGAAACCAACACCGACAACGATTGTTCAGGTATACAACCAAACGTCGCAAGCTGAAGATGAAGAGATAGAGAAAGTATATGAGGATATTGAAAAGGTAATACAGTACGTAAAGGGAGTTGAAAATCTAATTGTCATGGTGGACTGAAATGCAATGGTAGGGGAAGGTGTAGGAGGAAAGGTTACAAGAGAATATGGGCTTGGGGCAAGGAATAAGAGAGGAAAAAGACTAATTGAGTTCTGCAATTGAGTTTCGTAATTTCAGCTAGTAATAGCAAATACCCTGTTTCAAGAATCAAAGGGAAGGAGATATACTTGGAAATGGCCGGGTGATACCGGAAAATTTCAGTTAGATTACATCAAGGTCAGACAGAGATTCCGAAATCAGATACTGGATTGTAAGGCGTACCCAGGAGCAGATACGGACTGAGATCACAATATACACTGAAGCGCCAAAGGAGCTGGTGTAGGCATGCGTATTCAAATACAGAGATATGTAAACAGGCAGAATAAGGCGCTGCGGTCGGCAACGCCTATGTAAGACAAGTGTCTGGCGCTGTTGTTAGATCGTTTACTGCTGCTACAATGGTAGGTTATCAAGATTTTAGTGAGTTTAAACGCTGTGTTACAGACGGCGCATGAGCGATGTGACACAGCATCTCTGAGGTTGCTATGAAGTGGGGTTTTTCCCATACGATCATTTCATGAGTGTACCGTGTATATCAGGAATCCGGTAAAACGTCAAATCTCAGACAATGGTGCTGCTGCAATTAAGTTCCTGCAAGAACGGTACCAACAACGGCTGAAGAGAAATTGCTGCAAATCACAATGCTGGGCCACCAAAAAGAGTCGGCGTGCGTACCATTCGACGAAACATCATCGATGTGTGCTTTCAGAGCCGAACACCCACTCATGTACCCTTGATGACTGCACGACACGAAACTTTATGGCTCGCCCAGGCCCATCAACACCGACATTAGTTTGTTGATGACTGGAAACATGCTGCCTGGTCGGACGAGTCTTTTTTTCAAATTGTGTGGAGCGAATGGACGTGTACCTGTATGGAGACAACCTCAAGAATCCATGGACCCTGTATGTCAGCAGGGACTGTTCCAGATGATGGAGGCTCTGTAATGGTGTGGGGCGTGCGTGGTTCCAGTGATATGGGACCCCTGGCACGTCTACATATGGCTCTGACAGGTGACACATACGTAAACATCCTGCCTCATCACCTGCATCCATTCATGTCCATTGTGCATTCCAACGGACTTGGGCAATTCCAGCAGGACAATGCGACACCCCACACGTCCAGAATTGGTACATGGTGATTCCAGGAACACTCTCCTGAGTTTAAACACTTCCGTTGGCCACCAAACTCCCCCTACATGATTATCATTGAACATTTCTGGGATGCCTTACAACATGTTGTTCAGAAGAGATCTCCACCCCGTCGTACTCTTACGGATTTATGGAGAGCCCTGCAGAATTCATGGTGTCAATTCCCTCTAGTACTACTACTGACATTAGTCGAGTCCATGCCACGCTGTGTTGTGGCACTCTGCGTGCTCACGGGGGCACTACACTACATCAGGCAGGTGTAGCAGTACCTGTAGCTTTTCAGTGTAGCAGTGATAAAGAGTAGGCTGAAGTTTAAGAGATTAGTGGGGAAGAATCAATACGCAAAGAAGTGGGATACGGAAGTACTAAGGAATGACGAGATAAGCTTGAAGTTCTCTAATGCTACAGATATAGCGATAAGGAATAGCTCAGTAGGCAATACAGTTGAAGAGGAACGGACATCTCTAAAAAGGGCAATCACAGAAGTTGGAAAGGAAAATCCATGAGTAACAGAAGAAATACTTCAGTTGATCGTTGAAAGAAGGAAATACAAAAATATTCAGGGAAATTCAGGAATACAGAAGTACCAATCACTGAGAAATAAAATAAATAGGAAGTGTGGGGAGGCTAAGACGAAATGGCTACATGAAAAATGTGAAGTAATCGAAAAAGAATTGTTTGTCGGAAGGACTGACTCAGCATACAGGAAATTCAAAACAACATTCGGTGAAATTAAAAGCAAGGATGATAATATTAAATGTGCAATGGGAATTCCACTATTAAATGCACAGGAGAGAGCGGAAAGGTGGAAAGGGTACATTGACTGTCTCTATGAAGGGGAAGATTTGTCTCATGTGATAGAAGAAGAAGCAGGAGTCGATTTAGAAGAGATAGGGGATCCAGTATTAGAATCAGAATTTAAAAGAGCTTTGGAGGTCTTGAGATCAAATAAGGCAGAAGGGATAGATGACATTCGATCAGGATTTATAAAATCGTTGGGGGAAGTGGCAACAAAACGACTATTCATGTTGGTGTGTAGAATGTATGAGTCTGGCGACATATCCTCTGACTTTTGGAAAAATATCAACACAATTCTGAAGACTGCAACAGCTGATAAGAGCGCGAATTACCACACAATCAGCTTAACAGCTCATGCAACGAAGTTGCTTACAAGAATAATATACAGAAGAACGGTGAAGAAAATTGAGAATATGTTAGATGACTTTGGCTTTAGAAAAGGTAAAAGCACCAGAGAGGCAATACTGACGTTGCAAATGATAATGGAACCAAGACTGAAGAAAAATCAAGACATGTTCATAGGATTTGTCGACATGGAAAAAGCTTTCGACAATGTAAAATGTGCAAGATGTTCCAAATTCTGAGAAAAATAGGGGTAAGCTGTAGGGAGAGACGGGTAAAATACAGTTTGTACAAGAGCCAAGAAGAAATAGTAAGAGTGTACGACCAAGAATGAAGTACTCCGATTACAACGGTGTAAGACAAGCATGTAATCTTTCGCCCTTGCTGTTTAATCTGAATATCGAAGAAGCAATGATGGAAATAAAAGAAAGGTTCAAGAGTGGAATTGAAATTCGTTGCGAAAAAATATCAATTATACGATTCGCTGATGGCATCCTGTCCTCAGCGAAACTGAAGAAGAATTACATGATCTGCTGAATGGGATGAATTGTTTATTGAGTACAAAATATAGATCGAGAGTAAATCGAAGAAAGACGAATGTAATTAGAAGAAGCATAAATGAGAACAGCGAGAAACTTAACATCAGGATTGATGGTCAGGAAGTAGATGAAGTTCAGGAATTCTACCGCCTAGGCAGCAAAATAACCAATGACGGACGGTGCAAGGAGTACATCAAAAGCAGACTAGTACTGGCAAAAAAGAGTATTTCTGGCCAAAAGAAGTCTAGTAGTATGAAACATAGACATTAATTTAAGGAAGAAATTTTTGAGAATGTACGTTTGGAACACAGCCTTGAATGGTAGTGAAACATGGACTGTGGGAAAACCGGAACAGAAGAGAATCGAAGCATTTGAGATATGATGCTACAGACGAATGTTGAAAATTAGGTGGACTGATAAGGTAAGGAATGAGGAGGTTCTGTGCAGAATCGGAGAGGAAAGGAATAAGTGGAAAATAGATACGAAGAAGGGACAGGATGATAGAACATCTGTTAAGTCATGAGGGAATGATTTCCATGGTACTAGAGGGAGCTGTAGAGGGCAAAAACTGTAGACGAAGAAAGAGACTGGAATACATCCAGCAAATAACTGAAGACGTCGGTTGCAAGTGCTACTCTGAGATGAAAAAGTTGGCATAGGAGAGGAAATCGTGGCTGGCCGTATCAAACCCGTCAGAAGACTGATGACAAAAAAGAGTGTATATGAGGTTTGTAAACACTGTAATAATTTTAACAGATAAGAGGAAGGTGTTAAATTATATAATATTTGGATGTCAAGACTGCAATGTAAGAATGACGACCGATTACTTTAATCGAGAATGTTGGCATTACCAGAGAGAATCTCATAACTAACTTCACGTGATAGACTGTGGTGCCCTCTACGCTGTCCATATATATTCGGCGCTCCCTCGAATTGTGGTTGCATTTCACCGTTTTACCTCTGAAGACGTATCCCGCCGTCGGAGAGGAAACTTTAGGAGAAAGTTTTATACATCGACGGGACGGCCTAATAGCCCGGAAGTTTTAAGTAATGGATGATAACAGTGTGAGGTACAAAGATATGTTCATTACATCAAGTGAAAAAACGCAAAGGTACAAGCCAGTGTTCGAACCGGGCCGGTTGCAGAGGAGACTGACATCCACGGTAACTTATAATTGAAAGCTGGACAACGGCGTCGTTTACAAATACAAATTCTTAAATCAAAGCAGAAAGGCAGACGATCCAGTTCCCGAACCGGGCTGATTCCATGGTAAGACAAGATCCACACAACTTGCAGGTCAAAGCAGTAGACCGGTATCTTTTAAATAGTTAGTAAGCAAATAATACATATATACAAGTATATCGTACAAGTGAAACAAGGCAGCTACACTTGTAGGCAGAGGATAGCCCCTCACGATCAGTTTTTTGTATAAGATCGCCCGTGCTGCCATTTACTTGGTACAAGGCAATATGACGTGGTTCAGGTCCGCCACCGCCGTTGTGTCCTGATCACAGTGGCCAGAAGTAACGATTTTCAACCGAGTATAGGTAGGTGGGCTGACACCCATGTCACAGCCTCATATGAATGGGAGAGGTCACATTACGTCTACTAAGCTTCACCGAGGCGAACCATGGCCGAGGAGAGACCAATAGTAAATAAAAATTACGTTAAAAGCAGATTTGTCTTCCATTTCAAGGTCCTAAAAGTGTCGCACAACTTCCAGAGTAGGCGACCCATTAAAAAGTAAGTATAACCGGGTATGCTACCAAGTTGTGCTTCTCTGTGCCGGCTTTGTACAGTGGCCAAGTACAAGAGAACTTATACGTTATTTTGAGAAAGCAACGAGCATCGCCCATCCCCAGCTTATGTACCACGACCCTGCTCAGTAGCACTTAGAAGACTTGGAAACTTTCAGTTTAAACCAGTTTACGTAAGTATATACAAAGCGCATAGAAACTGATGTCAGATCAAAACAATACGTTGTAACTGACAAGTACAACTCTTTCAGATTAATGTTAAGGAAAAAAGTTAAGGAGTGGTACACGTATTTGTTTTGAAGTGATTTTAGGAGATTATCTTCCGGATAGAAGACATTAAGTTTTCAGAAATAAGCAGTTTAGGTGCGATCGATAGACTGTTGGTTAGTGTAGAGACACTAAAGTTTATGTGCGAGTTGTGGTCTCTTAAAAATATTCATGATTGTGTTGTCATCTGTTACGTTTCCTGTCACGAGGATAGGTGTGACCCCAGTAACAACACAACACTTATTGGCTTGGTTAATACTTTTACTATTGCAGTATAGGATCATAATTGTTAACGTGTAGTCCGCCTCCATAACTGAGTGGTCAGTGCGCCAGAATGCCATGCGGGGACTGGGTGTTGTCTTGTTTTCATTATCATTTAACCCTCAGCGACACGCAAGTCACCTAAGTGGCCTCAATTTTTTAGACTTGCACCATGCGACTGGTCTACTCGATGGAAGGCCCTAGCCACACGCTCATTTCATTTATCACTATCACTGGTACTTGTAATTTTTCAGAATAGTTTTCTTCTTTTCACTGTAGCGTCGTGAGAATCAAATTAAGGTAAGAGCAGCTGCTCAGACTTTACAAAGCTATAGCCCTACATCTTGGTATTAGTGGTGCTAAATAGTGAGTTCTTATTAGCAACAAGAAATGAAGACGCCAAGTCTCTGGAAAGTTATTTATTCAGTCAGTCATAAACTTAATGAGAAGTGACATGGCAGTTAACGAAGATAAGGGGCTGTGACACTATAGATAATTAACAGCATTGAAAATGGAAGCAAGTTAAGGATAAACGATATGGAAAATTGGAACACTTGAGACTTGCTGAATAACTTGAATTAGTAGTATTACTTGTTATTGCAGTCTTCAATCCAAATATGTTTGATACAGCTCTTCGAGCTAGTCTCTTCTGAGCAAATATATACATCTCCTGCATAACTAGTGCATCCTATAAAATCACAACAGCACTCCATCTTCAGGCCACAAGTGGCCCATCGGGACCATCCGACCGCCGTGTCATCCTCAGATGAGGATGCGGATAGGAGAGGCGTGTGGTCAGCACACCGCTCTCCCGGTCGTTATGATGGTGCATTCTGCACCTATTCGAATTTGATCAGCGTATTCAAGCATTTATTTACATTCTTCTGGACGTTTGTTGAGCCCGTTCTTTGTTGTCTTAGTTGTATGCACGCTACTGCCATGCATGAGGTGGATGGCGGGCATGTTTTCTGGTTGTTAAAGGGATCGAAAGATTAAAAGCATACATGTTTCCAAAGTGTGAGTGAATTTTTCCAAGTCCATCGTACATGAAACCTCAATAAATTCCCCAATTCCAGTTGCAGTCATTCAGTCTCAAACAGCAGTACTTATGCCTCCACTTCGTGCTGTTGCCGCAACGTGATTTGGAGAGCAGCTAGTGTTATTAGGTCTACCATCCTTGCCTGGACAGTAATTTTTTCGTTGGACCATAGTGTCATCTTACTAAACCTTTACCATCTGGTAATTGCTCCAGACAGAATTCTGTACGTTCTTCCATGCAGCGATTTTTTTCCGGCTTTTGGTAATGATAATAAGCAGCATGAAGATGTCAGTGTACAACGCTCGCACTTCATGGCAAATCGAAGTTTTTCTCGACTTCTACCCTATGTGATCAAAAGTATCCGGACACACGGCTGAAAATGACTTACAACCTGTGGCGCCCTCCATTGGTAATGCTGGAATTCATATGGTGTTGACCCATCCTTAGCCTTGATGACAGCTTCCGCTCTCGCAGACATACGTTCAATCAGGTGCTGGAAGGTTACTTGGAGAATGGCAGCCCATTCTTCACGGAGGGCTGCACTGAGGAGAGGTATCGATGTCGGCGTTCCAAAGCATCCCAAAGGTGTTCTATAGGATTCAGGTCAGGATTCTATGGAGGCCAGTCCATTACAGGGTTGTTATTGTCGTGTAACCCCTCCACCACAGGCCGTGCATTATGAATAGGTGTTCGATGGTATTGAAAGATGCAATCGCCATCCCCGAATTGCTCTTCAACAGTGGGAAGCAAGAAGGTGCTTAAAACATCAATGTAGGCCTGTGCTGTGAAAGCGCCACGCAAAACAACAAGGGGTGCAAGCCCACTCCATGAAAAACACGACCACACCATAACACCATCGCCTCCGAACTTTGCTGCTGGCACTACACACTCTGGCAGATGATGTTCACCGGGCATTCGCCATACCCACACCCTGCCATCGGATCGCCACATTGCGTACCGTGATTCGTCACGCCACACAACGCTTTTCCACTCTTCAGTCGTCCAATGTTTACGCTCCTTACACGAAGCGAGGCGTCGTTTGGCATTTACCTGCGTGATGTGTGGCTTATGAGCAGCCGCTCCACATTGAATTCCAAGTTTTCTCACCTACCGCCTAACTGTCATAATACTTGCAGTGGATCGAGATGCAGTTTGGAATTCCTGTGTGATGGTCTGGATAGATGTCTGCCAATTGCACATTACGACCCTCTTTAACTGTCGGTGGTCTCTGTCAGTCAACAGACAAGGTCGGCCTGTACGCTTTTGAGCTGTGGAAACGTGAAGGGACACGTACGCTTTTGAGCGGAAACAGTGGGCCTAGGGATGCTTAGGAGTGTGGAAATCTCGCATGCAGACGTATGACAGAAGAAACACCCAATCACCTGAGCACGTTCGAAGTCCGTTAGTTCCACAGAGCGCCCCATTCTGCTCTCTCACGATGTCTACTGTCTGCTGAGGTCGCTGATATGGAGCATCTGGCAGTAGGTGGCAGCACAATGCCTCTAATATGAAAAACGTATGTTTTTGGTGTCGGTATACTTTAGATCACATAGTGTATATGCGAAAGGAATGGGTTTTCGATGCTGCCATCCAAAATTTTTGAAACCTTTTTGGCATTTTTGTGATTATTAGTCTCCCTCCTCTTGATACCTTCTTATCCAAATTTTCTGTTACCTCTGAGACACCAGTACGAGCGATGGGCGACGGCATTCCCTTGTACAGATATTGCAACCCGCAGCTACCCGATATGCGGCAGGCCTCATTGGAAAAAAAGAGTTTTCTCGTTTTCCGGTTTTTGTCTTCATCTAGCTGTCGACACAACACGTATCTTGCTCAAGGGCGTCCGCAGGGGCAATGTTGCAGCAAAACCGGCGGTGCGTTTTGTCATCGTTGCAGCACAGATGAGTAACAAGTTATTCATAGCTGTTATCTCACAGAGATTACTGGCGCCTGTGCACGAATGTCTTCAGGGCACATGTGTCATAGTAGCAAAACGAACGACAGGACTTCAGATAAATCACGTTTAATCATAATGCGTTTCAACAGCATTTAAAAAAGTGGTCCATGTTATATTTACAGATGACTTTACAAGTAAAGGCGTCACGAATGAAGTACACAACAGGTTATTAAGAGTAGGATAGTAACTGTCGATCTCGTATATTCCGCTAATACCATTCACAGTGTTATAAAGAATCAGATAACTTATAAAAAAAAGATCGATGACAAGTTGAGAGGTGAGAGTGATGTGTATCGTGATTAACAGCCATATAAATCCTCCCACTAATTAGTATAACATGGTTTGTCAGTGTTATGTATCTACGTATGTAGTCTTTAACTGTAGATTGTCTCCCATAGGATTTTGACAGGACTTAATTTACTTCTTTTCCTTCGTCGTTTGGACGAATAAGAGGGTAGCTCGTATTATTCCAGGCACATTAACTGACACTAGCAAACAGTCTCTAAGGGGTAGCTCTTACCGAGGCGATACGACACAATGCAAAAAGGGTCGTGCGATGCGACACACGTTCTCCCACAGGAGCGATACAACAAGCAACAAGACACAGCAGGCAGCAATACCCTCACTTGTGGGACGTCGTGGACAACTTCCAAATATTTCACGCGTTTACTCAAGACTGGAGAGACGTATGGCTGTCCTTGCAGCGTCAAAAAGAATTTCGACGTGTTAGATACATTTTGTACACAGCACCGTACGACCTAAAATGCACCGAACGTAATCTGGCCAGTGATTACATTTTTTACTGCAAACTTTTCAAAATATGCAAACTGTTTTAATTACTTTCGAATTTGGACAATAACTATGGGCAGAACTGAAAAGAAAACCAGTTCATTATCAAGTTGTGATATCAGACTATAAAACGCAAAAATAATTTTGTTTGTCGAAAAGTTTCCTTAAAATCGAATGAGGAAGGTTGCATTGCAGAGAACATGCACAAGTCTCAAAACAGTGTTTTAATTTTTTTACGCGAACAGTAAAAGTTTTTTCTGAGAAACTAACTTCAGTGGTGGAGAATGCACTGCTTCATCTACTGTACATAATACAATTTTTGCTGACACACATCATATGACTTGAAATTTCCCTCCTCTTGTGTCATACGATACAGATGCATGGGGCAACCAGCACTTCATGTTGGCGCCGGGCGATATGGCAGAGAATCGTTTCGGTATTGTATCGCTGTTATCGCAGTGTGAACCAGTTGAGTCCCAGCTACTTCGTTTCTGTGCGGTGCATAGGTGCGGGTTGCTTCTGCGTCTTATCACGAGTCGCATCGCGTGTTGTATCGCCTATCAAACAATGTTGTATCGTCTCAGTTAGACCCTTACTGTACACCTCTGAAAACGTCACACGAAACACCAAGTAATCATGGGGCATTGACAGAAAGCAGTGAGGGGAAAGGAATCAGAGCGCCGTACAGTGGACGGAGAAAGAACGTGAACTCATCATGAGAAAGCTGAGTTCATTTATTGAAAGGGAGGTTTCTTGTTTCAAGTACCGTTGTGGGTTAGTAAACTTTGCACACATATTAGACCGAAAACAAAGGGCGCAATTCATACAAGTGGCATAATCAGAAGCGTGACTTTCGCGTAAAATTGAACGTGTTTGACTTAGTTGTGCACAGGTGTTTGTCCGAGGAAGGACTGCTTGCATGTTGTCCTTACTTCTGAAAGGCAGTGGGATACAGATTCATGCCCTGAACAGCAGCGACACCTGCTGTGTTTCAGACAGAGTCAGCTCCGCGCGTCATCAAGTGGCGAGTCACAGCCTACTGCGAGCACACATCTCTAAATTTTTTTAGATGAAGCACTGATATTTGTGGATTACAATATAACGTCTAGATCAGTCCGTGTACGACAGTCCACGGTACCGATATGTTCCAAAAAGCCGCGCGTGAATATGTGACTTTTCAGGGGGCGTATCTCTGGTTATTTTGATCATAGAGATAAGTGGACAAGTGTTTCGGATGGTCTAGCGACTATCTATTTACCTATCTAAAGAATGAGCATACTGTAACTATCCTACAGTGCAGGGTCCATATTTAAACATTACACACTTCCTTCAAACCACGCAAATTGAGGAGATTGCTTGGTCCTTTTGCATTAGGTGTGGTCTAGAGTGGACCTAAGGCGGCTTCATGAGCGATTCCTAAGAAAACCACGAAAAACAATGATTTTTGGATACGAAAAGTACCTGTTGCGAAGATGGCCACGTCTACAATTTCTATTCGTGGCTGATCGTCGAAATTTTTACGATATGGCCCTAAGAGGATATTCTCAGGGGATTTAGAAACTTTCTTCTATATAATTATTCGTCGCCGAGATCCAGAGGATCAAAGTTACCGCAATTATGCGGAAAATTGCAGAAAAAGATATTTAGTCGTTTTTACACCATCGGCCGCAATTATCTAAATAACTAACCATAGCAAATTGCTCAAATTTTAGCTGTATGTTCTTTAGACATTGATCTAGAAACGTCATTTTTCCACTTTCGAACGACTGTAATTGTTATCAAGACAAACCCGGAATGCAATGATTTCTTAGTACCAAAGTTAGCAGTTGAGCGGATGGCCACTTCGATAATTTCTATTCAGGGAAAAATCATCGAAATTTTGACCATATGTTCTTTAGATAATGTTCTCGGAGAATACTTAAACTTTCTTCCATATCATTATCCATTAACGAGATCCGAAGGTTCAAAAATGGTTCAAACGGTTCTTAGCACTATGCGACTTAACTTCTGAGGTCATCAGTCGCCTAGAACTTAGAACTAATTAAACCTAACTAACCTAAAGACATCACACACATCCATGCGCGAGGCAGGATTCGAACCTGCGACCGTAGTGGCCGCTCGGTTCCAGACTGTAGCGCCTAGAACCGCACGGCCACTCCGGCCGGCGAAGGTTCAGAGTTACCGTACTTATGCTGTTATGCGCTTAAAATATGCACATAATATTCGGTTTGAGGCGTAAATGTGTTAACTGACATAATGAACACATTAAAGGGTTCTAGCGTCGTTCAAAGGGTTCTAAAGTTACCAAACTAGTTACGTTTTTAGTAAGCATTTCTTTACCAATAAAACTTTATGACACGTCTGTATAATGGTTACTTCTCATCTATGCAAATATTTTAAGATACAAATCATAAGCCGAATGTTTTCAGTTAATTACGATCGAAGAGCAAAGAATTCAGAAAAGATGGAAAACGAACGATTTTGAGTAAACCTAATATTATGCGGAGGCTACTTATTTGCCGTTTTTATGTGTTAAAGTATATAAATGTGTCTAAGTACGTAAATAAACAGTGAAAAATTTACTGCTCTCTACATTTCGTTTCATGCAAGAAACACTCTGCTGTAGCAGGCAAAAGAACGGAACCAGGCGGAAAAAAAGGAGAATGTACTCCTCCTTTAGAGGCCCTGACGGACAAAATTTTTGGTGGAAAGGCCGAATGAGAAAGGAGGCAATTGTTTCTCCACTTTTGTGTCAGGGTCTTTAAAAGAGGACATGCATACCTTTTTTATGCTCCGATAGAAGAACTCTTCCTCTAGTCATCAGCTTCCCGATCATGCTGCCGTTTGTGTGGCACCTTACTTCTCTATCCTTCCTCCCTTCCCAACCCCCACCCTCTCCTCCCCTCCCACCACAGTTAATAGTTTTTAGGAAATGCAATCCATCTATCGCCTCGCTGTTAACGTCGTCGGTGTTTCGGTGCTTTCAATTATCGTACCGCCGTGTCACTTCAAAGGCAATAACGTCACACGAACCATAAAATTTTTCACGAACTAGTTACATCCTTTCTGACTGTGGTTAAAAACGATGGGCATATTGTAGCTTACAAAATAGCTCAATAAAATTGGTATCATTTCTGTAGGTCAGCATTTTATTTTTAATTTATTAAATTAACACTTTAGAGCTCTAACAATCCTTTAGCGCCCAGGCAGAACTTAAAATTTTACACTCCGTCGATACGAACAGAAAATTTGGTTTGTATAATTTGGGGTCTAAAAGGGAAACTGGTAAAGGATGAGAAACCTGGCGATACGTATTTAGGAGACTAGCAGTCATGCAGCTGGCGGATTAAGTACACTCCTGGAAATGGAAAAAAGAACACATTGACACCGGTGTGTCAGACCCACCATACTTGCTCCGGACACTGCGAGAGGGCTGTACAAGCAATGATCACACGCACGGCCCAGCGGACACACCAGGAACCGCGGTGTTGGCCGTCGAATGGCGCTAGCTGCGCAGCATTTGTGCACCGCCGCCGTCAGTGTCAGCCGGTTGCCGTGGCATACGGAGCTCCATCGCAGTCTTTAACACTGGTAGCATGCCGCGACAGCGTGGACGTGAACCGTATGTGCAGTTGACGGACTTTGAGCGAGGGCGTATAGTGGGCATGCGGGAGGCCGGGTGGACGTACGCCGAATTGCTCAACACGTGGGGCGTGAGGTCTCCACAGTACATCGATGTTGTCGCCAGTGGTCGGCGGAAGGTGCACGTGCCCGTCGACCTGGGACCGGACCGCAGCGATGCACGGATGCACGCCAAGACCGTAGGATCCTACACAGTGCCGAAGGGGACCGCACCGCCACTTCCCAGCAAATTAGGGACACTGTTGCTCCTGGGGTATCGGCGAGGACCATTCGCAACCGTCTCCATGAAGCTGGGCTACGGTCCCGCACACCGTTAGGCCGTCTTCCGCTCACGCCCCAACATCGTGCAGCCCGCCTCCAGTGGTGTCGCGACAGGCGTGAATGGAGGGACGAATGGAGACGTGTCGTCTTCAGCGATGAGAGTCGCTTCTGCCTTGATGCCAATGATGGTCGTATGCGTGTTTGGCGCCGTGCAGGTGAGCGCCACAATCAGGACTACATACGACCGAGGCACACAGGGCCAACACCCGGCATCATGGTGTGGGGAGCGATCTCCTACATTGGCCGTACACCTCTGGTGATCGTCGAGGGGACACTGAATAGTGCACGGTACATCCAAACCGTCATCTAACCCATCGTTCTACCATTCCTAGACCGGCAAGGGAACTTGCTGTTCCAACAGGACAATGCACGTCCGCATGTATCCCGTGGCACCCAACGTGCTCTACAAGGTGTAAGTCAACTACCCTGGCCAGCAAGATCTCCGGATCTGTCCTCCATTGAGCATGTTTGGGACTGGATGAAGCGTCGTCTCACGCGGTCTGCACGTCCAGCACGAACGCTGGTCCAACTGAGGCGCCAGGTGGAAATGGCATTGGAAGCCGTTCCACAGGACTATATCCAGCATCTGTACGATCGTCTCCATGGGAGAATAGCAGCCTGCATTGCTGCGAAAGGTGGATATACACTGTACTAGTGCCGACATTGTGCATGCTCTGTTGCCTGTGTCTATGTGCCTGTGGTTCTGTCAGTGTGATCATGTGATGTATCTGACCCCAGGAATGTGTCAATAAAGTTTCCCCTGCCTGGGACAATGAATTCACGGTGTTCTTATTTCAATTTCCAGGAGTGTATATTTTTTATTTTGAGGTTACTGATGTTTCATTAACATAAGCTAGTACCTGTAAAATTTATCTTAAATGTAAAAGTGTACTGCAAATGTAGCAATTTAAACAGACAACAACATAAGAAACATGTGATTCCCTAATATGACTATGATCGTGCACAAAGTATTTTTTCCCCTACCCTAAATTGCATGATAATCTTTTCCTCCATTGTCTGTGTGTAGAACAATATGGGCGCTGGATGTGCTCTGCTCTACTGCAAAGATTCTTTGACGAACGGCGATAGCATTGTATCATTAACGGAAGACACTACAAAAGAATCTGCAATTCTTGTCCAAAACGTTGCACGGTTAGTATTCTACTCAATGTTCGATCTATTAGCCCATGTGCAGCAAAGGAAGAGGCAGACTGGGCTTTAGTATCACACTGAAGATTAGGCCACTAAAGATGGAGCTGAGATAAAGGAAGGAAATGGCCGGAATCATCCACTTCTACGAAAAGGCGCTTGCAGATACTACGTAAAACTTAAAGGAAAGTGACCAGATAGGAATATGATCCTCCTGAATATGTTCTCATGAAACCTAAAATGCAGTGTCGTGTTCTAAATACAAGAGGTCCAAAAGACAGCGAATTCTGGCGGACGCCTTGTTCCACAACCATGAGATCCAAAAGGCAGTAGATGTAGGATCATGCCCTCTTCAACTTCTGTATGATCCACAAAGCAGTAGGTACAGGATTATACCGTATTCAACAGTTTTGAAATCCAAAAGTAGTAGATGAAGGCTGGTGCAGTGTACCTCGAGTTCCAAAAGGCAGTAGATGCGGGCTGATGCAATGCACGACAACATCCAAATGGCAGTAGATGCAGGCTGACGACGTGTTACACGTCCTTGAAATCCGAAAAATAGTAGAGGCAGGCTGATGCAGTGTTCTGCATCAAACTGATCAAAGTTAGGCTGATGGTGTGTTACACATTCATAAGATCCAAAAGGCTGCAGATGCAGGCTGGTGGTGTATTCCACATCCTTCACATCCAAAAGGCAGTAGCTGCAGGCTGATACAGTGGTCCACATCCTAGACATCAAAAGGGAGTAGCTGCAGGCTGATGCAGTGTTCCACATTCTTGAGATCCAAAAGGCATCCACATTCATTTGATCCAAAAGACAGTATATACAGCTTGATGCTATATTCCACATCCTTGAGATCCAAGAGGCAGTAGATGTAGGCTACTGCCATGTTCCACAACTATAAGATCCAAATGATGGTAGATTTAGGCTGATTTTGTGTTCCACACATATGAGATCCCAGACGTGATAGATGCCTGCTGAAGCTGTGTTCCACATCCTTGGAATCCAAAACACAGTAGGTGCAGGCTGAGGCCATGTTCCATATCCACGAGATGTAGATGCATGTTAATGTTGTCCTACAGCCTTGAGATACAAAAGACAGCAGGTGCAGATTGATGCTGTGTTCCACATCTGTGAGATCGAAAAGGCAGTGGAAGTTAGCTGATGTCGAATTCCACATTACTGAGGTTCGAAAGACAGTAGATTCAAACTGATGCCATGATCAACAACTATAAGATCCATATTGCAGCAGATGCGAATTGATGCTGGCCCTCAACCACAGGATCCAAAATGTGGTAGATACAGGCTAAAGCTGTACCCCATAACCATAAGATCCAAGAGACAGTAGATGCAGCTGATCCCATATTCAACATCCTGAAATCCAAAATGCAGTAGAAGCATGTTGCTACGTACTGTGATTTAGAACTATAAGATCCTACCGGCGGTAGATAGTTGGCTGAAGCTATGTTCCACATTTATGAGATCCCAAATGCGGTAGGTGCATGCAGATATTATTCATGCATGAGAATCCATGCGGGTTAATACCATGTTCCTGTTCCTGATCCATGAGATCGAAAAGGCTGTAAATCCTGGCTGATGCGGTGTTCCTCTAGAAGCCTTTCGATGCTGTTTTATATTGTCACTTAGAGAATAACATACAAACATATGTTATATATGATCAGCTTCATGATTGGGTTCAAAGCTCCATAATAGACAGAACCCGAGCTGTTGTTCTTGACAAGGTGAAATCAGATGTAAATTTTGGTTGGCGGTAGTAAATGGATGTCTCTTCTAAGAGAAATTCGTTTTTTCAGTATGTAGATTGAGTAAGCTCAACCACTGCTCATCATTTTTATGCGTTTATTGCCACCAGAAAACACGTGCGTTTCTCTTTACAAACGAAATGTGCTCATTCGAGATAGTTTTCCCAAATTAGTCTTGTGTGGGATAAGAACTGAAGGAAGGAAGGATGGAAGATTAGAATTTAACGTCTCGTCGACAATGAGATCATTAGAGACGGAGCAAAACCTCGGATTACAAAAGGATGGGGAAGGAAATCAGCCGTGTTTTTAAAGGGAGCCATCTTAGGGAAATCGCGGAACAACACTTGTGGATGTTCGGACGCGGATCTGAATCGTCGTCTCTACAAATTCGAGTCGACAAGAAATGACAGGCCTGGCAGTCGATACCAAGAGAGGGCATCAAAATTCTAGCAAACACTTATGTTCGGTATGTCTTCCTCCCCCAACATAGAATACCTCGTGTGCGTTATCTTATCAGCTACCACCTGGCAGCGACGCTGCTCATTCTCACTCACTGCGGTGTACTGACTTTTATTAGTCTGCGAGGTGATGGGGCTAGCAGTGTATTTAACAATAAATTCTTCTAGAATCTTCATATAGAAATGATGCTCTAAGCCCCCCCCCCTTTTCTAACTCCGACTTTCGCTGTTGCACATGGATTAAGAAGAAACACGAACTGGCTCTAATCGACCCTGCAAGTGGAGTAGAAAAGAGTTTGGCATCTGCAATAATTTAATTTGATAGAAATTAATTTGATAAATAAGTTTCATTAACGTGGTGACAAATGAAAGGGTTGCTCTACCGATCTACAGAATGAAAGTTCTGTCCAAAATAACAATTTGATTTATTATGACTAAACTCAAAATAATAAACACAACACATGAAACATTTACAATACGCCAAATTGGATACTCAAATAAATGCTGTGAAGGTGAAGTTGTCTGTAAACTAGCTTGTAACGTTTATGACCAAGTGGTATGTGGAGCCAATTCCTTACAACTCAAATCTTAAGAGAAACATCCAGCCAACCCAACACTAATTGTTGTTACGTAGTGAGAACTCCCAAGACAGAACCACATAAGAAAATACGGGAACAGGCGCGCTCTGCTGACCTCTGATTATCACAGAGCAAAATTTCCTAATCTGCCGGTGCTGCGGACATACATTACCAAGCTGTCTTCTTAACTGCAAGGACATGATCTGGCGTACCGGAAGCGATGGCTGGTTGCTTCGACATCCAGTCGTAGTGATGATAATGTCGCGAGTATAGCCCGAAACAAATTATCCTGGTCTGGTTGCTCCAGACTAAAGACTTCCTGTCAGTACAAATGCGCCTCTGAGGGAGACGAAGAAGGCTCGCCACACGATCACTGACGGTACAGTGATTGACTTTAACAAGCGAAGTTACACAGTAACTCCGGTACAGTCAACTTTAAGCCAAAACTGCTCAAGACAGACAACAGAGGCCGCTTGTACGCAGAAAGCTCAATTGCCGACTGTACTCGGAAAGTTATGTTGAAGTCGAAACTTCAGCAACTTCGTCAAACAGTTACAATTAAATGAAAGTATATTAAACAGCCAACGGAAGGCAGGCTGTCCAGAGCAGGGAGAGCTCAGTCTTGGAATCTACTCCGACCGAAAGGCGAGAGCCGACTCCATCAAGAGCACCCGTACAAGCCAAACACAAAATATTCCCTCCCCCACGACAGTGGCCGTGCTTAAACGTTCCAATCAGCAACTCGAAAACCGGAGGAAAATTCCACTCTATTGCCAGCGCACTACTATTCCACCAATGGAGATTCTTGGCACCAGTTTCTGCGGCGATTTTGCTACGTCACGGAGCTATCCCCTGAGCAAGCCAATCACAGTTATGATTTTGCAGAAAACGCGGGAATTTGCCCGCCAAGACTGCCTGGGACCACAAGTCATTCCCACGCATCGCTGGTAGCCCACGCCGGCCGCGGTGGTCTCGCGGTTCTAGGCGCGCAGTCCGGAACCGTGCGACTACTACGGTCGCAGGTTCGAATCCTGGCTTGGGCATGGATGTGTGTGATGTCCTTAGGTTAGTTAGGTTTAAGTAGTTCTAAGTTCTAGGGGACTGATGACCACAGCAGTTGAGTCCCATAATGCTCAGAGCCATTTTTGGTAGTACACCAGAAAGTGTTTTCACTAAGTTTCTGCGAATTAATGGAATCTCTAGCTCAGCCGCTCCGTCAGGCCCCTGTGGGCGTGTCACCCCCACTCTTATGGCAATGTCGGTGTCTGGAAAGCATCCACTCGACTCCCTCACACCCGTCGGCTTAACCCTTTCAAGATCAGCAGAACCCGCCTGTCACTGGACCATCCGGGTGACGAGAGACGCTGCGTGGGAAGTCCGCGTGTGAAGCAATAGCAACTTTTCACGGCATGCAATCACAGAGGAAAATCGAATTACTCAGAGTAAGATAGAAATGTGAGAGGGGGCTCATGCCACCTCTCAAGTCTCTTGCTGTTCTTCTTAATAATGCTACGAACGTGTCTGTTACAATGGTATGGAAATGAGCGTACAGCATTGTGGGCCAGTAGTCCCACTTATTGTATTCGATGCCGCATTGGGCAACTTATGCGTCGAAGATGAGCATGAAATGATGATGAGGACGACGCAACACCCAGTCCCTGAGTGGAGAAAATCTCCTGCCCCAGCCAGGAATTGAGAATCCTGAAGAAATATGATTCATCTGCGACAAAGGTAGCTTACAAAACCCTCACTCGACCATCTCTTGAGCATTGCTCACACTTTCGGACTTTTGCCAGGTAGGATTAATAAAGAAGAGGTGATCAAAGAATGAGCGGCATATTTCCTCACAAGATCGTTCGATCAGCTCTTGAATGCCGCGAAGACGCCCATCAAACTCCAGCGGCAGACTGCAACAACTGGATCGTGCATCATCGAAAGTTTAGTGTTACAATTTCAAGAAGACTGAGACTGCTATGGTACTATCCCACATATACCTCGCGACATGATCACGGCGAGAAAATCAGAACAATTCGATTTGATGCGAATGCTTACCAACGGTCGTTCTTCCAGTGCTATTCGCGAGTGGCATAGACAACGGGAGAAATGGTGGTGGTACCTGAAGAATTCTCCGCCACACACCGTAAGGTGACTTGCGGAATATAGCCAATCACAGCAGTATCTCGCTTGGTGAGGCGCTTGCTTTTTCTGCTCAATGAAAGTCAGCGGCATGACATGCGCGCAGCATGTCGACTATGCGCTGACGACCAGACATGCTGTGCTCCAGCAAGGCCTTTGGACGAAGCTGTTTGTTTTGACCGTGGCGGTCAAACGGATAATAAGCTGGCAATCCTGCGTTGTGGTAGCTACTTATGGCCCTCTTTCTTGTTTGGTCAGCAGTAGTTACGAAAGTGCCATGTTAACGTAATTGCAATTTCCGCAGAGGAACAATAAAAAGAGTGTGACTCACATATACAGGGTGAATAACCTAAAACTTGCCCCTCAGATATTACAGATATGGAAAGTGCTATTGATGTGCGGTTTTCAAAGAATGCATTGGTACTCTGGTGCTCGTGCTGTTAGGCACTAAACAGACTCCAACAATACCTAGAAATTGTATTTTTGTGCAACTTTGTTTGAACGGAACAATGGCTATTGACATTAATAGACTAAAATTGGGTGAATTAGGACGTAAGTGTTGTTACTAGTGCGAGTCGTTTTGGAGATACCGTATTTTGAAGAGGTCCCACAACGACACTTGTCCAATACCTGTGGTAGTACACACTAAAGAACAACACAAGTAAATGCACTAGTTATGTGGATTCTGACCAGTAGCGAGATAACTGACAATCACAGGTTGTGTTCAAAATGATCACCGACAGCAGCAATACACTTCCAGTCTGGTATGGATTGACTGCTCACACGTGCTAGCATTTCAGTGGAGATGTTAGAGCAAGCTGCAGTTATACACCGTTGCATATCAAAGGGTGTAGTTGGCACGTCATTGTAGACAGCGTCTATCAGCTTTGTCCGCAAGAAAAAGTCCCACTAAGAAAAGTATACAGGCGTGAAATCCGGGGAATAGGCTGGCCAAGGGATATGTCTTTTGCATCCAATCCAACGATTTGGGAACAATTCGAGAAGGCATGATGTAGTATTCGTGCACTCCAGGCTGGACAGCCCTCATGTTGGTACCACAGGTTCCTATTGGTCTGCAGGGGAACATCTTCTAGCACCTGCAGAAGATGGTCTGTTATGAGCCTGCCACATCTGTCTGTGCGTTCAGTGTTCCAAGTATGGAAAAAAGACTCTAAGCT
This sequence comes from Schistocerca gregaria, assembly GCF_023897955.1. Taxonomy (NCBI): domain Eukaryota; kingdom Metazoa; phylum Arthropoda; class Insecta; order Orthoptera; family Acrididae; genus Schistocerca; species Schistocerca gregaria. The sequence continues at coordinate 663,132,759 of NC_064923.1, forward strand.
GATGGTTCACTATCCCACACCGAACGTTTACACTCCATGGATGTGACGTTCCACCTGGCGAAGACAACTTGGATCGTCAACAGACTGATAGCACATGTTTCGGCGGATTACCTGGACGTGATTGGTAAATGTGGCTTCATCACTAAACAAGATACATCTGGATTACCCTGTCTTAATGCCCATGTACAGAAATTAACACGATCCTCATACTCGTTTCCATGATGCTCTCAAATGGGAGAGATGCGATAGGGATGAAACCTATGTCGATCCAGATTGTGTAGGACATTTGTCTGACACATGCCAGTTCGTCTTGCGATTGGCGGGAGCTAACTTGCGGATCAACTGCAACAGCAGCAAGAACATTAATTTCCCCTCTTGTGTCGTCACATGTATTCTTCTGTTGCGTTGTTTAGGTGTTGCACTACAACTTTCATGTAAAAGGTTGAAGAGGTTGATAAAAATTGCCAGATGGTTGACATCTATTGGGATATCTTGCCACATACACCGTACAAGAACGAATTGCATTCTTCCTACATTCTACACACACCATGAGCATATCGACTTTTTTCTGCATTGCTAAATCCTATCGTCCACTCACAATCTACTGCTTCGACTGTCATTAACAAATACCACTGACATTGTAATTAACCCTACTTCTAGTCTGTTAGTGACAATGGGCATTGTTCCATTCATAAAAGCGTATGTTTGTACAAAAAATACACTTTCTAAGTATTATTCAATCTGTTTATTGGCTAGTAATATGAGTCCTTGACAAGCAATCCATTCTGTGAAAACCGCAAATAAATAGTGATGTGTTGCTCACACAAACATAAGGAAAACAGTGCTTAAGGTTTACAAAAGTTTATTGACCAAGAAAGAAACGTCTGCTTCGAAGATAATAACAAAATCAAAATTGCAGTGCCTCACAGGTATGAAGAGTTGACAATACTGTGACCCCAGAGTCTAACAACATTTGCGACCTTAATAGACAGATTAATCTGTATGGAAAATATTCTAATTCCGATGAAGATGTGCTGAATAACACCAGCATAGGAACAGAAAAATCTATCCTGGATACAATCCAATTGCGCCAAGGGAAACAATGATGACTGCTGAATACAGCTGCATCGGTCCCTACGATGGGCTTCGAGAACGTCCTAAGACGATAGGCTGCGTAGCATCGCCCCAGAGGCTAGGAGAAGCCCTCGTAGCCGGAAGGACGAAGACTGCATGTTGGGCTACGGCCCATGTAGTTCTAAAGTCCGAATGATTCTTTCCTGCCTTCTGTCTGAGCTAGGGGTTTTGAAACATAATGGGTTTTCAGACATACGTAGTGTTTCTGTGATTAGTATAAATGCGTTGTAATAGTGTGCTATGTGTGTGTTATTGGCTAAATTGGCGGGTATTTTGGGGTGTTTGTAACTGATATCGAAAGAGTCGTGGTCTAATGATGAGATGATTTCATGGGGCGAAGTTACTGAAATGTTGCAGAATTTGATACTCCTGTTTTTGATGTGAGATGAGACGAGGGAGATGTTAAGCTCGTGTCTGATATCTTCGTTCCGCCGATACTAGGGAGCGTGTGTAATTATTCTCAGGAACTTGTCTTGGACCACTTGGAGTTTATGAGAGTGCGTGTCTGCAGCAGTGTAGCCAGTAGAGCTTGGGCTTGACATTTATAGCGGCCGGCGGCGCTATACTCCTGACATTTTCTTCTGGTCACGTATATGGCGGGTGCGAATAGGTCCCTTGGAAGCGGCGGTGCGGTCTAGTGCCCGTCCGTTACCGAGTTCGCGACGATGAGGTCTGCAGGGGCCATGTAGGCTGCCCGCATGCCTGAGATGCCCGAAGGGTTGCCGGTCGCTTTTGCGAAGATCGTCGGTATAACATATAGCATTTTCCATTGCTGCAGTATTTACGGTGCAAGTTCCAGGTGATTCATCCAAAATATATTCTGAACGTAAAACAGAAACACTAAAAGACGATCACCGCATGGCAAGCGGTAGTTACAACAGTGTCAAGTTGAATTAGCGCAATTTCCACAGTAGAACAATGGCATGAGTGTGAAGTACAAAGATAGGTTTTTTCAATATAGATTGAAAACAAAAAATTACGACCCATATTTCCACTTCGCTCCGGTACATAGGAGAGTGACATCCACTACAACTTATAATGGAAAGCTAGCAACGGCGTTAGTTATTATTCGCTGCTCCGCCTTAAGCTTGCTGCAGTTTAATTAAAGCGGGTTTTATACCAGAAGCATTTCGCTTTTATTTCTAAAGCCTCTTATGTGGTTATTCTGTAAACGTGTTACATATGTTTGTATATTTTTTGCTTTGTAGATGGATAACAGCATTTTTTTTATTAAGTTGGAGTGCGCTCTACTTAAGGTGTTTTTCCCTCTTTGTTAGCATATGTTGATGTCGACAGGCTTCATTTCACTTTGACAGATTTTTGCACTTTTTCTTACGACATCTGAATATGCGACACGAAGTCTGTCAACGTCAGCCTCTGCTAACAAAGAAGGAAGAATCGGTGGTTTGCAAAATGTGTAAACGTGAAGCAGAAACACGTTGAGTGCACACCAACTTTATAAACAGAAACACTCTTTTTAATGTCAAACAACATAAATGTACAAACACATCTATCCAATTTGCAGAATAACCACAGAAGACGCTTTATAAATAAAAGCGAAACGCGTGTTGTGTAAAACTCTCTTTAGTTAGGTTACAGTAAGTTTAAGCCGGAGAAACCAATAATGACTGATTTCAACAGCTGCTCGGAAGATGGCCATACAAACAAATATATTAACAAAGATAAGTTCTTAACGCACAGTAAAAACACAAACAAACATCCTAGGTTTGGAACCGAGCTATTTCCATGAGAGGATAAGATACATACAACTTATAGATCAAAGCTGGATACCGGCGCCGTTTAAATAGTTTGGGAACAAATAATACTTTCAAGTACCAGGGAAGTAAAGCAGTTGCACTCGCTGGTAGGGGGTAGCCCCTTGCAACCAGTATTTCGTACAAGACCTCCTGTGCGGCCGAGTTCTTGGTACACGCCAAGACGTGGTTCAAAATCCTCCACCGTCGTTGTGTCTTGATCACAGCGTTCGGAAGCGATGATTTTCAACCGGTGTAGGTGGTCAGGGTAACACCCATGTCCCAGCCTCGTGTCGAAGACCGAGATAAAGTGACACGGCTCGTGTTCATGCCATATATTGTTTGTCATCTTCTATTACCGGTACTGCCGCCTCGTTTTCTTATTCCGTTTACTGGCGTCAATAACTTCCTGCCTTACTTGCCCGTGAGTGGCAGCAGCAGCGCATATCGATAGTGCACCGTCGTACCATCTCTGGAGCGACTGATAGTATTTCCGGGGACGGAGCAGCGGTCGGCGACCAAAGGCAGTCGGCGACGGACCACCAGTGGGCTGCGGGCATCCAGTACTTGCTGACCATTGGCGACACACGTGCACTGTCCGACTGAAAGAGAGTGGAGCGGGAAGGACCGTTGGTTGGTCGTTCGGTCGGTCGTCCCATCAGCCGACTTCTGTTTGGTCCTTTGACCGTTTCCGTGGATCGGTCGGTTGGCGCACAGCAGAGAAGGGGTCCTCGTCGCGCGGAGTCGGCCGTGAGCCGCTGGCGGCGTGCACGTGCGGTTGCAGCTGTAAGGCGCTTCTTGCGAGGGTTACGAAGTTCGTCGCCCACCGTTCTTGGACTGTAAAGTTGAGTGCTCACTTAACCTACCATCAAGCCTACTTTTCTCTTACTTCTTTTCGTTTGGTCCTGTTTGTTGCTTTCTGCTAGATTCCCGCGAGTAACAACGTGTGTGCATTGAAGTCGGCTGGAATTGCAGCCGTTTTCTTGGATGGGGTTAAACTTCACTCCTTCATTAATGAAGTGCACCAGCGATATCTTCTGCCTTGGGGCCGTTGTCGTTCCGGTTACCTGCCCTGGGAGTTGACGTAGTTTTTGGCAGTGTATTTTCCTCGTCGTGTTGTTGCTGTCCAGCATGGCGTCTAGTTCGACAGCTTAGGTGTGTTGGTAGTTTTGGGAATTTATTCTGACTTGGCTGGATTAGGCCCCAGTATCCAGAACGTTGTGCTATTGCTGTCTTGTTGTCGTTTTGCTCGTCGGGTGGAGCAGAATTGATTTTGTTGGTTTGGTTTGTCGGCTGGCCCTCGGTTGTGTTGCCTTCCGATTAAGAGATTGTCGGTCTGGCTGCCTGACTCACCTAAACGGGCGTTAGTGTTACTTCCCAGGCCGACCCTTGGAATCTTCTGAGCTCCGCTCCTTGTGTTTTACATATTGATTTCCTTTTAGGCTTAAGTACTCTGTGTGGCCTTCAGCCGAGTTTTAGCTTATTAAAACTGAAAGCTTTTTTCTCTTTAGGCCTTAAGCCGTGAAATTGTTTTCTCGTTGGTGTGTGGCCTTCAGCCGAGTTTTAAACTCTCTTAAACTGAAGATTCAAAATCTTGCTCTTGCCATTAAGTTATAACATTGTTATTTTTTTTTTTTTTAGGTATGAGGCTTTCAGCCGAGTCTGCATGAAATGTTTTAAGCTAAGACCCTCAGTCTCTTCAAATTGAAAGCTTTTCTTCGTACACCTTAAGCCGTAAAATTGTTTTGACATGGTGTTTGGCTTTCACCTGAGTTTTAATCTCTCTTAAATTAAAAATTCAAAGTTTTGTCTTGCCCTTAAGTCATAAGATTGCTATTCTTTAATATGTGGCCTTCAGCCGAGTTTTAATCTCTCTTAAACTAAAAATTAAAAATCTTGGTCTTGCCTTAAGTCAAGAATTGTTATTCTTTAGTATGGGGCCTTGAACCGAGTTTGCATTAAATGTTTTTAGCTAAGACCCTCAGCCTGTTAAATTGAAAGCCCTTCTTCCTAGGCTTGGAGCCGTTAAATTGTTTGGTCGATATGTGGCCTTCAACCGGGTTTCAGCCTATTTAGAATTAACGTTGAGAATCTTTGTTTTGGCCTTAAGCCGTAACACTGTTCTTGCTTGATGTGCGGCCTTCAGTCTATTTTTATTGAAGACAAAAATTTTTTTTGTAATAAGTGAAACCTCCAGAAGAACTCCTGTATCTCAATTCCTTCCTTAGGCCTTGGGCCCTGGATTTATATATTGAGTGTAACTGACAGCAACTTATTTTTGCCCCTTTCCACAAATATTACCTCACCTGCTTTGACCTGCTAAACCAAGGGATTTCACTGGTAGCAGGGCGTGGTTACGTTTGTGGTCTTGCCATTCCAGTTACTGTCAGTTTCAATGTTATTTCTGTTCTGTGGCACCATATAACGTGACATCCACTAAACATCACCGAGGTGAACCATGGCCGAGAAGAGACGTTCAGTTGTATGGCCTCCAGGTGGCCGCCCTTATAGTGCTAGTGTACGTGACATTCACGGTTACAGTTGCAATAAGCAGCTTTCCTGACTGTTGAGTTGAAATCCGTACAAGGGATTGGTGTCGGGTGCAATTGTCCTTCCGTAACGCTCTTCGTAGAGGAATGGCCAACAGTTTCATTATGGAGAATGCCGTAATGCTTATTTTCTCCAAAGTACGCATATATCAATGCCCAACGTCTGCGCATCTATTATCGTCTCCAAGACATCCAAGCCATATCTGTTAGCCTTTTATCAAACGCCGGATTTTGTAGTTTGTGCAACAGACTTTGAGATTCAGCGAGGATCAATACGAACCGGACAGTCTGAGTGCCCTAATAAACATCCTCCCTGATGGAAAATAATTACTACGTGCAGACAGAAGACTCAGTGACAGTGAAAGCATTTGTCATGTGTCACTAGAGAGGCTGAAGAAGGCGTGTCGCACACCTGCCTCAGTTTTAGAGCCATCCGTATAGATGCAAGAATACTGTGACCACTGTCGGGTAAGGCTGTGCTTTAGGTCGTGATTAATGTTCGTGCCCGTTCTGAAATCGGATGACAAATACGAGATTGGGGCTGGGATGAAGAAACTACCAAATGGAGGTGCAAAAACAAGAGCGATTCAAGTTTCCTAGGATTAGCAATAAAAATGTCACAATTTCTCATACATGCAACTTAGTGAGGGAATTCGCTTCATCTGTCGTCTGTGAGGTGTCGTGTGAGTCCCAGATTTGAACCATCGCCTTGAGGGAGAATTGATCAGATATGGAAGACCGACTAAAGAGAACATTATCGGATAACGTCTGCCGACATTGCAGTTGCTTCCCCCTGATGGCGTGTTGGTGAGCGTTGAGTTCATGGCTCTAAGAACAAGACGAAACAATCCCCCCACTATGTCACTCCAACACCCATATACACCCACCCTTACACACACACACACACACACACACACACACACACACACACACACACACACACACCTATCGATTTACCGTGTTTCATAAGTTATGTACAGAATACTGGTAAAAGTGGTAGAAGCTGACATCGAGGAAGATCAGTTTGGGTTCCGGAGAAATATAAGAACTCGCGAGAGACGATACTAACTTTGTATTTATCTTATAAGGTAGAATTGAGAAAGGCGAACCTACATTAGCAGCATATGCAGCTTTAGAAAAAAACTTTTGAAGATTAGGGTAGTTTAAAAATGGTTATCTGTCACTGGTATAAACATAAAAAATCTTTCGTGTATCACAGTGAATTTCTCTCCGACTATGCCGCAACTACATAAAAAAAAGAAATAAATATTGACTGAAACACATTCTCTGAAATTCTGAAGGTAGCAGGGGTAAAATACAGGGAGAGAAAGTTAATTTAGAACTTTCACAAAAACCAGAATTATAAGACTTGAAGCGCATGAAAGGAAATCAGTAGTTGAGAAGGGAGTGACACTGGGTTGTAACCTCCCCCCAATGCACACTGAACAAGGAGTAAAGGACTAAGGAGATATTTGGAAACGGAGTTTTAGTTCGGGAAGAAGAAATAAAACTTTGAAGTTTGTGGATGACATAGCAATTCAGTCAGAGACGGCAAAGGATACAGAGGAGAATTGATATCTCTATACCGTCGGCGTCGATAGCGTCAGGCCTGTTTGTAGCTATAAAGTCTAATAAAATATTTCCATTGCTTGTGGACTGTCGAACTAGCTGCTCAAGACAGTTTTTGGAAATCATGTTCAAAAGTACTTCATACGACTGTCTTCCTGTACTTCCTGCAATTACACCAGAGACGTCCCAATCTCTGCTCGGTAGATTAATGTAGCCTCCAAGTAATATTTCATGATCTGTGTATTTCAGCGCTACTGAACGTAGACTTTTTTCAGTTAATCTAAAATGACACAGCGGAATCGGGTGGCCGGTAAAAATATCCAACAATTAACTTGATATTACGTAGGCTTTTACACGCGACCAGATAACTTCATTGTCACACTCAAATTCGACGTCAGTAGAGCGAATACCCGTATTTTTATCAACTGCAATGAAGACTCCCCCCTCCTGTGGCGTCTAACTGTCTTTCCGATGTACGTTCCATGACTCGCTAAATATCTTAGACTTTTCTGTTCCGGGTTTCTGCCAGTTTTCGGTCCCGAGAATAATCTGAGCGACAGAAATTTTTAGGGGAACAGTAAATTCGAGAACTTTGTTACGAATACTTTGACAGTTTACTGATAAAATTTTGACAGTCGACATGTCTGCTCCGAACGTGTTCTGATTTCGCTATCTGCGTGTCTTCTGGCGAGCGTTCATCAGAGTCCCTAAAACAACCGTCTAGTATAAAAAAACTCTCATGTACTTTACACAAGTACTCTTCCACATGAGTGTAGTGCTCCCCGTTACCGGCAAGGTCTATGATCTGCTAAGTGAAATGGGTGGTTTGAGTGAGTTGTTAACAAAAGTTTAATATACTTCCCTAGAATATAAAGTTCTTAAGATAGAGAAAACGCAAGCTTGAATTATAGTTATTGCTGATTCTAAAATTAATAGAAATATTTGTCCAATAATTAGCACAAAAAAGTGGTTCATCTACATCTACATCTACATCTACATGACTACTCTGCAATTCACATTTAAGTGCTTGGCAGAGGGTTCATCGAACCACAATCATACTATCTCTACTATTCCACTCCCGAACAGCGAGCGGGAAAAACGAACACCTAAACCTTTCTGTTCGAGCTCTGATTTCTCTTATTTTATTTTGATGATCATTCCTACCTATGTAGGTTGGGCTCAACAAAATATTTTCGCATTCGGAAGAGAAAGTTGGTGACTGAAATTTCGTAAAAAGGTCTCGCCGCGACGAAAAACGTCTATGCTGTAATGACTTCCATCCCAACTCGTGTATCATATCTGGCACACTCTCTCCCCTATAACGCGATAACACAAAACGAGCTGCCCTTTTTTGCACCCTTTCGATGTCCTCCGTCAATCCCACCTGGTAAGGATCCCACACCGCGCAGCAATATTCTAACAGAGGACGAACGAGTGTAGTGTAAGCTGTCTCTTTAGTGGACTTGTTGCATCTTCTAAGTGTCCTGCCAATGAAACGCAACCTTTGGCTCGCCTTCCCGACAATATTATCTATGTGGTCCTTCCAACTGAAGTTGTTCGTAATTTTAACACCCAGGTACTTAGTTGAATTGACAGCCTTGAGAATTGTACTATTTATCGAGTAATCGAATTCCAACGGATTTCTTTTGGAACTCATGTGGATCATCTCACACTTTTCGTTATTTAGCGTCAACTGCCACCTGACACACCATGCAGCAATCTTTTCTAAATCGCTTTGCAGCTGATACTGGTCTTCGGATGACCTTACTAGACGGTAAATTACAGCATCATCTGCGAACAATCTAAGAGAACTGCTCAGATTGTCACCCAGGTCATTTATATAGATCAGGAACAGTAGAGGTCCCAGGACGCTTCCCTGGGGAACACCTGATATCACTTCAGTTTTACTCGATGATTTGCCGTCTATTACTACGAACTGCTACCTTCCTGACAGGAAATCACGAATCCAGTCGCACAACTGAGACGATACCCCATAGCTCCGCAGCTTGATTAGAAGTCGCTTGTGAGGAACGGTGTCAAAAGCTTTCCGGAAATCTAGAAATACGGAATCAACTTGAGATCCCCTGTCGATAGCGGCCATTACTTCGTGCGAATAAAGAGCTAGCTGCGTTGGACAAGAGCGATGTTTTCTGAAGCCATGCTGATTACGTGTCAATAGATCGTTCCCTTCGAGGTGATTCATAATGTTTGAATACAGTATATGCTCCAAAACCCTACAGCAAACCGACGTCAATGATATAGGTCTGTAGTTAAATGGATTACTCCTACTACCCTTCTTGAACACTGGTGCGACCTGCGCAATTTTCCAATCTGTAGGTACAGATCTATCGGTGAGCGAGCGGTTGTATATGAGTGCTAAGTAGGGAGCTATAGTATCAGCGTAATCTGAAAGGAACCTAATCGGTATACTATCTGGACCTGAAGACTTGCCTGTATCAAGCGATTTGAGTTGCTTCGCAACCCCTAAGGTATCTACTTCAAATGGCTCTGAGCACTATGGGACTCAACATCTAAGGTCATCAGTCCCCTATAACTTAGAACTACTTAAATCTAACTAACCTAAAGACATCACACACATCCATGCCCAAGTCAGGATTCGAAGCTGCGACCGTAGCGGTCGCGCAGCTCCAGACTGTAGCGCCTAGAACCGCTCGGCCACTCCGGCCGGCCCGACGTTGCACATCTTGACTTTGGACGATTCTTCCTTTCTCTTTTGCTTCTGTTTTCACAGTTCAGTACACCATCTTCCGGTTCTCATCCTTGGTCTGTGCTCAGTTTTTGACAGGCTGTCTACTGGGCCACCTTACCACAAAATCTAAGGGAGGTACGATGGGGAGTTTCTCTTTTTAGTGAATCTGTGTAGCGTTAATGTGCTTATGAAGTTGTTATTGATGTATTAATTTAAGAACTATAAATAAACAAAATAACAATGTCTTAGCCACTTTATTTTTTTTCTTCTTCCATATTTCCCCATCGATCTCTGACAACACATACACTTATAACGATTTTTAAAATCAGTGTCGCGAACATCATAAAAACATTCACTGTCAATAAACTCCACTGTGAGTGACGGGCTTGCATACTTGCATACCGTTGCATACTAAGGTAAATGTAGCCGCTACTGCAACGCCGTGATAGTTTAACGGTCGGGCAGCCGCCGACATTTGTGGCTTTTGAAGCAAGAAAATAGATCCCGGCGCACCCGCCTGCGGCACGACCCTGAGAACGCGCTTGTCGTTCGACAATGTGTTAATTTCCGTACCGTGTAGCCTTGTCCTATGTTACAACACTGATCCGTATTTCTTGTGTTATTAATCGCGCAAAAGTTGCGGTAAGAAACGCCCGTCTAGCCTTAGCCATAATTATTGAATCGAATTGCACTGTCAGTATGTACGATTTTTGTTAGAAAATATGTTAAATGTTCTTGGAATTTTTATAATAATTATCATATTGTGTTACAATTTGACCACCGATTATTTTTATAATTATAATTTGAATATAAAGTGAACATGAATAACACTTACCGTAATGGAACTGATAGCTTTACTTCAGTTCCTATGCTATTGGTATTTATGCGTGCGAGTTTTTCACATATTTAAGAAAGGAGATACTCAAGTTATTGTATTGACATACGACAATAATCAAAAAACAAGGTTAGATAATCTTTCATTCTTTCTCGTATATTTACGAACTCTCCTTTTCGAGGTCAATCTACAGTTATTGGACTATCTCTCTGCCGGCCGCGGTGGTCTCGCGGTTCTAGGCGCGCAGTCCGGAACCGTGCGACTGCTACGGTCGCAGGTTCGAATCCTGCCTCGGGCATGGATGTGTGTGATGTCCTTAGGTTAGTTAGGTTTAAGTAGTTCTAAGTTCTAGGGGACTAATGACCACAGCAGTTGAGTCCCATAGTGCTCAGAGCCATTTGAACCATTTTGACTATCTCTGTTTTTCTTCTGTTTCCATCGTATTCTAACCAACAAAGAAGTAATCGCTTTTGGCATCATGTTCAAGTTCTGTCATTGCATATCTCAATTCTCGACACGCGTACTTCACACTAGTCGGTGCACAGTGGACCGTACTACAAAGGAAACTACGTTAAGGCTATACTTCGTATAGCCTGCTTGCTTCCAAACCTGTGTCATTTTAGCGCGCAAAGCCTTGCGTCATTTAACGTATACTGTAGTCAGGTGTCTGCGGAAAACAACATTGTGGTAATTTCGGTAAAATTGTTGCGGTAAGAAACGGCCGTCTAGCCTTTCTCTGAACGACATTCTTCGCATGACAGCTGGCGCCGCGCGGTGCTGCAGTTAGAAACAGATATAGACACAGACACGCAGAGCGCGAGCAGCCGCTGGCTAGACACGGGAGGGGCCCGCAGAGCTAAGTTAAGGGTGCGGCGCCAGGCAGGAAACACGGCTGCGTTCCAGGCACCTGGTGTCTGCCGTCTGGCTGCCGCGCGCCATGCTACCGCGGCGGGGTTTCCCAGCCACGCGAGCGGGAGAAAGCCAGGCGTCGGCGGGGAATGAGGCGAGAGTGCAGTGAACTAGAGAGCGAGGGGATCCACATCTACGTCTGCACTGCCAAGTGCGTGGCACAGATATCTCTTCATTCTTTTTCCTGTGACGTGCACCAGTAAAACTTCGGAAAAATTATCTCGATATGCCTCTGTGTACTCATTCAACGCCATCTTCATAGTTGAACTTATTCAGCAGATAGAGAACGAAATGTTACGTCATTCTTGGAATTTTCTAAGGTATTCTGTCCCCACAATGTAGATTCTGCAACACTGCAGCTACGCTTGAGGAGGGAGGTCCTATAACTAGTATGTTTTGCAAGGGTAGGTCTTGAAAAACCACTGGTTGCACCAGGAAATTGGCTGAAATAGAATGAAGGGATTGAGATTTCCGTAAGGTGGGGTACAGGCGTTGAAAGATTGTATCTCGTATGTTCTTGGCTTATGCATATAAGCGCACCTGGCAATAGAAAAAAGTCAGAGGCTTGGAGCGCACCTGCATTGAGTTGGGAGATACGGGAATTCGTGTTGTTCATAGTTACAAACGAATTTTGTCCCCAGAGTTGATCAGTGTCCTTTGGTTTTGGAACGACTTAAGGGTCTGAAGCAAAGGCTTCGACGAATTCGTTGAACTGCGTCATCGGGTGGGAGATTGTAGCACTTTCCTTGATAGACTTAATCTCATTGCTAATTACTGGGCCGGCCGGTGTGGCCGAGCGGTTCTAGACCCTTCAGTCTGGAACCGCGAGACCGCTACGGTCGCAGGTTCGAATCCTGCCTCGGGCATGGATATGTGTGATGTCCTTAGGTTAGTTAGGTTTAATTTGTTCTAAGTTCTAGGGGACTGATGACCTTAGAAGTTAAGTCCCATAGTGCTCAGAGCCATTTGAACCATTTTTGCAACGTCGGGCGATGAACCTTTGACAAGTATTTGGGCGCATAATAAGAACAATGTAAACAATCTTAAGACTTTTAGTTGTGTCTCATTTTGTATAGAAAGTAATCAATGGCATTATCTATTTATATGCAATTAATCTGCCAAGGGAGTGACCCATGACTTGAAGTGAAATATGCCGCAAAACTGTCTCGTATACCATTCCTCTCTGACTTGTCCTAGATCCACGAGGTAGTATCTAAAGAACACAACAGTGCGTCTTTAAACTCGAATCCATACCGTTTCCTGACGAGTTTCTGTAACAAACAACATGTTCTGATTATGGAATTTACAAAATTCAACATGAACGTCAAGAGGGCGGTGAAAAATTAGCCATTTATTGGGTAGTGTTCCAACTGCACATTCAACAAATCGTCGGGCTTTGTTGAGCCGATAATAGAAGATTTTTTTTCTACAGTTAGAAGTTTTCTTGGATAAGGCCGCATTACGTTTTGACAAATTGGAAAAGATTTGTCTGATACAAAGACGTACGGATTCTGTTGGAATTCATTTCAAAGTGTCTGACGCAAGATAAACTGAGGTTGCTTAAATATTTTTTTAACTGTGCAACTACCTTTCAGCACATCTGAATCAACATCTGTTCCAAATTCACCGACGTCAATGTACGTGAAACAATAATCAGCATCTACTACAACCATTAGTACTGTAGAGAAGTACGCTTTATAATTAAAGAAGGCTCTACCACTGCGCGATGCTGAGTTATTTCAATGTATTTGCCACCTATTGCACCCACGCAGTGTGGCAAATTAGATGTCCATTCAGAGTGATAGCTGATATTTTTCCAGTCTTCAGTTGTCGGGGGTTCCATATATTCCAGCCATAATTCTTCCCATATTGTTTCATAAATACCCTTAATAATGTCTGCTATGCTCTGACGTCCAGTAAGATATTCGAAGCACAAGACCAAAACGAACATCTAACGGCTAAGTATCTGAAAAGAAAAGAATATCAATCATTGTAAATAATATCCGTATTAACCTTTTTTGTTTTCACTCCTCCGTTAGGATATTAACGCCAGCAAAAGGTTTGTCATGCCGTCCAGAAAGTTATGTCAGTGTAACAAATCGCCTTTTGCTTGCATACAAAATTTGATGCAATTCATAATATTGTGTACTTTCACGTTATCAGTGTCAAATTAAATTAACGAGGACTATTCTGCTTCAGGAGAGATGTGGAGATGTGGAGTAATCTGAAGGACGCATTCGTGAAACCTATGAAAAAGCACCCTTTGGTAGCCCTGCAATTTCTAAGAGACCATATATATCTCATAAACAAATGACCCTCTCAAAAACACTGGAACATCGAAATTAACGTTTTTTACTTAACGTCACAAATCAGCACGACAAAACTTACTGGGCTGTACATCTGTTACTGAAAAGAATAATTTCCCTTTCAGTACGTGCGGTAACATGAAGGAAACATTCTACGAGGAATCGACCCCCCAACAGGAAAATGGATCTCAACTACACGAAACTCCACCTGCAAGTAACGCTATCAGCAGGAGCTACAGTTTCTCAAGCACAGTCATCAGCCAAAGCAAATAAAAGAAAAGTTTACAGCTTTGAGAAAGACCCGTTACGCATCCTTGAAAAAGAACAAATCACTCCTCACAAATCTGAATCTGACAATACAGAAAGAACGTTTCTCCCAACGTTATTGACTAGTCGATTTGGGTCCCATCGGATTAGGGTAAGAAAACAGCCCGGCAGTTGCCTGACGCAATTTAGGGAAATCACGGAAAACATAAATCAGGATGGCCGAACGGGGGTTTGAACCGTTGTCCTCCCACATGCGAGTCAAATGTGCTAACCACTGCACCACCTCGCTCAGTCATTGTTATTGCCAACATTTACAGATCTAAGCAGACATGACAACTAACATTCAAAAAATGTGTGAGATCTTATGTGTGTGAGATCTTATAGGACCTAACTGCTAAGGTCATCAGTCCCTAAGCTTACACACTACTTAACCTAAATTATCCTAAGGACAAACACACACACCCATGCCCGACGGAGGACTGGAACCTCCGCCGGGATCAGCCGCACAGTCCATGACTGCAGCGCCTAAGACCGCTAGGCTAATCCCGCGCGGCACATTCACATTAAAGTTATACAGTTGTTACAAATTTATCATCTTCAGCCTAATTCACAATGTAGTGTTTTAAATTTGCCCTTTCTCGACGAATCTAATTCCATAACGTATGTGCAATCCACAGTACCATCTACTTTTCCAGTTTCAAGTGAAACAACCGAAACCGAAGATTCTTCGATGTCATATTTCGATCTGTCTTAATTATTGCCTTGAATTGTATTGTAAGTAACGCAGATTTCTTTTTTTTTACATACGCCATTAAATTTTCTTGGAATTCATATAATAAGTAGCACAGTCGTGTTAGAGTATGGTCAGTTATTATTATTTTTATTATTATTATTATTATTATTTTACTTGAATAACACTTGCCTTAATGTAGCTGATAGCTTTTCTTCAGCACCTATAATATCTCGCATATAGGTATCTCTGCGTGCAAGTTTTTCACATACTTTGGAAAGGAGATACTCAAATGATTGAACTGACATACTATAATAATCAAAAAACAAAACTGAATAATATTTTAGTCTTTTGAATATATTTACGAACCGTCCTTTGCGACGTCGATCTTATTGGTGGTATCCACTAGTGTCTGTTTTTTTTTCTTTTTCCGTCGTCTTCTAAGCAATAATGGAATAACCGCTTTTGATATTGTGGATCTGTCATTGCCTTTCTCAATTTTCGACACACGTACTTCATTCTAGTCGGTGCACAGAGTGCTACAAAGAAAACTACGTTAACAATATCGTATAGCGTGATTGCTTTCAAACCTGCGTCATTTTACCGCAGAAAACATTGCGTCTTTTAACGTGTGGTGAGGTAAGAAAACGTTGCGGTAATTTCCGTGTAGTTATTGCGGAAAAAACGCTCTCCTAACCTTATAAGGGCCCCACACACGGGCGACGGATCGCACCAATACGTCGCATGCGCGACCGATCGCTTCGTAAATTGCGCCATGTGTGAGCAAATACTAGCGCCCATCGCTCTTCGCTGGGCGCATGGATATCGCAGGAAACGTGTTAGATCGCATGCAATGCGTGCACGCAACACGGCTACATGGCTGGTTGGCAGCGGTGTATGGCAGTCTGGCTGCGATTTGTTTCTGTCTTTCTTAAGCTTGGTGGTTGTGGAGTTTCGTTTTGTTTTGCTTTGCCCGCGTTGAGTAATACATTTACACTGGTCGACCAAAACATTGTGACCACTGCCCATCGCGACGATGGATGCCGCCTGGTGCCGTTGCGGGCAATTGACGCGATTTTCAAAAATCTTTGAGAAAGTAATGTTGTAAGAGGTCCATGATTAAGGAATTTGTTGCTAGCGCACTTGAGCAGATGTAATTTCGATGGATTTCTCACGCGCTGCCTGGGATATGTAAGCTATAAGAGAATCTCAGACCACAGAGCAGTGCCGGCCGTGGTGGTATCGCGGTTCTAGGCGCGCAGTCCGGAACCGTGCGACTGCTACGGTCGCAGGTTCGAATCCTGCCTCGGGCATGGATGTGTGTGATGTCCTTAGGTTAGTTAGGTTTAAGTAGTTCTAAGTTCTAGAGGACTGATGACCACAGCAGTTGAGTCCCATAGTGCTCAGAGCCATTTGAACCATTTTGAACCACTGAGCAGTGTTGACTGCAGTAGGAACTGTGTAGCAGAAGGAGTAAGTAGTTGCTAGCAGTCGTGTGTATGAAGTTGGCTGGGCCTGTCGTGGAGAGCGATGGCGGTGCCTGAGCGTTGTAGTATAAGGTAATAGCAGCCTCGCGCATATGTACTATTGTTATAACAACACCCATGTAAATGTTTTGAAAAGAAATCTCTTAATAATAATCTTTCTTATAAAAATTAACTTTTGGCAATCATTCATCTCAATTTAAAGAATTTACTAATTTCTCCAATCCATGGGCATCCCAATTATTGTAAAAAAAATCACTTGTTTCTTTTTATACATGACAAATATATCGGCCAGCATTGCACTGGGCTGTGCCAGAAACATTTCTTATAGGAGCAGATATACAGGGTGAGTCACCTAACACTACCGCTGGATATATTTCGTAAACCACATCAAATACTGACAAACCGAATCGACAGACCGAACGTGAGGAGAGGGGCTAGTATAATTGTTTAATACAGACCATACAAAAATGAACGGAAGTATGATTTTTAACACAAACCTACGTTTTTTTTAAATGGAACCACGTTAGTTTTGTTAGCACATGTTTGTTGAACATATAAACAAATACGTAATCAGTGCCGTTTGTTGCATTGAAAAATGTTAATTACATCCGGAGATATTGTAACCTAAAGTTGACGCTTGAGTACCACTCCTCCGCTGTTCGATCGTGTGTATCGGAGAGCACCGAATTACGTAGGGATCCAAAGGGAACGGTGATGGACCTTAGGTACAGAAGAGACTGGAACAGCACATTACGTCCACATGCTAACACCTTTTTATTGGTCTTTTTCACTGATGCACATGTACATTACCACGAGGGGTGAGGTACACGTACACACGTGGTTTCCGTTTTCAATTACGGAGTGGAATAGAGTGTGTCCCGACATGTCAGGCCAATAGATATTCAATGTGGTGGCCATCATTTGCTACACACAATTGCATTCTCTGGCGTAATGAATGTCGTACACGCCGCAGTACATCTGGTGTAATGTCGCCGCAGGCTGCCACAATACGTTGTTTCATATCCTCTGGGGTTGTAGGCACATCACGGTACACATTCTCCTTTAACGTACCCCACAGAAAGAAGTCCAGAGGTGTAAGATCAGGAGAACGGGCTTTCCTAATTTATGCGTCCTCCGCGTCCTATGAAACGCCTGTCGAACATCCTGTCAAGGGTCAGCCTAGTGTTAATTGTGGAATGTGCAGGTGCACCATCATGCTGATACCACATACGTCGACGCGTTTCCAGTGGGACATTTCCGAGCAACGTTGGCAGATCATTCTGTAGAAACGCGATGTATGTTGCAGCTGCTTGGGCCCCTGCAATGAAGTGACGACCAATGAGGTGGTCGCCAATGATTCCGCACCATACATTTACAGTCCACGGTCGCTGTCGCTCTACCTGTCTGAGCCAGCGAGGATTGTCCACGGACCAGTAATGCATGTTCCGTAAAGTCACTGCCCCGTGGTTTGTGAAACCCGCTTCATCGGTAAACAGGTAGAACTGCAATGCGTTCTCTGTTAATGCCTATTGACAGAATTTCACTCGATGATTAAAGTCATCACCATGTAATTGCTGATGTAGCGACACATGAAACGGCTGAAAGCGGTGACGATGCAGAATGCGCATGACACTACTTTGACTCAGTCCGCCGGCTCTCGCAATGTCCCGTGTACTCATGTGCGGGTTCATGGCAACTGCAGCTAACATACCAACTGCACCCGCTTCTCCTGTGACGGGCCTGTTACGGACCCGTTTGCGTGCTACGACCATACCTGTTGCATACAGTTGGCGGCAGATGTTTTGCAATGTGCGGCACGTCGGATGCTCTCTGTCCGGGTACCGTTCTGCATATACCCTGCAGGCTTCAGCTGCATTTCGTCGACACTCGCCATAGATAAGTATCATCTCCGCCTTTTCAGAGTTCGAATACACCATGGTCACAGTTCCTACAACACTACACTATCACAGACGTCTGGTAACACGGTGTACTACAGTTGGTCTGCGTGCGGAAGCGAATGCAGAATAACAATAGCAGCAAGCGCTACATGCGGACACTGCGACGGCTAGACCAAACCCCAACAGTGCACTACAGCCACACTCGTCAACACGGTCGTCATCGTAAACATGTCCCTGCAGATGCTGCTCGCCGACCGTGGCCCGTGTTTGTTACAAAACGCAACTGAACGTCGAAGTTTTCAAGCGTCAACTTTAGGTTACAATATCTTCGGATGTAATTAACATTTTACAATGCAACAAACCGCACTAATTACATATTTGTTTATATGTTCAGATGTGCTAACAAAACTAACGTGGTTCCATTTAAAAAAAACGTAGGTTTGTGTTAAAAATCATACTTCCGTGCATTTTTGTGTGGTTTGTATTAAACAATTACACTAGCCCCTCTATTCACGTTCGGTCTGTGGAATCGGTTCGTCAGTATTTCATGTGGTTTACGAAATATATCCAGCGGTAACGTTATGTGACTCACCCTGTATATGCGTTATCTGACGACCTTATTGCGGTAAGAATTTTCAATTTATGATCTTTCAGGGCCATGACGCAGCACTGCTGACGTCCAAATTTACCATTTGAAATTCACAGTCAATTATTGAAAGGTTATAAGTGAGCCACAATTTTATTGAGAGATTAGTCACATTTTATTATTGATGGGTTACGCAATTTTTTTATTGGGAGGTTACACTAAATGTGAATGAAGTGAATGCAATACATAATAATTATAATTATCTGTTGGGAGGTTACAATGACTCAAGAGTGGTTAGCCATCTCAACAGTAATGGGATACTTAGTAAATCACAGTTCGGATTTCAGAAATGCTGTTCCACTGAGACAACAATATACAATTTCACTGTCCACATAATAGTCTTTAAATAGTAAAATATCACCAGTAGGAATATTCTGTGACTTATCCAAAGCATTTGAGTGTGTGAACCATGATATTATGTTAGAGAAATTACAATTCTATGGTGTAAATGGAACAGCATATGAGTGGTATAAATCATATCTACAGAAAATGAAGCAAAATGTCTCTTTATATGCTTCAAGTGATTCAAAGGAGTTTGTCACTTCATCTAACTGGGGTGAAAATACATTAGGTGTTCCACAAGGTTCGATCATGGTCCCCTCCTATTCTTGATATATGTCAGTGACCTTCTTTCTTATGTGAAACAAGATGCTGTTTGCTGATGATACAAGCATAATTATTAATCCAGTAAAAGAAAGTCCGATAAAAAATGATACAAATAAGGTCTTTGGAAAAGTTATTAATTGTTTTTCTGCGAATGGGCTTGTCCTGAACTTAAAAAAAAACACAGTACATCCAATTTTCCGCTCCAAAAAGTATAATTCCTTCAATAAACATAACACATCAAAAGAAGTCAGTAGCCAGAGTAGAGCATACTAAATTTTTGGGTGTACATATAGATGAGAATCTTAAATGGAAAAGTCATATTTTGGATCTCCTAAAGAGACTGCGTTCAGTAACTTTTACAATCAGAATAATTGCCAATTTTGAGGACGTAGAAACTAGTGAGCTAACATATTTTGCATACTTCCACTCTCTGATGTCAACAACATGTACCAGTTTAAAATCAACAGCGACATTCATGATTACAATACCAGAATAAAGAAAGACCTAAACTATCCTTTACTTAACCTATCTTTGACACAGAAAGGGGTAAAATATGCTGCTATAAAACTTTTTGATAAATTACCAGATGCAATAAAATGTCTGACAGACAGCACTAATAGTTTCAAAAACAAATTGAAATCATACCTCCTTGATAACCCCTTCTATACCATAGACGAGTTCTTGAATATGAGTAAATAAATCTGGAGATATAATATATGCATTTTGTGCCATTTAATGGAATGAGATAGATAATAAAAATATTTAGGTATAACACTATAATGTAAGGAAAAAACCTTGTGCCCTGTGTGCATTTCTTGTGCATTTGACACGTTCCATATCATAACGGTTTTTCCGTGCTATTGATCAATGGAACACGTAAATAACTAACTAAAATATGTAAGTGGAGCAGACACGGACGGGGGATCATCCTAGCGAAGATGTGAGCTGCAAGTGGGGAAATCCATTGAGGTAAACGACTTTGACAGATTATTATTGCGCTGAGCCTGTGAACGGTAATCTCGAAAATGGCGAGGCTGGTTGAATGTTCACGTACTACTGTAGTTATGATCTACGTAAAGAGGTAGGAGGAAACTACCACTAGGCGGTAAGTGGTTGGGACGTCTACGGCTCTTCACAGAATGTAGGGTCCGGAGGCTTGTCTGCTATGTAAAGTAGGATGGATCGCGGTCTGTGGCATCTCTGCCGAAAGAGCATCATGCTGGTGCTCTCACAAGTGTTTCGGAGTACATCGTTCGTCGTACATTGCTGAACATGCAGCTCCGCAGCAGATCAGCCCTTCGTGTTCACATGTTGACACAGCGACATTGTCAATTACGACTGCAGTGGGTACGAGACCATCGATCGATGTAAATGTGTCGGCTATTCGGGTGAATCACATTTTTATGACATTAGGTCGATGGTCGTTTCCGTCATCTCCACAAACGCCATCATCGAGGTGAGCGGCTGCTCGAAACATGCGGGGGGCCACGGACGCTGGTTGGTTGGGGCAATATTATCCTATGGGAGACGTTCTCCTGCCTTTGGAGGGGACCTGAGGTACTAATCGAAGAAGCTCTGACAGCTGCAAACCAGCTGCATCGCTTCAGGCTTGATGTCCTCCCCGACGGCGATGTCATCTTTCAACAGTATAGCTGTCCATGTCTCGGAGCGAGAACTGTGCTACAGTGGGTTGAGGAGCATTATAGTGAACTCACATTGATGTCCCGGCCACCAAATTCGCCAGATGTAAATCCCATGGAACCTATCTGGGTCGCTATCCGGCACCACCACCCCGTATGGAGCTCAGTGGCCCATTATTTACGCAGCCGGCCGGCGTGGCCGAGCGGTTCTAGGCGCTTCAAGCTGGAACCGCGAGACCGCTACGGTCTCAGGTTCGAATCCTGTCTGGGGCATGGCTGTGTGTGATGTCCTTAGGTTAGTTAGGTTTAAGTAGTTCTAAGTTCTAGGGGACTGATGACCTCATATGTTAAGTGCCGTAGTGTTCAGACCCATTACTGACGCCATTTACATGCCTTGTGCTTAGACATCTAATGCCACATACCTCCACAAAACTACGAACAAACTGTTGAATTCCTAATAAGGAAAATCAGTGATGTATTTCGTTCCAAAGTCGGACAAACAAACTATTAAGCAGGTGGTCATAATGTTTTGGCTCATCAGTGCACATTCGAATTTATAGTTACCCCGGTGGCACGAAGTACTCTGAGAAGTGAACTGGAAGCCCGAGTTATTATTTACTGCAAGGAGTAATACAAAATACTTCCTCCGATTTTCCAGTGATTAGCATTTGGCGCTTGTGCTACAGAAGTAGAATTGATCGTAAGTTCACAGTAATAGTCCCAATGCAAAGGGCTCGATCTTATAATTTTGGTTTATCTATCTAATAATTATACGCGTTATTAAAGTATTTAACTTCTAAACAGTATGATATAGATCTACGTATCTACTGTAATGTTAAGAGGACATTTCAATTTAAACGTTCAGGACATATCCATTATACAGTGATACTCAAGTCTCTTGTCATATAGCCGGCCGTTGTGGCCGAGCGGTTCTAGGTGCTTCAGTCCAGAACCAAGCTGCTGCTACAGTAGCAGGTTCGAATCCTGCCTCGGACATGGATGTGTGTGATGTCATTAAATTGGGTAGGTTTAAGTAGTTGTAAGTCTAGGGGATGATGACCTCATATGTTAAGTCACATAGTGCTTAGAGCCATTTGAACCATCTCTTGTCACTTCATATAATCTCCTTCAAACGATTTATAACGAGAGTTACGGTAATCAATAGTGCTGCTACTGGCAACTCTATAGGCAACACGAGTAAATGGTGAAAATGCTTGCAGTTAAACTATAAGGGTAATGAGTAATAAAAGAATTCAGGACTAATAACGAATTGTATTGGCACACTGGAAAGAAGTGCACAACCCATTTGGTGTCAGCAAAAAATGTAATATATTCTGTAAAGTAACCTAGAGTTCCCACGAAAAGTGTTTCAAAACAAGTTTAATGATTTACACTGAGATGACGAAAGTCATGGGATACATTCTGATATCGTATCGGAAATCATTTAGTCCGGCGTGTTGCAGCAGCTCGACGTGGCATGGATTCAGCAAGTCGTTGGAAGTCCCCTGCAGAAATATTGAGCACTGCAGCCTCTACGCCCGTCCATAGCTGCGAAGGTATTGCCGGTGCAGGATTTTGTGCACGAACTGACCTCTCGATTATGTCCCACAGATATTCGATGAGATGTCGGGCGATCTGGGTGACCAAATCATTCGCTCAAATTGTCCAGAATGTTCTTCAAGCCAATCGCGAACAACTGTGGCCAAGTGACGTAGTGAACTGTCATTGGGAACATGAAGCCCATGAATGGCTGCAGATGGTGCCCAAGTAGCCGAACATAACCATTTCCAGTCAATGATTGGTTCAGTTGGACCAGACGACCTAGTCCAACGTATATAAACAGGGTTTACATCATTATGGAGCCACAACCAGGTTGCACAGCGCCTTGTTGACAACTTGGGTCAATAGCTTCTTGGTGTCAGCTCTTACCAATTGAAATCAGGAGTCATCTGACCAGGCCCCGGTTCTCGAATCGTCTAGGGTTGAACACATGATTACGAGCCCAGGAGAGGCACTGCAGACGAGGTTTGCTGTTAGCAAAGGCACTCGCGAAGGTCGTCTGCTGCTACAGCCCAATAACGCCAAATTTTACCGCACTGCCCTAACGGATATATTCATAATACCGTCCCACACTGATATCTGCTTTTACTTCACGCAGTGTTGCTTGCTTCTGAGCACTGACAACTCTACGCAAACATCGCTGCTCTCGGTCGTTAAGGCGAAACCGTCGCTCACTGCTTTGCCATGGTGAGAGGTAATGCCAGAAATTTGGTATTCTCGGCACACTCTTGACACTGAGGATATCGGAATATTGAGTTCGCTAAGAATTTTCGAAATGGAATGTTCCATGCGTCTAGTTCCAGCTATCTTTCTGCGCTGGAAGGCTGTTAATTTCTGTCGTCGTAAAGCTTTTCACGCTAATCGCCTGAGTACATATGACAGCTCCGCGAATACATTTCCCTTTTATACTTTGTGTGCGGGATACTGTCGCCATTTGTGTACATGTATGTGGATATCGCTAACTCATGACTTTTGTGACTTCAGTGTCTAATTCCAGTTTATTTTAAATTTATATTTTGGAAAAATTCTAGGGGATACGGAAATAAGCTGCAATTGCTGCTAAACATAGCAGTTCATTTTCCGTAGCAGAAATTCTCGACACAGCGGTTCCATAATACTGATAGAAGTTGCTTGGCAAATCGCTCGTATATGGGGTCTCCAGGCGAGCGACCGATTACACGTGATATCTCATGCGACGGCTCGCTGCGATTCGCCGTCAAACCTATGACACTGTCTAGGAACATATGCAGGATACAATTTGAGTCCCCTTCAGCCTCATCAAATCACCACGAACAGTTTCGAAAGCACGGTACCATGACCAGGTGCCATTCCTTCTCCTACGGTATAGTTTTCTATCTAAAGATTCATTCCGAGCATTTTTTTTTTTTTCATTTCCCTTAACTCCTGTCACGCAACATTCTGTTTAGTGCAACAAATGAAACAAGCCAGATCGACTACAGACGCCTGAAAAACGAAACTGACTGGTAGTTCTAAGGGCCAGGTACAAACAATAGTCCGATTTGATGTAATTTATTTTAGTATTCGTTAATCTTTCGTGTGAAGCCTGATTGGCTATCGATGTGGATACGCGAAACCAGCCTTTCGTGTGAAACCTGGTTGGCTATCGATGTGGATACGCGTAAACAGCTTAAGTGATATTCAGTTGTTGAAGAATAAGAAAAAATATTGCCGACAACAACGGGCTACATAGAAGCAGTGTCACAGCTTCCCGCTTTCACAGCATACTTCGTTGTGAGCTCGTGAAAAGAAGTTATTCTCATGATTCGACCGAGCAGAGCAGGAGAGAATCGCGTTGCAACGGGAAGTTGCAAGAAATTTTAGTGTGAAAAGTGGCACATTTGACTGTATGTTTTTTGCGAAACTTGGGTGGGTGCGGCATGATGAAAAAATGACGACCCTTTCGTGATCCTAAATGTCACTTTTTATGTTGGAACCTTCGATATCTAAGTCATTAGGAACCAATCACTGATTTGACGAAGTAAAAGGTAAATAACACGTCGACAGAAGTAACGTCTTGAAGTCGAGGGGCGAGAAGAATTTATTAGAGCACTGAAAGACCAAATTCGAAACAAAGTAGTTGGAGTAGACGACATTCTCTCAAAATAAATAAATGTCGTGTGAAGAGGGCCTCCCGTCGGGTAGATCGTTCGTCTGGTGCAAGTCTTTCGATTTGACGCCACGTCGGTGACTTGCGCGTTGATGGGGATGAAATGATGATGATTAGGACAACACAACACCCAGTCCCTGAGCGGAGAAAATCTCCGACCCAGCAGGGAATCGAACCCGGGTCCTTTGGATTGACATTCTATCGCGGTGACCACGCAGCTACCGGGGGCGGACTCTGACAAAATGATTAAGATCCTTGGGGGAACCAAGAATTATAAAATTTCCACTGATATGAAGGATATAACAGATAAGCGAAATACCTTCGGTCTTCAAGATGAATGTGATAATAGCAATGCCAAAGAAACTAAGTGCTGACGAGTGCATTACTAAACAATTAGTTTAAAAATCATATTTGCAGAATACTGACATGAATCATCTACAGCGTATAGAAATGACAGAATTGGACCTGAAAAGAGATCAATTTTGGGGTATCCGAGAAATGCAGGATCATAACCATCTCACAACCAGTCTTGAAAGATAGACTGAAAAGAGGCAAAGACTCATAGCTACACATGATAGACTCACTATCCATACAGTGCAACGGGTGTTTTAATACAGGTGTTAAAACTATTAAAATATAAAAGTGAATGAAAAGTCCAATAGCCCGCTGATCCTGTATTTATTTAAGTGGATTAGATACCCACGCAACCGGTTTCGCAACTTTCCTGGTACACATGGTATGTCAGGTGGTATACGTTGTTATTCTAGAATGCCGCAGTGTAACAATGGCGTGGCTAAGCAAAGTTCTCAGCCCTCTTGAATTGTTAAAAGCCATCATCGATGATGAATGACCAGTCAGTGTTAAAATGGCGAACTGTCACCACTTTACCGATTAAAATATATTCCTGTCGTATTATGTCAAGTAACAGACAATGCCCCACATAAATGTTATCCAGGAAAGTAGGTATTGGGTCCGAAAGCCAACACGCTTATGTATGTTTGTCACCAACATAATAGACGGCAAGCACCTGTTGTAATGTATGAATTGTAGCTGTGGCTGTCCCAGTTATAAAATTATCTGTACATTCAAAGCATTTGTAGACTTAGAAATAACTTTTGACAATGTTAACTGAAATGCACTGTTTGTAATCGTGGGCTCATCAGGAATAAAATAAAGGGCGTACAAGGTTACCTATAAATTGTTCAGGAACTGGACTGTTTTCCTAAGAATTGAATGATATGAAAGGTAGACAGTAATTGAGAAGAGACTGAAATGGTGTTGTAGCCTATCCCCAAATTGTTCTGTCCTACAGACTGATCAAGCAATGAGGAAATTTGGAAGAGATATTAAAATTCATGGAGAAGAAATAAAACCTGTACGTTGCTGGTCACATAATGCTGGCAGACCCGACACAAAATAGAAGATCTGTTGAAGGAGTTGGAAAGTGCCCCGTAAAGAGTTTATAATAAGAACACCAACAAGAGTAAATGATACTGAGCAGTAGTCGGATTACTTGTGATACTGAAGGAATTATATTGGTAAATAAGACATTAAAACTCGTAGTTTAGTTTTACTATTTGAGTAGCAAAATTATGAGTACTGCAGAACTTAAGAGGACATAAAACTTAGATCGGTAATGAAAACAAGATTTTTTCCAGAAAAAGAAAAAGAAATTTAATTTTGAATAGCCTGCATGTTTTAAGTGTTGGAAAGTAGGAGATGAGGTATTGGCGGAAGTAAAACTGTAAGGACGGCTCGTGTGTAGAACATGGGTAGCTCAGGTGGAAGAACATTTGACCATGAAAGGCCATGGTCCTAGGTTCGAGTCCTGGTCCGGCACACAGTTTTAATCGACCAGAAAGTTCCCACTCACGAAGTTGCTCACTCAATACAAACCGATGAAGCTGTTGAAGTGTTTATCACTGCAGTCCAGGATGCAACGGCTGGCGCCAATCCAGTTATCGCCTCAGGAAATCCTGGGCATTATCTCCACGAGAAATCGTCTCAGAAGATATTGGCAGCACAGTAGGCGCTCCTTGAAAAACAGGCGTCAACAGACGCCAAGGAAATTATACTGTACAAATAAACATTTAGAAACGAACACTGGGATCATTAACTCGCCGAGCCGGGCACCACACGCGCAAATGTCTCGACACTTCACCACGGAGCGATACTTAGTAGGCACGCTGTAAGAACCTGACGGACCTGCTAGCTCCTCCGAGAGGAAGGTGGAAATAATGGCCAGAACGCTAGCAGAGTTTTCACGCCGAACTTCGACCTCACAGCTGCAGTGTTCACTCTTGAAGCAGACCAGGAGATTACACGACTTGTAACCCAGTCAGTGCACGACGAAATGAGACGTGCTGGTACACATGAGATTAAGCACACCTCTACTAGGAAAGTTCCCGTTCCAGACGGAATTCAAAACCTTGTTCCCAAGAATTTCACAGATAAAGCTGTAGAATAATAACACGCATCACGAATGTGATCCTCCGATACCTACACTTCCCCGACTTTTGGAAGGTAGCCGAGGTTCTCATACTCAGAAACCTAAGGATGACCACTCTCCCTCTCACAAAATTATCGACCCATCAGTTCTCTGAGCACGCTCAGCTAAATTGTTGAGAAGATGAACATATAACAGATGGTTAGAACACCAACAAGGGAACAGAGGCTATGTTCCTCAACATCGAAAAGTCTTTTGACCATCTCTGGCACAAAGGCCTCATCCGCAAACTCGGCGATACTGTTTTCCCCAATGGACTCGCATGTCTCTTGTAATCTCATCGCACACGCGGAACTTTCAACACTGACATTCACGGTAAACAGTCGACTCTTCATTGTATACAAGCCGGAGAACCCCAAGGTAACATCCTATGATTTTACCTCTACATTAACGATATTCCAACAACACATTGCAGTGTTACTACTTATCTCTGATCGGAGTGGGCAATTTCATAATTACTACTCCTATTAAAAAAAAACTTTTATTAAAGTGTAGCGCCATTTCTTAACAGACGCTGAATTGCAGATGACTGCCTACAACTGTACAAAAGTCATAACGCAAGCTGTCCTATACCACGGATTTTGAAACTTCCCCTTGCACGTCGAAATGAGGGAGTACGTAAATGATTTAACTCTCTTCTCACTTACTTTTCAAACTTAATCAAGCGCCTAATATTAAATTGTGCGGTGGCTAGATCCCAGTTACATGGTTCGACTGCGCATACGTGAAATGCATTTCCTGAATACACTAATTATGCATAAAATCTTATGGTGGAATTAACGTGAAATCTACAGCTTTTGGGGAAACATTTGGAGGAGGTGCACTGACAAGGGAAAACACTTGAAAGGCAACTCCGATTAAGACAGTTAATTTGTTACAATGATTGATAACGCAATGGAATACGTGACCTAGTGTTAGATCAACAATAAAATGTTTATAGTCCCTCATTTGTAGAGGTCAGGCTTAAATGAAGTTACAAGGTAAGCCCAGAGCGAATGATCTCAAAGGTGATGTCATGAAAGTTGGGATTCAATGTTAAAAGGCAGAATAATTTTACATGAATATTAAAATAGACAGACGAAAAATAGTAACAGAAAGGATTGAAACTTCCTCCACCACTACTGAACCACACCAGAACGAGCGGTCAAGCTATAGAGGGGCTTAAAGTCAAAGCATCCCCACCAAATCTAATAGATTCCGTAACTTCTGCGATATTTTAAAATTGTTATGTAAACTAGGGTTCATTCTGCACAGAATTATTTGTCCCAATCATTGACAAGCCCTATGCATGCGGTTTATTCGTTCTGTGCACAGACGGTGGTCGATCCATGCAAAAAGCCCTCTTCCAGTAATAAAAGAACAAAATTCAAATCTCACCATTAAAACACTCAACTCAGTTTAACATTGTGAGGTAATCACTGAAGGCTTTAATCCGACAGTGCAGATGCAAACTTTTACTTGGTTCTGCACGAGATTCATTACTGATAATCATCAAACCGCTTAAACCAAGGAATCAAATTTATATCAGTATCGTCAGGCTTGCACATTTAGGAAAGCACCATGTTTAAACAGATTCGAAGTATTTCTCAAATAAAGGAACACTAGTGCTGGTGGCAGGTGTTCCATGTTGACATGAACTAAGAGAGAAATATAATTCAAACAGCAACCATAAGATTCGATCAAGAAGAACTCAATGATTCGAAACGAAAAGCAGTTGTGAGTTCCTAATGAAATAATGGAGCAGTTTCCTGACCAAAACGAGTATCTATCCCACGGTTGTCAAATTTTTCCTGTTACGTTTCGCTTCTGAAACATAAATTTTCTTTCCTTCCTTAGCACTTCTCATTTTTGGCACAAAAATGGCCTATGATATCTATTTACTTCTGTCTTCAAGCACATCAGACTTAATCTTTATTTTTAAATTATCATACTTTTTTTTATTCAAAGGTTTCAAAAATTAACAATTACAACCACTTTATAAACAGCCGCAGCTGTACATGCAGTTATTAGAACTAAACAAGTATACGTATTTCACTAGATATTCTTTTACAAATTAGTTCACAATTTAGTGACAGTTAAAGTTTAACTGAGACTTAGTTAAAGTTTAACTGAGACTTAGTTAAAGTTTAACTGTTTTCATTTAAATTGCTTTTAATTAATTTAGAATTCTTTAATATTTGAAATATCTCGATAAGCAAATGACGACAGAATATAAGTCAACATTTAAATGCCAATTTGAAAACCGTTATTTTCAAACAGATCATACATGAAAGGAAATACACAAGAGTAAAAATGCACACAGTTCAAAATTAGGAAATTTTCGGACATATGCACTTTTAGTGTGATGTGTGTGCTTAAATTTGGGAAGAAAGCAGCTGCACTCATCTACATGACTACTCTGCAATTCATATTTAAGTGCTTGGCAGAGGGTTCATCGAACCACAATCATACTATCTCTCTACTATTCCACTCCCGAACAGCGAGCGGGAAAAACGAACACCTAAACCTTTCTGTTCGAGCTCTGATTTCTCTTATTTTATTTTGATGATCATTCCTACCTATGTAGGTTGGGCTCAACAAAATATTTTCGCATTCGGAAGAGAAAGTTGGTGACTGAAATTTCGTAAAAAGGTCTCGCCGCGACGAAAAACGTCTATGCTGTAATGACTTCCATCCCAACTCGTGTATCATATCTGCCACACTCTCTCCCCTATAACGCGATAATACAAAACGAGCTGCCCTTTTTTGCACCCTTTCGATGTCCTCCGTCAATCCCACCTGGTAAGGATCCCACACCGCGCAGCAATATTCTAACAGAGGACGAACGAGTGTAGTGTAAGCTGTCTCTTTAGTGGACTTGTTGCATCTTCTAAGTGTCCTGCCAATGAAACGCAACCTTTGGCTTGCCTTCCCGACAATATTATCTATGTGGTCCTTCCAACTGAAGTTGTTCGTAATTTTAACACCCAGGTACTTAGTTGAATTGACAGCCTTGAGAATTGTACTATTTATCGAGTAATCGAATTCCAACGGATTTCTTTTGGAACTCATGTGGTTGGATGTTTCAAAAAAGCTACTCGCAGATCCCCATCCATCTGCAGTCGAGAGTGCCGTATCGACTGACGTATTGTCCTGATAAATACCATTGCGGAAAAAGGTGATTCGCACAAGTAAGTTGATGAAAAGGGTAATAACACGTCCACTGCCGTTCTTGCTAAATTGGGATATTCATTCCAAGTCTAGACCCAAAAACTATTCAAGAGACTTCGCTTTAAATTCATATCAAAGTGCTCTATCACTAGAGAGTTCTATTAGCTCCTCATTTCCTTCTGCGATATTTTAAAATTGTTATGTAAACTAGGGTTCATTCTGCACAGAATTATTTGTCCCAATCATTGACAAGCCCTATGCATGCGGTTTATTCGTTCTGTGCACAGACGGTGGTCGATCCATGCAAAAAGCCCTCTTCCAGTAATAAAAGAACAAAATTCAAATCTCACCATTAAAACACTCAACTCAGTTTAACATTGTGAGGTAATCACTGAAGGCTTTAATCCGACAGTGCAGATGCAAACTTTTACTTGGTTCTGCACGAGATTCATTACTGATAATCATCAAACCGCTTAAACCAAGGAATCAAATTTATATCAGTATCGTCAGGCTTGCACATTTAGGAAAGCACCATGTTTAAACAGATTCGAAGTATTTCTCAAATAAAGGAACACTAGTGCTGGTGGCAGGTGTTCCATGTTGACATGAACTAAGAGAGAAATATAATTCAAACAGCAACCATAAGATTCGATCAAGAAGAACTCAATGATTCGAAACGAAAAGCAGTTGTGAGTTCCTAATGAAATAATGGAGCAGTTTCCTGACCAAAACGAGTATCTATCCCACGGTTGTCAAATTTTTCCTGTTACGTTTCGCTTCTGAAACATAAATTTTCTTTCCTTCCTTAGCACTTCTCATTTTTGGCACAAAAATGGCCTATGATATCTATTTACTTCTGTCTTCAAGCACATCAGACTTAATCTTTATTTTTAAATTATCATACTTTTTTTTATTCAAAGGTTTCAAAAATTAACAATTACAACCACTTTATAAACAGCCGCAGCTGTACATGCAGTTATTAGAACTAAACAAGTATACGTATTTCACTAGATATTCTTTTACAAATTAGTTCACAATTTAGTGACAGTTAAAGTTTAACTGAGACTTAGTTAAAGTTTAACTGAGACTTAGTTAAAGTTTAACTGTTTTCATTTAAATTGCTTTTAATTAATTTAGAATTCTTTAATATTTGAAATATCTCGATAAGCAAATGACGACAGAATATAAGTCAACATTTAAATGCCAATTTGAAAACCGTTATTTTCAAACAGATCATACATGAAAGGAAATACACAAGAGTAAAAATGCACACAGTTCAAAATTAGGAAATTTTCGGACATATGCACTTTTAGTGTGATGTGTGTGCTTAAATTTGGGAAGAAAGCAGCTGCACTCATCTACATGACTACTCTGCAATTCATATTTAAGTGCTTGGCAGAGGGTTCATCGAACCACAATCATACTATCTCTCTACTATTCCACTCCCGAACAGCGAGCGGGAAAAACGAACACCTAAACCTTTCTGTTCGAGCTCTGATTTCTCTTATTTTATTTTGATGATCATTCCTACCTATGTAGGTTGGGCTCAACAAAATATTTTCGCATTCGGAAGAGAAAGTTGGTGACTGAAATTTCGTAAAAAGGTCTCGCCGCGACGAAAAACGTCTATGCTGTAATGACTTCCATCCCAACTCGTGTATCATATCTGCCACACTCTCTCCCCTATAACGCGATAATACAAAACGAGCTGCCCTTTTTTGCACCCTTTCGATGTCCTCCGTCAATCCCACCTGGTAAGGATCCCACACCGCGCAGCAATATTCTAACAGAGGACGAACGAGTGTAGTGTAAGCTGTCTCTTTAGTGGACTTGTTGCATCTTCTAAGTGTCCTGCCAATGAAACGCAACCTTTGGCTTGCCTTCCCGACAATATTATCTATGTGGTCCTTCCAACTGAAGTTGTTCGTAATTTTAACACCCAGGTACTTAGTTGAATTGACAGCCTTGAGAATTGTACTATTTATCGAGTAATCGAATTCCAACGGATTTCTTTTGGAACTCATGTGGTTGGATGTTTCAAAAAAGCTACTCGCAGATCCCCATCCATCTGCAGTCGAGAGTGCCGTATCGACTGACGTATTGTCCTGATAAATACCATTGCGGAAAAAGGTGATTCGCACAAGTAAGTTGATGAAAAGGGTAATAACACGTCCACTGCCGTTCTTGCTAAATTGGGATATTCATTCCAAGTCTAGACCCAAAAACTATTCAAGAGACTTCGCTTTAAATTCATATCAAAGTGCTCTATCACTAGAGAGTTCTATTAGCTCCTCATTTCCTACTGTTAACAAGTGGTCTGCTATGATCGTATCGAATTGATTGTGGATCCAGTCATACTCAGATGAAGATCTGAAAGTTATCCTCGAAATGTTGACGAAGGTTTCCGAAATGTACTACATTAAGTCTACCAATTTTATCTACTCCCAACTCATTTTCTTTCACCGTATCAGTCAGAGGAGAAAACATCTCGCAATTACCCTTCCCCATCTGGCTTTTCCAGAGTCGAAGTTGTCCCTCACAGGCAAGCACTTCCTCGTCTAGAAAGATATTACTATTTCGGTCTTGAAGTGGTATGTTAAGATTATTCAAATTCTCATAACCGTCGACCAAGGAGCACAATATTGGAAGCCATTTTTCATCAAGAAACAAAGCAGTAACTGCAGGACTGCTGTTCAGTAGGAAAACACGAAGTCCATCCTTCAGATCCAAAGAATTTTACTACGAGACAACAAACGTACCTTCGTGTGCAATGGAAGCGAATCATGAGTAGAATCCATCTCCTTCCAAAGAATGGAATATGGCTCATGCTTTCACAAAATGTACATCATTCAGAATTTTATTGAATTTCGGTTGTTGTATTCTAGAAACCAATGCCTCCCTGTGTATCACGCAATGTGTGAATTTCACAGGATAAATAGCCCAAATCTTGCAATGAACCCCGTTTTAGTGCCAGTAAATGCGCCACCCCATCGGTACGTACACAAACACAGTTTGTCCATGACAGATTGTTGCCAATCAAAAAGGAATTCACAAGAATTCGACCCTTCCTGAGTTTTGCAATATAGGAAGTCCTCGTGGAATCGTTCTCATAACAGTACTATATAAAAACAAGAAATTGGAAAAGATTTCCGATATCAGTACTGTCATCAAGTTGTAGGGTGTGTCTGTCATGAAGACGTGGTAGTAATTGATTTTTCATGTCAGTGACTGTTGCGTCAATACGACGTACAGAAACTCGAGACATTCGTACAATCCCCTCAGGCTAAATGTGCGCAACTATGATTATAACCACAGGTGGAAACATAATCGGTCGAAAACACTATTCCTTGATAAAAATTAACCCCCAATGAAGCTTAAACTAAGCGTACAGACAAAGCAACATCAATAAGCCCCTGTACCACAGCAAATCAACAGCTGCCCTTTTCTAGCCAACAAACCGACAACGACAGGGAAGCCGAACACACACAAATGGAGACGAAAACCCGCATGAGCTTCTGTACTGAGCGGCCTGTTTTATGATCAAATTGACCTCCCTGATGACGACTTTAGCATGTCACAGGTACTCAGAAGCTGAAGTTTGCCCAGGACACACCATCAGTGACCAGCGATAATGGCAGTCTACCATTTACCAACATATCCTTATACTTAAGCTAATCATCCGTCAGTTACCTTGCTACCCGCCAAAACTGTCACTGAGGTTTTTTCCTAACAGCACTTCCGGTGGAACTTTCTCCCTTCTGCCCTGACACTTTTATTCTTTAACCGCTTTCTGTCTACGGTCTCGTAGATAGGACCTTATTAGTAGGTGGCGTGAGGAAAAAGTTTCAGTCTCGTATCCTGTGAGTCCCATTTCGCTGAGGTGACAGCAGATTTTTTGTGATGGTCTCCGTGCAGATCGAGGATATAGGAGCTCCACTTCTTATTATTATTTAACTAGTTCACGCTAACGAGGGGAAGCCCTCAGACACGGCCAACCGATTCGGCCCTTGGCAGGTTGCATGTGCACCAGCTAATCTGAAGGACTCTGTTTCTTTGGCTCACTAACCACCCACTCTCCCGATTTTAAGAAAAACCACATCTGCAGATATGACGTGGAATAGATTTAAAATTGACGGGTTCGATCGATAATTGAAAACTGAGCATTTTTTAGAGGATATATGAGGTCCGCAAACGCATTTTTCCCGAAAAATCGTGAAAAGAAAATTTTACGACCACTACTTATTCAACTCATAAAGAAAATAGCTTTCAACCAAATTGGCGCTGGCAGAGCGAAGAAGACGCCTGGCTGGGGAGCGGGATAGCTGGTTCGATTCCTGCAAGCAGTCAAATCAAAATTGGTGGGAGTAGGAGGGCTACCAAAGTAAATATATCAAGAAGGAATAATAACTAGGTAGGGCACTAAATTTAGCGTCTGTTTTTGATTATTAAAGAGTTGTCGTTTTAATATTGGTTGTTTTACAGTCGCTTTTTAATCACACTGTTACGTGTCTTCAAAGACCATCGAACAACTAAATGGGGGGGAATTTATCATGTTGTTGTTGTGGTTGTCTTCAGTCCTGAGACAGGTTTGATGCAGCTCTCCATGCCACTCTATCCTGTGCAAGCCTCTTCATCTCCCAGTACCTACTGCAACCTACATCCTTCTGAATCTCCTTAGTGTAGTCATCTCTTGGTCTCCCTCTACGATTTTTACCCTCCAAGCTGCCCTCCAATGCTAAATTTGTGATCCCTTGATGCCTCAGAACATGTCCTACCAACCGATCCCTTCTTCTAGTCAAGTTGTGCCACAAACTTCTCTTCTCCCCAATCCTATTCAATACCTCCTCGTTAGTTATGTGATCTACCCATCTAATTTTCAGCATTCTTCTGTAGCACCACATTTCGAAAGCGTCTATTCTCTTCTTGTCCAAACTAGTTATTGTCCATGTTTCACTTCCATACATGGCTACACTCCATACAAATACTTTCAGAAACGACTTCCTGATACATAAATCTATATTCGATGTTAACAAATTCTCTTCTTCATAAACGCTTTTCGTGCCATTGCCAGTCTACATTTTATATCCTCTCGACTTCGACCATCATCAGTTATTTTGCTCCCCAAATAGCAAAACTCCTTTACTACTTTAAGTGTCTCATTTCCTAATCTAATTCCCTCAGCATCACCCAATTTAATTTGAGTACATGCCATTATCCTCGTTTTGCTTTTGTTGATGTTCATCTTATATCCTCCTTTCAAGACACTGTCCATTCCATTCAACTGCTCTTCTAAGTCCTTTGCCGTCTCTGACAGAAGTTTTTACTTCTTCTCCATGAATTTTTATACCTACTCCAAATTTTTCTTTTGTTTCCTTTACTGCTTGCTCAATATACAGATTGAATAACATCGGGGAGAGGCTGAAGCCCTGTCTCAGTCCTTTCCCAACCACTGCTTCGCTTTCATGACCCTCGACTCTTATGACTGCCATCTGGTTTCTGTACAAATTGTAAATAGCCTTTCGCTCCCTGTATTTTACCCCTGCCACCTTCAGAATTTGAAAGAGAGTATTCCAGTCAACATTGTCAAAAGCTTTCTCTAAGTCTACAAATGCTAGAAACGTAGGTTTGCCTTTTCTTAATCTTTCTTCTAAGATAAGTCGTAAGGTCAGTATTGCCTCACGTGTTCCAACATTTCTACGGAATCCAAACTGATCCTTCCCGAGGTCCGCATCTACCAGTTTTTCCATTCGTCTGTAAAGAATTCGCGTTAGTATTTTGCAGCTGTGACTTATTAAACTCATAGTTCGGTAATTTTCACATCTGTCAGCACCTGCTTTCTTTGGGATTGGAATGATTATATTCTTCTTGAAGTCTGAGGGTATTTCGCCTGTCTCATACATCTTGCTCACCAGATGGTAGAGTTTTGTCATGACTGGCTCTCCCAAGGCTGTCAGTAGTTCTAAAGGAATGTTGTCTACTCCGGGGGCCTTGTTTCGACTCAGTCTTTCAGTGCTCTGTCAAACTCTTCACGCAGTATCTTATCTCCCATTTCGTCTTCATCTACATCCTCTTCCATTTCCATAATATTGTCCTCAAGTACATCGACCTTGTATAAATCTTATATATACTCCTTCCACCTTTCTGCCTTCCCTTCTTTGCTTAGAACTGGGTTGCCATCTGAGCTCTTGATATTCATACATGTGGTTCTCTTCTCTCCAAAGGTCTCTTTAATTTTCCTGTAGGCAGTATCTATCTTACCCCTAGTGAGATAACCATCTACATCCTTACATTTGTCCTCTAGCCATCCCTGCTTAGCCATTTTGCACTTCCTGTCAATCTCATTTTTGAGACGTTTGTATTCCTTTTTGCCTGCTTTATTTTCTGTATTTTTATATTTTCTCCTTTCATCAATTAAATTCAATATTTCTTCTGTTACCCAAGGATTTCTAGCAGCCCTCGTCTTTTTACCTACTTGATCCTCTGCTGCCTTCACTACTTCATCCCTCAGAGCTACCCATTCTTCTTCTACTGTGTTTCTTTCCCCCATTGCTGTCAATTGTTCCCTTATGCTCTCCTTGAAACTCTGTACAACCTCTGGTTCTTTCAGCTTATCCAGATCCCACCTTTTTGCGGTTTCTTCAGTTTTAACCTACAGTTCATAACCAATAGATGGTGGTCAGAGTCCACATCTGCCCCTGGAAATGTCCTACAATTTAAAACCTGATTCCTAAATCTCTGTCTTACCATTATATAATCTATCTGATACCTTTTAGTATCTCCAGGATTCTTCCATGTATGCAACCTTCTTTTATGATTCCTGAACCAAGTGTTAGCTATGATTAAGTTATGCTCTGTGCAAAATTCTACCAAGCGGCTTCCTCTTTCATTTCTTAGCTCCAATCCATAATCACCTACTATGTTTCCTTCTCTCCCTTTTCGTACTGACGAATTCCAGTCACCAATGCCTATTAAATTTTCGTCTCCCTCCACTACCTGAATAATTTCTTTTATCTCATCATACATTTCATCAATTTCTTCATCATCTGCAGAGCTAGTTGGCATATAAACTTGTACTACTGTGGTAGGTGTGGGCTTCGTATCTATCTTGGCCACAATAATGCGTTCACTATGCTGTTTGTAGTAGCTTACCCGCACTCCTATTTTTTTATTCATTATTAAACCTACTCCTGCATTACCCCTATTTGATTTTGTATTTATAACCCCGTATTCACCTGACCAAAAGTCTTGTTCGTCCTGCCACCGAACTTCACTAATTCCCACTATATCTAACTTTAACCTATCCATTTCCCTTTTTAAATTTTCTAACCTACCTGCCCGATTAAGGGATCTGACATTCCACGATCCGTTCCGTAGAACGCCAGTTTTCTACTGAGTAGTCCACGCCCGGAGATCCGAATGGGGACTATTT
Organism: Schistocerca gregaria; assembly: GCF_023897955.1. Taxonomy (NCBI): domain Eukaryota; kingdom Metazoa; phylum Arthropoda; class Insecta; order Orthoptera; family Acrididae; genus Schistocerca; species Schistocerca gregaria. The sequence goes on from NC_064923.1 coordinate 663,170,572, forward strand.
TACCTCCGGAATATTTTACGCAAGAGGACGCCATCATCATTTAATCATACAGTAAAGCTGCATGTCCTCGGGAAAAATTACGGCTGTAGTTTCCCCTTGCTTTCAGCCGTTCGCAGTACCAGCACAGCAAGGCCGTTTAGGTTAATGTTACAAGGCCAGATCAGTCAATCATCCAGACTGTTGCCCCTGCAACTACTGAAAAGGCTGCTGCCCCTCTTCAGGAACCACACGTTTGTCTGGCCTCTCAACAGATACCCCTCCGTTGTGGTTGCACCTACGGTACGGCTATCACTGAGGCACGCAAGCCTCCCCACCAACGGCAAGGTCTATGGTTCATGGGGGGGGGGGGGGGGAATTTATCATAAAAACATTCAAAGCAAATAAATTCGCGGCAGCAAGAACATCCAACGAATGCAGTCATCGAGCACCTACATCGTTTCTTCTCAAGATTCGTCGATAAACAGACTTGTTTCACATTACAAATATTTATTTTTCGGCAGTAATATTCCAGAAATTCGGTGCTAAAAGCTGATCGTGAAGGATGCTATGGATCGTTATTGTCCGCACAGTCGTGTAATTCCCGCTAGGTTTCCAGAAGCGATCTGTAGCTATGAAGCCTGAAAATAAAGTTTTTAACTTGGCTTCTATTAGGGGGAAGATTTGTCTGATGGCGTAATAGAAGAAACAGGAGTGGATATAGAAGAGATAGAGGATCCAGTATTAAAATCGGAATTTAAAAGGGCTTTGGAAGATTTAAGCTCGAATGAGGCAGAAGGGATGGATGACATTTCATCGCAATTTCTAAAGTCACTGGGGGAAGTGGTAATAAAACAACTATTCACGTTGGTGTTAGAATGTATGAGTCTGGAGATATATCATCTGACTTTCGGAAAAAAATCATCCACACGATTCCGAAGACTGCAAGAGCCGACAAGTTCGAGAATTATCCCACAATCAGCTTAACAGCTCTTGCATACAATTTCTGACAACAATAATAGGCAGAAGAATGGAAAAGAAAATTAATGATGTGTTAGATGATTATTAGTTTGGCTTTAGGAAAGGTAAAGGCTCCATAGAGGCAATGCTAACGTACGGTTGATAATAGAAGCAAGACTAAAGGGAAGTCTCGATATCTACGTAGGATTCGTTGACCTGTAAAAGGCGTTCGACAAAGTCAAATGGTGGAAGCGGTCGAAATTCTGATGAAACTAGGGATAAGCTGTAGGAGAAGATGGTTAGTATAAAATATGTCAAGCGCCAAGAGGAAACAAGAAGAGTGGAAGACCAAGAACGAAGTGTTCGGATTAGAAACGGTGTAAGACAGTGTGTGGCCTTTCGCCCCCACTGTTCAGTCTGCAAATCGAAGAAGCAATGATGGATATAAAAGAAAGGTTCAAGAGTGGAATCAAAATTAAAGGTGAAGCGATATCATTGATAAGATTCGCTGAAGACATTTCTATCCTTAGTGGAAATGAAGAACTACAGGATCTGCTGAATGGAATGAATAGTATAATGAGTACAGAATATGGATTGAGAGTAAATCGAAGAAAGACTAAAGTAAAGAGAAGTCGCAAAATTGAGAACAGTGAGAAACTTAACATCAAGATTGATGATCACAAAGCAGATAAAGTTAAGGAATTCTGCTACCTAAGTACCAAAATTACCCATGAAGGACGGAGCAAGGAGGACATAAAAAAAGCAGACAAGCACTGGCAAGGAGGGCATTTTTGGCTAAGAGAAATCTACTAGTATCAGACATTTGTCTTAATTTGAGGAAGAAATTTCTGAGAATGTACGTTTGAAGCATAGGATTGTATGGCAGTAAAACATAGACTGTGAGAAAACCGGGACAGAAGAGAATCGAAGCATTTGGCATGCTTTGCTACAGATGAATGTTGAAAATTAGGTGGACTGATAAGGTAAGGAATGAGGAAGTTCTGCGCAGAATCGTTCAGCGCAGAATCGTAGAGGAAAGGAAAATTTGGAAAAAAACTGACAAGGAGAAGGGACGTGATGGGAGAGCATCCGTTAGGACAGTAGAGAATGACTTCCATGGTATTAGAGGGAGCTGCAGAGGATAGAAACTGTAGAGATTGGAATACATCCAGCAGATAATTGAAGATATATGTCGCAAGTGCTACTTTGAGATATCGAGCGGGGTAGCCGCGCGGTCTTGGGCGTCTTGCCACAGTTCGTGCTGCTCCCCCCGTCGGAGGTCATCAGATTGGTCTGGAGTGTGTGTGTGTGTGTGTTGTCCTTAGCGTAAGTTAGTTTAAGTTACATTAAGTAATGTGTAAGCGTAGGGATCGATGATCTCAGTAGCTTGGTCCCACAGGAACTTACTCCAAATTTCCAAAAATTAAGAGATTTGTGCAGGAAAGGAATTCATGATGGGCCGCATCAAATCAGTCAGATGATGGTTGGAAAAAAAAGAAAAAAGACGATAAAACTAAGCTCACACTGCCGGCACACATGTGTAGAGTTTGGAGGAACTATTTCCACCGTGCAAGTCTATTGACCCCCGTCATCTGAAAACATGTAATCATAAATGACGGTACTAGTTCGTCCACTCCAGGAATTCATATGAGATAGACTTATCAGCAAGATATTGTCTGAAAGCTTTCTCACTCTTGCAAATGCACTTTGCAATCGAACATACACTCCTGGAAATGGAAAAAAGAACACATTGACACCGGTGTGTCAGACCCGCCAAACTTGCTCTGGACACTGCGAGAGGGCTGTACAAGCAATGATCACACGCACGGCACAGCGGACACACCAGGAACCGCGGTGTTGGCCGTCGAATGGCGCTAGCTACGCAGCATTCGTGCACCGCCGCCGTCAGTGTCAGCCAGTTTGCCGTGGCATACGGAGCTCCATCGCAGTCTTTAACACTGGTAGCATGCCGCGACAGCGTGGACGTGAACCGTATGTGCAGTTGACGGACTTTGAGCGAGGGCGTATAGTGGGCATGCGGGAGGCCGGGTGGACGTACCGCCGAATTGCTCAACACGTGGGGCGTGAGGTCTCCACAGTACATCGATGTTGTCGCCAGTGGTCGGCGGAAGGTGCAAGTGCCCGTCGACCTGGGACCGAACCGCAGCGACGCACGGATGCACGCCAAGACAGTAGGATCCTACGCAGTGCCGTAGGGGACCGCACCGCCACTTCCCAGCAAATTAGGGACACTGTTGCTCCTGGGGTATCGGCGAGGACCATTCGCAACCGTCTCCATGAACTGGGCTACGGTCCCGCACACCGTTAGGCCGTCTTCCGCTCACGCCCCAACATCGTGCAGCCCACCTCCAGTGGCGTCGCGACAGGCGTGAATGGAGGGACGAATGGAGACGTGTCGTCTTCAGCGATGAGAGTCGCTTCTGCCTTGGTGCCAATGATGGTCGTATGCGCGTTTGGCGCCATCCAGGTGAGCGCCACAATCAGGACTGCATACGACCGAGGCACACAGGGCCAACACCCGGCATCATGGTGTGGGGAGCGATCTGCTACACTGGCCGTACACCTCTGGTGATCGTCGAGGGGACACTGAATAGTGCACGGTACATCCAAACCATCATCGAACCCATCGTTCTACCATTCCTAGACCGGCAAGGGAACTTGCTGTTCCAACAGGACAATGCACGTCCGCATGTATCCCGTGCCACCCAACGTGCTCTAGGTGTAAGTCAACTACCCTGGCCAGCAAGATCTCCGGATTTGTCCCCCATTGAGCATGTTTGGGACTGGATGAAGCGTCGTCTCACGCGGTCTGCACGTCCAACACGAACGCTGGTCCAACTGAGGCGCCAGGTGGAAATGGCATGGCAAGCCGGTCCACAGGACTACATCCAGCATCTCTACGATCGTCTCCATGGGAGAATAGCAGCCTGCATTGCTGCGAAAGGTGGATATACACTGTACTAGTGCCGACATTGTGCATGCTCTGTTTCGTGTGTCTATGTGCCTGTGGTTCTGTCAGTGTGATCATGTGATGTATCTGACCCCAGGAATGTGTCAATAAAGTTTCCCCTTCCTGGGACAATGAATTCACGGTGCTCTTATTTCAATTTCCAGGAGTGTAAATCCTCCGCTCACCAGCGAGGAGCCTAAGCCGCCGGCCAGTGCCTCTGATGTTGAAAGGCGTTAACATTATACTGTAGGTTTATAATCGGTAGTCACAAGAGTTGCTTTTCTCGATATCTCGGAAAGTATGCGTTTGTGGACCACATATATGACAATGAAAATTGCCCAGTGTTTTCAGTATCCATCGACCACATCAGTTTTGAGTCGACTGCGCGTCATGATCTTTAGGAGTGGTTTTCTCAAAAACGGAGTGCTAGTGAGCCAAAATATCTTAGAGTCCTTCAGTTTATGTGGTACATTGGCGACCTAGCACACATGAGTCGAATAGGTTGGCCATGTCTCAGCCCTTCCCTTGAATGACAGAAGCAGCAGCTGACGTAAAAAAAAGGTAAAGAAAAAAAAGGAACCTATTTCCCCAATCTCTAAGCGCAGCAACACAGATTCAGGAGAACTGACTGTGCTAGGGAAGAGTTTCATATTCATCAGGGGACCATTAGACTATCCTAATGACTGGTCATTGCACTTGCGGGCTGAAGAAGAAGACTAAGTAGAAACGAAGATGTTTTCAGGCTGACACAAGGGAGGACAGTTTACGCTAGTTTAGTGTACATTCGGCTACTACCTCCTTCAAGACCACTTACAGCCAGTGTAGCAATCGCATCATGGAATTTCCTAACATGAATACATGCTACATAAGGAGATAACGCCTACAGAGGAACGTAAGGTGCATCCGCTTGCAATCGATTATGAATACCGTACAAAGTCATGTAAGGGAACAATACGAAAACCAAGGAATGCTAGCATCACCCTAAATATCTGCACCGCTGCCAACATGAGTGAGGTAGTAATCATCATTGGTGGTGTTGAAAAGTAGCCTAATTCATTATAGGTCCATAATCCCCCTTACAGATGGAGTCATTATCACGATAGAAACAGAATTTGCGAATAAGTTACCTTCGTCTTTGACTATAATTTAGATCAGATCCCATGAGAGAAGATAAGTTTCCCGTGACCGGAAAGGAGATTAAGCCACATCTTTCTATAAAGAAGGAAGTAGAACTGATCCACAGAACTACCGTCCTTTATCACTCACATCTATTTGTAGCAGAATTTTAGAACATAGTCCGAGTTTTAACACCTACCTAGACTGAGATAATCTTCTGCATGGTAGAATGTATGGGTTCAGAAAACGTCTACCATAAGAAACTCACCTCGACCTCCTCGCACATATTTATTTATTGTTCATAATTACAGCCTATTATCTAAAAAGCTAAAATATGCAACACAGATCACATTTCCGTGGATAGTTATAAGTTATGTATTAATTATTTATTCTCGATACTTAATATTTTTTTTTAAAAAGAGGGATTAAAAAAGAAAAAATCTACAACTACTTCTACTACTACAAAACAACACTAAAACCTTTAACCAATAACCCAGCTACTAATCTGCTACAAACACTAGAATTTGTTCTCTATTTTTCCATTTATTTTGGTGCACTTAACTTGTACGTGGTTGTTTCCGCTACTGAATCCACTCTGGTACCCCAGGCATAGTCTGCTGGATTCCTTGGGCGTCGGGCAGCACGTCAGCAGCGTTGCCACTGTAGTGAGTAATACCATCCACCACTCTTACTTCTTAAAGTCCACACTTCCATGATCACTTGCACCAGTGCAATATAGATCCTTGGGGCAGTATTCCATTCAGTGGTCACCAAGCTCGTCATTTCTCTCCATCTGCAGAGTTTGATGTCTAGCCTGGACGGAAGCATAATTACTTATGGTTGAATTCCTTGTGAAGTCTTGCTTGGCCTTCCTGGATACTGCGGCTGCAGTATCGCCCAAGATGCGCCAGGTCAACTCTCTCCTTAGCGCTGCTTTGGGATCCAACATCCCTAATGCCTGACGTTCATTACCCACTGCATCTTCGCAGAGAGCGCAGTCCCACAATATGTGTTCTGGTGTTGACCACAGTGCCGCAGGCGCAGCTATCATTCATCTGTCTTCTTATTTTGTATAGGTACGTGGCGTAAGGCCCAGAGCCAGTCAGGTAATGTATTGATCCACTCGATGGCTTAAGAAATCTCATTTTTAATCTCTCCCTGATTTAGGTAGAATTTCGTATGTTCTCCTGCCAGTGCCTGAAGTTTCCCATTCATTTCGCCACAGTTGTAATATGCGATCTTTTATTGCCTTTTTCGCATTGGAGTCACTCCCAAGCACTCTTCGTACTTCCATTTCATTTCATTGCCTTTCTTTAAAAAGTAAAAGGCTTCCCTTTTCCTAATTTCCAAGTCCTAGAATTACTAACGAAGTATCATTCGGGGTAGTGCCGTAGGCCCCCATTAATCATTGTAACACTCCTCGTTGAACTCTTCTCGCTGTTGAGGTTGGCTTCACTGCTGCAGTCTATGAGCCCTGACGCTCGTACCTTATCCTACGACTGAAGCTGATGTAAATTGGTGGTATACTCTGTCTTCAAGGGATGCCGAAATTGCCTGTTTGCAATGGTTACAATTTTATTCATTACGTTGGTACCTTTCCTGCCTGCTTCCTCCATATGATGTGCAAAGTTACGACGATCGTCGAGAAATACCCCTATGTATCTCGTTACTGCGCTTCTTCTAATCGTTATATCATTTAATTTTATGGTTTCTTGTTAGGTTCCCTTTCAGCAGGAGGTACGTTGTTTTGTGAGGTGCTAGTGACAATTTAATACTTCGACTGCAGCCCTCAATATCAAGAAGGGCCGCATTACATTTGTCTTCTATACTTCTTCTGGAGTCACCACTTACAACGAACAGCACGCCATCTGCAAATGCCACCAGTCCGCTTATGTTACCGCTGTCATGTAACTTCTGTAGTTGGGCTCCAGTGCTACATCGCAAAACTCTGGACCACACATTGATCCCTGCGGACACCCTTTTGTTATTGTCTTCGTTACTTTCTTTCCTGTGTATGTTAAAGAAGCATGTCGCCCGTGGTAATAATCTCTCAGGCAATTATACAGCGCTTCTGGACACTCCAAATCCCTAAGGCGACCAAAGAAAGACGGCCACCATAGACTATCGAAAGTGCCAGCAATATCAATCATCACCGCTAGAGCGCACGTAGAATGAGCATCTGTCGCTAGCAAAATAGCCTCATAAACTGCGTGTTCAGTTGACTTGCCTCTTATAAACCAGTACTGGTGAGGGCTCATTCCGTGTAGCAGTCTGTGATACTGTAATCTTTTGCATAAAAGTTTTTCAAATATCTTTCCGAGAACGTTCAAAGACAAATTGGTCTGCAGGATTTGGGTATCATGGCTCTTTATCTTACCCCATACTACTTATTACCACTTCAGCGTCCTTCCACGGTGCAGGGGCCCTTTCTTGCAAGAGACTCTCATTGTACAGATCGCACAAGTAACTATCTAATTGGTCACATAAGGTTTGTATTACTTCAGCAGAGATCCCGTCCGGTCCTGAAGATTTTTTTCTTTTTCAGTCTTAAAATTATATGCCTAATTTCTTCTTGTGCGAAGGGGCACACAAGTTTATTGTTCCTACATTCTTCCCATAACATGGCCCGTAACCGACGCTGATCACCTGTCTCGCCTTCTTCTCCGTCGTCAGTAAGTAGTAGCAGGGCAACTGCCTGTTCCCGACTTTCTGTTGCCATCCCATCAGTCCTTCTGAGAGTGGATAAGACTATTGATGATCTTATTTTCTGGCAGACTATTTTATATGGTACAGCCCAGGGATTGGTTTCTAAGTTAGCCTCCACGAATCGCTTCCATCGTCTCTTTTTTATTTTCCACAACTCTTCCTTAAAACGTTGTTTAAAATACCTGTATCTATGCAACCTTCGGACTCTTCCTTCTTGAGTTATGCTGCTCTGGTGTACCTTCCTGGCTATTCTTCTTTTGCTTCTTAATTGCTGCAGTGCCGCTGTCCAGATGCGAGGTACTCCTTTAGAATGACCTCTGATAGCAGTTATCGATTCCTCCATCGCTCTATGTTTACTCATTGTCAGTTCTTGCACTTTAACATCTACATTGTCACCCAGCGATGGAGTTCCTGGACGGCCAGTTAGAGTCCTTGATCTTATATTTGGGCCTTATGCGCACATTTTCTATGTCGTCTTGGATTTCTCTTCCTATAGTGTATGGTATTGTGATCAAACGATGTCATTCCACTCGAAACCTTCGGGTCTTTCACACGGCGCGCCGCTGCCATATTTGCTAAAGTAACGTCAATATTTGACGTTGCTCCGACCCCCCCTTCGTAGGTTGGCAGATTGTGAGTTGCATTCAATACCTGTAGGTTGAGTTCCATAATGGCTTCTTCTAGTTTTCCACGGTCATCAATCACAATCAGGCGACTACGCCACAATACTGACTTCGCATTTGCATCAATAGAGTACGCAAGATGCTTAGTTCGTCCTAGATGACTAATATCTTTTAGTCTTAGTAAATACTTTCCAATCTCATCACTAAACCGAAAATACATGAAAACCAGGATGGAACTCTCCCTTTCGGTTAACATTCCACACAGATTACGTGTTCTGAACAGTATTGTGATATTTTTGTCATTGTTATGGCCTTGTTAAGTACTACTATTGCTGCCATAGGACGCTGCCCTTGTGTGACTATCTGAGCATTTATTGCCGTACTGTGGATTTTTCCTGCTCTCGTATACGGTTCTTGGAAGCACATTACATCTTCACACATAATCTTCCTAGCAAGGAAAATGTAAAAAAAAGTCAGTTCCGTTTTTCTAGACTTCCGCCTGTTGGCTTCATATGTGTCTTGGTCATGGCCACACACACCTGTCGCATTACCCTGTTATTGTTATTATAACTTCTTTTAACTTCATTAAACTGCAGGCATGATCATAGTTGGAGAAATGAATAAATGTCCTTAACAAAAACTGGATACTGTTCAGTAATTAAAATGTTTGCTTGAATCCTTGCTTCATACTGTAAGGGATTCACGGAATTATCATCACATGAAAAACCCTACGACACACGTAAATGTGAACGGTATATCAAATGAAACTTCCTGGCAGATTAAAACCGTGTGCCGGACCGAGACTCGAACTCGGGACCTTTGCCTTCCGCGTTCGAGTCTCGGTCTGGCACACGGTTTTAATCTGCCAGGAAGTTTCATATCAGCGCACACTCCGCTGCAGAATGAAAAACTCATTCTCAGTACATCAAATTTTCGAATGTGTGTGAATTCCTAAGGGATCAAACGGCTGAGGTCATCGGTCCCTAGACTTACACACTACTTAATTTAACTTATGACAAGAACAACACACACACACCCATGCCTGAGGGAGGACTCAAACCTCCGGTGGGAGGGAACAGTGCATCAAACCAGTCAAATTTGTCTCGGGAGATACTCTTCATCCCGAGCAAAAGGAACACGGAATAGATAGATACGTAGAGCCTGAATCAATACACACCGAAACAATCAGGCCACAATCCAATACAAAACTCAGAACTACCGAATCCAGACTTATAAAAGTGTAAAATTTAGATGAGGACAAATCTGACGGAGAGACGTGTGACATTTACGACGATGTTAAAATGTGTCTAGAAACAACCACCACTCCAAACATCAACAAAGACAATATAACACATACAGTCAGTCCCACACAAATCACCACCATTGCCGGCACTACACAAGCATGCTCCACCAGCATCAGTGAAAAACGTATGAAGGCAAAAAGAATTGAAGAAGCGTGTGACAAAATGAAGTGTAACCCTGTGACATCCCATAAAGATCAAAAAATGTATCTTAATCAGCGGCCAACACCAAGCCACAATCCATCTAGGACCACCTCAAAAACCGCAAGAGCAACCAGCACCAGCAGCAAGCCAACTACACCTAATTATGATAATTTAGAATTTAACTTACTTTTAAGTAGGCTAGATGAAAAAGAGATACGGCAGATAGCGCAGCGGAAGCTGCTTAGATTGTGCCATCCAAAGGGAGATTCCCTCTGTTTTCCAGTACCTGAGCAGACAGACAGAATCATCCTAAGGACAGAAAATGTTCCTATATCAGCGGAGCCGCTGCTCGACATCATCCTCCAGGTCTGCCTGCGCAGGTCAGAGTCGTTCGACTTGGACAAAATTTAGATAAATCTTGTAAGAACACACGGAAGAACTTATTTCGATACTCACAGATTCTAGGCGCGCAGTCCAGAACCGTGCGACTGCTACGGTCGCTAACCAGCCGCGGACTGCACACAGCACAGCCAGTGATTTTCATGCAGAGCGCTATGTGGCGTTACCAATATAAAAACGTAAACAGCCTACGTACACTAGTTCTGGGAACGCTAAGACAGGACGAGTGCACGAAGATTAGGGAGTGGTGGAATACAGCGGAGTTTTTTCTGTATAAACTGCTCCCTGACAACGTTATCGATACAGACACTCAATATCATACAATACTAAGAGAAGACCTGCACACACCATACAACACTGCAACTGTTACCAGTCCTTTTGCGCAAGAAGAAGAGGTTGCGCTAGCAATCTCAGACCTCAAAAACAAGAAAGCACCTGAACCAGATGGTATCCACTCGGAAAACTAAAAAGAACTAGCACCGCAGATCACCCCGTTCCTAACAACTTTACTGAACGATGCCTTACGGCTGGGCAGGGTACCTACTGTATGGAAAACCTCCACGGCCGGCCCGAGAGAAAGCCAGCGGATATGCTACCCCTGGCGAGTGGTAGCCTTTGTATAGGACAGGAATGGGTGATGTCCTCGCCCCACAGAAGATAAGGAGACATTTTAAATGTATATTTACATAGTTTATGTTATTTATTTAGTGAAAATGTTTTATTTAAACTATAAAAATGTTAATGGAATTTAACCGCTACCGTAAAAACCGTGGCGATTAGGTAAAACTCAAAAGTGCGATTTCTCCATTATATGGAAGGCTGGCCTAGACTTCGTTTTTTTTCCGGCCAAGGTCCGTATTAACACGAAAGACGGGACTGGCGTCGTTACGGGCCGTGTTGTTGAGCTGCTCTCCTTAAAAGCCCATCACACCTCTGCTCCTGCCGTGGGATTCTGCAGAAACATACCGATGGTTCCGTTAGCGATGGAGAAGCCTCGAGAACGTTTCTACTTAAAACGCCACCCAGAAGCCAGCCACTGGCTGAAATTGTGTGACTTGGTGTAATGATTGCCGCGTACGCAATGTTTGGAGGGAAGACAGGGCATTGGGGGCAATTTTGTTGCAAGAAGATGACCGGACAGTCGCTGGTGCAAAGTAGGAGGAACTGACGCTATGCTCGACCTGAAAGAAAGGGGATTCGTGCTCTGACTGCTTTAGTGAGCGATCATATTACTCTGTATTGTCCACCATGGAGTACAGAGACAATAATTTTTCATGTCCGGTAGCCTGGACAGGAACACGTTGCTTACCGCGATCGCGCATCCTCTCAGTTGTAGCTCCGTGGGTCAACCCATCGAGCAACGCAGCCAGTCGACAACAACACGGGGTACAGCTGCAATTATAATTGGTGGATACACGCAGCACCAGCGTACTTTGATCACTCTTGTGTTTTCCGGCTAGCGTCTTGCTCCATCCTGCTAGAGCGATACAGATCGCGACATTTGATTACCAGTTCGCACCTTTCGTGATCGCCACTTTACGTAATTTATTCCGATATACTAATGACTGGATACACGAAGAATTTTTGTGCAGTACATCTGGATAGGGAGAGTTCAGCCGTCACAGAAGCTGTTGCCAAGTTTACTGTGTAGATTTTAATTGTTGTCTTCCTATCATTTAGGGAGAACTTTTAATGATAATCTATTTAATTTGTCTCTGCTGAATTGAATAAATTCAATAATTATTCTGATACTCACAGCACTTATGTTTTCAGAATAACCATTCCTTGGCCCCCACCAATAATTAATTTTGCAGGTTTATAAAAAAAGTTAAACATTTGTGTAATCTTATATGAGGAAATTGGTCAGCCCGCCAGGGTAGCCGAGAGTACTAACGCTCTGCCTCCTAGACTCGGGTAGGCGCGCCGGTCCCGGATCGAATCCGCCCGGCGGATTAATGTCGAGGGCCGGTGTGCCGGCCGGCCTGGATGTGGTTTTTAGGCAGTTTTCCCCGTCCCACTAGGTGAATACCGGGCTGGTCCCCATGTTCCGCCTCAGTTACACGGCTCGCAGACATCTGAACACATTCGCACCATTCCATGGATTACACTGACGCAGACAGTTAGGGTACACTAATTCCGACCCCGAGAGGTACGGGGTGGCGGCAGGAAGGGCATTTGCCACCCCTCAAACATTAACATGCCAAATCCGATTAACGATGGCCGACCCTCCATGACTGCGGGACAAGGCTCAAGTGATAGAGAGCGATAGAATATGAGGAAACTGGTCATACTCAAGTTAGTTGTATAGCAGGGCGAACATAGCAATTTCAGACAGCGTGTTGTGGAATTGAATACGTTCCTCTCTTGGGTTAATTCTTTGAATTTCGAGTCTACATTGTAATCGTTAGCAAAGTAAATTGTAACTTTCTTCTGACAACTCGGTGGCCAGTTCCCAACAGTAGTTGGTATTTTTGTTGATCGTATGTGATGCTTCAATCCCTCTGGTTTTACCTGCCACCTCATGAGATACTAATCTATACATGAGTGTCCTCTGTCACTGTTTCTTATAACTTTGAGACAATGGGTCACTTGACGGATGTTATCAGCATATATAAATCTGTACAGTTTTTGGTAGATCATGGTATATGGATTAAACACTGCAGGGGGGAGAACTGAACATGGAGGCAGGGCATTTTGCAGTATGGAATTTACTGAGCATATGTTCAGAGTAGGCTCGAAACTGTCAGTTATTCCGCATATTGTCGCATAATGAGATGCTCTTTATGTAGGAAGTTTGATTTTCCCCAAATCATGATTGCAGTGACCAGGTGCCCTTCTTACTCACATGTTCGTAAGTTGCCTTTAAGAAGAAACAGATATACATTACTTGACTTCAATGAAATAGTAAATACGTTTCCTTCGCTCAAGGTAGTTTTTCAGTAGGATGGGGTTGGAAATAGGGAAGTAGGCTGGGGAGAGGAAACACAGTGAGTATGAAAATACAAAGATTTGGCACTTAAGGGGTTGAGAGCGTGGGTGGAACGCACAGTTGTAGCCGTTCTGCGAGGGGTGCGATATCACCTTGATACGGCCGAGGACGATTGAGGCTCGCTCAAAAACTGCTACGGTCCAAGTTCTTCACTTTTTAAGCCTTGTGACTTTTGCTTATGAGGCAAATTGAAGTCACTGGAGGCTGATGTTATAGACTATGAAAGAGCTCGTTTGTCATTATATCTCCCTAATAACAACTAAAATGTCCCCCAATGCTCTATATTATGTTGTGCATTGAAGGTTGTGTCCGTGATCGATGGCAACTTTGTAACAGAAGATAATCATTAATTGTACTATCTGTGAAAATTTGAAACTCCTCCTATACTTTTTACGTGAGTGATAAAATACCATGAACATTAAAAGTAAGTTATTGTATTATTGGGCGAATGTTCAATCAGCAAAAGGCGCTCCATTGTAATGTGCCTAAATTACAAAGAAATATTGTACTACTTCACACAAACATTAGTCTAAGAAATCTGTACAAATAAGAGCAAGTTTCCATGTTGCAGATGGTTTTCGTTAGACAAAAATTAGAAGCTTTGAACTTTGTCACATAGAAAAGGCAAGACAATATCCTAGACAGGCAGTGATCACTAGGCTACACAGAGTGAAACCAAAAGTCATATTACGATATAAAATCTCCTGTGAGAACAAGCAACGCAATCTTCAACGTTCTTTTAAATAACAAGATTGGTCTGTGAAATGTCGGTGGGCATTGATTCCTCAAATCTTGCTATTCTCTCTGCAATAGAAGACAGGATCTCTGCTCCACTCACAATTCTCATGGGCTACTGTACAAGGGCGTGATGAGAAGTTGAGAGACTGCAGGGCACTCTCACTTCTGATTCGGTGTAGGGAATACGATCTACGGCGATTTGACTTCATACATTGTGATGAAATGGTGGGCAGCAGCTTATGGTCTTGTTTGCGTGCTCTAGGGGAGGAAATACGGCAAGCTTTACCTGCGTTCAAAAGAACAGGGTGCGGACTTAAATGACTGCAGTAAAAGCACGGCGTTGGTGGGCCGACAAAGCACGTTTTTTTCTGGAGAACGATGAGGAGACATTTCCAGACGACCGCATGCCGCCCAGACATCCAGACATGTTTTGTCAATGTGCGAAGCTGTTTGCGTGTCTATGGCCGTTCTTTGCAAACCTTGAAATGGACGCAACAGGGGAGATAACAAGCTGTTTATGGAGGGCTGTGCATTCACCCTGTATTGTGTTAGCAAAAGATACGGCAAACGTGTGGGAAAGAGGCCTCGAAGCTGAATTTTTTTCCGTTTTCTGGCAATTAACTTTAAAGTCTCTGATTGGTCTTATCGGTTTGCAGTGCAAAGACCATTCTCTGAGCTTAGGATGCCGGGCTTCAGCGCGTGATTGGCTTGTGTGAAAATGTTGGGAAGTCAAAAAAGCGAAATGTGCTTTTGAAATCGAACTGAGGTGGAAACGGGGAGAAAGGAAGAAAGATCACTCTTGTACAAGTCTCTTGTACTGGCGCTTCGGTAGTAAAGAACTGCAGGTGTCTACCTAAACGGTGAGACTTGTGTCCTTTCCTAGTGTGCGGCTTAGAGCCTGTGCCAGTCACCTTCTGCACCGTCAGAGGTACTGCTTACGTCATCACGGTCACAACGAGTGACGCGTGTGTGTACTTATTTGTCTTGAGTCGGCCGTCTAAAACATTTGACGTATTCCGACACGCACAGTCGTGGCACGGAGTCAAATTGGTTTGGCAGACCAGCAAACGGGTCCACCTGCACACTGGAATTCGTCGGGGTTTCAGAGGCTCATAGGGAAGTACCTGCGTTCTGAATTAACCGAACGCGAGACCGCGTACTTGCTTTTTTCGGGAACGTGCATTTAATCAACAGATTGCCGCCGTCCATGACTTCAGTCGCCGAACGCATCGTGGTGTGCTGCCTTGACCAGCAGGACGGTAAAGTTGCTGCGACGTAGGGCTATAATATATACTTCTCAGCACCCTGTTCTTTCGAACCATTTTTTTTTTGTGTGGTAGAATATAGATGCTTGGTGGTGGCGTAGTTTGATGCCATAACCTGGATTCATGTGTATGAAGTGGGATAGAGCGAGTAGTGTTTTGGTTAGTGTCTTGTGTCGATCCCCAGCAGATCGCTTTGTCCACCATAGATCCCATTTTAGTAAGGCTTTTGTTAAATAAATATTTTTTGTATGATGTTTCTTTAATAATTTTGTTGTCTTGTCATGTTTAAGATCAATAAATCGATTGTGAATTAGACGACAACTTCTTCCTGAGTTCTAATTAACAGTTCCTTCGCATTTTTATGGCAGTCTAGCTCTGAAACATAAGGAGTAGCTTCTTCACTTTATATCCACTGCGTGGATCTTTTACTTCATTAACTTTAATCTTCTTTCAAAGTAATATCTTCGAATTTTTATTTGAAAACTCTTAAATCTTTTTAAACAAACCAAACGTTATTAACAATCCACAGCCGGCTCCTGGCGCTTCAGTCCGAAACCGCGCGACTGCTACCGTCGCAGGTTCGAATCTTGCCTCGGGCATGGATGTGTGTGATGTCCTTAGGTTATTTAGGTTTAAACTAAGTTCTAGCGGACTGATGGCCTCAGATGTTAAGTCCCATAGTGCTCAGAGCCATTTAAGCCATATGAACGACCCACATCTTTATTCTTCACGTGCTGTTTGTCGCATAACTATGTTGGCGCATGAGAAACAGCGTGCTGTTGTCGAGTTTCGAATTTGATGAACTCGTCCTCACATGCAGCACCCTATTCTTCAGTATGACAATGCCAGACCACACACGTGAGCTGCGACATTTGCAACAGTCCGACGCCTTGGGTTCTCTGGCATCGATCATCCTCCATACAGTCCCAACTAAGCGCTATCCGATTTTCATCTGTTTCCAAAGCTTAAAGAACATCTTCACTTTTATAGTGATGAAGCAGTGCAAGCAGAGGTGAGGTTGTGACTCCGTCAACGAAGTCAAACATTCTACAGTGACAGTATCGACAAACTGGTCTCTCATTGGAAGAAATGTGTTCGTCGCCAGAGTGTCAATGTTGAGAAGAAATAAGATGCAGAATGTTAAAAACGTTTGTTTTCTTTGATAAGCTTTAAGACTTCGGAGACATGGCTTTCCAGAAGTGCCTTTATATTTTCGGGACGCTCTCTTGTCAATCGATCAGTTTTACCCCATACGAGCAGATCGCGGGTACGGCTATATGCGTGTTTCGTGTAGACTCTCCTTGTCAGGTCAGACACAGTTACATAACACTCCTCTTGCGTCGCAAAGAAAACATGACTCAGGGCGAGGTCGCAACTGCAATAGAATAATGAGTGACATCCTTGATTACGCCAGTGGATATGTTTCGAAAGAGGCTCTGTTCTTTATTTTATGGGTACTCGGTCGAGCTGGGGGATTCATAATATTTTCTTTAACACAACATATTTTACATACAAATATTTTAGCAGTCCCCGTAAAAAGGCGGAGTCACAATCATTGGGTCACCTGAGACCTTCAGGAATGCGGGAGCGTAATTTTCAGGTACACTAATTTGAATTCAAATAGTGCAACTAATTATGAGAAGAATTTTGTTATGCTTTTATCGTTTTCACGCTGCATAAATCAGCTGGTTACAAATCTGACAGCATGCCTATGAATTTCTTCTACATCGTCCTTTAACCCAACCTGATACGGAAGGATTTTAAAGATTCGAACAGTATTCAAAAATGGGTTTCACAAGAGTCTTGTATGCGAACGCATTTGTAGCGGCATACCATAGTCTCAAAAATCATCCAATAAATCTGTAGTCCTTTTGCCATCGTTAAACTTATTTTTATTTCCGCTTCACAACGCTTGGCAATGCAACATCTCTGAAAGCGCGACAGATCGCAAATGATACAACGAGAAACCGCCGAATTCTTCCACCTGTTCATGTTTTCCTTATCCTCATCTTATACACACTAACAAGAGAAGTGCACTAGCTCGAACGGCTAAAGCCGAGTAAAAAGTATTTGAAAATACGAAGGTGTATCTATTCCACCACCCATCCAGAACATTTATTTGTAAAACTTCTCATGTCTGCACAAACGATACTTGAAGGTTAACGAATTTCAGACTACAGACGCACAGCTCGCAGAAGAAGCAATAACGTGTAACAGATAATTATGACCAGCAGATTCACATGAGTTAAAAATGGGAATTATTTGGTAAAAGTTAAGCATTTGCTTGAGAAAATACTTATGGGACACTTGTATAGCCTTACTAGCCAAAATTAAGCGTGGCTGCTTTGTCGTACGTTCATCCCTTTCTTGTCACTGAAGTGCAAATGTGGAGTTTCAATGAAGAGCTTAAAGCACAGTGGTGTAGAACAGCGTGCACACTGGACTAGGGCAACATGTGGATGTCATATGTCATTCTCGGCGTGCCCGCACTGTAGCAGTCAAATGCGAAAAGCCACTGTGATTATGTAAAGCACGTCTTTGCCAGGAGCTGTTCCATTTAACTGTGTTTTGACTTCTTCAGTGATACTCCACATATGCACTTCGACGATGAGTAAGGCAAGAAGCAACTTTAATTTTGGGTGATGTGACTCAGTAGGTACTTCAAGTGTTAAGATGCGCTCTAAGACAGAAAAAGGTACACCAAGAAGGAATTATTAAAATGGGAAGGTAATCGGTACAATTTCAGAAAAATTGGTTGATTTATTGAAAAGGAAGGGCACCAGAAATTGAGGAAGTTAATAACGCGTTGGTCGACCTCTGGCCCTTAAGCGAGCAGTTATTCGGCTTAGTGTTCATTGATAGAGTTGTTGGGTATCCTCATGAGGAATATCCTGCCAATCTGTCCAACTGGTGCATTACATCTACATCCACACTCCGCAAGCCACCTGAGGTGTATGGCGGAGGGTACCTTGAGTACCTCTATCGATTCTGCCTTCTATTCCAGTCTCTTATTGTTCGCGGAAAGAAGGATTGTCGGTATGCCTCTGTGTGGGCTCTAATCTCTCTGATTTTATCCTCATAGTCTCGTCGCGAGATATACGTAGGAGGGAGCAATATAATGCTTGACTCCTCGGTGAAGGTATGTTCTCGAAACTTCAACAAAAGCCCGAACCGAGCTACTGAGCATCTCTCCTGCAGAGTCTTCCACTGGAGTTTATCTATCATCTCCGTAACGCTTTCGCGATTACTAAATGATCCTGTAACGAAGCGCGCTGCTCACCGTTGGATCTTCTCTATCTATTCTATCAACCCTATCTGGTACGGATCCCGCACTGGTGAGCAGTATTGAAGCAGTGGGTGAACATGTGTACTGTAACCTACTTCCTTTATTTTCGGATTGCATTTCCTTAGGGTTCTTCCAATGAATCTCAGTCTGGCATCTGCTTTACCGACGATTAACTTTATATGATCATTCCATTTTAAATCACTCCTAATGCCTACTCTCAGATAATTTATGGAATTAACTGCTTCCAGTTGCTAACCTGCTATATTGTAGCTAAATGATAAGGGATCTTGTCTACATTGAGATTCATTTGCCATTCCCTGCACCATGCGTCAATTCGCCGCAGATCCTCCTGCATTTCGGTACAATTTTCCATTGTTACAATCTCTCGATATACCTCAGCATCATCCGCAAAGACCCTCAGTGAACTTCGGATGTTATCCACAAGGCCATTTACTTATACTGTGAATAGCAACGGTGCTACGACACTCCCCTGCGGCACACCTGAAATCACTCTTACTCCGGAAGACTTCTCTCCATTGAGAATGAGATGCTGCGTTCTGTTATCCAGGAACTCTTCAATCCAATCACATAATCAAAATCCTGGGAGTGTTGAAGGACCCTGACTAACTCTCCAATCCGGCGATCTTGCTGGCAAGCACGAAGACAAGCAGTAGAAATTCTCGCCATGTATGGGCGGGCGCTATTTTGCTGAAATATAAGTCCAGGATGGCTTGCCAAAAAGAAATGGGGTGTAGAATATATTCGACGTACCGCTGTGCTATAAGGATGCCGCCGATGACAACCAAGGGGGTCATGCTATGGAAAGAAATGGCACCCAGACCACCATCTCTGTTTGTCGGTCCGTATGGCTGGTGACAGTCAGACTGGTATCCCACCAGTGTCTGGGGCGTGTCAGGTACAGCTTAGGCCTGTAATTTCATTGGGTGGAGCAGAATTGTCTTCAGTGATGAGTCCTACTTGGAACTAAGCCCTAATGACCAGTGAAGACATGTCTGGAAACGCCCCGGATAGCAGTGGGATACCAACCTGACTGTCACCCGCCATATATTCCGACAGTCAAGTGTGATGGTCTGGGGTGCCTTTTTGTCGTAGCAGCATCCCTTTTGGTTGTCGCCGCGGCACCCTAGCAAAACAGCGGTACGCCGACTATAATCTATGCCTCGTTTTGTTGCCCGTCATGGCACGCCATCTTGGGCTTACATTTCAGCAAGACAATGCCGAATCGTACTCGCCGGGAGTTTCTACTGCTTGTCTTCGTGCTTGTCAAACCCTGCATCGACCAGCATGGTTGCCGGATCTCTCCCCAACTGAGAACGTTTGTAGCATTACGGGCAGGCCCTGCGACCAGCTCGGGATTTTGACGATATCAAGCGCCAGCTGGACAGAATTTGGCACAATAGCCCTCAGGAGGACATCCAACAACTCTGTCAATGTATGCCAAACCGAATAATTCCTAGTATCCAGAGGTCGACGAACACGTTATTGACTTGCTCAATTTGTGAGGCTTTTCTCTTGAATACATCATCCAGTTTTTCTGAAGTTACACTCATTTGTTTGTCTGTACATGTTCATCACATCTACCGATTTCTGTTTCATTCGGATAATTCCTTGGTGATGCACTGTTTTTCTTGCCTTAAGCTGTTTCAAGCAAAAGTTTTATTTCGCTCCGAGAAGTACCTCAGTTATGACTATTGTGAATCTGCTGGTCGTTAACTGTCGGTTAAACTAAACTGTTTCTTCGTTTACTTTCAAACATATATTTTAGACGTAGGCAGGAGTCTGACTGGTGATATAAAAGTTCTCCTTTTTTTCCCAAATAACTTTGCTGAGGTACTTCGCTGGTAAGTAGAATTCCTTTACAGCGATTCAATGGGGATGCTTCCTTCCGCACACTTCTGCTGCAAAATATATATAAAAAAGCTTGTGTGTATGCTAAAATTTTCCGCTGAGGAACATCATATACGTACGGGGGTTGAACATAAATATGGAAATACCGAAAACACAACATATTACCGTCCCTAATACGGTGTAGAAAAGCCAGTGGCAATCGAAAGAACTTCCAGTCGTCTCGGAATGGATCAATACAGGTCCTGTATGGTTTTCAAGCGAATCTCATACCGTTCTTCCTGCAAAATAGTGGCCAGTTCAGTGATGATGGTGGTGGATAGCGATCACGCACCTTGCTCCTCAAAGTAGGCAACAAAGGCTTCGTAATGGTGAGATCTCGTGATTGTGGTGGCACCAGGGGAGATGCGACAGTCCATCCTTATGCTCACGAAGCAGTCCTGTGTGATAAGAAACAAATGGCTCTGAGCACTATGGGACTTAACATCTGTGGTCATCAGTCCCCTAGAACTTAGAAATACTTAAACTTAACTAACCTAAGGACGTCATACATATCGCTGCCCGAGGCAGGATTCGAACCTGCGACCGTAGCGGTTACGCTGTTCCAGACTGAAGCACCTAGAACCGCACGGCCACACCGGCCAGCTGAAACAAGACCAATCCGACCCGCTAACAGCATGCTCCATAGTCCACGTTTTATGGTTTCGTCACTAATGAAGGGTTTTTGAATTCCAGATCACCCCGAAATTCCCTGCTTTTGGAGCTCCCTTCCTGTTGTTTAGCTGGTGACAGGTTTCACGACTGTGACCCACCAGGGTAGCCGAGAGGGCTAACGCACTGCTACCTGGACTCTAGTAGGGGCACCGGCCCCGGATCGAATCCGCCCGGCGGATTAACGACGTGCGCCGGTGTGCCGGCCAGCCTGGATGTGGCTTTTAGGCAGTTTTCCACATTCCACTAGGAGAATACCGGGCTGGTCCCCACGTTCCGCCTCAGTTACACGACTCGCAGACATCTGACCACGCTCGCACTATTCCATTAATTACACTCGATGCAGACGGTAGGTGTATACTCATTCAGTCCCAGGGGGTACAGGGTGGCGGCAGGAAGGGCATCCAGCCACCCCTTTCCACTAACCTTGCCAAATCCGTTTCTAACAATGCCGACCCTGCGTCAGCACAGGACATGGCACCAGTGAAAGAAGGAGGTTTCACGACTGTGACATTCAGTTTTACAGTGACTTATGCAGCTCTCCTCCTCGTATTTTTCATCACGGTCTTCTTGAATGACACTCTTTCGCAATGACTCAACACACACTTTCTTCCGTGTTCCGATTTTGTGGTATGCAGTATAAATATTCGATAAGGTACCTCTTGAAACATCAAATACGTGGGCTGTTCGGAAGGCAAGGTCGGATCGGGCGCGAAATGGAAACAACATCAAAAATCTGATGAAGCTTTGCGCAGATGTGTTGGGCAGTGTCTCTAGTATGCCTATCGATCGCGTCATGTCACTCTTTTCAGTTCTGAGCAGTGCACGCGAAGGTGCCTAGAAAATAGTGTCTTCCACCAAGTATGAGGGCCTGATAAGAGTTTTCGCCTCATGTCACACAGCCCACATAATGTAACTGTCATGTGTTTCTTTCTTCAGGTGATTTCGCAACCGCACTCGGCAGGGCCAATGCAGAGAATCCCAGACATTTGCCACGCTGGACATTTGCCACGCCAGACATTTGCCACACTTGCCCCTTCGCCAGGTGGCATGAGTAGCGATCCCTCAGGTAAGGGACGCCCTTCCTCGTATTTCTTCTGTCCGCTTTCAAACCGCCGTCTCCACATCTTACTCAATACGACCAGTACGTAAGGGACCTTCTTCATCTTGGTGAAATACAGAGCTTTTTTCCGAAATCGAAATATTTATAACTTTTGGGAAACGAAAGCAATGCCGACGATTTTGTCAGTATGCAATTAGTTCTGCTAAGTATAAATATAGATCCCTCTGACTGTACGGCAGGTGCCTTTCACGCTTACTGATTGGGATAGAAACAGTCCATCGCCATGTGATCAACAAGAAAGGAACGATGTAAAGAGAATGTGAATGTACGCTAATCATTTCTTTTTGATCACTCCATTTGTGCCTACTTTAATTACTACAACTGCATACCCAAAAGACAATAAGGAAAGAATAAATGGGTATGTGAATATTTGAAAAGAAGAACGACATACTCCATATTAATTTACTGTCTAAAAACATTAGTTAATAAAGTGTAGCTGGACAATGTTCAAAACATAACTGAAAACATGTTCACTAAATATAGATAAGAACATCTATGATTGACATGTCATCTAAAGTCAACGTACAATTTTAAAATGTTAGAAATAAGGAAATGAAGTAATACAGAATGCTACGCTTGTAACATACGTTGTTATTCTACATTGTTTAGCTCTGGTATTAACAGGGTCACTGAGAAAGCATCCTAGGTTCTGGAGGGAAAAGCCGTAATTGTAATTATCTGCACTGCAACAGAACCAAGAAGGACAATGTAAGGAAAAATAATGTAATGTGTGTTCAAGCTCACAATCAACATTGAAGCAGATAGTTCCTGTGACTTAGCATGGACAGAGGTTATATTCGACAACCAGAGTAAATTATTAACTGGCTCCTTTTACCGACACCCTGTCTCAGATGAAATAGTTGCTGAAAAGTTCAAAGAAAACTTGAGTCTCATCACAAATAGGTACCCTACTCATACAATAATGGCAGTGACTTCGATCTAGCTTGACAAAAATACATTTTCGTACCCTCTTCTAAATAGGAAACAACCTCCGTAATTGCTCTAAATGATTTTTTAAAATTATTTTTAATAATTAGTTGACGAGGCCATTCAAATTGTAAATGGTTACGAAAACATACTTGACGTCTTAGCCACAAATAATCCTGAGCATCACGACGGATACAAGGATTAGTGAACACTAAGTCGTAGCGAGGGGCACTTCCGTAACAAAGAAATTCACCAAAACTAAACGCGGAATATATCTATTTATAAAAGCACCTGAGATAGTCTCCAATCCTTTCAAACTATGTCAATGAAGACCATATGTGGCTTAAGTTCAAAGAAATAGTATCAACAGCACTCGAGATATTCATACCAAATAAATTAATAAGAGACGGAACTGATCCCCGCATGGTGCACAAAACACGACAGAAAGCTGCTGCAGGAGCACCGCAAAAGGCACGTATAATTTAGACGAACGCAAAATCTCCAAGATTGGTGAAATTTTTCTGAGGCTCGAAATTTGGTACGGATTTCAATGCGAGATGCATTTAATAGTTTCCACAACGAAACTCGTTCTAGAAATGTGGCGGAAAATCCAAAGAGATTCTGGTCCCATGTTAAGTAAGCCAGCGGAAAGGCTCAGTAAGTACCTCTACTGCGCGACAGCGACGGTAATGTTACTGATGATAGTGCCACTAAAGTGGAGTTACTAAATGCATTTTCCAAAATTCCTTCACCAAAGAAGATGAAGTAATTATTCTAGAATTCGAAATGAGAACAGCTGCAAACAAAACTTAGAAGAAGATATCCCTGGTGTTGCAAAGCAACTCACATTACACTGTCAGTGACAGAGGTAATGATCAAATATCTTTTCAAAAAGTCTCTAATGTATAAGAGAAGTAGGTCTAATACATTTGTTTGTGATGTTCTTTAGTAACAATTAATTTTCAGTAGTAAGCTCCTTGCTTGGCCTGTTTAATGATAATCAACAATTTAGTAAGAAATTTTAATTTTTAAAGGAATATATCTAAACGTACTTAAATAGATTGACATCTTCTATAAATGTTTGCAGCTAAACTTAAACAAAAAATATTTGAGGTGCCAAAATTGTCAACCTTAGGATCAGATCAGTTTTGGGATGCCAATTTCAGGTGCAATTCAAAGGTTCACTTCCCATGTTCTTTTACAAAAGCGTATACTATCAGTTTAACAAACTATGATATTTTAGCTGATAGTTGCGACTCTGAAGCTTCAGAAAATAATTTTAGAACTCACAATTCAAAAATGGTTGAAATGACTCTGAGCACTATGCGACTTAACTTCTGAGGTCATCAGTCGCCTAGAACTTAGAACTAATTAAACCTAACTAACCTAAGGACATCACACACATCCATGCCCGAGGCAGGATTCGAACCTGCGACCGGAGCGGTCGCTCGGCTCCAGACTGTAGCGCCTAGAACCGCACGGCCACTCTGGCCGGCGAACTCACAATTATTTAATAGCATGGCCACAATATTGGAAGGTAGAAAAAGGTTATCTTAGCGTGACAACAATAGGGATACTTTTGTGAGGCTTGAAAAACTTTTTAATTTTTACATTAAAGGCTAATTCCCATCACACTTTGTACAGCCTTTGGACCGTCAAAATGATAGATGACCATTTACCATTCTGGCGTGTGTAAAATCAGCCTAAACACGCTGAACTAATGTACACTCTATTTACAATTACAACTTTATATTAGCTGTGCTTCAGTGTTTCAATAATTTTAACTCAGTAATCTGCGAGGACTCAGTGGTCTTCATAGTTTCTTAATACATTATTATTAACGTATTTTAGTCCAGTTTCTGAATATGGGCAATGGCTTTCACGCAAGGCCTAATGTTGCCAGTCTCTTCGTTATTCTTTACGATTCTCTCAATCCTGTCGTCCAGCTTCAAGTACTTCTTCTTCCTCTTCTTACATTCAAGATTCATTTCCAATTTCATGTACATGCAGTTTGTCAGCTCTGCTTTCTTTTTCAAGCACTCAACCAAATAGTTGATTCTAGGGTGAGGGTTTCCAATAATACTATTTATTTTGTTGTGCCACCCTTCAACAGCATTCGTCGTTCGGTGCCTTTTCCCGTAACAGTCCCACATTTCTACTGCGATATCCTCATTCTCTAGCCAGTTATCCGCAAAGTAGTCAAAAAATTGAGAGAACCTTCCGTTATCAGGAGCTTCTGCATGAATCTCAATCCATCCATTGCTTACGTCCTCCGGTTTTACAACTGCCATCGCTAAACACATGCTGAATTGAGGTCTTAAATCTTCGTTCTAGCGGTACTCCTCATTTAGACCGAGAATTCGACTTCTACTCCATGAACTCTTCTTCATATGGAAATAGAATCCTTTATTTCAGTTTTGCGAAAAACTTGACGAATAGCCGATATCGCAGCTACCTCAAAGTCCACCTTTACTTGTTTAGGACACCACTCACAGACTGCCTGTTTTATCAAACGAAACAGACGAACATATGTGTCTTTCTTCTTATTAGGGAGCAGTGCAAATACAGTAGGAAGAATGTTTGTTTCTTTAGTCGGTCCTCCTAAGTCTCCGTGTATGGTGTAGATCTGTGCAAACTGCTTGCTGCAGCTCTTAAATGTACCATCCATAAAAAAATGGGAACATGTTTTTAAACTTTCTTTTCCTTTGCTTCCACTAAAAATCATTATTCTCACCTCTAATCTATCGTCTTCCATCTCCCATTTTAATAGATCTTCATGAAGATCAATTTCATAAGAGTTCTTAGGCTCTTGTTGGTTCCCCCACTTTTGACTCCATCGACGACGCATGGTTCTCTTCATAGATTCTGAATTAGGCATCACTGTAACAAAGCCATAAGCTTTATTATGTAGATTTCCCATTTCATACGCGTATATCTCCGATAACTGTGTAGTTTCTTCACGAGAACTTCTCTTCGCCCTTTCCACTTGCTTTCTCACCTTCAGAGCCGCATCGTCATGTGGTCCACAGAGATGTTCTAATACGTTCAACACTTCTCCGTTCCTCGAAAGCAGCTTTCCCTTGCAATGATCCGCTTTTCGGCGTAAGCACATCCAAGTAACAACACCTTCTTTAGATTGCCTCTGTTTGAGATAAGCGTAACCTTTGTAATGAGCAGGAGGCCTGCCTTTGTTCGTTGTAATAACTTCCATACAGATGGTGACATTAGGAACTTCGAAAGCAAACTGGGCGGGCGGGTGAGGAGGAGGAGGAGGAGGTGGTGATAGAGGGGGGGTGGGGGGGAGACAAGGGACCCAACCCTACGGAGCAGGTAAAATCGCCGCAAATGTCCGGTGTGGGGTCCGGACACCGCTACGGATCATGTTGGCGAGGGGCGCTCCTTGAAACGCCCTCACATCCTGCCCTTGGCGTGGGTTTCTGAAGAAAAACTATGGTGGTTCCGCTAGCGACGGAGAAGCCTCGAGAACGTTTCATCCTAAAACGTCTCCCGGAAGCCAAACACTGGCTGAAATTGTGTGACGTCGGGCGATGATGCCCTGACACACTTTGATCGGAGGGAAGACTGGGGATCGGCGGAAAGTTTGTTGCAAGGAGGTGATTGGACAGCTGCTGTTGCAGACTAAGGGAAACTGACGCTACACTCTAAGTGAAAAGAGAGATTCGTGCTCTGGCTGCTTTAGCGAGCAGTCGTATGAATCTGTATCGTCCACTACAGGGTGTGGTGACAATAGTATTACTTGTTCGATAGTCCAGACAGCAACATATTTATCACGCTCACACATCGTCGTGTTGCAACTCCGTGGTCCACCTGCATAGCAACCCATCGAGAACTGCAAACAGTCGACGACAACACCGGGTAAAACAGCAATTACTATTGGTAACATATGCAGCAACGGCGCACTTTGATCAGTCCTGTAATTTCCGGTTAGTGCATTGCTCCATCTTGCTAGAACAATAGAGACCGAGACATTTGATTACCAGCTCACACATTTCTTGATCACCACTTTACGTCATTTATCCAATAAAATTGTGATAGGAAACACATCACTATAATTCTGTGAAATACGCTTCTGGGTAGGGGAAGTGCCAGCTACCACAGAAGCTGTTTCCAAGATTACTATGTAGCTATTAACCATTTTCCTCTGCCTACTTAAGGAAAACTATTGATAGCAATCTATTTAATTTGTCATGTCATTTCTCTGTTGAAGTGAATAAATTCAATAATTATTCTGGTACTCACAGCACTTATGTGTTCAGAATATCCAATCCATTAGTTTTGGAGGATTATAAAAAAATTGAAGACGGATGGATGGAAACTTTGCTGGCAACAAAACTGCACTCCACATTGCCTGAAACTGCCCTGCATCCAGAAGAACCCCCCTGGATTTGAGCAGTCTCAGGCAATTTGGGCTACCATGAACTGCATTTGAACGGGCCATGAAAGATGTGCAGACACTCTCCACAAGTGGGGCAAGTCTTCATTACCATCATGAGACTGCAGTGCAGAGTGACAGAAAATTGTTCATTTCTATCAACATGTTCTACATATGCTAACAAGAGTCCTTTCGAAGATTTCCTGACAGCGACTTGTGGTTTGACAGAATGTATAAAAGACCTTGAAATCCGTGTAGAGCTGTCGTCATTTGTGTTATTGTATGTGAAGAAACCAGATGGCAGTTATAAGAGTCGAGGAGCATGAAAGGGAAGGGAGTGAGACAGGGTTGTAGCCTGTCCCCGATGTTATTCAATCTGTATATTGAGCAAGCAGTAAAGGCAACAAAAGAAAAATTCGGAGTAGGTATTAAAGTCCATGGAGAAGAAATAAAAACGTTGAGGTTCGCCGATGACATTGCAATTCTGTCAGGGACAGCAAAGGACTTGGAAGAGCAGTTGAATGGAATGGACAGTGTCTTGAAAGGAGGATATAAGATGAACATCAACAAGAGCGAAACGAGGATAATGTAATGTAGTCGAATTAAGTCGGGTGATGCTGAGGGAATTAGAAGAGGAAATGAGACACTTCAAGTAGTGAAGGAGTTTTGCTATTTGGGGAGCAAAATAACTGATGATGGTCGAAGTAGAGAGGATATAAAATGTAGACTGGCAATGGCAAGGAAAGCGTTTCTGAAGAAGAGAAATTTGTTAACATCGAATATAGATTTATGTATCAGGAAGTCGTTTCTGAAAGTATTTGTATGGAGTGTAGCCATGTATGGAAGTGAAACATGGACGATAAATAGTTTGGACAAGAAGAGAATAGAAGCTTTCGAAATGTGGTGATACACAAGACTGCTGAAGATTAGATATGTAGATCACATAACTAATGAAGAGGTATTGAGTAGGATTGGGGAAAAGAGGAGTTTGTGGCACAACTTGACAAGAAGAAGGGACCGTTTGGTAGGACATGTTCTGAGGCATCAAGGGATCACAAATTTAGCATTGGAAGGCAGCGTGGAGGGTAAAAATCGTAGAGGGAGACCAAGAGATGACTACACTAAGCAGATTCAGCAGGATGTACAACAACAACAACATGATGTAGAGCTGTGTTTAAATGTTGACATATAGGAGTTTTGAAATCCTCGCATGTGTATTGACATACAATAAATAAATAGAATATATGAATTCTCTTCAAAAAACTTCCGGATTTTGTACACAACATTTTTCTACACTTACCTTTCACCTAACGTGCATGGTCTCCTTCTAAATACTCTCCTTCGCAATTGATACACCGCTCCTAATACCGTCCCCACTTCCGGAATCAGTCTTGGTACGCCTCTTGCTGGATTGCGTGAAGCCCTGTCTACGAATTTTCTTTCGTCTATCGTTCGAAATATTCGTCCTTTCAATGGGATATAAATTCTGGAAATAAAACAAAAGTCAACGGGGGTCAGGTATGGAGAGTACAGAGAATGAGGCAGGACAGTGATTTCGTTTTTTGTGCAATAGTCTTGCGTTATCGTGATGGAAGAGCCATGAATTATCTCGCCACATTTCAGGCCGTTTCCTTTTCACATTTTCTTGGTTCAAATGGTTCAAATGGCTCTGAGCGCTATGGGACTTAACTACTGTGGTCATCAGTCCCCTAGAACTTAGAACTACTTAAACCTAACTAACCTAAGGACATCACACACATCCATGCCCGAGGCAGGATTCGAACCTGCGACCGCAGCAGTCGCGCGGTTCCAGACTGCGCGCCTAGAACCGCTAGACCACCGCGGCCGACACATTTTCTTGCAGGCGTCGCAACACGTCATGTTACATTCTTCTGCAGTCTCTCGGGCAGTCAGTCTTCAATAGAAACGCACAGTTTCGTTGCCGTTCCTGACATGAGCGTCGTCGATAAACGTCGGAGGACGTCCTGGACGAGTGTCATCTTTAACATCCGGCCAGTTTTAAACAGTGTGAACCATTCGTATCACCGAGTACATCTTAAGCACTCATCACCGTAGGCTTCCTGCATCATTTGGTGTGCTCTGTAAAGGTTTTCTTGAGATTCACGAAAAATTTAATGCAGGCGCATTGCTCTGCCATCTCGAAATTCGCAAACTGCGCAGCACAACGTTCTACTCGATACAGCACTGGACAATAACTAACAGACATACGAGAATGAAACTTGCGGCAGTTACACATTAAACACAGGCATGTGCTGGGATGCCAGCCGTATTTCGATTCAACACACCTTTGTCACGAAAGTACGATTATTCCGGAATTTTTTGAACAGACCTCCTACATTAATGACTCAAGAGACAGTTGTTGTTGTTGTTGTCTTCAGTCCTGAGACTGGTTTGATGCAGCTCTCCGTGCTACTCTATCCTGTGCAAGCTGCTTCATCTCCCAGTACCTACTGCAACCTACATCCTTCTGAATCTGCTTAGTGTACTCATCTCTCGGTCTCCCTCTACGATTTTTACCCTCCACGCTGCCCTCCAATGCTAAATTTGTGATCCCTTGATGCCTCAAAACATGTCCTACCAACCGATCCCTTCTTCTAGTCAAGTTGTGCCACAAACTTCTCTTCTCCCCAATCCTATTCAATACCTCCTCATTAGTTACGTGATCTATCCACCTTATCTTCAGTATTCTTCTGTAGCACCACATTTCGAAAGCTTCTATTCTCTTCTTGTCCAAACTAGTTATCGTCCATGTTTCACTTCCATACATGGCTACACTCCAAACAAATACTTTCAGAAACGACTTCCTGATACATAAATCTATATTCGATGTTAACAAATTTCTCTTCTTCAGAAACGCTTTCCTTGCCATTGCCAGTCTACATTTTATATCCTCTCTACTTCGACCATAATCAGTTATTTTACTTCCTAAATAGCAAAACTCCTTTACTACTTTCAGTGTCTCATTTCCTAATCTAATTCCCTCAGCATCACCCGATTTAATTTGACTACATTCCATTATCCTCGTTTTGCTTTTGTTAATGTTCATCTTATATCCTCCTTTCAAGACACTGTCCATTCCATTCAACTGCTCTTCCAAGTCCTTTGCCGTCTCTGACAGAATTACAATGTCATCGGCGAACCTCAAAGTTTTTACTTCGTCTCCATGAATTTTAATACCTACTCCAAATTTTTCTTTTGTTTCCTTTACTGCTTGCTCAATATACAGATTGAATAACATCGGGGAGAGGCTACAACCCTGTCTCACTCCTTTCCCAACCACTGCTTCCCTTTCATGCCCCTCGACTTTTATGACGGCCATCTGGTTTCTGTACAAATTATAAATAGCCTTTCGCTCCCTGTATTTTAACCCTGCCACCTTTAGAATTTGAAAAAGAGTATTCCAGTCAATATTGTCAAAAGCTTTCTCTAAGTCTACAAATGCTAGAAACGTAGGTTTGCCTTTTCTTAATCTTTCTTCTAAGATAAGTCGTAAGGTCAGTATTGCCTCACGTGTTCCAACATTTCGACGGAATCCAAACTGATCCTCCCCGAGGTCTGCATCTACCAGTTTTTCCATTCGTCTGTAAAGAATTCGCATTAGTATTTTGCAGCCGTGGCTTATTAAACTGATAGTTCGGTAATTTTCACATCTGTCAGCACCTGCTTTCTTTGGGATTGGAATTATTATATTCTTCTTGAAGTCTGAGGGTATTTCACCTGTCTCATACATCTTGCTCACCAGCTGGTAGAGTTTTGTCATGACTGGCTCTCCCAAGGCCGTCAGTAGTTCTAATGGAATGTTGTCTACTCCGGGGGCCTTGTTTCGACTCAGGTCTTTCAGTGCTCTGTCAAACTCTTCACGCAGTATCGTATCTCCCATTTCGTCTTCATCTACATCCTCTTCTATTTCCATAATATTGTCCTCAAGTACATCGCCTTTGTATAAACCTTCTATATACTCCTTCCACGTTTCTGCCTTCCCTTCTTTGCTTAGAACTGGGCTGCCATCTGAGCTCTTGATATTCATACACGTGGTTCTCTTCTCTCCAAAGGTCTCTTTAATTTTCCTGTAGGCAGTATCTATCTTACCCCTAGTGAGATAAGCCTCTACATCCTTACATTTGTCCTCTAGCCATCCCTGTTTAGCCATTTTGCACTTCCTGTCGATCTCATTTTTGAGACGTTTGTATTCCTTTTTGCCTGCTTCATTTACTGCATTTTTATATTTTCTCCTTTCATCAATTAAATTCAATATTTCTTCTGTTACCCAAGGATTTCTAGCAGCCCTCGTCTTTGTACCTACTTTATCCTCTGCTGCCTTCACTACTACATCCCTTAGAGCTACCCATTCTTCTTCTACTGTATTTCTTTCCCCTATTCCTGTCAATTGTTCCCTTATGCTCTCTCTGAAACTCTGTACAACTTCTGGTTCTTTCAGTTTATCCAGGTCCCATATCCTTAATTTCTCACATTTTTGCAGTTTCTTCAGTTTTAATCTACAGGTCATAACCAATAGATTGTGGTCAGAGTCCACATCTGCCCCTGGAAATGTCTTACAACTTAAAACCTGGTTCCTAAATCTCTGTCTTACCATTATATAATCTATCTGATACCCTTTAGTATCTCCAGGGTTCTTCCACGTATACAACCTTCTTTCATCAGTCATAATTTCAGGCTTTTCACAGGTGACGCAGTTACCTGCGAGGAAATTCTTATTTTTATCTTTTATCATACTAGAAGATATGACGTTATAAACAATTAGATGCGTGAAAGGTCGGCTGGGGTGACCGAGCGGTTCTAGGCGCTTCAGTCCTGAACCGCGCGACTGCTTCGGTCGCAGGTTCGAATCCTGCCTGGGCATGGATGTGTGTGATGTCCTTAGGTTAGTTAGATGTAAGTAGTTCTAAGTTCTAGGGAACTGATGACCTCAGATGTTAAGTCCCTTAGTGCTAAGAGCCATTTGAACCATTTTAAAATTCTGTCTTGTAAAAACTGGGCTAATATCCAGTTAGATGTAGATAAAAAATCAGACTGTTTCAAATGCTGCCAACTGCCTTTTTAATACGGAGAAATGTAAAGTTCTGTGTTTCCCAAAATACATAAATATGTAACAGCCTTTCACAATGAGATTAATTATCGTGACAATGTCAATATGTCACACAAATATTTTGAAGTAACAAACCCTAGAGATATGAAGTGGAATTAACAGAAGTTTGTATACAAACATTACTGTATGCAAAAAATTTACATGGCGCCTACTTGAATACTGCTCAAGTGTATGGGTCCCATATCAGATCGAACTGCCATACAATGTCGAGCATATACACTCCTGGAAATGGAAGAAAGAACACATTGACACCGGTGTGTCAGACCCACCATACTTGCTCCGGACACTGCGAGAGGGCTGTACAAGCAATGATCACACGCACGGCACGGCGGACACACCAGGAACCGCGGTGTTGGCCGTCGAATGGCGCTAGCTGCGCAGCATTTGTGCACCGCCGCCGTCAGTGTCAGCCAGTTTGCTGTGGCATACGGAGCTCCATCGCAGTCTTTAACACTGGTAGCATGCCACGACAGCGTGGACGTGAACAGTATGTGCAGTTGACGCGAGGGCGTATAGTGGGCATGCGGGAGGCCGGGTGGACGTACCGCCGAATTGCTCAACACGTGGGGCGTGAGGTCTCCACAGTACATCGATGTTGTTGCCAGTGGTTGGCGGAAGGTGCACGTGCCCGTCGACCAGGGACCGGACCGCAGCGACGCACGGATGCACGCCAAGACCGTAGGATCCTACGCAGTGCCGTAGGGGACCGCACCGCCACTTCCCAGCAAATTAGGGACACTGTTGCTCCTGGGGTATCGGCGAGGACCATTCGCAACCGTCTCCATGAAGCTCGGCTACGGTCCCGCACACCGTTACGCCGTCTTCCGCTCACGCCCCAACATCGTGGAGCCCGCCTCCAGTGGTGTCGCGACAGTCGTGAATGGAGGGACGAATGGAGACGTGTCGCCTTCAGCGATGAGAGTCGCTTCTGCCTTGGTGCCAATGATGGTCGTATGCGTGTTTGGCGCCGTGCAGGTGAGCGCCACAATCAGGACTGCATACGACCGAGGCACACAGGGCCAACACCCGGCATCATGGTGTGGGGAGCGATCTCCTAAACTGGTCGTACACCTCTGGTGATCGTCGAGGGGACACTGAATAGTGCACGGTACATCCAAACCGTCATCGAACCCATCGTTCTACCATTCCTAGACCGGCAAGGGAACTTGCTGTTCCAACAGGACAATGCACGTCCGCATGTATTCCGTGCCACCCAACGTGCTCTAGAAGGTGTAAGTCAACTACCCTGGCTAGCAAGATCTCCGGATCTGTCCCCCATTGAGCATGTTTGGGACTGGATGAAGCGTCGTCTCACGCGGTCTGCACGTCCAGCACGAACGCTGGTCCAACTTAGGCGCGAGGTGGAAATGGCATGGCAAGCCATTCCACAGGACTACATCCAGCATCTCTACGATCGTCTCCATGGGAGAATAGCAGCCTGCATTGGTGCGAAAGGTGGATATACACTGTACTAGTGCCGACATTGTGCATG
Source organism: Schistocerca gregaria (assembly GCF_023897955.1). Classification (NCBI taxonomy): domain Eukaryota; kingdom Metazoa; phylum Arthropoda; class Insecta; order Orthoptera; family Acrididae; genus Schistocerca; species Schistocerca gregaria. Next base: position 663,204,686 of record NC_064923.1, read on the forward strand.
CTCTGTTGCCTGTGTCTATGTGCCTGTGGTTCTGTCAGTGTGATCATGTGATGTATCTGACCCCAGGAATGTGTCAATAAAGTTTCGCCTTCCTGGGACAATGAATTCACGGTGTTCTTATTTCAATTTCCAGGAGTGTACATATGACAAAACATACACACACACATCTCAGTACAGCCTTCCATACACTATATTTATGTGGCCCCGTCCCATTCCTACCGCTCCATCCTTGCTGCATTTGTGTAACGTGAAGGAGGATGAGTTGAACGTGTTCAAAGAGAAACCGAAATTTTGAAATAGCGAGCCAAGCAGAAGAGAGAGCGCGCTGCGCCTAATGAGCGCACCTAGCGGTTGCCTTAGGCAACAAACTGATATTTGCTTCGTGTCTCTCAGCAAGCGAAGGAAGCATGTGTACAGCCTGCTCGTCGGATTAGTGCAATGAGGGAGCTTGATAATAACGTGTGTTTGTGAAATTCTGCTACAAACTCTGCAAAACTTTCACATACACATTTCAACTACTTAGCCAAGCATACGGGGAGGACTGTATAGTCGCACGCAGTGCTACGACTGGTTTAAACCTTTTCAACTGAGCAGAATGCCGGTCTGTGACGATTCCAAGTCTGGACGTCCTTCCACATCAACAGATGATGGCCATGTGGATAGCGATCGTGCTGTGATTCACGGAAATCGTCGTTTAACTGTTCTTGTGGAGGTAGACATTAGCGTAGGATCATACCGTCAAATTTTGAGTGAAAAACTTGAGCTGCATCGTGTCAATGCAAAATTTGTATCGCATTTGTTGACTGAAGATCAGAAACCGACTCATGTTGAAATGTGCGATGAATTGCTTGCCACTGTTAATGACAATGAAAACTTTCTTAAGAACATCATAACAGGCAATGAGACGTGGGGGTACCGCTACGATGCTGAAACGAAGATGCACTCGTCGCAGTTGGTGGGTAAAGGATCTTCTCGTCCAAAAAAAGCACGCATGAAGAGACAGGAAGATTAGTTTAATGATAAATGCAGTATCTACAGGCAGTATGTGGCATCAATGAAGTGATAACTGTCACAGATGAGAAAAACTAAAAATATAGCCAAGCTGAAGGATGTTCTATTTAAAGAAGAAACAGACATAGTTTGGCGTCCTCATGGTGTGGTTCAAATGGCTCTAAGCACTATGGGACTTAACATCTGAGGTCATCAGTCCCCTAAACTATTTAAACCTAACTAAGTTAAGGATAGCACACACATCCATGCCCGAGGCAGGATTCGAACCTGCGACAGTAGCAGCGCGGTTCCGGACTGAAGCGCCTAGAGCCGCTCGGGCACAGAGGCCGGCTCGTCATGGTGAGGATATGTGAGGGGCATCACCAAGTAGTGTTGATTTCCCAGTTACATATATAGCCACACTGCGACAAAGTGGAGGACGATTTCTGTAACATCATACAAAACAAACAAAAGTTAGCTAATATGCATATTTAACAGTGTTCTCCATTTACTTACCAGTCTTTGGTTGACTGTACTTGCTTTCCTGAAATTTGTGTATTTTTTTAAGCAAATGGTGCTACCGTATTTGGTAAAAATATAAAATCAGTAAATGATATCCAAGTGAAGTTAAAGAAACCAGAGCTGTCTTCCATCTTCATCTCCCATAGCAAGTTATTCCCACCCACCAACGACGATGACGAAGCCTTTCATTTTGTTTGCGTTCATCTTCCGGTGTTAATAGTGCCGCACCAAGTATCGTTACAATTTTCTCGTCAATCAGCCTAATGCAGCAGACGACAAGAAAACAATATTACAAGTGGCGCTGCAGATAATGCGAATACACTACAAAAAATGGATGCCACCCGTATGTACTACAATAGTAATAAGTAACAGTTTCAAAACCAGTTGCAAAACACTACAGGAAACAACGTTTGTAACTGAAATATGTCTACACTGCCACTGGAAACATGTTTCAGTTGGAAACATTGTTTCCAGTGGCAGTACGGACACGGCTTAAGGTAGACTCTTTATACACTGGAGCGCCAGAGAAGCTTGTATAGGCATGCCTATTCAGATACAGAGATATGGAAACAGGCAGAATACGGTGCTGCGCTCGGCAACGTCCATATAAGGCAATAAGTGTCTGTCGTAGTTGTTACATCGGTTACTGCTGCTACAATGACAGTTTATCAAGATCTAAGTAAGTTTGAACGCGGTGTTATAGTCGGCGTACGAGCGATGGTACACAGCATCTCTGAGATAGCAATGGAGTGGGGATTATCCAGTACGACCGTTTAACGAGTGTACCACGAATACCCGGAATCTGGTAAAACATCAAATCTCTGACACTGCTGCGGCCGGACAAAGATCCTGCAAGAATGGGACCAACAACAACTGAAGAGAATCGTTCAACGTGACAGAAATGCAGCCCTTTCGCAAATTGCCGCAGATTTCAATGCTGGGCCACCAATAGGCGAAAGCGTGTGAACCATTCAACGAAACATCATCGATGTGCGCTTTCAGAGCCGAAAGACCACTCGTGTAGCCCTTGATGACTGCACGACACAAAGCTTTACGCCTCGCTTGCGCCCGTCAACACCGACATTGGACTGTTGACGACTGGAAACATATTGCCTGGTCGGACGAGTCTCGCTTCAATTTGTATCGAGCGGATGGACGTGTACGGGTGTGGAGACAACCTCATGAATCCATGGATCCTGTATGTCAGCAGCGGATTGTTCAAGCTGGTGTAGGCTCTGTAATGGCGTGAGACGTGTGCAGTTTGAGTCATGTGGGACCCATGATACGGCTAGATACAGCTCTGACAGGTAACACGTACGTAGCCATGCTCCCTGAATACCTGCTTCCATTCGTGTTCACTGTGCACTCCGGTAGACTTGAGCAATTCCAGCAGGACAATGCGACACCCCAGACGTCCTGATAAGCTACAGAGTGGCACCAGGAACATTTACGCTGGCCACTAAACTCCCCAGACATGAACGTTATTGAGCACACCTGGGATGCCTTCCAGTGTGCTGTTCGGAAGAGATCTCCACCTCCTCGTACTCTTGCGGATTACTGGACAGGCCTGCAGAATTCATGGTGTCAGTTACCTCCATCACTGCTTCAGACATTAGTGCAGTCCATGCCAAGTCGTGTTGCGGCACTTCTGCTCGCTCATGGGGGTCCTACACGATATTAGGCACACTTTGACTCTTCTGTGTATATACTGACAGACATTTTACACTTGGTACTAACATATTTTTGATAAATAATTCAGATTATTTGAATACTTTTGGACATGGCGGAAAATTCAGGTCATTTGGGTACTTTGAACATGGCCAAGATGGCAGCTGCCTTCTGATAGGCCGTTTCCATTTAATGGCTGAAAAATACTGGGATGTGATTAGAAGATGTAAATATGTATGTGTGAGAGAGAAATGAAATTTCTTGACAATGTGGAATTTTTGCTCGCAGAACTATCGTGTTACTGTTGACCAAGCATCTTTCCCATACACCTAGGCAAGTCACAAAAAGTCACATCATGAGTACTGTACTGAGACACATCGTGTCAGCAGAGGACTCAGGGTCAATAAAGGTGAGCAATAGCGCCATAGCCTTTCTGTTGGCGTGGCGGCCTGTCATTTTACCTGCCACTCTAACATCCATTAATTCACATACTTTCCATCTACCATCTGTCCCATCAATCAAATTCACTTCCACTTCTACTTTTACTCGCATTTGTAATTTAGCTTCAACTAAATCAGTTCTTCTTCTAACATTCTCCGTAAAAATAAATCCCTAGTTAGCAGCCAACCCCAAGATTATCCATCTCTAAAAATATATGTTCCAGCACTTCGCCACTAATTTTTCATTTCGACATGAGCTTGAATGTTTGTTACCAGACACCCCCAAGACTTCAATTTTGCTCACTGGTAGCTTTAGAATTTTTGTCTTTTTAGTTATTACATTTCATTTCTGCAGTCGCAGTTAAACAGGTATTGTAGGTTGTATGTCGTCTTTTGCTACTACAATAAAAGTCTAATTTAGCCAAAATGTGTTACGCTTTATTCCCAGTCGCTGTTAAACAGGTACTATAGGTTGTATATCGTCTTTTGCTACTACAGCAAAAGACAAATTTAGCCAAAATGGGTTACGCTTTATTTCAAACGCCTCAGTGGTCACTGCAGCAATTACTTTTATTAAACAGTGTTAAATCATGCACCCACCCCCCCTTCCCCGAAACACACACCATTCCAAAACTATAAACACATACGCCGTAGAATAGCAGATGCTTCTACAACCACAAAAACCAAACTGGTGACGATTGCATCCTTCAATATCAGAATAAAGAGCACGAGCTGTGAGTGTATCTACATCACCTGCTTAATAACTTGGTCCGTCTTTGCAACGAAATACATCACTGATTCAGCGTATCAGGTATTCGACAGTTTTTTGGTAGGTTTGTGCTGGTTGTTTACGCACAGGTCACGTAATTCGCGTAAATAACGGGCCGCTGATTTGCGTACGCGATGATGAGCGCACGATAGCGAGCCAGATGGGTTCGATAGCATCTACATCAGGCGAATATGGTCGCCGAGACATCAACATGAGTTCACTATAATGCACCTCAAATCAGTGTAGCACGGTTTTGGCTCCGAGATCCGAACAATTATGTTGCTGAAAGATGACATCGCCGGCAAGGAAGGCATCGAGCATGAAGTGATGTAGGTGATTCGCGGCTGTCAGCATGTCTTCGACTACCACAGGTCCCACGCAAGCGCAGGAGAAGGTCTCCCATAGCATAATATTGCTCCCATTAGCCTGCATCCAGTGCGCGCAGAACGTTTCGAGCGACCGTTTACCTCGCCGTCGGCGTTTGTGGGGACCGCCAGCGACCAAGTGTAGCAAAAGTGTGATTAACCCGTAGAACCGACACGTTTCCATTGATCGACGGTCGAACCACGACGGTCCCGTGCCCACTGCAATCGTAACTGAGGATTTCGTTGGGTCAACATGTGAACATGTAGGGGCGGTCTGGTGCGGAGCTCCATGTTCAACAACGTGCATTGATCAGTGTGCTCCAAAACACTTGTTCGTGCACCAGCATTGTGCTCTTTCGAAGAGAGGCCACAAATCACGATCGGTCCTACTTTACAGAGCAGACAAGTCGCTGAAACCCACGTTCTGGGAAGATTCTTGAACGCCCAACCATTTAGCATCTAGAGATAGTTTCAATGGCCTTCTACCTCTTTTTATAGATGCTCACGACAGTAGCGCGTGAAGATTCGAGCTTCGCCTTTTTCGAGATACTCGTTCAGAGACTGATGCCCTTTGTCAAAGTCGCTTCCCCATTTGCAGCCCATATCTTCGCTATGGTAATCCCACTTTTTTTTTATGACGTCATGTGCCCACAACGCAACCAGGCGGCAGCCAGCATTTCTCTGGGCAGTGGTTATAATGTTTCTGCTTATCAGCGCAATTGTAATTTAATACTTTTCAATGGTAGTAATTTAAAACATGAGAATTGTTTACGGACTGTGCATGTGCATAAAAATTTGTAAGAAAAACCACATTGTTGCACTGACCACAAAAGCCTGTTTGAAGAAAGCTAAATGTGTATGGTCTAAATAAGACTTTTATTATAGTCGCAAAATCCAGTACATAACCTACATTACTTGTGGAATTTGTTTGTTCTTGTTTGACTGATTGCACTTCTCTTCGAAAGTTAAACTCCTTATGATCCATAAGCTGGTACAGCTTTTACGTTTTCTCCGTTGCATTTAATGTTGTTGACAGCTTGGCTCAAATGATGTTTCTCATTTGTAGTTGGTGCCTGATTTAAATGTCTCTCATTAATTTCTCAGTTTGGATCCAAGTGAGCTGGATTTCCTCTTGCCCACGCGATCCCCAGTGGCCCGGGAGCCGAACTTACGTCTGGCTATTATTCATTCCCCTGTCTGTTGTCTTACTTCCCCTGATTTCCAGTGCAAGATTCAAATTTATGTCATTCTTACTTTATTTCCTTCCAATTTCCTCTGTTATATCCTCTTCCAGTTCCTTCTACATGACAACTGTCCCATGGTTTTCTTCGGTTAAAGTCTCTCTTAACATTGTTTTGGTACGCCATGTGAAGCATTACATTGCGCACTGAGCCTCTTTCGCCAATCCTTCCTCACACTGGGCGGTTTTCACATCTGCCAGTACCGACGTATCTTTTTTTTTTGCCTTAGCTTTCGGAAGTGCGGTGGCCGTCCGTTTCCTGATCATCTTCTAACAGGTCCAAAAAGTCTACAAATGTCTCCATAGCTCCATACGGTATTGTTAATCGTATGTCTCTGGTGTCTATGTGGAGCTGGTTCTTCAAAATTTTCAGGACATCGGCCTGCAGAATCTCCCGTTCCCAATATTTAGTCTTATTCAAATAATTTTCAAAATTGCGTCGCAGAAATGACATAGATTAAGTGCTTCTGAATGCGGTTCTTGCTTACCTAATATTTCCTGTATTCTTGTGGACCAGTTTTTTTTTTGTAGAAAATCTTTCACCAACGACTTTTCACAGGTATTGTAATTATCTGAAGCTTCAGCAGCCCACAATACAGTGTCCCCCTGCGCAATTCCTCCTATAAATTTAATTTTGTAGCTGTCGCTTCATCTCTGAGGAAGTATTCCATGAAAAGACTGGTTGTACGCTTTCCTTCCTGGTGTGGATGTCACAAACTGTCATTAAGGGAGACGTTATGTCCTACGCAGCCAATGTTAAATTATTGAATTTTATGACCCATTATCTTGAAAATTTTTAAGACACCAACTTACAATTTTCCATAATTATTGAATGCACATTTCTAGATACACTGTACTAGAATTATTACTACAATTGTATTGTGGGGAATCTCATATTTTTTTAAACACTCAGTTTTTGACAGAATTTTGTAAATGAATGAACATAAGAACAAAATAACTCAGGATATTTTAATTATTCTGGTCCCACATGTGTTGAATCTCACACTTACATGCTGTGAAAATTTCATGTCTCTACCATCAGTACTTCTTTAGAAAGCGAGTCATTTATTGCAAAAAAATGTTGTTAAGAGATATAGAGGTTAGAAACGTTTTTATTACAAATTCTTATACAGACTTCCATTTCTGCATCTTTTACGCACTAGTATTACCCTGGCCCATAGCCTGTGTCTTCTTACGTGTCACAGCAACCCAGTGCTTGCCTCCTCCTTTTCTTTCTTGCATCTTTTGTCATTTTTTGAGCAGCTAACTCTGCTTCACGTACACGAAGCTCATCCCGTTCCCGCAGTCCTTTAGCTGTGTTCTGTCCAAATCTCACCCCTAACGTCTCCAGAACCTTAATTCTATCATAGTTACCACCATGAAAAGTTATTACAGCATCAGACACTGCTAACTTGAGAGTCATAAGGCCAACAAATACATTTTTAGGCACGTGGCACAAAATATTATTGAAGGACTCATTCACATTCTGGGTCTTCCCGTGTAACTCAGGATTTGCCAAATCTCTGCAAATAGGTTTAATTGCCTCCATTACTGTCAAAGGAAGAGAATGTTTATGTGTAAATTCATGCAGGGTGCCAGAAAATTCAGCATGCCTATATTTACACCACGTGTTTGGTGGAGGTGGACACAAAGCACGACATGGCTTTTCATCTGTTGATATTCGATGAAAGAAAGTGCTCCGCACAGCTCTTTTCATCTTCTCTAAATTGTCACAGTTATCTCTAATGGCCTTCCTATAATATTCCAGTATGTCGTCAATTATTTTGTCCGTTAGCTTACTACAAAAATAGCCGATAATCACACTACTTTCAACGAAAACTACTATCAGAAACAAAGGAATGATTCGTTTATTCGTAATGCCCACTTCTGAGACGTAGCAGTATCCACAAAACAAAGCAGTTCACAACCTTCTACACTATATAGTTTCCAAGATATGACTGCTCAACTGTGGCAGTATATGCGTAGCAGCAAAATTTGAAAGTCACACGTAAACATTCAAAATATTATTAGTAGGTCTCACAATTGTCTGATTTTAATGTATTATATACAAAAATGTTCGGTAAAGTCCAAAGTACATTATGGAGTAGAAATCAGAAAATGTTAAATTTCAACGAATTTCACGTGCAATGTCCCTTTAAGTAAGTGGTTAGGTTGGACTGTGTGGCTTCTTGTTAGTGGGATTGAAACAATGTCGGGTTGGAACGGTCTGCTAACTAATGAATTCTAATCTGTTCTTTTATAGCATGACGCCTGAACTCTTATCCACTGAAAATGTGCTCTAATAACAAGGTTGCATTTTTCTGTCCCATTCATTCTACATTTAAATTCGTCAAATTCACTTTGCACAGACTGAATGTGTAACTACAGTTCTTCCTCAGAGATTGATATAGCATTCACTTTAAGATCTATACCTTTATTAGTTTGGTTTCCATGGTTTGCTCCGTTTCATTTATGTTGCCCTTAATTTTATTGATGTTGCTATTGGGATAGCTTCCGAATTTTTCAAATGTAGGGTCTATAAATCTTCTACATGTTGATCTGTGTCTGTTTTGTACTGGTTGAATGCCTTCTTTATAGCCTTTTACAGTTTACGTTTTGCGTTATCTCCCATTCATTAAATTTCGTATTTCTGCCATTTGTTTATCCTTTTCTTCCAACCACTTCTTTAACCTACCTACCTTCAAAAACATCATCGTTTATAAGCCATTTTTAAATTATGTTTTCAGACACAGAATAAACACAAAATTCTTATTCTAAGCACAACAAAAAATTACCCTTCACCAACTGCGTAATTAAAATTTTCGTGCTACGGTCTGTAATTGCTTCTTTCTGATACCACTCACTCTCAACACTGTTAAATGCTCGTTGCGTGGCTGTTGTCGGCCATTACACTCAGTGCTTATGTTCATCTACGTTTTTGTACATAATTCTACTGAAATCAGCACTTCGAGACGCACTGCTTATTGATATTAAATTTGTAACTTGTGTTTTGGTGTCTTTAGTTGTCGTGAAGTCCAAATCTATACCAACCCCCGCCCCCCCCCCCCCCCCAAACATTTTTCCTGTGTCATTTGGTTGGCAGACTACAACATCTCATTCGGCGTAGAAGTTAATGAAAGAGAAGAATCAGTGCATTAATTTTATGTCACAGTTAGTATTTCTTTTATACTTTCCTCACAATTATGTTGTTCTCTGACTCAGATCCGAAGACTGCAGTGAAGTCGCTACATCCTGGAGCACAGTGACCTAAGTTTCGTGTTCCTCGTTGTTGGGTGCTCTGCATTCCTATTCTGCACGAAGGCAATTAGGCATCTGCGGAAATTAATTAAAGTTTGTCGTCGGTTTCTTCTTGGCAGGAAACTTCCAGTCAGGCTCTGCTCTTTTCTAGTGCTAAAACTTTAGGAATACCGAATTTCATTGAGGGGGTGATCCATAATATTCGGAATTAATAAATAAAGTCCTTACATAATCTATGCCTATTTGGAGGTTGATTTGTGCTCCTTAACAATAACAATGTCACCTAACGCAAGAACACGCAGAGAGGTCCATTTACTACAACAAACAGAATGGCAGAGAGTGATATATTTGACTGTAAGAATCTTCATTTGTTCTAAAGAAAAGCAATGTGATAAATTTTTAAACACTGGTGAAGTACACAGAATGTAGGAGACATTATTCGTACCTACTTTGTACGGTTGCGCTGCATACCAATTCGATGTTTCTCGCATGCCACCTCCATGGTGCTGTAGTTTTAAAGCCAGCAGTATTCTGTATATACTGAGCGAGATGCTGCGCCTTAGAGCCTCTTCCAACCAATATCAGTTTTCGTGAGAGGTGGACGACGTGAAATATGCCAGCATATTATCGTTGGGGTAAGTATGACATGAGCGTTGACCTAAGGTGTCAGGCTATCAAGTTTATAGGCTTAAATAGATTCTGTCACAATCTTATTACATTGATCTGCTTTTTTAGAACTCAGTTTATTAACCTGATTCATATTCTGTTATTAACTTCGTTTCGACTTCAGCAAGCATATACTGCGCCAGTTGTACAGTTATTAAACGATTCTTGAACACAAAACATAAACAGTTCTCATTTTGTAATTCTAGAATACCTTTTAGAAGAAGTGAAACTAGTTTTTCGTTAGTATTTATGGGATAAACTCATTCAAATGTTAGGAAATTTTTCAACCAATGATCTTCATTACATACGCAGCTTAATAAAATGCATTTTTATCGAACACATTTTATGAATTTCAATGCTAAAAGCTAAAAGCTGTGTAAAACTTCATGTTGCAATGTAAGAGGAACCAATTAAAACGTAACTGGACGTGGCTAGTCGCTATACACCGCCAAGGCTTTGACTCTAATTTATAAATTTTCTATTTCTAATCATGGATGACGTAAGCAGTATTGTTAGAAACATATATATAGGTCTAAGCAGTGGCAAATCAGCCATCGGTGCCTCAGTTTTCCAACAGAATTTTGTGAGCACTGTTTTACGCAATAAATATGTAATTCTGAAAAAACAACGAGCATCCAGAACTTCTTGAAATTTCTCTTGGCACTGCCAACTCATTAGCTACATTGTAAAGAACTCTATCAAGTTCCAACAAATTTCGATGCAGAGGATACTCGCAAAATTATTTTATAGCTACTGCAGCTCAGAGATCTCCGAGAAATGACCACAAGTATTTGCTAATTAACTGCTACGCCCTGGTTTGTTTCAAACGGTTGGGCGGTTATGGATCGGAAAATTTCGGTATCTTGCAGAGCTGACGCGTTGCTTCAAGGTGACAGACGCTACTAAGCAGGTGTTTAATCCAGTGTTTAATAGTGTGTGTTACACGTATTGTTTTCCCTGCGTGATATTCCATCTTCTTCAGATTGCAAGTGCATTGATATGATTCATTTCCGACAGTTGAAGGCTTTTGACAAATGGAGCACTCCTATGAGACCTGATAAGTGCTATGAAGTGTCCGAGGTACATCTTGCAAGGAGGGAAATAAACACTACTAATGTGTCAACCTATTCATCTCTATAAAATTGTCGCGGCGGATGTTGACATTTCTGAGATGAACGACTTTCATTTCTTCCTGCCAAGTATCTGACTCATAGTGTTTCAAAGATCTATGAGATAGCTATCAGTTGCATACAAAATTGTTAAGGCTTTCGTGGTCACTTGTTGACAAACTGTCTATTGGCAGAGAAAGAAACCAATAGGAGTTTATCAGTTGCGTACTTTATCAAGCCTTCCTTACGGATGCCAAATGTGAAAGAAAAAAGAGAAGAAATCGGTGTAATTACGATGGTAGCCTTGTTAGATGCAAAGTTGCAATGTTTGCGGAGACAGTGGTGCTGAAGTGAACTCATCAAAGGCTCAATCCAAATTTATGTACCACTATCTTACAGTAAGGGGTCTCTTTCATAATATATTACTGCGTCTCGAAAAAGTTCGGCTCCCGAACAATATACTTTCTAGTTTTTTGCCAGCCCTGGCCAGACAATAGAGACCAGCGCAGCCGATGTGTTATTTAAGTTATGTTGTTGACATAACGTCAAAACACTCCGGGCAGACAGGTTTTGCGACACGGGTCACGGCCGAGGCGCGTGGAACCGCTAACGTCCTTCACAGTGTGACCTGGCCACGTTACACTCCCTAACGCAAAGTTCTTGACTGTGCTCCGGGCAGAGTGCCCTAGTAAGAGCTGACAGGACAAGTACTGTACGAGACCTGTCCAAAAAATTCCGAAACATTCGTAATTTCGCGCCAATAGTATGTTGGAGCGACATGCAGTTGGCATCCCTGCACAGGCCTGTCTTTAATGAGTTTTATTGTTGTAGGTCTGTCAGTTATTGTTCAGTGGTGTATTGAGTAGACCGTTGTGTGACACAGTTTGCGAATTTCGAGATGGCACAGTTAGAGGAGCAATACGTCTGAGTTAAATTTTGCGTGAAACTCATGAAAACCTTTACAGAGACACACCAAATAGTGCAGGAAGTCTACGGTAATGAGTGCTTAAGCCGTACTCGGTGTTACGAATAGTTCACACAGTTTAAAAATGGCCATACGAAAGCTAAAGATGACCCTCATTGAAGATCCCTCCGATGTCTATCGACGTCAGGAACGTCAACGAAACAGTGTGTGCCACTCGAAGACTGACTGTCCGAGAGATTGCAGAAGAATGTAACAATTCAGTTGAATCATGTTATGAAATCCTGAGCGTGTGAATGAGTGTGAAATGAAATGATTGTGTGGCATTTATTGGCCGGGATATCCCCTTCGGGGTTCGGCCGTCGTATTGCAAGTCTTTTTAGTTGACGCTACTTCGGCGATTTGCGTGTCAGTGATGATGAAAATGATGAATGAAACACAACACCCAGTCTCCTGCCGGTAATAGAACCCAGGCCCCCTTGCGTATTAGGCAGTAACGCTATCGCTGTGATACGGAGGCACTCTAGTGAATGACTGAGAAAGACAGAGAGAGTCTTGAGAGACTTGAAGTTGTTTGTTGTTTCTGCTCACTAGGGAGAGTCCCAGCCGATGTTAAACAGCCTAAAATAAAGGTTGTTCGTAGACTTTTTATTCATTGTGTGTCGTCTCAAACAGACATAGCCCTATACAACTATATACAAATGTCCTTAGCTTTAGCTAACCGTTATAAAATCGTTTTTCAAATGACCCTTGCGGTGTTTATGTTTTTCAATATATTTGTTCAAACTGCTGATATCTGCAGCACATTCACTCTGTTCTTTCAGGTATGGAAATTGGCTCAAATCCTCATTTTATAACTGAGAGAAGATCAGTTTTAATATAATTTTAAATGGACTTATGCTTTAGCATTCTCTGTTCAGAATTGTGATCACACTGTGATTTTCGCAAGCTGGCAAATAATTTTTTAAAACATTAAAATTTTCAGCATTGCTAGTGTTTTCTTCGGGAAATTCTGTAGAACTATTCAAATTTAGTATAGAGAACTCTAGAACTAAAGCATATATACCAAGAATTCTGCAAAAAAAGTTTATTTCTCGAATGTCGGTGTCAACTTCACACGACGCAGGACAACAGAAGACACCGCCGGGGTGATAGGTGGCGGGGGAGGGGGGGGGGGCAGCACATATTCTACAATCGGCTGCATTTGCACGTACACAGTGCAACCCTGAGACCGGTCGAACTGCTGTGTAACAATACTTGAATAAACACCTGTGAATACTACCACCGTTTAACTGGAAGCCCAGGGATGAATCTGCCCTCTCCCTATAGGCCAGCTCGTTACAATACGCACTACGAATAGAGCCAGTTGGTCTAGTCTTCTTCTTCTTTCAAGTTTTAGATCACTCTGTTGACGGGCAGATAATGTTTTGTCGTCAAGTACGATTCTAGATGATTTTGACATAGTCTGGTTCTCCATTTCTTCACTATGTAGACAGAAAAGGAATGGTAGGCTTAGTCTTGAGGCAAAGCGATGGCAATATCTAGCAAATATCTCGGTGCAGTATTCACACAACAAAGCGGTCTTTATACATCAGAAAATTCTAGTCAACATTCATGAAAATGGTACACTGACGGAAAAAATATTCCAGCACCAATACACAGTAATGAAATTTCGGGAAAACGTTTACCTAGGTAACATATGTAAGTGATTAACGTTGAAAACTCACAAGCTAATGTAAGCGCAAGAAAAGTCATTGCAAATGTGAACTGCAGGTATATTAACTGCCAGAATGTTGAATGCAAGCACGCAAACGCGCATGCATTGTGACGTACTGGTGTCGGATGTCAGTTTGTGGGATAGGGTTCCATGCCTGTTACACTTGATCTGCCGATACAGGGACAGTTTATGCTGTTTCTGGACGACACTGGAGTTGTCCGATAATGCCGCATACGTGCTCGTTTGAAGACAGATCATCTGCTGATCCAGCAACAATTCGACACTGTAGAGCAGGTTGGGTTATGGCAGCAGTAACTGGACGAGCGTTATCCTCTTGGAAAACATTCCCTGGAATGCTGTTCATGAATGGCATCACAACAGGTCGAATCACCAGATTGACGTACAACATTTGCAGTCAGGCTGCGCGAGATATTCATGATTGCTCCTGCTGTCATACGAAATCGCACTCCGAGTGTAAGTCCAGTGTGTCTAGGTCGCAGACAAGCTGGGTGCAGACATTCACCTGGCCTCCTCCTAGCCAACACACGGTCATCACCATCAGAAAACACAACAGACCTTCAGTCCACCCTCCAGTGAGCTCTCACTTGACACCACCGAAGTGGTCAGTGGAATGCATGCTACAGGCCGTCTGGCTCCGAGCTATCCTTGGAATAACCGATTTGTAATGGTTCGTTGTGTCACTGCGGTGCCAACTGCTGCAGCAGGCGGAGTATGAGCGGAACTCCATAGGTCACTTCCGTTTATCTCGCAGAACTCGTTTTTGGTGTTGGAATTTTTTTCGGTATATTTATAGCCGCACGGAGTGGCCGCGCGGTTTGAGGCGCCCTGTCACGGACAGTACGGCCCCTCCCACCGGAGGTTCGAGTCCTCCCTCGGGCTTGGGTGTGTGAGTTGTTCTTAGCATAAGTAAGTCTAGGGACCAAGTGAGTGGTAGTAGTAACAGTAAAACTTGGTAGAAAAAGAAAACTTTAACTTAGTACCAAAGAAAAAAACAGCGCTATCAGTCGAGTTATTAAAAAAAACTAGAACTTGGTAGCAAAGGAAAAAAAAAACAGCGCTATCAGTCGAGTTATTTTATTAGCGTCTTCTGTTCTTAGGATTCTTTCATTCTTTTGTTCTTCGCCACCGATTCTGGTGCATTTTGTATTGTGTTTCTGTTACAATCGATATGTGTTTTGTGTGAATTATTCGTTATAATTTTTGAATTTAAAGCTTTTCTTTAGCTTACCCAGTTTTTAATTGTATGCAAAACAGTCATGCGCTATTCGTCCGTTGCTATAAGTTATGGCTTGATCGATGTTTGAACTGCTGCCTGATCGCTCGATGACGTAACTAAGCAAGCACAGAACATCCACAAGGAGAGTCTATGGACCTCTGATCTGTTGTTACAATAAGAAAGCCGCGTAGCCTCTAATACACGTATTATAACGAAAATAAAGTTGAAGTTGGTTTGTCACACATCAAAAATCTATATGAAAACTTGGCAGCGATGTTGTTCTATTGATAAGAATTCATCTTCTCTTTGTGTTGCTATATCCATTGATGTTTTATGCTGTATCGACGATTTTGGGAACTTTCTTCGATTTAAACTTGTGTATGTCATGCCTCCGTACTCTTCCAAGGTCTTCATCTTTCTTCGGAGTCTTATCCTACCGTCTCTTTCTTGCAATGTGAGTCTGGTGGTGGTGGTGGTGGTTAGTGTTTAACGTCCCGTCGACAACGAGGTCATTAGAGACGGAGCGCAAGCTCGGGTTAGGGAAGGATTGGGAAGGAAATCGGCCGTGCCCTTTCAAAGGAACCATCCCGGCATTTGCCTGAACCGATTAAGGTAAATCACGGAAAACCTAAACCAGGATGGCCGGAGACGGGATTGAACCGTCGTCCTCCCGAATGCGAGTCCAGTGTGCTAACCACTGCGCCACCTCGCTCGGTTATGTGAGTCTGATATCTCTTCGCATGTCCATACCTCTTGAGCCTTCAATCCAGCCTTTCTTTCAGTTTTTTAGCCTTTAGACTTCCCCGGCTACCGATGAAGATGATGGTGAGGTGAATGTGCGGAGTCACGAGAATAGGAAAGATTTCGACTGAGAATGCAAGGAACTTTATAAGCTTGTCTCCGTTCTTTTTCTTTGTTCTACTAGGTCTACAACTTTGCATCCGTCATTTTTTCTCGAAGTTCGTGGCTTTATTGTGAAAACCTTACAAAAACTTATGATTCATAGTGTTACCCATCGCTGGCCACTACATTCTCCCATCTTTCGGATAGCATACGAATTCCGCGGCGGAAGAAGTGGGCGTCTTTTGTGGGGTTCCATGAATCGATTCAGTTTTGCACTTGTTCGTATGATCGGAAGAGCTGGTCAGCAAGACTGTATGCCACCGATCGACAAAGGTGGTACTCAGAGAGAGAAACTAATGGAGAATATGGGTGGAGGGATAGGACTTCTCATTTCAACGTTCCCACGTATATTTTGACGGGTTTTGCGGCATGGGTTCCAGCACTGACCTGCTGCAAAATTATCTTTACGTGTCTATCGCTGTATTGTGGTAGTTTGTGTTTCAGCGCTGGGCTCGAACAAAAATGGTTCAAATGGCTCTGAGAACTATGGGACTTAACTTCTGAGGCCATCAGTCCCCTAGAACTTAGAACTACTTAAACCTAACTAACCTAAGGACATCACACACGCACCCATGCCCCAGGCAGGATTCGAACCTACGACCGTAGCGGTCACGCGGTTCCAGACAAGCGCCTAGAACCGCACGGCCACAACGGCTGGCGGGCTCGAACGCATCAATTGCTAATGATGTCCTGTGACTGTCAAATGGTCAAATGTGTGTGAAATCTCATGGGACTTAACTGCTAAGGTCATCATTCCCTAAGCTTACACACTACTTAACCTAAATTATCCTACGGACAAACACACACACCCAGGCCCGAGGGAGGACTCGAACCTCCGCCGGGATCAGCCTCACAGTCCATGACTGCAGCGCCTTGAGACCGCTCGACTAATCCCGCGCGGCTAGTCTGTTTCAGTAGCCACGAAAACGTTCTGTCTTTCCCATCCATGCAGGCCTTCGACATCAAAATCACCGTTCTTAAGGCGTTGAAAACATTCCCTTCACCATTGGTCTTACCCATAATTTTAGGATCCACAGCCGCAGATTTCTTCAAGTTAAAGCCGAAAATTAAAACTTCCCGCAAATGGCGAGAAATGGGTACGTAAGTTGACATACTTAATCGAGAATAATCTTATGATGCAATCATAAATCGACTAATATTTTAATGGCATTATGTTTTTAGATGCCTTAGCTTATTGTATTACACCTATGACCAACCACCTGAACGCCACCTGCCGCTACTGCCGTCTATTGCAAAACGGAAGCAAAGTTGTAGACCTAATAAATTTGTTAGCCGGAATTCTTCTCTCATTTGTCTCTAGGCATGTGAGGCTGCGGAGAGAAACACCAATTGGCCGGCCCTTATTTGGCTGTGGCAGCAGTTACAGCGAGACGCAGCATTGATCGTGGGCTCGGCGTGCACTGCGCATGCGCGCGCGCTGACCAGCTGCCTCCCCTCCAACACTCTTCGCGATGCGGCGACCGTGACCCGCATAAGCGGCAACGCTTTCTCCTCGCTTCCGCAGCCACATTTGGATTGCAGGTGTGCGGTGACCTTCATTGGACACGCTGTCAATGGACAGAGCTGCCACGGTTCAAGAGATCGTGTTAGGTTCCACGTCTGCAGAAGTCCACAACTAGGAATAGTTCCACACATCATACATTGTAACTTAATTCTAATTAATTATAAATTGACGCTGATTTCATTGTTACGACAACACGAAATTTCACTGAAAGAAGTAAAAAAGTGAAATTAAATTAGTATCTCACTGTGATTAAACTCGGTGCAGTCTCATTAATATGTGCACCGCCCTATTACGGAGTATTGCTATGTCGTGTGGGGTCCTCATCAGGTGGGACTGACGGATGACATCGAAAAAGTTCAAAGCTTTGTATTATCGCGAAATAGGAGAGACAGTGTCACAGACGTGATACGTGAGTGGGACTCATTAAAGTAAAGGCGTTTCTCGCTGCGACGGGATCTTCTCATGGAATTTCAATCACTAGCAAAAAGGTGGGAATTTAAGGAGATTGGACCTGGATAAACTAAAAGAACCAGAGGTTGTACGAAGTTTCAAGGAGAGTATTAGTGAGCAATTGACAGGAATGGGGGAAAGAAATACAATAGAAGAAGAATGGGTAGCTTTGAGGGATGAAGTAGTGAAGACAGCAGAGGATCAAGTAGGTAAAAAGACGAGGGCTAGTAGAAATCCTTGGGTAACAGAAGAAATATTGAATTTAATTCATGAAAGGAGAAAATATAAAAATGCAGTAAATGAAGCAGGCAAAAAGGAATACAAACGTCTCAAAAATGACATCGACAGGAAGTGCAAAATGGCTAAGCAGGGATGGCTAGAGGACAAATGTAAGGAGTAGAGGCTTATCTCACTAGGGGTAAGATAGATACTGCCAACAGGAAAATTAAAGAGACCTTTGGAGAAAAGAGAGCCACTTGTATGAATATCAAGAGCTCAGATGGAAACCCAGTTCTAACCAAAGAAGGGAAAGCAGAAAGGTGGAAGGAGTATATAGAGGGTCTATACAAGGGCGATGTACTTGACAATATTATGGAAATGGAAGAGGATGTAGATGAAGATGAAATGGGAGATACGATACTGTGTGAAGAGTTTGACAGAGCACTGAAAGACCTGAGTCGAAACAAGGCCCCCAGAGTAGACAACATTCCATTGGAACTACTGACGGCCTTGGGAGAGCCAGTCCTGACGAAACTCTACCATCTGGTGAGCAAGATGTATGAGACAGGCGAAATACCCTCAGACTTCAAGAAGAATATAATAATTCCAATCCCAAAGAAAGCAGGTGTTGACAGATGTGAAAATTACCGAACTATCAATTTAATAAGTCACAGCTGCAAAATACTAACACGAGTTCTTTACAGACGAATGGAAAAACTAGTAGAAGCCGACCTCGGGGAGATCAGTTTGGATTCCGTAGAAATGTTGGAACACGTAAGGCAATACTGACCCTACGACTTATCTTAGAAGCTAGATTAAGGAACGGCAAACCTACGTTTCCAGCATTTGTAGACTTAGAGAAAGCTTTTGACAATGTTGACTGGAATACTCTCTTTCAAATTCTGAAGGTGGCAGGGGTAAAATACAGGGAGCGAAAGGCTATTTACAATTTGTACAGAAACCAGACGGCAGTTGTAAGAGTCGAGGGACATGAAAGGGAAGCAGTGGTTGGGAAGGGAGTGAGACAGGGCTGTAGTCTATCCCCAATGTTATTCAATCTGTATATTGAGCAAGCAGTGAAGGACACAAAAGAAAAATTCGGAGTAGGTATTAAAGTCCATGGAGAAGAAATAAAACTTTGAGGTTCGCAGATGACATCGTAATTCTGTCAGAGATAGCAAAGGACTTGGAAGAGCAGTTGAATGGAATGGATAGTGTCTTGAGAGGAGTATATAAGATGAACATCAACAAAAGCAAAACGAGGATAATGGAATGTAGTCGAATTAAGTCGGGTGAAGCTGAGGGAATTAGATTAGGAAGTGAAACACTTAAAGTGGTAAAGGAGTTTTGCTATTTGGGGAGCAAAATAACTGATGATGGTCGAAGTAGAGAGGATATAAAATGTAGACTGGCAATGGCAAGGAAAGCGTTTCTGAAGAAGAGAAGTTTGTTAACATCGAGTATAGATTTACGTGTCAGGAAGTCATGTCTGAAAGTATTTGTATGGAGTGTAGCCATGTATGGAAATGAATAATGGACGATAAATAGTTTGGACAAGAAGAGAATAGAAGCTTTCGAAATGTGGTGTTACAGAAGAATGCTGAAGATTAGATGGGTAGATCACGTAACTAATGAGGAAGTATTGAATCGGATTGGGGAGAAGAGAAGTTTGTGGCACAACTTGACCATAAGAAGGGATCGGTTGGTAGGACATGTTCTGAGGCATCAAGGGATCACCAATTTAGTATTGGAGGGCAGCGTGGAGGGTAAAAATCGTAGAGGGAGACCAAGAGATGACTACACTAAGCAGATTCAGAAGGATGTAGGTTGCAGTAGGTACTGGGAGATGAAGAAGTTTGCACAGGATAGAGTAGCATGGAGAGCTGCATCAAACCAGTTACAGGACTGAAGACCACAACAGCAACAACAACAACAACAACAACAGGATACATCACCGATTGCGAAAAACTTCTGTAGGCACCCATTTACATAGGGAGAAATGATCATCACGATAAAGTAAGAGAAACCACGGCTCACGAGGGAAAAATTTAAATGCTCGTTTTCCCCGTGCGCCGTTCGAGAGTGGAACGGTAGGGAGACAGCTTGAAGGTGATTGATTGAACCCTTTGCCAGGCACTTTGTCGTGAATAGCAGAGTAATTACGTAGATGTAGATAGATGTATGTTCGACGTGAACGTGCAATAAACACTCACAGACGGCAGATGACGGTGCGAGCAGCGAAGAGTATTTAAAGCGAGTCGGACGGGTGGGAGGACAAGGGGGAAACGGAAAAACAGTGCGGTTGTTGTCCTAATGCGGAAACGAAACGATTTATTTGACATCCAAGAGGGCAGTATCATTGACTTTCATGGCAAGGGTGGAAATCTTCCGATATGGTTAAGTTTGTAAACTGTTCGCGTGACGACGTGGTTAAGCACACCGTAATGGTCAAAATACGCCGTAAGTTGCAAAATGCCGCTATTTAAAAGCATCAGGTATGCACTCCACGAGCGATAGATGACAGGGGTGAAAGACGGCTGCGGAGGTGTGTAAGGGCGCACAGACGAGCAGCTGTTGAGCAACTGACCGCCTAGAAGAACTAAGGGGCTACTGACAGTGCCTCCTCAACGGCCGTTCATTGAACTTTGTCGCGCCGCTTCATGATGCCACGTTAACTGCTGTTCGTCGTCGACGAAGGCCAGACTTTGCACAACAGTACTGCAATTGAATGTCCAGTGAGTGGTGACTAATGGCGTTTTCAGATGAATCACGTTCCATCGGACAGCTGGCCGTTGAAGTTTTGTGTTAACAGATGATGTTTTGTTTATTGTCAACCTAACCTCACTTTCCCGTTTCCTGTGCATGTGCTCAGTACAATGTCTAATCGTGATTGTAAAAACTCTCCTGACAGTTTTTGTTATTTTTGTGGTGAATTTGTGATTAAAAAACACCAAAGAAACATAACAGACTTTGTGAAAAAGGTTTATCATACTTTGGATCTAAACCTGGTGATCAGATAAATCATGGGCGCTGTATAATGTACGTTATGTGTGTGTTTAAGATCTTAGAAAATGGTCCAAAAAGGAGCAAAAAGCCTTTGGATTTGCTGTTCCTGTGATATGGAGGGAGCCAAGAAATCTTTTGATGATTGCTACTTTTGCAGTGTTGATATTACTGGTCATAATTCGAAAAACAAGATGGTAATAAGCTACCCTAACCTTCCGTCCGCCATCCGACCAGTAGGGATGCTGTAGATCTGCCAGTTCCTGAACAACCAGATGATTTAAATTCTATTCCAACAGAAGTATTTTCTGATGTACACTCTGATTTAGATGAACCAGATGAAGATGAATTCCATTCTAATACAGAAAGTCTAGAGTCCAAATTGTTTACTCAGACCGAGCTTAACGATTTGGTTAGGGATCTGGGCTTAACGAATTGCTTGGCTCTAGATTAAAAGAAAAGAACTTATTGGCAGTTGGAACCAGCATATACATATATAATAAGAGAGAGCAGCAATTTTCCAAGCTTTTCAACAAGAAGGTGATTTAGTGAACTGCTCAGACATTCCCTGTCTTATGAATGAGTTTGGTATTCAATACAAAAAGGAAGACTGGAGGCTGTTTATTGATTCATCCAAAACTAGTGATAGGAAAGCGCTACCAAGGCCGCTGGAACACCAACATGATGGGGTACGACTGTTGGTCACTTTACCGAGAAGTTCAGCAAGCGGTTCATAGTAGGAAACGCTACACAAGATGTTTCAAAGAAAAAAGAGAAAGAAAATACAAACCAAATCCAGCTGACAAGTGAAACCTCTATTAACACATATCATTGTTTTAAGTAGCTTACTGTAAATACAAACCATGCTTATCTTGCAACAAAGTTTTTCATTAATTTCCCCGTTTACCGTATAGCATAGGATTTTTATACTACATAATAAAAAGTATATTGCTCGAAAACTATGGGTGACACAAAAAACAAAGGCTATATTTGGATTCAGCTCATAAAAATCTATAAAGATCAGCTATCAAAGCAAAAAAAAGTATTTTTTAAAAAATTTCGTTGGCCTGTGTTATGGAGAGACTGACATGTCATCTCCAGATCGGACAAGCCACCGCCCACGGTATACCGGGCCGGCCGCGGTGGTGTAGCGGTTCTAGGCACGCAGTCCGGAGCCGCGCGACTGCTATGGTCGCAGGTTCGAATCCTGCCTCGGGCATGGATGTGTGTGATGTCCTTAGGTTAGTTAGGTTTAAGTAGTTCTAAGTTCTAGGGGGCTGATGACCACAGTAGTTAAGTCCCATAGTGCTCAGAGCCATTTGAACCATTTTTGAACGGTATACCGGAAACCAGCTCTGGCGTCAACAATAGCGAACGGGACGGACCCACAGGCGCTGCAGGTTACACGTGGACTACGATTCCTGCGGATTCTTCCATAGAATCTCATTCTGACAACTAACTTTCCTACGACACTAGTTTTATGTAATTATTCCACTTCAACTCGATGTTTAACATATGTGACTGCTCCCCGTGGCTTTTCAACAGTCTTCTATTCAAATAATAACAGGTATTTCCAATTATTTGTGGCCAACACTTTACATTTGCTTATGTGGAGAGACAACTGCCAGCTCTTGTGCCAAGTGCCGGTTTTCTGCAGTCTTCCTACGTTTCGATACAATTTTCCAGCTTTGAGACTTCCCTATATACCAGGTACAACAGCGCCATCTGCGAACAGCATAGTAGACCTTCCGACATTATTGTCTGTGTCATTTATATCCGTTGTCCGTTGTGAAGAGAAATGGACCTGTTAAATCCCTTGTGGTATGCCCAAATTTACATTACACCTGAAAATTTTTCTCCGCTAATAACGACATTTTGTGTTATATTTGCTAGGAACTCTTCAATCCAATCACAAAGATTGTCTGATATCTCGCACGATCGTATTTTGTTCATAAGGTGACAGTGCAGAACTGTAATGAACACCTTCAGAATGTCAAGGAATATGGCATCAAGCCGCACGCTTGAATCTACTGTTTTCTGGGCTCGCAGACGAATGGAGCGAGCTGGTTTTCACAAAATGTGTGTTGATTCTTATAGATAAGGTTTTTAAGTGTCTTGATAGACCATACTACACTAGCATAATAAGTGTTTCAAAATTCAGCGATGCGATTTAGTTGTGTGCATCTGTTGGGCGACCCTTTCTTAAAACAGGAATGACTTGCACCATTTTCTAGTCAGTTCGTTCTTTCAGCAAGGGCGAAGCCGAATTCGTTCTGGGGGGAGGGAGACAGGGAGGAGATCAAAGTTAATTACTGTCTACCCCTTGCCCTAACATAAGTTGCTGCTACCAATATTTTTAACGTGCCACAGATGCCTGCTATAATAATAATAACAATAAACTGTACAATATATTTTAATACAATAGTAATTGTTTACATCACTAAGTACAACGTTTTAGCATAACTTTCAAGAAATTCATTTCCAGGCAAATAAGGCATTTGGAATAGGACTCGTCCAAGAAGTTGTGAAGAACATGTGTCAAGAGTTAATTTATGAACTGTGAAAGCGAAAAACTCACACTCACACGTCTTTGGCAGCATCGAAATTAACACAATATGAAATAGAAATGCACAATTTCTATTACCTACCAGTGTTTCATTTAGCACTACGATTATGAACACAGGTCTGCAGAATATGACTCTACGAGCGTATAAAAGAGGGGAATGCGGTTTCTTGTCATTTCCGTTTACATTCAACAAGTCGGTGTTCTTTTTTTAATTTCTTATTGGGTCGGTTCTTTTCCTTTGCTCTCTGCATCCGCTACTTCCTTTCGGCCAACTGTGAATGGAGGCCGGTGGTCAGCCCATCCACGTGGCCGAGAGACTGAAAAGTAGCTTGCAAGTTCTTAGAATTCCTTACCATTTTCGAGGCTCTTGGGTTTTATGCTACTCTGGTTTCCAAAAGTTAGCTAATAAATTTAGAAATTTATGTAGTAAAAGCTTAAATACTTTTACTAAAATGTCTTATTTCGGAGTGGGAGAGGGAGGAATGACTCCCCCTGCCCCTCCCCCCCCCCCCCCATTTTGACTGCTGTACAGTAGCATTTAGCTAGAGAACGACTTTTGCAACTTCTACGTAGAATTGTAAACATTTACAGATATCTCATCAGACTCAGTCGCGTTTTCTGTTTTGAGAAATTTCTTATCTCGCGCTCATTTATTTCGAAATGCCCCTTTGATTCTGATTTCTCAGAAAAAAAACCGTTTCAGAAGACGGAATTTAGTATTTCTTCTTCTCTCACACACAATTTCGGAGCCAGTATGGTCACTGAGTGACTAGATAGATGGTTTTGATACATTTCCTGAGTTAACGTAAGATCAAACACCGTCTTGGGGATTTTTGCCAGACTGGTAGACAAAATGTTACTTTAGAAGTCATTGAAGGCTTAAAAAATGCCTCTCTGTGCGCTCATTCGTTCAGCCTTTGTCTGTGCAAGGTCGTAACCATGATTTTGTCAAGGGCAACTTGTATATAAAGTTTCCTTTCTGGAGGCCGTCAAACAAATAGTATCCGGTCTATAAAATTAAGTAAGAAAAACTTTTCTTGAAAAGCTATAACAATATTCTCAACTCAGAAATACCCGAAAGAACAAATAAATATTTCTTTACTTGGGAATATGGTTTTGCTATTTGGGCTACTGATGACAGAATGTTGAGCAAACGTCTGAAAGAAATGCGACCATCGCTGATTGGGTGATATTTTTGTTGATCAACGCGATTTTCGGGTGACACATGTAAATCCAAATGTATTTTTAGCATATTTTAATTGAATTGTCGTTTCAATTGTAGCAGTAATTTCCGCTCCGCTGCCTTGAAATACAGAAATGTTGCAACGGCAAGGCTATAATGGTCTCCAAATAACGACTCCAGTGCTAACGTTGAACTGCTATAGATAGGTAATTCGGCTTTTACTAAAATGTCTTATTTTGGAGTGGGGGAGGGAGGAACATCATGACTCTCCCTCGGCTATATATTTTTGACTTATCATAGCGCTAGTGGACGAATCAAAATAGGTTTCCCTCTTCGTTCTTGTTACGAACTAATCCGTAATTAGAAACTATCCCAACAGCACAAAAATATTAAATGGCAATACTTACATTAAATTCAACTGCAAATAAGAACTGGACTGATTAACAAAAGAACAACTCACCACTAGTAAGGCCAGCAATGTACAGCAGTTTGTCTTGGCTAATGTAGGGGCGGACGATATCCTATAGTGCTATCGATATATCGAGAGTTTAAACCTATCTCTGGTCTTGTGTACTATTGATAGTGCGTATGCCTTTTTCGTCGTATGATTGAAAACCAAAATATCTTACAACTGCACTACACGGCAACTAACGAACAGTAATACTGTGCATTGGCGGTCTGCCGTGGAGGAACGTAGATCAAATGGTTCAAATGGCTCTGAGCACTACGGGACTTAACTGCTGAGGTCATCAGTCCCCGAGGAACGTAGTGTGTTAGGATAACACCATCACAGTAGTACACGACAGTCACCATAACTTTAGACTGTTCCATTCACACTATCAACAGAATAGGCTCTGCTAACGGTATACTACGCCTTCCACATCCCTGGCAACAGGTTCTACACAACGCTGGTAACTACATCGAAAAACAGTAGCAGGTGCAAACATGTAACTCTTTTGTATCGGTTTTGAATAAATAATTGCCACTATTTAAGTTCCAACAGTCGTATTTCTGGCTTCATTGGGCTTTCGTTATTGTCAGTGAGAGTAATTTTGGGACCTACCCGTGAATGGTCCTGAAGTTAACTACCGGCAAGGTCTACATTTTCTTTTGTTGAATTGAGTATCTCTTAAGGCCAATGGGACCTCCGAACATCTATAACCTGTTAACCTAGAGAAGGGAACAAATGAGCATACTGCTACTACAGCATCAGCAACTAGAAGTGTTACAAGGGATGTTAAAAGGCAACGAGGAAGATATACTTCTTGGCAAGAGTGTCAGGAAACAAATTACAGCGTGCCTGAGCAGTCAACATCAAATTTTAGAGTGTGAACGAAGGCATGGAGCACGGATGTATATAATTAAAAAACGATGTAAACTACGGCTTAGTGACGAACAAGGTTGAGAGGGATGGGAAAGACTCCCTGTGGTTCAAACAGATTGAAACGTAGGACGTAGCCAAAGGGTCCGGAAACCCCTGCCCTCACCGCCTGAATGGAATTATGCGCTTTGGAGCTTCACTTGCGGCCACCTTTGCGAAAGAAGAGGCGACACTTTCTGCTCAACCCACCCACCATTTTGCACGACAATGCGCGGGCGCATAGAGCGTAAGCTGTGGCTGCTCTGTTCGATCGATGGGACTGGGAAGTACTGTACCACCCACCATACTCCCCGGACTTAAGTCCTTGTGACTTTGTTTTGATTCCGAAGATGAAGGAACCACTTCGTGGCATTCGCTTCAGAATTGTTCCAGAGATTCGACAGGCGGTAGACCGCTCCATTCGCACCATCAACAGATCAGGCTCTGCTAATGGTATACTACGCCTTGCACATCGCTGGCTACGGGTTTTACACAACGCTGGATACTACTTTGAAGGACTGTAACAGGTGCAAACATGTAACTCATTTGCATCGGTTGTGAATAAATAGTTGCCACTATTTGAAATCCAACCCTCGTAAATGCCAGTGGAATGTTAAATGCTGACTGGAACGTATACCGCAAGAATAGCCTGAACATGGTGACGTTACAAGTGTGTTCTGCTACACCGTGTGTGGGAAGCGATCAATTTGAGTGCCGCAAGCGTGTGATCTCTTCCAATAAATGGTGGGATGGTTCCTTTGAAAGGGCACGGCCGACTTTCTTCCCCGTCCTTCCCAACTCCTATGAGACCGATGACCTCGCTGTCTGGTCTCAACAACCCCCCCCCCCCCCAACCCCACCCACGAGGTGTGGTCTCTTAGACGGCGCGAAAATTTTCGCTCTCCAAGGCCTTTCGTGGTGGTGGTGGTGGTGTTCACATGCAAATTTTTACACCCACTCCGTCTCTACTTAAATCAAGTCTGCAGACTTCGATTTTACATAAATATAGACACAAATATAAAGAAAAATACTGAATTATGCTCTGATGAATCAAAACATTAAGACTAATGCTCAGCGCGAGACTCAGTGCCGCCTGGTGACTTTTCGGGCACGTGAAGTGACAAAAGTCATGGGATACCCACCTAATATCGTTGGAATCCCCTGTAGAAATATTGAGCCACGCTGCCTCTATAGCCGTCCGTAATTCCGAAAGTGTTGCCGGTGCAGGATTTTGGGCACGAGCTTACCTCCAGATTATGTCATATGGATATTCAATGGGATTCACGTCAGGAGATCTAGGTGGCCAAATCATTCGCTCGAATTGTTAAGAATGTTCTTCAAACCAACCGCGAACAATTGTGGCTGGGTGACATGGCGTATTGTAATCTACACTCCTGGAAATTGAAATAAGAACACCGTGAATTCATTGTCCCAGGAAGGGGAAACTTTATTGACACATTCCTGGGGTCAGATACATCACATGATCACACTGACAGAACCACATGCACATAGACACAGGCAACAGAGCATGCACAATGTCGGCACTAGTACAGTGTATATCCACCTTTCGCAGCAATGCAGGCTGCTATTCTCCCATGGAGACGATCGTAGAGATGCTGGATGTAGTCCTGTGGAACGGCTTGCCATGCCATTTCCACCTCGCGCCTCAGTTAGACCAGCTTTCGTGCTGGACGTGCAGACCGCGTGAGACGACGCTTCATCCAGTCCCAAACATGCTCAATGGGGGACAGATCCGGAGATCTTGCTGGCCAGGGTAGTTGACTTACACCTTCTAGAGCACGTTGGGGGGCACGGGATACATGCGGACGTGCATTGTCCTGTTGGAACAGCAAGTTCCCTTGCCGGTCTAGGAATGGTAGAAGGATGGGTTCGATGACGGTTTGGATGTACCGTGCACTATTCAGTGTCCCCTCGACGATCACCAGAGGTGTACGGCCAGTGTAGGAGATCGCTCCCCACACCATGATGCCGGGTGTTGCCCCTGTGTGCCTCGGTCGTATGCAGTCCTGATTGTGGCGCTCACCTGCACGGCGCCAAACACGCATACGACCATCATTGGCACCAAGGCAGAAGCGACTCTCATCGCTGAAGACGACACGTCTCCATTCGTCCCTCCATTCACGCCTGTCGCGACACCACTGGAGGCGGGCTGCACGATGTTGGGGCGTGAGCGGAAGACGGCCTAACGGTGTGCGGGACCGTAGCCCAGCTTCATGGAGACGGCGCGAATGGTCCTCGCCGATACCCCAGGAGCAACAGTGTCCCTAATTTGCTGGGAAGTGGCGGTGCGGTCCCCTCCGGCACTGCGTAGGATCCTACGGTCTTGGCGTGCATCCGTGCGTCGCTGCGGTCCGGTCCCAGGTCGACGGGCACGTGCACCTTCCGCCGACCACTGGCGACAACATCGATGTACTGTGGAGACCTCACGCCCCACGTGTTGAGCAGTTCGGCGGTACGTCCACCCGGCCTCCCGCATGCCCACTATACGCCCTCGCTCAAAGTCCGTCAACTGCACATACGGTTCACGTCCACGCTGTCGTGGCATGCTACCAGTGTTAAAGACTGCGATGGAGCTCCGTATGCCACGGCAAACTGGCTGACACTGACGGCGGCGGTGCACAAATGCTGCGCAGCTAGCGCCATTCGACGGCCAACACCGCGGTTCCTGGTGTGTCCGCTGTGCCGTGCGTGTGATCATTGCTTGTACAGCCCTCTCGCAGTGTCTGGAGCAAGTTTGGTGGGTCTGACACACCGGTGTCAATGTGTTCTTTTTTCCATTTCCAGGAGTGTATAAAAATTCCATCGTCGTTTGGGAACATGAAGTACACGAATGGCTGCAGTTGGTCTCCAAGTAGCCGAATATAACCATTTCTAGTCAGTCATCGGTTCAGTTGGACCAGAGGACCCAGACTGGTCTATGTAAACTCCGCCCACACCATCATGGAGCCACCATCCCACCCCAGGAGAGGCCCTGCAGGCGATGTCGAGCTGTTAGCAAAGGCACTCGCGACGGTCGTCTGTTGCCACAGCCCATGAACGCCAAATTTCGCCACACTGCCTAACGGATACGTTAGTCGTACGTCCCACATTGATTTCCGCTGTTATTTCGAGCAGTGTTGCTTGTCTGTTAGGACCGACAACTTCACAAACGCCACTGCTCTCGGTCGATAGGTGAAGGTCGTTGACCAGTGTGTTGTCCGTGGTGAGAGGCAATGCCTTACATTTCGTACTCTCTGCACACTTTTGACACTGTGGATCTCGGAATATTGAATTCCCTAACGAATTCCGCAATGGAACGTCTCATGTCCCTAGCTACAACTACCATTCCGCTTGCAAAGTCTGTTAATTTCCATCGTGCGGTCATAATCACGGAAATATTTTAACGTGAATCACCTGAGTACAAATGACAGCTCCATCGGTGCACTGCCCTTTTATACCTTGTGTTCGCGGTATTACCACCATCTGTTCATGTGCGTTTCACTATCTCATGACTTTCGTCACCTCAGTTGTAAGGTATGAGGCAAATCCAACACCTTCCATGAAAACCCTGACATGATAAGCAAATCCAGTAGTATGTCACATAGCTCCGAATAAATCGTGACATTAAATTAACCAAAGTAATACGAGTAACGAGTGAGCAAATGGAATACCACAGACTAACACAAGAATGCTAAATACATGTCGTACCTTCCCACCGTGAGACCGACGCAGTTCTGAGGGGAGAAACGAGAACAGAAGCCGAGAGCAGAACCGTGTTAAGCTAGAAGGCCCTACGATAAGGGATGGACTGGACACCCACGTCGCCAGCTAACCACTAGGGCCACACAATCCGCAACTTTTAGCGTGAGACTTTTTCGCGTCTCTGTTACGTTGCAAACTTTAAAAACATTGCCCTACCACGAAAAGTATAACGTTTCTCATTGGATAGACAGAATTTTTGTAGGCGGAGCTTAAGGTTAACATTGAGACCCTGATTGGTCAGATGAAAACACAGCCAGATAGTTTTTTTAAAACCAACTTCGGTAAATTGTAGTAAGGAGAAGTTAGTGGAGAGTTGTTTCCGAGAGGGCGGGCTGGACGGAGCTGCGCCAGACGCCGCCCCCCTGACAAACACCGACAAGGTAATGAACGCACGCGATTCCGCATAACAGTGCATAAAGCTTCACTCAGAACTGCAGAAGTCTCATCTGTTACACCCTCTTTTTGCGTAATACTAGTGTCGATCGTCAATTAAAGCTCATGGTGTTCACATTTGCCACTTGAAGTAAAACTCTGAAACCCGATGATTTCTCTGTTATACAGTTATTGAGAAGCCACAGCAGCCACTGTAATTTACGACAAGTTAGATAAAGATAATTGGAGGTCGCTGTAGACCATTTTGATAGTTTTCTCTTTTGTGAAACTTAATTTAAACATGGATTATAGATGTGATATGGCATAGGTCATCCTGCGATCCATTGCAGAACTTGGAAACCTATTCAGGGAATATTCGTTCACATTTTTGTTGAACGCAGTTCATTTTTACCATCCTGTATTAAAACACTTCCTTTTGTCAATAGTGCAATTTATAAACAACGTTTTGTGAGTAGAATAAAATTTCCAATGGTAAACATAACTGCTTTTTCGACGTCATTTTACCAGCTAACTAAAAATAGGAAAGCCTTGAACCCCTTCCACTAAATTTAGTTAGTATTAAGATTCTTTTACAGGGAGTGCAGTGGAGCTGACGTTGAGATCATTTAGTATTTGGTTATATCATCGCTAGTCTCACTGAACTCTTCTGAATTCTACATGTCATGTGTGGTCAGGCGTCTCCTTACCAGCAACAGGTCCCAGGTTCAAACTAGTTAATTCCCTAAAAAAAAGTGGTAGGGAGACACGATACAGAACAAACAGACACCACCATGAATGTTTAGACAGTGTTTAAGCGGCACAAAGCAACTGAGGACTAATTCTAGAGACGATACGAGGCGGAAATAGCGAAGTTAATTGACATAAGTGATTTTAACGGCTAGAGATTGTTATGGCCCTATGGCCCTGCACCTATGAATGAGCATCTCTAAACTGCGAAGCTGGTCGGCTGTTCGCATGCTACTGTTATGAATATATACAAAAATGTGTTTGAAGGACGGTAAAAACCACGAGTAGGCGACATTGCGTTGGACGTTCACGGCCGTCACGCCTCAGCACAGGACGTGGAGGTCAGAGGTTTGCCCGCTGTGAAAAACAGGATGGGCGGCCGCCAGTGGGAGACGAGACGACAGAGTACAATGCAGGTGCAGGCATAAGCGTTTTGGGGCACACCGCTGAGCGCAGAGCGCAGATTGTTGAACTTACGGCTCCACAGCAGACGACACCTACGTGTTCCCATGTCGGCCCGAAGTCATTCTCAGTGACGACTGTGTGTGCACGAGACCATCGCAATTGGACTGTGATCAATGGAAACGTATCGAATGGTCGGATGAACCACATTCCTTATTACACCAGGTCGATAATTGTGTACGAATACTCCATCAGCCAGACGAACGGCTTCTCGAAACATTCTGCACGTCACGCACACAGACCATTGGGGCCACTATTATTCTGTGAGGGACATTCACCTGTGCTTTCTTAGCACCGGTGGTAGTACTCGAAAGAACCATCACAGCTGTGGACTACGTAAACATTAATGCGGCCAGCTGCATCCCTCCATGCTTAATGTCTTTCTGGACGGCGATGTTATCTTCCCACAGGATAACTGTCTGTGTCACAACACCAGAATTGTGCTTTCGGGAGCATGATAATGAACTCACTTTGATATCTTGCCACCAAATTCGGCTGGCCTGAATCCGATGGGACTCATCTGGGAAACTATCAGACGCCAGAATGAAATGTTTCGTCTTTTGACAGGGATCTAATACTAAACTTGACTTACCTCCTTCGTAGAGTTGATTTTGTCGCTGTTGTTGAAGAACAGAAATAAGTTTGAAGTCTAGGTATAACAAAGACTGACCAAGTGGGCAGTAATCCCCGCATTAATGCGTGCTACACGTGATTTTTGAGTTTCAACGTAGTTTATTTTTATATTGCAGTCATGTCAGCAGTACGACAATCCACAGTGGAACTATACAATGTTGGCACAGTGTATGCCTTCAAGAATCGGCTAAATAATGACAAATCAAATCGGCGTAGAGGCTATTTCGGGATTATGAGCAAAACTGGGTCCACCAGCAGTGGGTACGCATGGGCCTTATATGCACTGAAGAGCAAAGAAACTGGTACACCTGCCCAATATCGTGTAGGGCCTCCGCGAGCGTGCAGAAGTGCCGCAACACGACGTGGCATTGATTCCATTAATGTCTGAAGTAGTGCTGGAGGGAACTGACACATGAGTCCTGCAGAGCTATCCATAAATCCGTAAGAGTACGAGGAGGTGGAAATCTCTTCTAAAGAACATGTGGCAAGGCATCCCAGATATGCACAATAATATTCATGTCTGCAGAGCTTGGTGACCAGCGGAAGTGCTTAAACTCAAAATAGTGATCCTGGAGCCACACAGTAGCAATTCTGGAAGTGTGCCGTGTGGCATTGTCCAGTTGGAATCGCCTACGACAGTCGGAATGCGCAATGGATATGAATGGATGCAGGTGATCAGACAGGATGCTTACGTACGTTTCACCTGTCAGAGTCGTAGCTAAGCATATCAGGGACCCCAGATCACCCCACCTGCACAAGCCAAACACCATTACATAGCCTCCACCAGCTTGAACAGTCCCCTACTGCCATACGGGGTCCATGCATTCATGGGTTGTCTCTATACCCATACAAGTCCATCCGCTCGATAGAATTTGAAGCTTGTTGATGGTATAGCTTTGAAATCTGCAGCAATTTGTAGAAGGGTTGCAGTTGTGTCACGCTGAACGATTCTGACTGAAAGTCATAGTTGGTCCCAGGACCTTTTTCCGGCCGCAGCGATGTCATAGACTTGCTGTTTTACCGAATTCCTAATATTCACGCTACACTCGTGAAATGGTCGTACGGGAAATTCCCCGCTCCATCACTGCCTCGGAGATGCTGTATCCCATCGCTCGTGAGCCGACTAGAACACCACGTTCAGACTCACTTAAATCTTGATAACCCGCCATTGTAGCAGCAGTAAACGATCTAGCAACTGCGCTAGACACCTGTTATCTTATATAGGCGTTCTCGACCGCAGCGCCGTATTTTGGCTCTTTACATATCTGTGTATTTGAATACTCACGCCTGTAGCAATTTATTCGCCACTTAATTGTATGTAACCGACATTGTGTGAAATCCCGGTCTTCTATAGAATGCCTAGGTAATGTATAGAATATCTGATGGTCAAACTATGAAATATAAGTTTCTTGTGGAAATATTACATGCTTTTCCTAGCCATTCTACACAGTTCCCAGGACCGAGCTAGGTGGCGCAGTGGTCAGCACACTGGACTCGCATTCAGGAGGATGACGGTTCAAACCCGCGTCCGGTAATCCTGATTTAGACTTACCATGGTTTCCCTAAATCGCATCAAGTAAACACCGGGATGGTTCCTTTGAAAGGGCACGGTCGATTTCCTCCCCCATCCTTCCCTAATCCGATGGGACCCATGACCTCGCTCTTTGGTCACCTCTCCGGAATCAAGCAGCCAATCAACTATCCAGTTCCTAGTCATTATACAGAATGACCAGTTGCATTTACGCAAAGTGTTAAAAGGTCACAAGATGAGAAGTCTTGATCAACTACTTCGCATTTCAAACAGAAACAAAAAGCTACGAAATAAAACAGTGAAAGCAGAACTCAAACTGAAGTTCTTTTTACAGTAAGTACTCACTTTTCTTCTTCACAAGAAAACACTTTACACTGTTTGCAATTTGATCTTGTTCATTCATTTCACGACTTAATGAAGCATGCGAACAGAATATTGTTAACTGCAAAGCACAAATTAGAACTGGCCTGACCTACTTGTTGCAACAGGGAAGGGTAGACTGACATTTTGAATTGCAATTAACTTTCTTTTTCACACAAAGGCACCTCATATTTTGGTATTTCGTGTTGCACATACACCTTACAAATCCTTGGCCGCTTCTTGTGGACTGAGATATAGCGGTTGACGGGAGAGGTATTTCGTGCTCAGGAACGTCTTCATTTCTCAATTATTTGGAAATACGATGAATTCTGAATGTCAAGGTTCAATTTCGATTCCGTTTTACTTTGGACAACTTGCCCAATATTGAAGCAAACACTGCACAAAATTCTAACCTCATAACCTTTTACTTCGTCGCCGTCATCGTCTTTAGGACAATGTTCACGGATAGCATGAACGTTTCGGTCACACTTTTGTTGACTTGTATAACCACTGTTGGTTTCTTTTAAACAGACACAACACATATCAGAAAAAGAATGATTTTCCGTAACCACAGAAGTAGAAGGTTCTTTGGTAACCATGGTTTCAGTACTGTTTTGGTTTTCTCTATCATGGTCTGCATTCTCAACTGTGTCTCCTGCAGGAAGCTGTGCCTCTTTACATTGTTTCATCTCGTCTTTTGTTTCTGCCAATGTGTTGTTTGTACGCTCTCTATTATTTTATCCGGCTCTTCCTCTGTCTCTACGACCTTGCAAAACTTCGTGAGCTAGGAACAACGTCGAGAGACCTGCTCTAGCTTTGCAGCTGAGCAGAGCTTCTTATTACGACCTGTTAATCCCAGAATGAAAAGGTCTGTTTTTCGTAAGCTGGCCGAACCGCAGTCCGTCACTCCAGCAGCCAGTTGTTTTACCTCGCATCCAAGCACACAAGATATTTTCAATATCCTGATTTGCTCTTTCGCTGCTCCCCTGACTTTGTGAGTAGCGCGACTTATCATTTACGTTCTCCAAGGTGGGCCAATACTCCTTTAGGCTGCTTACCACATTGTTTACAAATTTCCTGGCGTTATCGGACTATAGAATCGTTGGAGCTCCAAGCAACGTAAATATATCGATGAGGTTTTAGACTAATTCTTCCGCTCTCTTTGATTTCAGAGCTCTGAGAACTACAAACTTATTGAGATGATCTTGGCAGACCATTATAAACTTGTACTCTCTATCAAGGTGGGACCGAAAGCTTGGTTAGGCAAACACTGTTCTTGGCAGAATCGTCGTTGCGCGTCAGCATGACTTGATTCCTGTCTTTGCACTGCACTCCCTCCCGACATGGTGACACGAGAACAATAGGAAAGGATGACGGGAGAGCGTCTGTGGAACTTCAGTCGGATGTTATTCATTGGAGAACCATTATGGCGATATCCGCGCCGAGATGGCTGAACGTCGTATAAAAATATGCTGTCTTCGCAACCTTCAAAGTCCCCAACGCCATCGCGAATAGTGGTGGCGGGAGAGAAATGGGCTGTGAGGGTGAGAGAAGGGGTGGGGTGGTGAGGAGTATTATACACTTAGCCAGTAGACAATCTACATATACATCTACATCTTTACTCTGCAATTCACACTTAAGTGCCTGACTGAGGTTTCATAGAACCATTTTCATACTACTTCTCTACAATTACACTCTCGAATGGCGCGTGGGAAAAAGGAACACCTAAATCTTTCCGTTCGAGCTCTGATTTCTCTTATTTTATTATGATGATTATTTCTCCCTACGTGGGAGGGTGTCAACAAAATATTTTCGCATTCGGAAGAGAAAGTTGGTGATTGAAATTTCGTAAATAGATCTCGCCGCAAAGAAAACCGCCTTTGCTTCAGTGACTGCCACCCCAACTCGAATATCATATCAGTGACGCTCTCACCCCTATTGCGCGATAACACGAAACGAGCTGCCCTTCTTTGCATATTTTAGATGTCCTCCGTTAATCCTACCTGGTAAGGATCCCACACCGCGCAGCAACATTCCAGCAGAGGACGGACAAGTGTAATGTAGGCTGTCTCTTTAATAGGTTGTCGCATCTTCTAAGTATTCTGCCAACAAAGCGCAGTCTTTGTTTCGCCTTCCACACGATATTATCTAGCAATTTAAGTTGCTGGTAATTGTAATTCCTAGGTATTTAGTCCAATTGACAGCCCTTAGATGTGTGCGATTTATCGTATATCCTAAATTTATCGGATTTCTTTTAGTACCCATGAGGATGACCTCGCACCTTTCTTTGTTTAGTGCTAATTACCACTTTTCGCACCATACAGAAATTCTCTCTAGATCATTTTGTATTTGGAATTGATCGTCTGGTGATTTTACTAGACGGTAAATTACAGCGTCATCTGCAAACAATCTAAGGGGGCTGCTCAGATCACCTCACCTAGATCATTTATGTAAATCAGGAACAGGAGAGGTCCTATGACACTACCTTGCGGAACGCAAGATATCACTTCTGTTCTACTCGATGATTTACCGTCTATCACTATGTATTGTGACCTCTCTGAGAGGAGATCACGAATCCAGTCACACAACTGAGACGATACTCCATATGCAAGCAATTTGATTAATAGTGACTTGTGAGGAACGGTATCAAAAGCCTCCTGGAAATCTAGGAATATGGAATCGATCTGAGATCCCTCACTACTTCATGGGAATAAAGAGCCAGCTGCGTTGCATAAGAACGATATTTTCTGAATCCGTGTTGGTTATGCATCAATAAATCATTTTCTTCAAGGTGATTCATAATGTCTGAGTACAGCATATGCTCCAAAATCCTACTGGAAATTGAGGTCAGTGATATGGGTCTGTAATGCAATGGGTTACACCTATTTCCTTTCTCGAATATTGGTGTTGTTGTTGTGGTCTTCAGTCCTGAGACTGGTTTGATGCAGCTCTCCATGCTACTCTATCCTGTGCAAGCTTCTTCATCTCCCAGTGACTACTGCAACCTACATCTTTATGAATCTGCTTAGTGTATTCATCTCTTGGTCCCCCTCTACGATTTTTACCCTTCACAATGACCTACAATACTAAATTGGTGAGCCCTTGACGACCCAGAACATGTCCTACCAACCGATCCCTTCTTCTAGTCAAATTGTGCCACAAACTTCTCTTCTCCCCAATGCTATTCAATACCTCATCATTAGTTATGTGATCTATCCATCTAATCTTCAACATTCTTCTGTAGCACCACATTTCAAAAGCTTCTATTCTCTTCTTGTCCAAACTATTTATCGTCCATGTTTCACTTCCATACATGGCTACACTCCATACAAATACTTTCAGAAACGACTTCCTGACAGTCAAATATATACTCGATGTTAACAAATTTCTCTTCTTCAGAAACGCTTTCCTTGCCATTGCCAGTCTACATTTTATATCCTTTCTACTTCAACAATCATCAGTTATTTTGCTCCCCAAATAGCAAAACTCCTTTACTAGCTTAAGTGTCTCATTTCCTAATCTAATTCCCTCAGCATCACCCAACTTAATTCGACTACATTCCATTATCCTCGTTCTGCGTTTGTTGATGTTCATCTTATATCCTCCTTTCAAGACATTGTCCAATCCGTACAGCTGCTCTTCCAAGTCCTTTGCTGTCTCTGACAGAATTACAATGTCATCGGCGAACCTCAAAGTATTTATTTCTTCTCCATGGATTTTAATACCTACTTCGAATATTTCTTTTGTTTCCTTTATTGCTTGCTCAATATACAGATTGAATAACATCGGGGAGAGGCTACAACCCTGTCTCACTCCCTTCCCAACCACTGCTTCCCTTTCGTGTCCCTCGACTCTTATAACTGCCATCTGCTTTCTGTACAAATTGTAAATAGCCTTTCGTTCCCTGTATTTTACCCCTGACACATTCAGAATTTGAAAGAGAGTATTCCAGTCAACATTGTCAAAAGCTTTCTCTAAGTCTACAAATGCTAGAAACGTAGGTTTGCCTTTCCTTAATCTCTCTTCTAAGATAAGTCGTAGGGTCAGTATTTCCACACGTGTTCCAATATTTCTACGGAATCCAAACTGATCTTCCCCGAGGTCGGCTTCTACGAATATTGGTATGACCTGTCTTACTTTCCAGTCTTTAGGAACAGACCTTTTGTCAAGTGAGCGGTTGTATATGATTGCTAAGAAAGGCGCTATTGTGTCTGCATATTCTGAAAGAAAGCTGGTTGGTATACCATCTGTACAGGAACCCTTGCCTTTCTTAAGTGATTTGAATTGCTTCGCAGCACCTAAGATATCTAATTTTATGTCACTCATGCTAACAGCTGTTCTGGTTTCGAATCGTGGAATATTTACTTCTTCTTTCGTGAAGGAATTACGAAAACTGTATTTAGTAACTCCGCTTTAGTGGCACCATCATCGGTAACATTTCCATCGCTATCGCGCAGTGATGGTATTGACTGTTTTTTGCCACTGGTGTACTTTACATACGACCAGAATCTCTTTGGGTTTTCTACCATATTTTGAGACAATGTTTCATTGTGGAAACTATTAAAACCATCTCGCATTGACGTCCGCACTGAGTTTCGAGCTTCCGTGAAACTTAGCCAGTTTTGGGGATTTTGCGTTCTTTTGAATTTTGCACACTTTTTTCGTTGCTTCTTGCAACAGTGTTCTGACGCGTTTTGTGTACCATGGTGGATCAGTCCAGTCTCTTATTAACTTACGCGGTATGAATCTATCTATTGCTGTCGATACTGTATCTTTGAATTTGAACCATAACTGGTCTACACCTACATAATTAGCTTGGAAGGAATAGTTTCCGGCCTTATGGGACGGTAATTAGTCACGTGGCCGAAAAATGGAACACCTTTCAGACGTACCAGGTCCTCAACGGTGTCCGTCAAGTGAAAATTGAATTAAAGAAACATGTGCCGTCCTACTTAGTCATAGGTGGCTGTCGAGCAATAGCAATGTACGACGGACAACCTCGTACTTGTTCTGGTTGCGGCCAGGAGGGTCATGTGCGCTCGGCGTGTATTCAACGTCGGGTTACACAACTTCCATTGCATGACACGACACCACCTCCTACGCTCACGGCCCTCCCCCTCAATTACGCAGAGGTGACACGATCGACTGTTATAACAGACGACAACCCCTCAAGAAGACAGGAAGCGTTAGAATGCGCGCCTGTCGCCGGTCCTGGGTTGACCAACACCATTACGGTGTCTGCAGAGGTTGCAGAACGCCGCCCATCGACTCCACATGAAGATTCGGACGAGAGAATGGAATTCGACGCTAGGGTTGTACCAACCTCTGCCTTTCTACCTGAAGGGGACGCTATACGGGAGCCACAAGCTCTTTCGGACACAGAAACCCACGTCCGCAAACAAAGGTCACCGAGAAAACATAAAAAGCGACGTCGCACACCCTCAGACGTTTGCCTCCAGCGGACGTCTTCTCCAGTTGACGATCGGACGGCCGACGAAACGACGAGGAAAATGGACGACACGAGATCACCCTCACTGGTCACTTTGTCTGATTTTGACAAACCCGATTCCGCTCTCTCGGGCAAACGGATGGCCAACACATTACCCGCCGTTGGTACACAACCGGAAACAACTGCGGATTCACCCTTAGTCACTCAGCCCACAAGTGTTCTACCGCTGCCACCGTTAACTTACGGACCTTGGGCGGATGACATTGAAGACGATTCTACGGCCGCTGTGGTGGATGAGGAGATGGGTCTCTCCTCCCACAACTCGGCCCCTTCGGAGTAGCAACAGATGACGGCGCGGACGCGGCCAGCAGATCACAGGCCCCACCTTTTACGGCGACACTGACGGCGGCCCCCACCGCAGGAGACGATCTACAGACTTATCGCTTAACGACCATCAACATTAACACCATTCGAACACGTACGAAGTTGTCGCTGCTCCAAGACATGCTCAATGCAGCAGACGTTGACATTGTCTTTCTCCAAGAAGTCTTCGTGGCCGATTTCCCGGGGATGTATGGTTATACGGCTCATGTGTCCCACGCCTCGCCAACTAACTGTGGAGTCGCAATTCTCCTCAGAGAGGACCTCGAGGCGGACGAAGTCCGATATCTCCCCGACGCTAGAGGAATGGCCGTAACGGTGCAAGGCGTCCGCTTTATCAATGTGTACGCCCCTTCCGGAACGAATCGCCGTCGTGACCGATCGCTCTTCTTCGCAGAAGGAATAGCACCCGTTTTTCAGGGCAGGCACGATGACTTGATATTAGGGGGCGATTTCAATTGCACCCAAGCACCTAAAGATCAGCTGCCACGCCATTCACCGTGCCCCGAACTTGGGACACTCATCGACGATCTCCAGCTGGTAGATACATGGGAACATGTTCGAGGAAATGGACCTGGATACACCCATTTCACGAGTCACTCGTCTAGTCGCATCGATAGGATTTACGTCTCCCGTTCTCTCGCGGCAACGGTGAGTGACGCGGAGGTGTGGCCAGTAGCCTTTTCTGATCACGAGGCCTATATATGTGCGGTCACCCTTCGTCGCCAACGGGTGTGGCGTAGCCGACATCCCTGGAAATTAAACCTTGCTCATCTCGCTTCTCCGGATTGTCGACGCGCCATCGAAGACACGTGGAGTTTGTTCGTCCGCCGCCTCCCAACGTATCCTACGTCGATTAGTTGGTGGTTAACCTGCGCCAAGCCGGCCCTAAGGCGAACCTTTATTACGTATGGTCGTGAGACTGCTGCTTGGAGGCGGCAGACCCTTGATTTTTATTTCACCGTCCTTCGCGAATGCGCCTCCTTGCCACCCACACCGGAACGACAGTTGACAGTTCAGCGTGCGAAAGCACAGATCGTAGCCCATATGCGCAGCCACCTCGAAGGGACGATCGTCCGAGCGCGAACACAAGACAGTCTCGCAACGGAACGACCCACCATGTACCGCGTTATCCGAGAACGTACACTGCGAAGACGGGCGCTGATACCTGCCGTCACCACTGAGGACGGCCGTCGTCACACCACACAACGCGATATTGCTGCAGCCTTCTTCGACCATTACGCACGACTTTATTCTGCTCAATGTTCCGACCCAACGACGGTGACAGCAATCTCACAACTGGTTTACGGCGTTGTCCCACAGGATTTACAAACTGAATTATTGAACGACATTACGGAAGACGAAGTTATCGACGCCATCGGTAAAGGAGCGGCGAATAAATCTCCTG
Source organism: Schistocerca gregaria (assembly GCF_023897955.1). Classification (NCBI taxonomy): domain Eukaryota; kingdom Metazoa; phylum Arthropoda; class Insecta; order Orthoptera; family Acrididae; genus Schistocerca; species Schistocerca gregaria. Next base: position 663,245,903 of record NC_064923.1, read on the forward strand.
GCCCGGACGGGCTCCCTGTGGAGTTTTATAGAACTTTCCGTTATTTACTGGCTCCCAAGTTAACAGACATCTGTCGGGAACTTATTTCCCCCGCGCTGCCGCTCTCTGCGACCTTCGTAGAAGGAATAATTATACCGGTTCACAAACCTAAAGATGGGGCTCGAATACAAGATTACCGCCCGCTAACACTCGTCAACAGCGACATGAAGATATTCACCAGACTGTTAGCAAACCGTCTACGACCGACCCTACCTTACGTCATCTCGCCAGATCAGACTTCCCTTGGGGGTATCAACAACATCCACACAGCACTGTGTCGATACCGTGACTTAATAGCCCTAGCCAGGGCACGCCGCATCCCGGAAGCGCTGGCATCACTAGATTTTAGCCAAGCTTTGGATCGAGTGGATCACGCGTACCTAACGTCTGTTCTCCAGCATACCCACAGCAATTCACAGACGTCGTGATGCGCCTCCTCAGAGGGGCGACTTCCAAAGTACTCGTTAACGGACGTCTCTCGCAGTCCCTCGCGATTTACCGCTCCGTGCGTCAAGGCTGCCCCTTGTCGACGTTACTATATGCTCTGACACTGGAACCGCTCCTCTGTGGCCTCCGTCAACGCCTCACCGGTCTTACCCAACGTGGCGTCACATTTCGCTGTACAGCATATGCAGACGACCTGGTCCTCGTGTTCCGCAATCGCGACGATGTCAACAGAGCACTAGAATGGATTACCATGTACGGTGTGGCTTCCGGCAGCTGTCTCAACGTCGCCAAATCCGTCGCCATGGCCGTAGGAGACGGGTTGACCTCAGCGTGTGTCGAACCCCTACAGCTTCGTGGCACTATCAAATGTCTCGGAATAGAGTTTCACAACGACATACGGCTCACTGCGGCTCTTAACTACCGCCGCTTATTACAACAAATTCGGGTCCAGATCTTCAACCTTCGTCTGCGGACCCTAGACATTCTCCAAAGGACACACTCCGTCAATGTTTACCTCGCATCGCGCCTTCCACACATAGCGCGTGTTCTCCCAATACCGTTACTGATGGCTCGACGTCTGTTAGCAGCATTCGGAGCCTACGTCAGTACAGGAATGCTCTTCAAAGTCAGTTATGAGTCACTGATCCTTCCCCCAGAAATGGGAGGTCTTGGTCTAGTCCATGTCCACGACAGAGCTGTGGCCCTGTATGTCAGCTCACACATCAAGCTGTGGCGCCACCACCCGGAGAGTTTGACAGGTTTGCTGTTGCAGTCCTTAGCTCCGCCCTCCCTTATGCCCCCACTGACGACGCAAGACATATCCCCACCCTTCTACTACTTCGGGAACTTTTACATTGAACACAGCTATGTCCGTATCGCAGTAGCACCGACGAAACAGGCGTCGGCGCGGGATATATATCATGTCCTCCAGCAGAGGCGCCCACCAAACATCGTGGTGACCAAAAGCCCTCAGATTAATTGGAAGGTGGTGTGGAAGACGATTCACGCGGTTACACTGGACACAGCCGTCCGATCCACATGGTATATCACAGTCAATGGTAAACAGATCACCCGATCACGCCTCCACAAGATAAACATGGCGGAATCGCCTCTCTGCGTAGACTGCGGGATACCAGACACGGACGAACACCGTCTCACTTGTGGCGCGGCAGAAGACGTATGGCGCTTGGTGCGACAAATTTTGTCGTATTTTCTACGAGTGACTCCGGAACACATTACACCTCGTTTTCTACTATTTCCGGATCAACAGTATTTCCCGCGCGCCAAGACCAACGCTGTTACGTGGATCCGTGCGCATGCGGTGCACTACTTATTTCACGATGGACCTAAAGATGTATTCGACTTTTGGAACTACCTACAAGCACGTCATTGCAAGATCGTACGGAACCCAAAATACAGACAGTATTTTTCTAATTACTTAGGGAGTGCCCTACACGACCCTCCACGCAGCTGGATCATCAACAGGTAGGAGACGACACCCATTGAGTGAGCTGACAAGACTAAGTTCGATTCTCGGTGGAATAACATGATATACGTGAAGACGTACCTGGATGATGAAGCGTAAGGAGAGTAGCGACACACCCTTCTACATCCTGTATGAAGCACTCTTTTTTCGTTTTCCCCGTATACATTACCTCGGTGTAGGAACGTGCCGAGGCTTTTTTTTACTCAGAGCACGATGTGGTGCTAGATACATTTATTTTTGTTGTGGTATAAAGTAAAACCACATTAACTTTGTATTAAAAAACAGTAAATAAAAATAAATAAATAAATAATGATTCCGACAAAAGATTTCTCCTTCCCATCCCTGATCCCTCCCCCATCTTAGAAAAAGGACAGTTCCCCACAAAAAAAAAGAAGGTAGCGTCTTTGATTCATAATCAAACGTCTTCGCTCCCGGGTTCGATTCCCATCACTGCCTAAATTTTGATAAATAATCAGCATTGGCGGCCGAAGACTTCCGGCATAAGAAGTCAGCCTCATTCTGCCAACGGCCTTGTCAAAGAGGGCGGAGGAGCGGATAGAGGTTCAGGGCACTCTCTTGTCCTAGGGGTGGGAAATTGCCCCTAAAGGCGGAAGAATCAGCAATAATCAACGACATGAGGATGCAGAAGGAAATGGAAACCACTGCATTAAAGACACGTAACGTGTATCCACAGGACATGTGGCCTGTAATTGAAGAAGTGTTATGATGATCTCTCCATTGGCAAAAGATTCTGGAATAGTCACCCATTCGGAACTCCGGGAGGGGACTGCCAAGGGGGAGGTTACCATGAGAAAAAGATTGAATAATCAACGAAAGGATAATGTTCTACGCGTCGGGGCGTGGAACGTCAGAAGCTTGAACGTGGTAGGGAAACTAGAAAATCTGAAAAGGGAAATGCAAAGGCTCAATCTAGATATAGTAGGGGTCAGTGAAGTGAAGTGGAAGGAAGACAAGGATTTCTGGTCAGATGAGTATCGGGTAATATCAACAGCAGCAGAAAATGGTATAACAGGTGTAGGATTGGTTATGAATAGGAAGGTAGGGCAGAGGGTGTGTTACTGTGAACAATTCAGTGACCGGGTTGTTCTAATCAGAATCGACCGCAGACCAACACCGACAACGATAGTTCAGGTATACATGCCGATGTCGCAAGCTGAAGATGAACAGATAGAGAAAGTGTATGAGGATATTGAAAGGGTAATGCAGTATGTAAAGGGGGACGAAAATCTAATAGTCATGGGCGACTGGAATGCAGTTGTAGGGGAAGGAGTAGAAGAAAAGGTTACAGGAGAATATGGCCTTGGGACAAGGAATGAAAGAGGAGAAAGACTAATTGAGTTCTGTAACAAGTTTCAGCTAGTAATAGCGAATACCCTGTTCAAGAATCACAAGAGGAGGAGGTATACTTGGAAAAGGCCGGGAGACACGGGAAGATTTCAATTAGATTACATCATGGTCAGACAGAGATTCCGAAATCAGATACTGGATTGTAAGGCGTACCCAGGAGCAGATATAGACTCAGATCACAATATAGTAGTGATGAAGAGTAGGCTGAAGTTCAAGACATTAGTCAGGAAGAATCAATACGCTAAGAAGTGGGATACAGATGTTCTAAGGAATGTCGAGATACGTTTGAAGTTCTCTAACCCTATAGATACAGCAATAAGGAATAGCGCAGTAGGCAACACAGTTGAAGAGGAATGGACGTCTCTAAAAAGGGCCATCACAGAAGTTGGGAAGGAAAACATAGGTACAAAGAAGGTATCTGCGAAGAAACCATGGGTAACAGAAGAAATACTTCAGTTGATTGATGAAAGGAGGAAGTACAAACATGTTCCGGGAAAATCAGGAATACAGAAATACAAATCACTGAGGAATGAAATAAATAGGAAGTGCAGTGAAGCTAAGACGAAATGGCTGCAGGAAAAATGTGAAGACATCGAAAAAGATATGATTGTCGGAAGGACAGACTCAGCATGCAGGAAAGTCAAAGCAACCTTTGATGACATTGAAAGCAACGGTGGTAACATTAAGAGTGCAACGGGAATTCCACTGTTAAATGCAGAGGAGAGAGCAGATAGGTGGAAAGAATACATTGAAAGCCTCTATGAGGGTGAAGATTTGTCTGATGTGATAGAAGAAGAAACAGGAGTCGATTTAGAAGAGATAGGGGATCAAGTATTAGAATCGGAATTTAAAAGAGCTTTGGAGGACTTACGGTCAGATAAGACAGAAGGGGTAGATAACATTCCATCAGAATTTCTAAAATCGTTAGGGGAAGTGGCAACAAAAAGACTATTCACGTTGGTGTGTAGAATATATGAGTCTGGCGACATACCATCTGACTTTCGGAAAAGCATCATCCACACAATTCCGAAGACGGCAAGAGCTGACAAGTGCGAGAATTATCGCATAATCAGCTTAACAGCTCATGCATCGAAGCTGCTTAAAAGAATAATATAAAGAAGAATGGAAAAGAAAATTGAGAATTCGCTAGGTGACGATCAGTTTGGCTTTAAGAAAAGTAAAGGCACGCGAGAGGAAATTCTGACGTTACGGCTAAGAATGAAAGCAAGGCTAAAGAAAAATCAACACGTTCGTAGGATTTGTCGACATGGAAAAAGCGTTCGACAATATAAAATGGTGCAAGCTGTTCAAGATTCTGAAAAAAGTAGGGGTAAGCTATAGGGAGAGACGGGTCATATACAATATGTACAACAAACAAGAGGGAATAATAAGAGTGGACGATCAAGAACCAAGTGCTCGTATTAAGAAGGGAGTAAGACAATGCTGTAGCCCTTCGCCCCTATTCTTCAATCCGTGCATCGAGGAAGCAATGATGGAAATAAAAGAAAGGTTCAGGAGTGGAATTAAAATACAAGGTGAAAGGATATCAAGAATACGATTCGCTGATGACATTGCTATCCTGAGTGAAAGTGAAGAAGAATTAAATGATCTGCTGAACGGAATGAACAGTCTAATGAGTACACAGTATGGTTTGAGAGTAAATCGGAGAAAGACGAAGGTAATGAGAAGTAGTAGAAGTGAGAACAGCGAGAAAATTAACATCAGGATTGATGGTCACGAAGCTAATGAAGTTAAGGAATTCTGCCACCTAGGCAGTAAAATAACCAATGACGGACGAAGCAAGGAGGACATCAAAAGCAGACTCGCTATGGCAAAAAGGCATTTCTGGCCAAGAGAAGTCTACTAATATCAAATACCGGCCTTAATTTGAGGAAGAAATTTCTGAGGATGTACAGCAAAGTATGGTAGTGAAACATGGACTGTGGGAAAACCGGAACAGAAGAGAATCGAAGCATTTAAGATGTGGTGCTATAGACGAATGTTGAAAATTAGGTGGACTGATAAGGTAAGGAATGAGGACGTTCTACGCAGAATCCGAGAGGAAAGGAATATGTGGAAAACACTGATAAGGAGAAGGGACAGGATGATAGGACATCTGCTAAGACAGGAGGGACTGACTTCCATGGTACTAGAGGGAGCTGTAGAGGGCAAAAACTGTAGAGGAAGACAGAGATTGGGAAACGTCAAGCAAATAATTGAGGACGTAGGTTGCAAGTGCTACTCTGAGATGAAGGAAGAGGTTTGCACAGGAAAGGAATTCGTGGCGGGCCGCATCAAACCAGTCAGTAGACTGATTAAAAAAAAAAAAAAAAACCAGAAAAATTCGAAAACGTTAAAACAGATGTTTTGACAGAGCGCAGGGAAAACTGTGCGACTGTGAAACTGTTGCATTCATTTGTTGCAGTTTATATGGCAAACTCTTACGTTTTCATCACTTTTTTTGGGAGTAATTATCACATCCACAAGATAGAAGAATCTTTTTACCCATTCGCCAAGTGTACAAGTTATGTGGATCGACAACATATTCCTGTTATGTGACGCACATGCCGTCACCAGTGTCGTATAGAATAGATCAGACGTATTTTCCTGTGGAGGAATCGGTTGTCTATGACCTTGCGATGAAATGTTTTCGGTTCCCATTGGAGAGGCACGTCCTTTCGTCTACTAATTGCACGGTTTTGCGGTGCGGTGGCAAAACACAGACACTAAACTTATTACAGTGAACAGAGACGTCACTGAACGAACGGACAGATCATAACTTTGTGAAAATAAAGAAAGTAAACTTTTCACTCGAGGGAAAACTTGAACCAAGGATCTCTCGTTCTGCAGCTGCTCACGCTAACGACGGGACCACGGCGCTCCTGAGCTCAAACTCTTTTTGATGTTGCATATCTTGCGCATGGTCTACTCATTTTGTATATTTTGCTTATTTTTTTCATAGTTCCACATAACTTCTTCCTGTTTTCTCGATTGATCTGTGTTCAGTTTTTCAAAGCCTGTCCACTGTGCCAACTTATAACAAAATCTGAGGGGGTGCGATGGGGAGGTTCCCTTGTCAGAAAATAATAAAATAATAATTGTATTCTATCAACAACATGCAATTTCAGTTAATCTCATATACCGAAAATTAACAAAATAATATCTACCAATATATTGACAGGGGCATGAATAAACAAGTTAAAGTGAAAGGCATATTGCAGATGAACCTAGCAGATGGTTGATGTCATCGGAAAACCCCATTTAGCATGAGAATGGCGAGCTTCAGTGCAGAAAGGGGTAAGACCAGAACAATACATTATTCCTTTTAACGTAAATACAGCCAGGACCGTTGGTAAGTGGCTGCATGGCATTGACAGGGCTAGGCTGTGACCCAACAAGAAAAATAAAATTCACCTCTAGCTAGACAGTGATTGACTGAAGCCATACTGGGCGATGCAGACACAACACGGTGGGGAGATCCCAGTTATATAAAAGCATTTTGAGAACTAAAATTTTCTAGATCTCTCTCTCATCTCGCGGCAGACCGCACAAGTGTGTGGAAAATAGTGAGGGCATTGAGAGCTTTCCTATCTGCGAAGTGAGAATGATACGCTTCACATATCATGGCGACAGATGGCAAAGAGATAGTTAATTATTCCTGTGGGAATATTTGCAGGCAAACAAATTGTGCACGTCGCTCCAACCCTTAGCGAGTGTTCAATAGCCATTATTTCAACCAGGGAAATATTACCTTTCTACCGAATGAAGGAAAGTTGAGACTGAGTGAATTGAGTCAAGGCCAGAATAGGGAATTAGCATTTCAGATCCAGCACGGAGCAACGCCGTTGCAGATACCGCTTGGTAAAGTACCATTGCACATTAGGCCACAGTAAATGTTGATTCTAGATTCTGCTCACTCCAACTTGCGTACACTTTGACCACTGAATGTCAAAAGCTCACATTGCGTACATGAGAGTTTTTCATTGGTTCAAAAAGTAAATTTCTTTTCCACCAACTCAGTGCATTGACCAGCTACAACAATGTAGATGTAAATCAGTTGATGAAGATTTTTAATCATTCTTTCCTGTGATAAAAATTTTTGTATGTAGAGATAACGATTTTAATAATCGTCAAGTCAATATGTCCAAGAGCTAACCTAACCTAACCTAACCGATCCCTGAAAGCACAATTAATAAATTATATGCAGAATAAGAAAGGGAATAGCTGATTTGTCTTTCTAGAGTAGACCCCAAACTATCACCTTTATTAATTCATGCATTCTAGTTACTTGACTGCAGCATTTTTAACGATTTTTGTTACGATCTGCACCTGATATTAGCTGCCTTACATCTAATGTAGACTCTGATGACTCCCTAGAATCTACGTGTGAAATACTGTCACACTTAAAGTATATTTGCCAGGCTCTAAAATCCAAATTAAACACGATTACGCAGATGTGTGATGAGGAGACAAACTTAAAGGAAGTATCAAGGTGTGAAAATGAGGATTTAAAATCTAGGTTGGTTACTTTAGAAGCTGATCTAGTAGCACCGGGACTAAAGACACATTGGATAGGAATTCTTGCAGTGGTCATATGGCAATTAGCCATGAATACTGAGATATAAATGGATCGCAGATGATACAGCAAAAGAATGTAGATATGTTTCAGGTAGCAGCAGATCACAAGAGGCAGACAGGACGATCTACAAACTTGTAAATATTCAAATATAGGTACAATAATACTAATCATTTAAATGATCAAAGTAAGCCAGAAAAAATAAAAGAAAACTATTTGTACGATGTACTAATTAACTAACCTGTTGTTGTTGTTGTGGTCTTCAGTCCTGAGACTGGTTTGATGCAGCTCTCCATGCTACTCTATCCTGTGCAAGCTTCTTCATCTCCCAGTACCTACTACAACCTACATCCTTCTGAATCTGCTTAGTGTACTCATCTCTCGGTCTCCCTCTACGATTTTTACCCTCCACACTGCCCTCCAATGCTAAATTTGTGATCCCTTGATGCTTCAAAACATGTCCTACCAACCGATCCCTTCTTCTAGTCAAGTTGTGCCACAAACTTCTCTTCTCCCCAATCCTATTCAATACCTCCTCATTAGTTACGTGATCTATCCACCTTATCTTCAGTATTCTTCTGTAGCACCACATTTCGAAAGCTTCTATTCTCTTCTAGTCCAAACTAGTTATCGTCCATGTTTCACTTCCATACATGGCTACACTCCAAACAAATATTTTCAGAAATGACTTCCTGACACTTAAATCTATATTCGATGTTAACAAATTTCTCTTCTTCAGAAACGCTTTCCTTGCCATTGCCAGTCTACATTTTATATCCTCTCTACTTCGACCATCATCAGTTATTTTACTTCCTAAATAGCAAAACTCCTTTACTTCTTTAAGTGTCTCATTTCCTAATCTAATTCCCTCAGCATCACCCGATTTAATTTGACTACATTCCATTATCCTCGTTTTGCTTTTGTTGATGGTCATCTTATATCCTCCTTTCAAGACACTGTCCATTTCGTTCAACTGCTCTTCCAAGTCCTTTGCCGTCTCTGACAGAATTACAATGTCATCGGCGAACCTCAAAGTTTTTACTTCGTCTCCATGAATTTTAATACCTACTCCAAATTTTTCTTTTGTTTCCTTTACTGCTTGCTCAATATACAGATTGAATAACATCGGTGAGAGGCTACAACCCTGTCTCACTCCTTTCCCAACCACTGCTTCCCTTTCATGCCCCTCGACTCTTATGACTGCCATCTGGTTTCTGTACAAATTGTAAATAGCGTTTCGCTCCCTGTATTTTACCCCTGCCACCTTTAGAATTTGAAAAAGAGTATTCCAGTCAACATTGTCAAAAGCTTTCTCTAAGTCTACAAATGCTAGAAACGTAGGTTTGCCTTTTCTTAATCTTTCTTCTAAGATAAGTCGTAAGTTCAGTATTGCCTCACGTGTTCCAACATTTCAACGGAATCCAAACTGATCCTCCCCGAGGTCCGCATCTACCAGTTTTTCCATTCGTCTGTAAAGAATTCGCGTTAGTATTTTGCAGCTGTGACTTATTAAACTGATAGTTCGGTAATTTTCACATCTGTCAGCACCTGCTTTCTTTGGGATTGGAATTATTATATTCTTCTTGAAGTCTGAGGGTATTTGGCCTGTCTCATACATCTTGCTCACCAGCTGGTAGAGTTTTGTCATGACTGGCTCTCCCAAGGCCGTCAGTAGTTCTAATGGAATGTTGTCTACTCCGGGGGCCTTGTTCCGACTCAGGTCTTTCAGTGCTCTGTCAAACTCTTCACGCAATATCGTATCACCCATTTCGTCTTCATCTACATCCTCTTCCATTTCCATAATATTGTCCTCAAGTACATCACCCTTGTATAAACCTTCTATATACTCCTTCCACCTTTCTGCCTTCCCTTCTTTGCTTAGAACTGGGTTGCCATCTGAGCTCTTGATATTCATACACGTGGTTCTCTTCTCTCCAAAGGTCTCTTTAATTTTCCTGTAGGCAGTATCTATCTTACCCCTAGTGAGATAAGCCTCTACATCCTTACATTTATCCTCTAGCCATCCCTGTTTAGCCATTTTGCACTTCCTCTCGATCTCATTTTTGAGACGTTTGTATTCCTTTTTGCCTGCTTCATTTACTGCATTTTTATATTTTCTCCTTTCATCAATTAAATTCAATATTTCTTCTGTTACCCAAGGATTTCTAGCAGCCCTCGTCTTTTTACCTACTTTATCCTCTGCTGCCTTCACTACTTCATCCCTCAGAGCTACCCATTCTTCTTCTACTGTATTTCTTTCCCCTATTCCTGTCAATTGTTCCCTTATGCTCTCCCTATTAACTAACCTATACATCATAAATCCATGCTCATTCAAGAAGTAAAGGAATCGTTATAAAATGAAGTAACTTGATGAGATAATTCTTCTGTAAAGTACTGGAAAAAACCTATTTAAACATTCATTTTCTGTTATTCGCGTAATTATTCAAATGTAAAGCTCATTGTAAAGAAACTTGTAAGTAGTAGCATTAAGCAAAAATCATCGTAAAGAAATGAAACAAAGAAGACAAACAACGTCATTGCAATTGTCTGGGGAAGGAAGCCAAACTGGCGATAGAACCAGAAAGTCGACGGGAAGCTACGGTCTGAGTGTGAGAGTTTATACAATTGCACAATATGGCACTGGCGACAAACCGGAGACCGAAGTAAGCAATTCACTGTCTCAAGCTTCACATTAGTGCGGAGACCGAGCCATGTGTATTTTGAAGACTATTGTCCCACACCTCACGCCAATAGAGAGAGGATGGGAGAACCCAGCATCAGCGAGGGACATAAGATGCACACTTGCGAGGGAGGCGAAGCTACCCCATTGGCGGCAAAGCACAATAGCAGCGACACAGAATAGCAAACCGTTGGTAGCAGCTCCTTAGTACAACCGCCTGGAAAAATAAATTCAGAATATTTCTGTCAATACCAGATGGAGAAGCTGATAACTGAAAACAGATATATCGCTTATGAAATATCTATTCAAACTTGACCATATCTCATAACGACATAACTGGTAGTCCTTCCGAATAACTTTCGCTGAATAACATATCGTATCCCTATGTTAGAATGAAATAACTGCCATGGTTTTGTTGAATATCGTTTTCTGTTGATTCTGCCAAATCTCTTACTGGTTTAAGGCATAGGATTTACAAATGAATCTTCTTGTCCTCTGCCCTCATGTTGGGACTCTTTCTTCTCTTCGTTACTTGCTGTGTCGTCATGTCTTCTTTCCTGGAACACAATATAATTCAACATAACTGTGCCCAGAACTTTCTTACTTTCGTCACAAAATCGTTGAAATATGGCGAATCGGTATCTCTTGGTGCAATGGGTATTCCGAATTGTTACGGACTTACCACTCTGATTTGCAACAGACGTAGTGACATGTTAGATGTGCATCGGCATAAGTCATTTTGCAGTTGTCGACCTTCGTGAAAGGTTCTGGATGCAAATCTTAACGAAAAAACAGTAAATAAGAAATTCGTGCGAATATTCTGTGTAGGACTTTTTAGTCTATAGTCATTGTTGGATTATACAGGATGTCTCAAGAGGAATGGTCATTATTCAGGGATATGACATAAACGATTATTCGAAGCAAGAAGGTCTTGTAAACAAAGGACCTTAAGAGCTACGAGAACTTCTTCATTTTCAATATTGTGAAACAAATATCCTCCACTGCAAGCTCCTTGCTTTCCATATTTTGGGAGTACGTTATATGGACCAAAACAAGAAAAAATTGTGTTGTAAACATGGGCTCTAAAATGCATACTTTTAAGAACTTTGAACGCTTGTTCAGTAGAAGAGATGTGTTTTACAGTAATGAAGATAAACAAGTGCTCGTAGTTCTTAAGGTTTACTTACAGTTTAGAGTCGATGTTTACGACTTTTTGTTGTTTTGGCCCATACTACCACCTCTCAAAATGCGGAATGCAAAGAGCTTGCAATAGCAGTGATTTGTTTGACAGTATCGAAAATGAGGAAGCGTTCATACTTGTTAAGGTTTGCGTCTTAATATCGATGTTTAGTAGACCTTTTCGTTTCGAACGATGGCTCATGTTATATTCCTGAATTTTTTTTCATACCTACAGGGACGCTAAATATTTAACGCTGGAAGATTTAGAGGAAGCTGTATGATGTGTTCGAAATGGCTTAACTCTCATAAAATCGAAGGCTTTAAATCGACACTAAATCATATATCAGTTAACAGGTCTCACAAAGTAGAGCACATAAACTTACTTATGTATCGAAAATTTCTGTAGAAGAACTTCTTTATCTGAATGTCATCTTGTTTACTTCATATAGATTGATCTAAGTTGAGAATAATTGGAATTTTATAACAAAATCGACAAGAAATAATAAAATGACTTTAAAAGTAATTATGAATGCATGTTAAATAAAGTTTCCACTCGAGATATAATTAAGATTCCGACGATTAATTGTCTCTTTTTCATAACAAACCCGGAATGTCCCTAGATTTGTATGTCATTTAAATCAACGCCTGTTTCATCGACACTGTTTACATCTAAATAAAATTCCAATAGGTCGCAGAAGACCCCTATTCAGGGTTAAATATGATGATTACTGCTTGGTTCTAAATAATTCAGCCTTTAGGTTCTCTGGTACTAAAAGACTTTGGGCACTAGACATTTTACGTATTCGGAACCAGCTCAGGGAAGAAAAAGAAATATAGGCAATTAAGCCTCCTCGACATATTAAAAAATTGTATTGTTAATTTCAATAATGATTGTCACCTTACAAAAACATATGTGTTAAAGATATTAATCTCTTTTTTATTCTTAGTCGATGAACCATTTTAACGAATGGGTTTATAACAATTCCTTCTCCTTCAACTCTTGGAAAAATTATTCAACCTGCTGACCGTTAGGCATCTCTCACGTCGCATACACAGCAAAGAATTCTATTTTTATGGGAATGATAATGTATTGTTATGCGGGGGAAAGAGAAAACAAAGTGGCAGTACTTTTTCTTACCATTTAACTGTGTATGTCGTAAAATGCTATGATATTTCCAACAAAAGTACTAAAATTGCTGTTAGATATACATTCAAACATACTCGTAATCAAACGAAAAACAGCAAAGTGAAAATGCAATGAACCATTAGGAACAAATAGATACAGATCGCAATTAAAAGGTATAGGAACCGATAAAAATGTTGTCGAGCTTCGTTAAAATCTGCATACTCTCTAATATCAGAGCGGTTCATTAAAACGTGGCGCCAATGTGTGTGTTGTCGCAAGAGCTCCATCATGTTTAATGAGATAATTAAAGTTTTTAATTTGAGTTAATCTGGGTACGATTAGTGTCGAAGTTGAGTCTAAAAGTAACATCGTCTACCCATAAGATTATCATACGAGGGACAACCATCAAGTTGTAATTATCGCCTCGACTAAATAATCTTACGTAATTAATTTCTTGCTTGTTTGCAGATACTGTGTCTCCACGATAAGAGGAACCTTTCTACAGGTGCCATCACAGTCTAACTTTAGACTGAGGTGCTGTCAGTAGCGGGCAAAGTGGACATGAATTGCAAGATATTCGTTGTCTGCGAGCGCTGAAAATATTTATTTATTTATTTACTCGTCCGTTCCGTAGGACCAAACTGAGGAGCAAATCTCCAAAGCCATGGAACGTGTCAGTACATGAAATTACAACATAAAAGTAATAACAGATAAAAATAAATGTTTATGAACCTGAAAAAAGTCAGTCCATAAGTTTAAGTAAACGCATTCAATAATACAACAAGAATCAGCTTAATTTTTCAAGGAACTCCTCGACAGAGTAGAAGACCTGACCCATGAGGAAACTCTTCAGTTTAGATTTGAAAGCGCGTGGATTTGAATTCGAGTGGTAGCTTATTGAAAATGGATGCAGCAGTATACTGCACACCTTTCTGCTCAAGGTATAAGGACGTCCGATGCAAATGCAAGTTTAATTTCTGCTGAGTATTAACTGATTGAAAGCTGCTTATTCTTGGGAAAGTAAGGAATATATTGAGAGGCCAATGTCAAAATACCCAGACTTGTGAACAGGGGTCGACAAGAGGTTCGTGAATTTACACCACTTATTACCCCCTAAGCCAAAAATATCCTTTTAGAATCGGAAGATTTACCCCAAAATATAATACCACACGACATACGCGAATGAAAATAAGTAAAGCAGACTAATTTTCGAGTCGCACGATCACTCACTTCAGATACCTTCGAATAGTAAAAATGACGGCATTAAGTCTTTGAACAAGATCCTGAACGTGAGATTTCCACGACAGTTTACTATCTATCAGAACTCCTAGAAATTTGATCTGTCCAGTTTCACTAATCACATGCCAATTCTGTGAAATTAAAACGTCAGGTTTTGTGAAATAGTGTGTTAGAAACTGTAAAAACTAAGTCTTGCTGTGATTTAGACGTTAGTTTATTTTCTACAAGTCATGAACTTAGGTCATGAACTGCACTATTTGAAACCGAGCCAATGTTGCACACAACATCCTTTACTATCAAGCTAGTGTCGTCAGCAAACAGAAATATTTTAGAGTTAACCGTAATACAAGAGGGCATATCATTTATATAAATAAGTAACAGGAGTGGACCCAACACTGACCCCTGGGTCATTCCCCACTTGACCATACGCCACTCAGACCCCACATCACAGTCATTCTTAACGTTGTAAATAATGACCTTGTGCTGTCTGTTGCTAAAGTAAGAGGCGAACCAGTTGTGAGCTACTTCCCATATTCCGTAATGGTCCAACTTCTGGAGCAATATTTTGTGATCAACACAATCAAATGCCTTAGGTAATCAAAAAATACGCCTAGCATTCGAAACCTTTTGTTTAACCCATCCAGTACCTCACAGAGAAAAGATAATATAGCATTTTCAGTTGTTAAACGACTTCTAGAGCCGAACTGTACATATGATAGGAAATCGTGTGATATAAAATGATTAATTATCCTTACATACACAGCCTTTTCAATAACCTTAGAAACACTGATGGCGTAGAAATAGGTCTAAAATTATCTACGTTATTCCTTTCTTTCTTTTTATAAAGTGGCGTTGCTGTTGAGTACTTTAATCGTTCAGGAAACTGATCATTCCTAAAGGAAACATTACATATATGGCTAAATACAGGGCTAGCATGTGCAGCACAGTACTTTAATATTCTGCTAGACACTCCATCATAACCATGAGAGCCCTTAGTCTTCAGTGATTTAATTATTGACTCAGTCTTCCTCTTGTCTGTATCACAGAGGGGTATTTCAGACATCCATCTCGGAAGGGCATTTGCCAAGAAAGTTACATGATTCCCTGTGGAAACTAACTTTTTATTTAATTCACCAGCAATGCTGAGAAAAGGATTGTTAAGTACCGTACATATATCTGATTTATTAGTAACAGAAATATTTTTACTGCGAACTGACTTTATATCGTCGAC
Organism: Schistocerca gregaria; assembly: GCF_023897955.1. NCBI lineage: Eukaryota > Metazoa > Arthropoda > Insecta > Orthoptera > Acrididae > Schistocerca > Schistocerca gregaria. Next base: position 663,261,274 of record NC_064923.1, read on the forward strand.
CTTGTGCTGCTGACCAGACACTTCCTTCACAACTGACTATATGGTTTTAATTTTATCCTGTGAATTAGCTATTCTATTTGCATAGCACATACTCTTTGTCTTTCTAATAACATTTTTAAACACCTTACAGTACTGTTTGAAATGGGCTACTGTAGCTTGATTGTGACTACTTCTAACATTTCGACATAATTCCCGCTTTGTTCTACATGATATCGTTATCCCACTAGTCAGCCACATGGACTGCCTATTACTGCCAGTACCCCGTTTAGAACGTTCTAATGGAAAGCAACTTTCAAAGAGCTGTCTCCCTTACTTTAGCAAAAAACAGATAAAATGATGACAGCAGCGTGGAAATGAGTGGGCGCTACGCTCTCCTCAACACTCCTCCTGTCCTCGCGCAAGCCCTCATTCAGGGACAAGCCACATCTCCTGCCGTTCCCGTCGGATGCCACGCGACGACGAGTCTTCTTTAAGTCATAGTCTTCTGACTCGTTTGATGCGGTCCGCGGCCGGTCGCTGTGGCCGAGCGGTTCTAGGGACTTCAGTCTGGAACCGCGTGACCGCTACGGTCGCAGGTTCGAATCCTGCCCGGGGCATGGATGTGTATGATGTCGTTAGGTTAGTTAGGTTTAAGTAGTTCTACGTTCTAGGGGACTGATGACCTCAGATGTTAAGTCCCTTAGTGCTCACAGCCGTTTGATGCGGGCCGCCACGAATTCCTCTCCTGTGCCAACCCTTTCATCTCAGGGTAACACTTGAAACCTACGTGCTCAGTTAATTGCTGGATGTACCCTAGTCTCTGACATCTTCTACAGTTTTTATCCTCTACAGCTTCCTCTAGTACCACGGAAGTCATTACCTCATGTCCGCCCCCCAGTAGCTGAGTGGTCAGCGCGACAGACTGTCAATTCTAAGGGACCGGGTTAGATTAGCGGCTGGGTCGGAGATTTTCTCCGCTCAGGGACTGGGTGTTGTGTTGTCCTGATCATCATCATTTCATCCCCACACAGCGCGCAGGTCGCCGAAGTGGCGTCAAATCGAAAGACTTGCACCAGGCGAGCGGTCTACCCGACGGGAGGCCCTCGTCATACGCCTCCTCCTCCATTACCTGTGCCTTCTTCTTGGCAGTATTTTCCATACATTCCTTTCCTCGCCGCTTCTGCAGGGAACCTCCTCGTTCCTTACTATATCAAATTCAAATTGCTCTAAGCACTATGGGACTTAACATCTGTGGTCATCAGTCCCCTAGACTTAGAACTAATTAAACCTAACTAATTTAAGGACATCACACACATCCATGACCGAGGCAGGATTCGAACCTGCGACCGTAGCAGCAGCGCAGTTCCGGACTGAAGCGCCTAGAACCGCTGGGCCACAGCATCCGCTCCTTATCTTATCAATCCACCCAATTTTAAACAGTCTTCTGTACCACCACATTTCAAATTCTTCTATTCTCTTCTGTTCCAGTTTTCCTATAGTCTATGTTTTACTTCCATACAATTCTATGCTCCAAATGCACGTCCTGAGAAATTTCTTCCCCAAATTAGTAGACTTCTGCTGTCCAGTAATGCCCTTTTTTGCCAGTGTATTCTGCTTTCTATGTCCTCCCTCCTAGGCAGCAGAATCCCTTAACTACGTCTACTACATGATCACCGATTACGGTCCGAAGTTTCTCACTGTTTTCATTTGTGCTACTTGTCATTATTTTCGTCTTTCTTCGATTTACTCACAGTCCATATTCGTACTCATTAGACTGTTCATGCTATTCAATGGGTCATCTAATTCTTCTTCACTTTCACTGAGAATAGCAATGTCATCAGCAAATCTAATCATTGATATCCTTTCACCTTGAATTTTAATAGCACTCTGGTACCTTTCTTTTATTTATGTCATTGCTTCTTCAACGACTAGAGTGAACAGCAAGGGCGAAAGATTACTTCTGTGTCTTACACACTTTTTAATCCGTGGTCTTCCACTCTAAATGTTCCTTCTTGGCCCTTGTACATATCGTATATTAGGTATCTATACCTACAGCACATCCATAATTTTCTCAGGGTTTCGAACATCTTGCACCATTTCTTCTTATCCTGGACAAAAAAATACAGATCTGAAGATATGGTCCACACGGAAAGCCCTGTGGCATAACATTGCAGCGTGCCACCAGAGGAGCCCTAACTAAATGATGCATCCCACTGATGGAGATGGGCTGTGTCATTCAGTTTTGGTCACAGTGTTTTAGCTCATGAGTGCATGTCGCAAGAGATGAATGTTACTACCATCGAATGACCTGTGCCTAGGTCTTCTATTCAACGCCAGCAGCCACCACAGTGTTGCACAGCATCTTTACCAAACACTGCAACGTCACCTGTTTAACAATCCAATATGCATATCCGCCTAGTACATGAAATCAGATCACTAGCACTGCATGAAAACTGCAAGCTGTAATAACAAATTTCAATGACAGCAATTCCAATTAACCCTATGTCTTTTTCTTTTGGTATGCTGGTTTTCCTCCGCCATGAACCATGATCTTGTCATTGGTGGGGAGGCTTGCGTGCCTCAGCGACACAGATAGCCGTACCGTATCAGCAACCAGAACGGAGAGGTATCTGTTGAGAGGCCAGACAAACGTGTGGTTCCTGAAGAGGGGCAACAGTCTGGATGATTGATCTGGCCTTGTAACACTAACCAAAACGGCCTTGCTATGCTGGTACTGCGAGCGGTTGTAAGCAAGGGGAAACCACGGCCGTAATTTTTCCTGAGGGCATGCAGCTTTACTGTATTGTTAACGATGATGGCGTCCTCTTGGGTAAAATATTCTGGAGGTAAAATAGTCCCCCATTTGGATCTCCGGGCTGGGACTACTCAAGAGGATGTCGTTATCAGGGAAAGAAAACTGGCGTTCTACGGATCGAAGCGTGGAATGTCAGATCCCTTAATCGGGCAGGTGGCTTAGAAAATTTAAAAAGGGAAATGGATAGGTTAAAGTTAGGTATAGTGGGAATTAGTGAGGTTCGGTGGCAGGAAGAACAAGACTTTTTGTCAGGTGAATACAGGGTGATAAATACAAAATCAAATAGGGGTAATGCAGGAGTAGGTTTAATAATGAATAAAAAATACGAATGCGGGTAAGCTACTACAAACAGCATGGTGAACGTATTATTGTGGCCAAGGTAGATACGAAGCCCATGCCTACTCAGTAGTACAAGTTTATATGCCAACTAGCTCTGCAGATGACGAAGAAATTGAAGAAATGTATGACGAAATAAACGAAATTATTCAGATAGTGAAGAGAGACGAAAATTTAATAGTCATGGGTGACTGGAATTCGGTAGTAGGAAAAGGGAGAGAAGGAAATGTAGTAGGTGAATATGGATTGGGGCCAAGAAATGAAAGAGGAAGCCACCTGGTAGAATTTTGCCCAGAGCATAACTTAATCATAGCTAACGCTTGGTTCAAGAATCATAAAAGAAGGTTGTATACATGGAAGGAGCATGGAGATACTGACAGGTTTCAGATAGATTATATAATGGTAAGACAGAGATTTAGAGACCAGGTTTTAAATTGTAAGAAATTTCCAGGGGCAGATGTGGACTCTGACCACAATCTATTGGTTATGAACTGTAGATTAAAACTGAAGAAACTGCAAAAACTGGATTTTTTTACTACGCCAGAGGTTGTACAGAGTTTCAGGGATAGCATAAGGGAACAATTGACAGGAATGGGGGAAAGAAATACAGTAAAGGAAGAATGGGTAGGTTTGAGGGATGAAGTAGTGAAGGCAGTAGAGTATCAAGTAGGTAAAAAGACGAGGGCTAGTAGAAATCCTTGGATAACAGAAGAAATATTGAGTTTAATTAATGAAAGGAGAAAATATAAAAGTGCAATAAATGAAGCAAGAAAAAAGGAATACAAACGTCTCAAAAATGAGATCGACAGGAAGTGCAAATGGCTAAGCAGGGATGGCTAGAGGACAAATGTAAGGATGTAGAGGCTCACCTCACAAGGGGTAAGGTAGATACTGCCTACAGCAAAATTATAGAGACCTTTGGAGAAAAGAGACCCACTTGTATGACTAACAAGAGCTCAGATGGAAACCCAATTCTAAGCAAAGAAGGGAAAGCAGAAAGATGGAAGCAGTATACAGAGTGTCTATACAAGGGCGATGTACTTGAGGACAATATTATGGAACTGGAAGAGGATGTAGATGAAGATGAAATGGGAGATATGATACTGCGTGAAGAGACTGACAGAGCACTGAAAGACCTGGGTCGAAACTGCCTACAGCAAAATTATAGAGACCTTTGGAGAAAAGAGACCAACTTGTATGACTAACAAGAGCTCAGATGGAAACCCAATTCTAAGCAAAGAAGGGAAAGCAGAAAGATGGAAGCAGTATACAGAGTGTCTATACAAGGGCGATGTACTTGAGGACAATATTATGGAACTGGAAGAGGATGTAGATGAAGATGAAATGGGAGATATGATACTGCGTGAAGAGACTGACAGAGCACTGAAAGACCTGGGTCGAAACAAGGCCCCGGGAGTAGATAACATTCCATTAGAGCTACTGACAGCCTGGGGAGAGTCAGTCCTCAGAAAACTCTATCATCTGGTGAGCAAGATGTATGAGACAGGCGTAATACCCTCAGACTTCAAGAAGAATATAATAATTCCAATCCCAAAGGAAGCAGGTGTTGACAGATGTGAAAATAACCGAACTATCAGATTAATAAATCACGGCTGCAAAATACTAACGCGAATTTTTTACAGACGAATGGAAAAAGTAGTAGAAGCCGACCTCGGGGAAGATCAGTTTGGATTCCATAGAAATAATGGAAAACGTGAGGCAATACTGACTCTACGACTTATCTTAGAAGCTAGATTAAGGAAAGGCAAACCTACGTTTCTAGCATTTGTAGACTTAGAGAAAGGTTTTGACAGTGTTGACTGGAATGCTCTCTTTCAAATTCTGACGGTGACAGGGGTAAAATACAGGGAGCGAAAAGCTATTTACAATTTGTACAGAAACCAGATGGCAGTCATAAGAGTCGAGGGGCATGAAAGGGAAGCAGCAGTTGGGAAGGGAGTAACACAGGGTAGTAGCCTCTCCCCGATGTTATTCAATCTGTATATTGAGCAAGCAGTAAAGGAAACAAAAGAAAATTTTGGAGTAGGTATTAAAATCCAGGGAGAAGAAATAAAAACTTTGAGGTTCGCCGATGACATTGTAATTCTGTTAGAGACAGCAAAGGACTTGGAAGAGCAGTTGAACGGAATGGATAGTGTCTTGAAAGGAGGATATAAGATGAACATCAACAAAACCAAAACGAGGATAATGGAATGTAGTCGAATTAAGTCGGGTGATGCTGAGGGAATTAGATTAGGAAATGAGACACTTAAAGTAGTAAAGGAGTTTTGCTATTTGGGGAGTAAAATAACTGATGATGGTCGAAGTAGATAGGAGTAAATTTTAATCTTTTAGTAGTACGTAACGGAAACACCCTCTGTTAATGATTACGTATCCATTCGTTCGGGGCTCCTCAGAAATTCGCTGTAAGCGTTAGCTAAATTAAGAAAAAAAAGTTTTTCTTCGTCACATGCTCTTTAGCGTGAAGCCTTAGGTGCACAGGCGCCAGAAAATTATTGCTTACCCTTATCAGATGTGGAACAATCTGCACGTCAACTGCTTCCGTCGATAAATCCAGTATAAATGATTATATAATAGGGTAGCGTGATTGCTGTGCTAAGAGATAAGAGCTTGTGCGCCGGGCGATGATATCGGCTAATTGCCCAGCGGTCATAGGTCGGCGACCCACGCTCACCGTCCTCTCCCACGGATATCGACAGCAGGCAGATATAGAATCTGGTACCAGCCTACGACTGGTCACGGAAAAGCGCTGTCACACATGCCGTGTCTCTTCCAACGACCCAGTGCGATAATTTTCGTCATATTGCTGCAGACGTTGGGTAAAGCTCAATTCTTTCGACGTGGAAGGCCTATGTGCTAGGAAGAGAGGGTGCCTTAGAGACACAATTTGGCATTTTGATTTCGAGGTAAATTGTTTGCTTAACTACGGACGCAAATTGGTATTGTTGATTTGGACATAAATTATTTGCTCAACTACGAGGGCTACGCCGGAACTACTAGCAGTCTTTTTTTTCACAGAAACCTCAACAGACACAGAAAGCAAAGTAACATAGTTAAATAGCGCAACATTTCGACTATATATTGTTAGATCTCCACATACTCACCACCATTTCAAACGCACTTTTGCAAACGGTGGTGCATGCTGCGCTCTTGAAAACCTGAACCAGATGAGGCTAACCACTGTTACAGCTTTTTTGACAGGATCTTAGCCTGGAAAACGTTGTACACGTAGACTATCTTTCAAAGTCCCAAATAAATGAATGTCTAAAGGTACTAAAGCATGACTATACTGTAAATGTGGTAGTTCGGTAGAGAGCAAATTTTGAAATGAATTCTGGGGTAGCGAAATTGCTGTGAGGGCTGACATTATCGTGCTGCAAAAGGAACTTTGTCTTTTTCTCTGGCTTGAATCTGGAAATTCTGACTTTCAGCATAACGTCAACTTGTAATATTGTGAATTGTGGCTTTTTGAATTGATAACTACTTCAGGCTACAAGCCATCAAAAAATAAACACACTCTCCCTGTCCCAGAAGACTGTGCATATCACTTCACATGCAAATGACTGTGTCTTGAACTGCGTCTTCAGTACAGAATTCACATGTCACCACTGCAAAGACTGTCTTTTGGATTCCGTCTCGTGGCGGTGACACCACGTCTCATCTCCGGTGGCGACTGTGTTCAGAAAATCGCCATCGTCAGCCTCGGATAGCTCCAGCAGGTACCAACAAACATCCATTTGATGAACTTCTTTTGCATTCGTGTAAGGATCCACAGGGCCTATCTTACACACACTTTGCGATAATCAAGGTTGTGTAATATCTTGTCTAAGGCATTACAGCCGAAACCGTTGTTATGTACACAATTTCTTGGCCGTAATTCACCGCGCACGTGTGTGAATGCGTGTGTATGTGTGTTTGGGTATTTAAGGTGCTCGACAATCAGGCTACTAGAGCTTTCTGAATCGATCGAGACGCTGTTCATTTATGAGGGATGGCAGCTGAGCAGTGCCGCACGGGGTTTGGTTTGTCTTCCACATCATTTTCAGTACTACTGAAACGCAGCACCCACCACCTCACATATGCTTAGTGGATAGTCTGTATACACATTTTCCAAGCGTCGCTGCATTTCAGTTGGCACAGTTTGTCCAGATGCGAGGAATCCAACGAACATGTGTTTTATTCGTGCCTCGACGCCATTTTGAAACTCAGAGGACATTTGTGGGATAATTCGGTAATTAACGCTGGCAAATGGCTCTGAGCACTATGCGACTTAACTTCTGAGGTCATCAGTCGCCTAGAACTTAGAACTAATTAAACCTAACTAACCTAAGGACATCACACGAATCCATGCCCGAAGCAGGATTCGAACCTGCTGCCGTAGCGGTCCAGACTGTAGCGCCTAGAACCACATGGCCACTTCGGCCGGCGTAATTAACACTACACCGACATACCTCCCTGGGACACTCAAAGTCAATACAAATAAATATGAGGCATCACTTTCAGACTGACCCTAATATAAATAAGCTACGGTACTATAAATAGTTATTCCTGTAGTATACCACTGAAGAAGACTTAATATAGCTGGGTTAAGCATGTTTGGATGAAAACAAAAATAAAATTTGGTTGCAAAAGGCGGATAATAGTTATCATGATATACAACATAAACACCGTTGAGCCAACAACTGAAAATAGTGCCCAGAAATATTTGTAATACAATTAAATTTGCCTTTAGAAAGAGATCAGTGGAGAGGCAGTATCAAGCACATTAACGCAGTTGTTGAAGCTTGAAACATCTTCATCAGATCGTGAAGAGCCACAATGTTTTCAAAAACAAGCGTTACAATTTTTGGTTGCTAAATGCATTGTGCTTGTTATTGATCTGACCGAGTCACGTGATACCATCCAATGTCTAAATATTTTTGTTGGAGCTGCACTGTTGCTGAGTGAGATGTGGTATAGGCTTAGCTTTCCGCAAGTGTGGGAAAATTTCGTTGACCTGACGACTGCTACCAAATGAGTTGCAGTCACTTTGCCAGAACTTTGTCTGGGCTTTTTTTGCAAATTCTATTAGTGGTTAACATCTGTACCTTGTCTTTCTCGCCCTTAGTGACGAAGTTTAAGGCAGAAAGATCATTTTGGTAACGCCTATGGTGAATATCAGAAGCAGTGGCTTGACTGAAATTGTTCCAAATACTAAATTTAGCCTAATGAGAACAACTATCTTCGCCGCCACAAGAAAGTCCAAGGTGTCCTCTGTATGTTTGATACAAGCTATATTGTGATGTACTTGTGGCTCTTCTGGCAGCTATTGAACTATTGAATAACTGTTTATGATTTGTATAAAATTCCAAACTAATGTTAACAAACTGCCATGTACAACTGGTTATAAAACCATAAGACAACAGGTCCCAAAAATGATGCAAATAAATAATGTTTTTGATCTGTCAATACTCAGGTGCTATTAATATTGTAGTAATGACTTTTATGTTAGGACCGCATGTACGAATATGAAGAACGGTAATATTTATTTTACAAGACAAGTTTCGCCTCAGTTTATTAAGGCATCATGAGGGGTCTGAAATGCATATACCTTTATTTTATTTTATTTATTTATTGTTCCCTGGGACCAAATTAAGGAGAAGTCTCCATGGTCATGGAACGAGTTAATACATGAAATTATAACACGATATTAGAAACAGATGAAGTGAAATATAAAAAAAACATATTGAGGTAACAGTCGTAAATTTAAATAAAGAAAATCAACAATGTAACACTGGAATTTGCTTAATTTTTTAGCTCTTCCAGGAGCTCCTCGACAGAATAGAAGGAGTGAGCCATGAGGAAATTCTTCAGTTTACACTTAAAAGAGTTTGGGCTACTGCTAAGATTTTTGAGTTCTTGTGGTAGCTTATTGAAAATGGATGCAGCAGAATACTGCACTCCTTTCTGCACAAGAGTCAAGGAAGTGCATTCCACATGCAGATTGGATTTCTGCCTAGTATTAACTGAGTGAAAGCTGCTAACTCTTGGGAATAGCCTAATATTGCTAACAACAAACGACATTAAAGAAAATGTATATGTGAGGGCAATGTCAGAATTCCCAGATTATTGAATAGGGGTCGACAAGAGGTTCTCGAACTTACACCACATATAGATCGAACAGCCCGTTTTTGAGTCAAAAATACTCTTTTTGAATCAGAAGAATTACCCCAAAAAATAGTACCATATGACATAAGCGTATGAAAATATGCGAAGTAGACTACTTTTCGTGTTGAAGTGTCACTTATTTCAGATACTGTTCTAATGGTAAATAAAGCAGCATGTAGTTTCTGAACAAGATCCTGAACATGGGCTTTCCACAACAGCTTACTATCTATCCGAACGACTAGGAACTTGAACTGTTCCGTCTCGCTTATAATATGCCCATTCTATCTGATCAAAATATCGGTTCTTGTTGAATTGTGAGTTAGAAACTGTAAAAACTGAGTCTTACTGTGATTTAGCATCAAATTATTTTCCACAAGCCACGAACTTATTTCATGAACTACGTTATTTGATACTGTTTCAATATTACACACAAGATCCTTCACTATCAAGCTGGTGTCATCAGCAAACAGAAATACTGAAGGCATATAATTCATATATATATAAGAAACAGCAGTGGCCCCACCACCGACCCTTGGGGAACGCCCCACTTATCAGTGCCCCATTGGGACTGAACATCACTACCACTCTCAATATTGCGGAGAATTACCTTCTGCTTTCTGTTCTTAAAGTAAGAGGCGAACCAATTGTAAGCTACTCCCCTTACTCCATAATGGTTCAACTTCTGCAGTAATATTTTGTGGTCAACACTGTCAAAAGCCTTCGCTAAATCAAAGAAAACACATAGCGTTCGCAACCTTTTATTTAATCCGTCCAAAACCTCACAGAGAAAAGAGATTATAGCATTTTCAGTTGTTAAACCATTTCTAAAACCAAACTGAACATTTGACAGCAAATTATGTGATTTTAAATGCTCCAGTAACCTTGTATATACAACCTTCTCGATAACTTTAGCAAACACCGATGGCATAGAAATAGGTCTATAATTGTCAACATTATCCCTGTCTCCCTTTTTATAAAGTGGCTTCACTACCGAGTACTTTAATCGGTCAGGAAACCGACCACTCCTAAAGGAAAAGTTACAGATATGGCTAAGTACTCTGCTAACATACATAGAACAATACTTCAGTATTCTGCTAGATACCCCGTCATATCCATGATAGTTCTTGGTCTTTAGTGATTTAATTATTAACTCAATATCCCTCTTGTCAGTATCATGGAGGAGCATTTCAGGTAACTGTCTCGGAACACTTTTTTCTAAGAGCGCTATATGATTCCCTGTTGAGACTAGGTTTCTATTGAGTTCACCTGCTATATTCAGAAAGTGATTATTAAATACTGTACGTATATGCGACTTATCAGCAACACAGACATTCCCACTATGCACTGATTCTATATCCTCTATCTGTTTCTACAGACCAGCCACTTCCTTTACGACTGGCCATATGGTTTTAATTTTATCCTGAGACTTAGCTATTCTATCTGCATACCACATACTTTTTGCCTTCCTAATAATATTTTTAAGCACTTTACAATACTGTTTGTAATGGGCTGCTGCATTTAGATTTTGACTGTTACTAACGTTTTGAAATAATTGCCACTTTGTTCTACAAGATATTCTTATCCCTCTAGTCAGCCACCCAGGCTGCCTGTTTGTGCTAGTACCCTGTTTTCAACGTTCTAACGGAAAGCAACTTTCAAAGAGCACGAGAAAAGTCTTGAGAAAAGCATTATATTTATCGTCTACTGTATCAGCGCTATAAACATCTTGCCACTCTTGTTCCTTGATAAAGTTTACAAAGGTCTCTACAGCAACTGGATCAACTTTCCTAAACAGCTGATGACTATGTTTAACACGCGTTGGAGCACAAAAATCTTTTAGAGTTAAAATTTGTGCATCATGATATGAAAGGCAATTCACCTTTTTGCTAACAGAATGCCCTTCTAGTAATGAGGAATGAACAAAAATGTTGTCTATGGTTGTTCTACTGTTCCCTTCCACTCTCGTTGGAAAGAATACGGTTTGCATTAGATTATATGAATTAAGGAGGTCTACCAGCATCCTTTTCCTTGCACAATCACTTGTACAATTAATATTGAAGTCACCACATATAACTAACTTTTTGTATTTCCTGTAAAGTGAACCAAGAACCTCCTCTAGCTTTAGCAAAAATGTTGTGAAATCGGAGTCTGGGGATCTATAAGTAACAACAGTAAGAAGTTAAGTTCCGCTAAATTTAACCACATCTGCACAACATTCAAATACTTTTTCAGTGCAGTACTTTGAAATATCAATTGACTCAAATGAGATGCCGTTTTTCACATACATGGCTACTCCCCCACACCGCAAAGAGCTCTTCGAAAAGCTGCCAGCCAACTTGTATCCTGGTAAAGGAAGCCTCTGAATTATCTCCTTATTTAAGAAGTGTTCAGATATACTAATAATTTCAGAGTCAACATCTATAAGCAGTTCACTAACTTTATCTCTAATACCTTGTATATTTTGATGAAATATACTAATTCCCTCATTACTCGGATACCTAAGCTTTGTCAAATGTGGTTCCTTTGTTAGAGAGGCTTCCCTTAAGCAGGAATAGCTATCAGCTGACTTCAATCTAAAAAAAGGTGCAGCTCTAACACCCACTACTGTAGAAATTTTCCCATGAGTGATCCCACCAACCCCACCTATGCTGTCACCTATAAGCTTTGCCAACCTCCCCTTCCCATACCTGTTGAGGTGCAGGCCATGGCTAGTGAAACCCGTCCTGCTGATAGACTCCACCGACACCACTGAAATGTGACTCATGCTTTCTGTCATCAGCGCACCCCCAAGTCTCATGTTATTACGCCTGACGGCTGTATTAAGATGAGGCCGATCGGGACGCTGAAACAGTTCCACGAAATGCACATTCGTGTTGCCAGTCTGAATGGCTATCTTTTCCAGGTCACCATCTATGTCATACTCCCCATCCCTATCAATACTATTACCAGCCCCACTCACAATCACTACCTGATCCTCTTTAGTAAAATCCCTACATAACCCCCCTATGTTAACAGTCACCTGAGCGAATCCTGCATTAAGCTTCACAATGCTGGTGACCTGGTACTCACTCCCCAGCACTTCCTGCAACTGCTGGCCTACACCTCTGCCATGAGAACTACCTAACAGCAGAATCTTCTTCTTCTTCCTCTTCGACTTTGCAACTGTTCTAGTCACCGTAACTATTGAGGTCTGCTGCATACTTCCTACATCTACAGCTACTACAGATTCCTCTCCACTAGACTCTGACAGTTGGTCATATATATTGTAAACACCAATAGTAAAACTATCTGAAAATCTCCTTCTCCTAGCAGATCTGTTGCCAACAGCCAGATCCCATTTCCCAACCCCCTTTTCATTTATATACAGCACATTCAGGCAGAGCAACAGCTTCACCAGTTGAACAGCAAGAGCACGTGTACTGCAATACAGCACACTCAGTAAATAATAAAACATAAACAGGATTATAAGTGCATCTGGGTTTTCAGAAGAGGACTGCTTGAAACTTCAAGAGATACCGAAAATAAATACATTATCAGTGGGTAGAGCATCTCTCCAAGTTTTAACTCACATCACAGGTGCTCAACACAAGCACGGAGTATGACATGGCAAACGTTAATGTGTGTGAGCAGTGCATTGAAGTTACTGTTACTGCTGTCCAGGTAGGCGCAACAACAGGTGCCTGCTTTGGAAATCTGTTCATCGTTTTGCTGTCTGCAGGCGTCAAATATTTCGATGTTACAGCTTGGAGCAAATGATTTGTCTACTTGTTCTGACACACCTGCCCCCTCTTGTAACTATATCATGAATTTTTCACGCAGTTTTGTTCTGAAACCAAGGAGGCAACTTGTATTGAGCAGAAGTACCTACGTCAGAGCTGTTTGTAACTTACATGTACAGTAGCAGCTGGCAGCGTATGTAAATTGAAAGTGCTGCACACAGATGAAAAGCACACATATTTCAGGCCACTGAGGATGCTTTAATAAATTGAGGAGAAATGCCTGTAGTAAAACAAATATTCTCATTTTTCAATTACACACAGACAGTCCTAACCTAAAGCACAAAATATAAAAATACACTATTGGCCATTAAAATTGCTACACCAAGAAGAAATGCAGATGATAAACGGGTATTCATTAGACAAATATATTATACTAGAACTGACATGTGATTACATTTTCACGCAATTTGGGTGCATAGATCCTGTGAAATAAGTACCCAGAACAGCAAACCTATGTCCGTAATAACGGCCTGTATGCGCTTGGGCGTTGAGTCAAACAGAGCTTGGATGGCGTGTAAAGGTACAGCTGCCCGTGCAGCTTCGACACGATACCACAGTTCATCAAGAGTAGTGATTGGCGCATTGTGACGAACCAGTTTGCTCGGCCACTACTGACCAGACGTTTTCAATTGGTGAGAGATCTGGAGAATGTGCTGGACAGAACAGCAGTCGAACATTTTCTGTACTCATGAAGGCCCGTACAGGACCTGCAACATGCGGTCGTGCGTTATCCTACTGAAATGAAGGGTTTCGCAGGGATCGAATGAAGGGTAGAGCCACGGGTCGTAACACATCTGAAATATAACGTCCACTTTTCAAATTGCCGTCATTGCGAACAAAAGGTCACCGAGACGTGTAACCAATGGCACCCCATACTATAACGCCGGGTAATACGCCAGTATGGCGATGACGAATACACGCTTTCAATGTGCGTTCACAGCGATGTCGCCAAACACGGATGCGACCATCATGATGCTGTAACCAGAACCTCGATCCGAAAAAATGACGTTTTGCCATTCGTGCACCCAGGTTCGTCGTTGAGTACACCATCGCAGGTGCTCCTGTCTGTGATGCAGCGTCAAGGGTAACCGCAGCCATGGTCTCCGAGCAAATAGTCCATGCTGCTGCGAACGACGTCGAACTGTTCGTGCAGATGGTTGTTGTTTTTCAGGCGCCCCATCTGTTGACTCAGGGATCGAGACGTGGCTACACGATCCGTTTTACAGCCATGCGGATAATATGCCTGTCATCTCGACTGCTAGTGATACGAGGCCGCTGGGATGCAGCACGGAGTTCCGCATTACACTCCTGAACCCACCGAGTTTATATCCTGCTAACAGTCATTGGAGCGCGAGCAGCAATGTCGCGATATGAAAAAACGCAATCGCGATAGGCTACAATCCGACCTTTATCAAAGTCGGAAACGTGATGGTACGCATTTCTCCTCCTTGCACGAGGCATCACAATAACGTTTCACCAGACAACGCCGGTCAACTGATGTTTGTGTATGAGAAACCGGTTTTAAACTTTCCTCATGTCAGCACGTTGTTGGTGTCGCCACCGGAGCCAACCTTGTGTGAATGCTCTGAAAAGCTAATCATTTGCATATCACAGCATCTTCTTTATGTCGGTTAAATTTCGCGTCTATAGCACGTCATCTTCGTGGCGTAGCAATTTTAATGGCCGATAGTGTACACATTAAAGACTCCTGTTATCTTAGTTCATTTTTGTGGCTGGCTGAAACAATGAAGAGAGCTATCCTTGCTAGGGAAGCAAAAGCACCTAGAGATAAGTATCATGGTCTCCAGGGGCAATACCGGTTCTCTAGTTTGTACTCTAACAATTTTGCAACGATATCAGGTGCAGATTTCGATGTCTGGCCTATCGAGGAAAAAAAGGGAGGAATATTACCGTTAAATGTCCGTCATCGACGTGGTCATTAGAGACAAGGCATAAGCTCAGACTGTACAACGACTGTGCCATTTTTGAAAGAACCATCCTGGCATTCGCCTTTAACAGTTTTCAGAAAAGATGAAGAATCTGAACATGAGGGAGGGGGACTGGGATTTGAATACCCCTCCTCCTAAATGCCAGAACAGAGGCTTAACCACCTTCTTGTGCTATCGTGTGAATAATACTAGTGTCCATCTGAATAAATCAGCTGTAAAACATGCACAGAACCGAAATTATTTTAAATCAAGGGATGATGTGACTTATGATAAAACGATGGAAAATACGCAACTGTCAAATTAGTTGTATGTTGTGAAAGGAAAGAATACGAGGTGCGACAATAAAGTAATGAGACTGATTTTCTTTGCAAGATGTGGCCACTCTGAAGGCTTGCGTAGGCACAATATCTTTGACCTTGGTCTATAAGCTGCTCATTCGTGAGTTGTGCTGTAATAAGTTAACAAGTGTTTGTATCTCTCGTCACGGAAATGGAACCGCATAATATTGCGCAACATTATACCATTTCTTTTTACGTTCAATTGGATGAAAACGCGACGAAAATTTACAGTAAGCTTCAGAAGGCTTTTGGAGAGGAGCTTATGTCAAGAGCTCAAGTTTTTCATTGGCATAAAATGTTAAGTGAAGGCAGACCGAATGTTGAAGACCGCAGCGGACGACCATCAACCTCACGGATGGATGTCAACTTAGCCAGGGTGCGTGAACTCTTACAATGTGATCGAAGCTTATCCGTGAAAATGATTGCAGAAGAACTGAACGTTAATCGAGAAACAGTTCGTCTAATAATAATTGAAGATTTTGGTATGAGAAAGATTTGTGCAAAAATGGTCCCCAAAAATCTCACACCACAACAGCGAGAAACACAGCAAAATGTGGCAGCTGATCTGTTAGAGCAAACTGAAATCAATCCAGAATTGTTTAGCCGTGTTATGAGTGGTGATGAAAGTTGTTTTTTTAAGTACGATCCGAAGACAAAACGCCAAAGTTCGCAGTGTTCGCAATGGTGCTAAAAGGGATCATCCAGACCAAAAAAAGCTCACATGTCAAAGTCAAAAGTGAAATGCATGCTTGTGTGCTTCTTTGATTCCAAGGGAATTGTTCATAAAGAGTGGGTGCCTCCTGGACAAACAGCTATCCAATATTACTACAAAGAAATTTTAGAAAGATTTCATGAAAGAGTTCTTTGTGTCTGTTCCAACATTGCTGTTAATTGGATTCTGCATCACGATAATGCGCCATCCCATACTGCTCTGTCAGTACAGCAATTTTTAACCTCAAAACAAATTTCAGTACTACCACAGCCATCTTATTCACCAGATATCGCTCTGTGCCACTTTTTTCTATTTCCAAAAGTCAAAACGGCGGTCAAGGGACACGATTTTCAAACAACACATGATGTCCAAAAAGCTGTGGCGAGGGTCATGGAGGATATTAGAGAAGATGAGTTCAGGAAATGTTACCATCAATGGCAGAAGCTCTGGAAAAATGTGTGCAATCAGAATGGAACTACTTTGAAGGAGACAACACTAAGAAAAGCACTCCGTCTTCAGGCCACAAGGGGCCCATCGGGACCATCCGACCGCCGTATCATCCTCAGCTGAGGATGCGGATAGGAGGGGCGTGTGGTCAGTACACCGCTCTCCCGGTCGTTACGATGGTTTTCTTTGACTGGAGCCGCTACTATTCGGTCGAGTAGATCCTCAATTGGCATCATGAGGCTGAGTGCACTCCGAAAAATGGCAACAGTACATGGCGGCTGGATGGTCACCCATCCAAGCGCCGGCCACGCCCGACAGCGCTTAACTTAGGTGATCTCACGAGAACCGGTGTATCCACTGCGGCAAGGCCGTTGCCAAGACACCCCTAAACTTGATTAAAATTAAAAAACAATTATAATCGCTCAAAAGAGGAGAGGCCGCTGGTCCTGATGGGATACCAGTTCGATTTTACACAGACTACACGAAGGAACTTGCCCCCCTTCTTGAAGCAGTGTACCGTAGGTCTCTAGAAGACCGTAGCGTTCCAAAGGATTGGAAAAGGGCACAGGTGATCCCAGTTTTCAAGAAGGGACGTCGAACACACGTGCAGAACTATAGACCTACACCTCTGACGTCGATCAGTTGTAGAATTTTGGAACACGTATTGTGTTTGAGTATAATGACTTTTCTGTAGACCAGAAATCTACTCTGTTGGATTCAGCATGGGTTTCGAAAAAGACGATCGCGTGAAACCCAGCTCACACTATTCGTCCACGAGGCTCGGAGGGCCATAGACACGGGTTCCCAGGTTGATGCCGTGTTTCTTGACTTCCGCAAGGCGTTCGATACAGTTTCTCACAGTCGTTTAATGAAGAAAGTAAGAGCATTTGGACTATCAGACGAATTGTGTGATTGGATTGAAGAGTTCCTGGATAACAGAACGCAGCATGTCATTGTCAATGGAGAGAAGTCTTCCGCAATTAGAGTGATTTCAGGTGTGCCGCAGGGAAGTGTCGTAGGACCGTTGCTATTCACAACATACATAAATGACCTTGTGGATAACATGGGAAGTTCACTGAGACTTTTTGCGGATGATGCTGTGGTATATCGAGAGGTTGTAACAACGGAAAATTGCACTGAAATGCGGGGGAATCTGCAGCGAATTGATGCATGGTGCAGGGAATTGTCAATTGAATCTCAATGTAGACAAGTGTAATGTACTGCGAATACATAGAAGGAAAGATCCCTTATCATTTAGCTACAATATAGCAAGTCAGCAACTGGAAGCAGTTAATTCCATAAATTACCTGGGAGCAGGCATTAGGAGTGATTTCAAATGGAATGATCATATAAAGTTGATCGTCGGTAAAGCAGATGCCAGACTGAGACTCATTGGAAGAATCCTAAGGAAATGCGATCCGAAAACAAAGGAAGTAGGTTACAGTACACTTGTTCGCCCACTGCTTGAATACCGCTCACCAGTGTGGGATCCGTACCAGATAGGGTAGATAGAAGAGATAGAGAAGATCCAATGGAGAGCAGCGCGCTTCGTTACAGGATCAATTAGTAATCGCGAAAGCGTTACGGTGATGATAGATAAACTCCAGTGGAAGATTCTGCTTGAGAGAGGCTCAGTAGCTCGGTACGGGCTTTTGTTGAAGTTTCGAAAACATACCTTCACCGAGGAGTCAAGCAGTATATTGCTCTCTCCTACGTATATCTCGCGAAGAGACCATGAGGATAAAATCAGAGAGACTAGAGCCCACACAGAGGCATACCGACAATCTTTCTTTCCACGAACAGTACGAGACTGGAATAGAAGGGAGAACCGATAGAGGTACTCAAAGTACCCTCCGCCACACACTGTCAGGTAGCTTGCGGAGTAATGATGTAGATGTAGAACGGTAAGCAACTTTTTTTTTTTTACGTCAGTCTCATTACTTTATTGTCGCACCTCTTATGCCAAGACGTATTTTAAACAGGTAACAATATTTCGAGATGAGTGTGCTGCCTGCAAATGGCAAAGAAATTTTTGGGAATCAGAGTTGCTGGATACAGATTATACTATCTGATCAAAGGCATCCGAACAGCCCTGCGTAATACAAAACCGACCATCGGCTGTCACGAGATGTGGAGTCCCCAGTATAAAAGGAGACGGAGAGTGTTATGTTGCCAGCAGAATGTGTAGGTCAGAAGCCTCAGTGATTTCGACTAGTCATTGGATGTCACCTGAGTGACAGATCCATCAGGGACATTTCACCCCATCCAAAGCTGCCGAAGACGACTGTTGGCGATGTGACTGTTGAGTGGCAACGAGACTGAACAATCAAAGCTAAACGAAGTCCCAAGGTCAAGCAGACCTCACGTACTGACGTTCAGGGACCGTCGAGTATTGAGGAGAGAGGTTGTAAATAATCCTTCCTGTAATACCTACAGTGGCCCCCATCCCACCTACTCCCACAAGTGTAAAGCTAACCCTCCCCCCCCCCCCTCCCGAATTACTGTCCCTGTCCGTCCCGTCGATCGCCCATCCACCCCAACAATTCCCTCCGTCCACACCCACAGCTGAAGACATCATCCGGCACATCACCGTAGTCCTTCAAAACATTCACTTTTTCCCATGCCCCTCCACACCTTCCAACAGATCTCCCTCGCCACCCGCTCTGTCTTTCACCTGAACACCTTCGCCACTTACTCTGCTTCCAGCAGACCGTCCAGCACAACGACTGTGCATATTGAGTTAAAACGAAGGGGGTACGTTGGTCAGGAAGCTCCTCGTAAACTTCACATCTCTGTTGTCAGTGCGAAGCAGCGTCTGAGAGCGACGCCACTGGGCAGTGAATGACAGGAAACGAGTGATAAATCATCCTTTACTCTGTGGCAATCAAAAATGGTTCAAATGGCTCTGAGCACTATGGGACTTAACATCTGTGGCATGTTTTTGCATGAATATGCTCATCTACACTCCGACAAACACAAAATTGTTGCGTCATCTCAAATAACGCGTACTTATTTGTATAACAGTCCGTTCTACCGCTGAAGAGTTTCCAGACTGAAGCGCCTAGAACCGCACAGCCACACCGGCCGGCTCTGTGACAAGTTGGCTCCAAGTGATACCCACTTCGTCGTGTACGTGAAAAGTGATTTGGCTCCAAGGCCTCGACTTTACAAATAACTTTAAGATATCAACGTCTAAACAGCATAAACAGGTTGAAAAAAGTATGACGAAACATAGAGGAAACATTTCTCACACGTAGAGGAATAAAACGTGTTTTATGGACATGGGACTGGAAACGCTTTATTTCAATGTTAGAGCTCATTTTCTACTTCTCTTCATAATCACATTAGTGATGGGAAACACACAGAAAGAGAAAGTAACCAGCATTACATGAAACGTATTCTTACATGAAAAGTTCAAAGTGTCCTGTTGGCTACGTTTCATTGGAACGTGCAGTAAGATGTTATTATTAGTTCAGCACCAGTGTTTGATGTTCCTGCGGAACGAAGGTAATGATGACATATCATTCACTTCATTGCTTGTGTTGACATGTGACGAACTTCCGTAGCTCTAGTTGCATCAAGCAATTAGCATCAGTTGTTTAGTGTTCATTTGATTTCCAGTGAAATGCAATGCGAGTGTTCCGGTACTCGAATGCGGAGTTGGCAGATGTCCCTTTGCAGTACGGATTAACAGACGGTAAATGTCGTTGCTCTCAGCGTTGGTATGGGTAGAGACTTCGAGAACGACAGTACCACGAAGACACCTCATCTGGAGGAGGAACTTCTTTGTGCAGCTGACGACAACGCTAGTGTTAGCGTTAGAGAATTAGCTGCAGCAAGTAATATAGAGCACATGATTGTCTATAGAGTACTACATGAGAACCTGCTGTATCCGTATCGATATTTCCAGACACACTCTAAAGCATATGTGCTGTTCACGGATGATAGTTCATTTCGAAGTAGGTGATTAATGTGCTAAAGAGCTGTAGAAACTGAGCTCTGATACGGAACTGAAGCGTTTCTGGACCCATTTCCAAACAACATATTTTCTCCCATTAAGCTTGTGGAATGTTTCCCGAAAGTTTGAGCATACCTTTTCGCTACACCTTTATACTCAAAAAACGGCTGTGAAGTGCTGGATGATTGTACAAAGTGTTGGGATTCCTTTTTGTTTCATTCATGTATGGAGCATGGGAAAAATGACTGCTTAAAATGTATGTGTCATGTGTGGCTTGGTAAATAGACCTTTTTTCGCTGTACCTACAGGGGCGCTACATAGGAGGCTTTGGTGTATTCCCCGGCTCCTCACTTTATACTAATTCTGAAAGCCTTACAAGTTAGCTTTCTAGGGATAGTTAGCATAAGTAGTCAAGCGTTTGGCAGTTCGTATATGAAACGTATCCGCAGTTGCGAATATAGACTATGATCGGGATTTGAATCCGGATTTCCTGCGTATTGCGAGCGGTAGGCTATCTGAGCACGTTTCACCACCAGATCCAAACATCTATATCTCATCAACCATGTGCACAATCTGCACTCGTACATCCATTACATGTGTTCCTGTGCAGGGGAGGCATTTTGATAACAAACTGCTTGCCTGGTGTAGGCTGTCCGAAGAAACATCGCATCGTACTTCTGAACAGCAATATCGTATCTGCCAGTTCAGGTCTCCTAAGAATTTCTGTCACACTCTCTGGTAGATCAAACAAACCTGTTACACGTATTTGGTAAGTGTATCGCACACACTAGGAATATTTTATATTGGGCAGCATGAGTGTTTTGTAAGGATTCTCTATTGTCCAGTGATTGCATTTTCCCAGTATTCTATTAATGAAATGAAATCTACACCTGCATTACCTACGACTGCGCCTGTGTGATAATTCCATTTCATACCTCCACAAATTATTATACCTTGGTATTTTTATGAACTAACTCATTTCAGTTGTGTTTCATTGATAGTGTCTTCATGGAGCATTATGTTTTTGCGTTTCGTGAAGTGCACAACGTTAAAATGCTGAACATTTAAGGCAAGTTGCCAATCTTTTCACCACTGTGAAATCTTTTCAGGATCTGACCGAATGTGGTGCTTTTTTCAGACCACTCCATCATCTGCGTCACCTGCATAGGTTACTGTTAATACTGTCGGTAGCCACGGGCTGGTTGTGATCTCAGGTGGCAGAATGTTGTACAGAGGAAATTTCTCAACTCGTGAAGACATACGATAAGTAGAGAAGTAGGGTCCTCCTTAAAACTAAATGGTGATTATGTAAAGAAGTAATGCGAAGATGTAGTTCTAGGATGTTTCAAA